>NC_140772.1:44493980-45142644 GCF_044657685.1 Stegodyphus dumicola
AATGGCCAATGAAACTTACTCCGTTGCAGTATAGACCAGCCAGAAGTTAATGCGTATTCAGAAATGTAAATAAAGATGCTACGGGTACTAGCGAATCCAGCTTTGTCTGTTACTGAAATAGAACAAGAGAGAAACTATAACTGTTCAGTCTTTTAATTATTAGCTGCTAATTAACTCTTATGCCAAGGGTATACATTACAAGACATTAGAAAACTTCAAAGATAATCGATTTTACGTTAGCACTAAAAGTCTTTGGAAATAAAATATCTTGGAATTACCAGTCGCGGATCCTAGAAAAAAGTTTTTGGAGTGCAAAAGGTTAAAATAATATACAAATAAAATAAGAAAGGAAAAACAAAAGGAAAAAATGCAACAAAACTATTAAAAAAAAGCACTACTTACGAATATAGTACATCTTTTTACAAAATGTAAAACAGTAACAAAAATGCGTACAACGATCCAAAAACATACGCGAAATTTTGAAATGGTAGACATTTAAAACAATTATTGCACGTGTCCTATTCGTAAAAGCATTCCGTTGTGGGCCTTACTGCTTTCATTTAGCTTAGCATTCGATTGTAATATTTATTAAACATTTTCTTGCAACAATTATTTTACAAATTTCCTTTTAAAGTATTATTTATTTTACAAATTCTTTTCAATGACTATCATTTACCTTTGATTATTAATGCTAGATGATCATGTTTGGTCTCAATAAATTCATGTTTTAATAAAGTCAATATTGTGATTTAAATAGACATGCATAAAAATATCAAAAAGCAAATTTAGAATAATGACATGTGACTGAAAAATAGAACTGCATTTCACGCTTGCGCGTCCTTCTAAAATTACTTCACAACAGTTAGCGTATTGATCTGATTGTTAATTGTAACGAGTCAATGCACTTATCACTTAATGTTCCCTATTTCAATAAATGACGATTTGGACAATGGCTTTTTGAAAACAGGAAGAAACAAGAAAAATTTCGTCAATAGGTGTTTCTTAATGAGGGTGATGGGAGATAGCTAGAGATGAATCGGCACGATTTTTGAGACCACCAGATGAAACGAAATCTAACAAATCCGGAAATCACCGATAGATCAGAGGTCAGTGTCCGCATCCTGATAGCTGCCAGCTTATGGAATGGAAGGCTCTCAAGTTTACTATCTATGTAGTTTTAGTTTGTTTAAATAAAATTTAGTTGATTAAATCGTTGTGTCTTTTTGTCTATTTAAATTTAGCGTCAGTATATAAGAAGAATAAATGAATCAAAATGGTATATTTTGAGACTGAATCTCATCAGAAATCTTTCAAAGTATCTATCTTTGCTATAAAATTGAAGGCATTTACCATTAATTTTGCAATTTGGTAACCGAAAAGATCGCCATGTATAATAAATGGGTCATTCATAAAAGGCAGGCAGTATTCTCAGTCGAAGCGGCACGCTTTTTAAAAACATATACCACACTCATTTTGGAATTCGAAAATAGGGAGGTATAAGGTAAGAACCGCAAACATCAACAGCGCTGCAATTCCGAAAAAAGATAGCGCTACACCTTTAAAAAATGTGCGTGCTTTGCTTAGAGGCGCCGGATGGGCAATTAAAACAGACTGTCGACGGCAGAACTTTAAAAAAAAAAAAAACTTGGTTGTGTGGTTTTGGCCTTTAACGAAAGTTGTTTCTCCACGGGGTGCTCATCCATACGCAAAAAGTCATCATTAGTCTGATTTCTGAATCTAAAGACTGGAGGCCCACACCCTCACTTGCCAGAACAGCAGGAATCGAAATTAAGAAGCACAAAGGGGGCCCTAGTTAGTTAAAAGTCAGTCAAATGGTTGCCCTGTAGGGGCCGTGGAAGAATTACTTAGTATGGAACAAACGGCAGCGTTTATTGGTAAGCAGTGTCTTCTTGTTATCAAACTACATGAGTTGATATGCAAATATAGCTGAGCGATCTCTAAAGCTCGCCCAAAGGGTAATTTTAACATGAAATAAACTGGGGTGATGCTCTGTAGAGCGGGCAATAAAAGTCAAATACGACACAACAGCATTTCGTATTTTTGGAAATCGGTGCACATAAGTGAATTAATAACGCCTCTTCAGAAATACAGAAGAATATATATGAAGAATTGTCAAGTTCATTATAATTAACACGTTATTTCTTTTGTTAAATCTATTCCAGCATTTCTACTGTTTCGTCTGTTCCAAAAGAAAATGTGAATCAACTGAAGTTTAAATAACGAATGACAATTTAAGTCAAGAATGAGAGAGAGAGAGCTTTGGCAACTCATGTTCTGACAGCGATCCTTCTGAAGTACAGATTGTTAGTGAATTAGCTTGTAAGGTTTATCTTGAGTTTTTAACAGTTAATTTTTGTTAAAGCCACTTTCCTGTCGCTTCTTACTTCAACTTATACATTTCCTGCCAGAATATGTTTTCAGAATCGCTGTTAAATGCAACTGAAAAAAGAGTAGTATTTAAAGGCGAAGTTCCACTGAGTTCATTAGAGAGCCAGAGATTCTGACCAGCGCGCGTTCGTCTTTTGGCTATACTCTCTGTAAGCTCTTACTACGCTATTTCAGGCCCTTGATAGCCTTGCCGTTTAGTTAGCGTTAAGCGGCCAACTTCTGTAGAATAGATCTTTGATAGCTTCGGCTACATCTTTTTAGTTAAGTTTTATTTCTTAGTATTCTTGAGTTGAAGCCCAAGCAGAGGCTTTTCTGACGTCCTAAGAGAGGACCGACTATGAACTTTTTGAATTTTGAGCAATAAAGGGTAATTAACCCTTCCTGAGTATCTGTTCTCTGAACTAAAGCGATTATTCTCAAGGTTCCACACATTTAGCTGCAAATTCTAGGTTGGAACATTACAAGCTTTTCGCTTGTACTCAACAAAGAAACTGCAACTTTCTGAAAATAGAAATCAAAATGCAAAGAAACAAAATATATTATAAACAAAGGTTCATATATATATAAATCAATAATTAATTAAAGAAGAAATTTCCTGTGATTTATATTACTTAAAAAATAGTAAATTTTAGCATTTAGAATTCTTTCCACTCATTGATTTTGATAACAAAAAAAAGTAATGTACGGATTCGATTTTCTGCAAACAGCATGGAAATTTCGTGGTTTTGTCGATGTGTAATGTGAATATGAGCCAGATGTGCACAGGAAGTCCTCCACGAATTAGTCTTCCGTCATGAAGGCAGAAAACTTTCGATTGCTTTGTCATAATGATCAGTAAACCAGAAACCAAAATATTACAAAAAAGACAAAATAAAATTTTAGCAAACATATTTACGTATTGTTTATAGATGAAATCTTTTTCTCTGGCGCACACTGGCTGAGGGGCATAGCCTGGCCACGAAATTCCAATAATTCGCTCTGGATTCAATATCTAATATTATATACAGAGGAAAAGGTTTCTATTATATACTGAGTTAAAAACTTTCGCAACCATTTGGAATATTTAAAAGGAAAAAAAAAAGGCTTAATATAATAAAAGTCCCCCCCCCATCTTGAACTGAAATTTGATGAATAATACCATTAATTTGTCACTAATTTAATTATGAACTATAAAAACGGCATAGCTTCTTTAACAGGGAGTTGAGAAATCTCCTAAAAGCTAAATCCTGTTGCGTCATTAATAGAGCGCTCTTTTGTAGACAGAAAAAAAAAAAAAAATCTTGTTAATAGGCAATGAAAGATTGTAAAGAAGGTTACATTCGCAACACTCTGCAATTATTAAATAATTTGCTAATTTTAAAATTTTGTCCTCCTTTTTTTATATCGGCAATCACGCTGGAAAATGGATAATGAAAATAAATTTTGGAATAAGAAAATTTAAAAAAAAAAAAAAAATCGTACGATTTACAGTCTTTGAATGGGAATATACAAGTTTTTTAAAACGGAAATATATATATATATATTATTCTTTGCTTACACAGAGGCTGTGCGCGCATTTTTTAAATGGTTTTGCTTTGCTATTAAAAAAAAGTCGTCTCCTTGAAAATTCGTTTTTAACTACAACTATATTTTTGAAAGTTGATATAACGCGTTTGAACGCGAACTTCTTGAGCGGAAAATGTCTTTCAAGACATAATTTAGTTTTGTTGAAATAGGAAGATATTTATAACTTTATGAAATAGACTTCAACGGTAAAACTTATTAAACAGTTTTACTGTAGATGTTTTTATGGTTAGAATTTCAATCAGCAATAAATTAAGATTCAATTTTTCTGCATGTGCGATCCAGAAGGTACGCCCGCCTCTGCGATACGTTTTCATTCAGACCTTTTTCAGGGTCATGACCCGAATATATCTGGATCGTGATTACAGTGCCGCGTGCGAGAATACCTTCTTTTTTACGAGGACTTTTAGAAACTTTCGCACTTTGGAGCCACTCGGGAGTTACGTGATAAAAGATAATTCACAATTTTCACTCGCGAAAGAACGCCGACTTGTCTTCAAACTCACGCTTTTCCGGTAGACATCCTGCGGATTTAGTACCTTGCCACGCCTTTACAAAGAGTGGGAGAAACCTGCTTTCTTAGTAAACATTTCTGCGTGTAGTCGCATAAATTTTAGCAGTACATGTTTACAGGTGCTGCTTCATTGGAAGCAGATCTAGTAAATGCGGCTAAAATTTTTACGCGACTAAGGGAAAGAAAATGTAGGAAAACTAACCGACCGTTGTAGTTATTAATCTTCATAGGAAAATTAATGGCAATTTTGTTTTGATATCAATACGCTTAGTCTTCAGGTTCCTTCTTCGTTAATGAGGCGATTCTAAGCTGTGCTGGAAGACTGTTTTTTCGCATTTCTAGGCTCGTAAAAGGTTTAACTACTTCATTCACAATACTGAGAGAAAATGGAAGCTCCATCTCGTAGCCCTGAGAAACGGATCTAAGGATCTCTTATCTCTCTTCTCCTACTCCCAAATTCTCCAGAAAATTTTCATTTCGACAGTATTATAAATGCCCTTATTCCATACAGAAACTGTATATCAGGGGTGATCCAATTTCATGATTACGAGACGCATGTTTGAATTTGGAGAATTTTCAAAAGCCGCAACTAGAATAACCAAAATCTACAGTTCCAAGTAAGTAGGAAGAAGTTAAAGTAAAGAAAGAAGGAAAGGAAAAGTAAGTAACTTAAAAGTAAAAGAAAGATTTCATGGAAAGCAATGCTTGTAAGTAAAGTAAAGTAATTTCGCATTCTTTATGCAATTAATGTAATAAAATATAAATATATTATTTTGATTTATTCAGCTATCCGTTCGGAAAAGTGTTTCAGCATGATACACAAATTTTAAAATATTCTACTATACAAAAGAAAACTACTTTTCAAGCGGAAAACTAAGCATTTTCTTCTAATGAAACATTTCATTCCAGTGGGAAAAATCTATCCTCCCCTTGACATTCAAAATTTTAACATGCACAAGTGACTTTAATAACACAAAAGCTTTAAAGCAACAAGTGACACGAGTGGACTATAGATAATGACTTTTGCCCGGGATTTACCAAGGAATCTTTACGAAAGATAAAGGTCCCATAGTGGAAAATTGTGACTGCGGCATATTACTGTGAATGGTTGACGAAAATGCAGAAAAATACACAAAAACAACCTGATTTGCTTAGGAATAAATAAACGCTAACGCAAACACTGTGCGCTTTCAGACGACAGCTTTATGGTCATAATTAGCATAAGTGGAATTCACAGTGTATTTCTCTTTCTACTCCGTTAACAGTTGGGAAACCTGGCATTTCAGCCTAATCTTCAACGGACGATTAGAGCAATGAAATACCCGTATTATAAAATATCCCCCCTCCAAATAGCTGGATTTGGTGTCCTTAAGGATTCGTCGGGTATGGCTGAACCCACCAGATATTTAATCGTCTCATCATCAAGGATGCTGCATAGCATGCAAGCGATCGATATTACATCTGCAGCAAGAAGACCGATATTACATGGGGGACTGATGTTGCATCCATTATGTCTTCTTCCAGATTCGAACTCGGAACCAACAATATGGCAGCCATCTCCGTAACCACTATAACGAATCCAGCTGCGTAGTGTAAAATACATGCACAATTTCAAGATGTAATAGAATAATGATCCTACTCTTCCATTACAGCGCTGGATACGCAATAAAACATCGGTTGGAATTATGCATGCTTACTTGTGCTCATGTCAAATTACGAAGGAAGACAGTACTGCATTTGGGATCATGCATTTTGTTAAATTATAAAGAATTATCGCATTCTCTTCTGTTTCTCTAGTCGTGTATGTCTAAAGCACATCCAATTAAGCAAATTGGAGATCCGTGTTTCGAATTCCTGAGGGTAGAGCTACTTTTTCAAGTTTCCTGCTTTAAAATAAATTAATGGATTTTAAAAATAATGGTCTATATTCTTACCTCGCACAAGATTCATAGTTTATGATCTATGTATTTTTTCAAAAAAATTCTTCTTTTCAAAATATTTTTTTGCAGCAATAAACAGTAGATAACGGAAACGGGTTACAGAATCAGGGAATATGGAGGTACATGTTTCTTGTGTCCTAAGGCACGATTATTTTAGGATTGTCTTAAATATGATTATTTTAGGACATAATTATTATTAGACATATTATGCTATTTTATTAACTACGCATTCGTTCGCGATGAATCGTAGAAGTTAGAAGTAAAAGAAAGCATGTTTGCTGAACTATTGAAATAAATTTATAATATTTCACATAATTTTTAAATGAACAGTGTTCTTGAGCAATTTATTTGTGCTACTTGGAGATATATGATCTATTTATGCTTTATAATTTCGTTTCCAAAAGACAACTGAGCAGCAGTTTCGACATCTTTTAAACAAGTAAATGCGTAGCGATCATTTTCAAAATGATAGCCACATGTGTCAAAACATTTTATTTTAACTTTTCATATGAGACCAAACTGCAGGAGCAGTCACGGTTACTGTTAAAAATGTGAGCAACGCTGCTCATATCCAATATTCCGCCTTGATAAACCGTGAAAGAAGCCTTATGTTTATTCGACAACACGACTGAATGAATCTGTCAGAAGCTGATTGACCATGAACACTGTTTTGTCACGTTTCTGGAAAGATACCGATGGCAGAGTGGATCTTGAGTTGGTGGCTTTGTTTTTTTAATTCTTTTACAGCCCGGAACAGGTGTGCAGTACGATACGCCCACGCCCTGCCATCTGGATTCTCAACCTGTCCCCGTTGTGCAAATATAAATACGCTCAATTTGTCGAAAAAGCTATTGGCATGCAAACACACCGGCACTCAAACTGTCAGGCTTTCAATATATCTTACATAGGACCACGAGTTGAATTTCTAATCATCTCGCCAACGTCATTTTGGACCACAGTTCCGTGAAACAACGTCTGTTTCATCAAGCTGTTTTCAAGTGAAACATTATTCGTTTGAGAAAATTGTGGTATTTGATTGTTGTCGAGAAAGGAATAGAAGCAATGAAACATTAAATTTATTTGATGATAAATATTCCCTATTAAAATAAAATGATTTTAATTTTCTAATTCGATACTGATTTTTAATTCCATTATAATGATTTCTTAATTCTATGGAGAAGAGAAATTCTGGCAGTTTTCTGTAGGTGGGTTTATCATACTTAAGGAATGATAACGAACTTGTTTTTCCTGCATGATGAACAAACTTGGTGTGTAAAATTAAAGCGAAATGATTATGCAAGGATCTCGATTAACAAAACATTGTATATTGCCGTATATTCTGCAGCAAATTTATTGCAAAAATTAATACAAAGCGAAATTATGTCAACCGAATTACTCACCAAGATTCCGAAAATTTCCTGATCTTTTGCCCGAAAATACATGTATTCCAGTAAAAAAAGACTTCTAGGCTTCACAGGAATACTTTATTCTACAAATTAATTTTTCTTCGACCCAACCGATCGCCAAATACTTATGACCGTTAAATACTGGTAGTTTAGCCTGGGTTAGAGCCCAGGCGGAAATGGCCGACTGCATGATTGGTTTTTTGCATGCGTAATGAGAATATGAACCTGTTTTACTTAAAAAGTTCTTCATTACGGTATCCCTTCCCTTTACTAGAAGCTCCTCGTGTGCTCTGTTCAATAAACCTAAGACAGTTTTCTCTGCAATTTTCATAATCGTTCGTTTAAAAATCCCGGACTTTTTTAAACTTAAGTTCTAGACATAATTATGAAACAAAAATCTTACCTATAGATAATATAACAAAAAATAACGATTTTATTGCCATTATAAATTGCCTAAATATTACATAAAAAATTACTGGCATCTTAAAATGTCAACAGCTACATACTTGTATGCTTAAACGAGGCACGAGAACTTTCATGAAAGAGTGTTTCATGGTTCTCTATTGACATTACTCCATGCGTTTTCTGTTAATTGAATTTGTCTTTTAACTGGTAGACACAGCAGTTTTTTTATGATCTGAAAAAAACGTTATTTTTTAAATTTACCACGAAATGTGTTCTATTTTTAACGCTTTCCTGTTTCCATAATATATTTAACTCTTTAGTTAGATCAAATTCTTGATGAGGAGATATTTTTGGAATAAAATATTTTAGGGATATTTACTGCATTTACTGGGAAAGGAGAAAAAGTATGAATGTAAAGCTAAAAAGGCTAAAGATCTTGTCTCTCAACCGCGAATCTCATTTTACAGGAGAATTAAAGCAGATCAAAATTTATATCCAATCTGATTCAATATCCTCGATTTTAGTTATCTACAGTTTACCGTGAAAATTTTATGAATGAAACAAGTTAATTAATAGAGAACGCACAGAAATTATAAAATACGCATCATGAGAGTAGTCTAACAATGCATTCCCATGATAATCTTGTCTTTGGGCTCAAATATGCATGCGCGAATTGGAGAGAGAGAGAGAACAGAGGACGTGGGCACTATCCCTTTATCAAACGGTTAATTAGTATAGCAGCACGTCCACCACTATCTATAGCACCCCTTCAAAATACATAATGCCACCTGAAAGGTATTCAACGTGCACGACAAGACATACAATATAATATGTTACAGAGTTACAGATTAATATTCAAGATACGTTACTGGTAGGAACAAAATTTTATTGCTATATTTGGAAATAAAGATTTTATACTTTTATCATCGCTTGAAACTGTTTGTGACGCAAGAATGTACAGGCGGCCCACCAGCGGCCGAGCGGTAAAGTCGCTGAACACTGGTAGTTCGGTCCGAGGTTCGAATCTCGAGGAATTCTTTTCCTCGTGTGTAACGCGTATACGAGTCAGTTTGCCTTAGAAAATCCTCCATGAAAGCATCCCTCCTCTTAAGCAGATAGCCCTAGTGTGCTTTGCCATAATTGAATAAACCAAACCAAAACAAAATAATGTACAGATACAGTGTTTTCTTCATTGCTTTGTTAAGAAACTGATAAAACGAATTCTCTTATTTGCAAACGAAAAGAGAAACAGAAAGTACAATGCAAACATACAAATGTAAAGATCATACAAATGTACACGTTGTAATTAATTTTTTTATTATATGAGCTATGTTACTATATATAATTAGTCCAAAGCGATTTCAGTCCCGAAGGACTATTTCTTTCGTTTTGGCATTTTGCGTCGGACTCATAAACGTCGGTTCCCTTTTCAAAATGTTGCCACAAAATGTTAGAGTCCTGCATTATATTTGAAGAAATTAAATAATGAAAAATCTGCATAAATGATTGTCTATTTCTCGCATTGTGATAAAACAATGGTACATAGAGCCATCGAATTTTGAATGACGAAATCCTACTGCGAATATGGGCATCTGAAATCCCAAATTTGGATGGTTTTATTACAGATTTTATATTTTGTAAAACTTTAATGAATTTTTGATTTACAAACTCAATGCTTTAAAAGCGAGAAATGGCAACGTTATATAGAAAAAAAATACTTTTATCTCCAGCTCGCGAGACTGTGTATATCGGAAATTCTAAAGATATGCTTAATTTAACATTATTTTGCGATATTGCTCTTGAACTGAATTTTATGGTTTAAAGAACATGATATTTAATAAATAAAGGTAACACTCAAAACGTTAAAAAAACGCCCCTTTGGACGTAATTTAAAATCTGAAAAATTTCAATTTTTTTTTTTTTTTTTTTTTTTTTTAATCAATTAAATTTTAGCACAATTTATAAAAAGAGAGATCTTGGAAGTCTGAAGAAACTAAAAAAAAATTAAATGTAGCTGAAATATTTATTTATTTATTTTACAGAATAACACCCTGTGCAATGCCACTTATTTACTATTATGACAGTGCCCTTCCTTTACTCAGGCTCTTAATTTTTTATTAAAATATTTTTAAAACATTTTGACTGATATAGAAGCTATTATTTCCTTTTACTATTAGCCTGAGTTCATTAATATTCCCAGATTTACTGATGTGCACTTCAGATAGTGCCATAGAAAGTAGTCACATTCTAATGCCTAAAGACTGTGCCTTCACCATTAAAAGTCACACCATCGAGAAACATGTTATCAGCTCTCAGAATTTTAATTCCTCATTGTGAATTTAATTAGGTATGTCTTTGTTAATATCTCTCTTATTATTAAACTTACTTGATTCTTTCTTTCACAATTCGAAATTTAGGTTTAATCCAAATGAAATTCGCTGAAATTCTCTGGTTTATATTTTTAATTCGTATTTTTTAGTAATTTTTATAAATTTTTCAAAACATTTTTTGTATTAGAAAATTTTTACCATCATCTTAAAGTAGATGTATGTCCTGTATTTAAAGCAAGCGTGATTTGTAGCGCTACTAGCTACTGTGAACATGCAAATCACGAACCTGCAATACACAAAACCACACTTCTTCGTCAAGTGCAAAATTTGAGTAGCTGTCATCTTTGAAATACGCAAACACGCCTCCCTTCATTTTCAATACATAGTTTTCCTTCAGTTGAAAAACTTTTAATTAAGCGAAAGTGAAAGTGCTCCTAACTCTTCTTCTTTGCATTATCATCATCATAATAATAATACCAAAGATTCGAGAAACGTTTAGGATTAGAATTCAGATTCGAGAAAAGTTAGGATTCCCCCAAATGCTGTTTTAGTTATAAAATTAGAAGTAAAGGAACCCAATAAAAGGTAATAACGAAACGTGAACAAAAGTAAATTGATTAATAAAGAAAATGAAATAAAATGTACAGAGACAAATAAAAAATAATTAATCAAATTAAATTAATAACAAGTACTTAAATAATAAAATATCGAACCCTATATTGTTTGAAACTTCAGCCTGAAATTATGATTTCATAAAAAAAATATTTAAAAATCTGAAAGGTTTCAGATTGTAAATTACGTCCAAAGGAACTTTTTTTTTTTTTTTTTTTTTTTTTTTAAAAAAGGAACAATTAAGTCCAAAGGAACAATTTAGGAATTTTATCTGTTACCTTTATTTATTAAATATTACGTTCTTCGCACGTAAACCATAAAATTCTGTTCAAGAGCAATATCGCAAAATAGTTCTGTATTGAACATATCTTTAGAATTTCCGATACGCAGAGATAAAAATGTTTTTTCTGTACAACGCTGCCACTGCTCGCTTTGAAATCCTTGAGCTTATTAATCAAAAATTCGTTAAATATTTACAAAATAGGAAATCGAAAATAAAACAAATTCCAAATTTCGAATTTGGGCTTCCACATGCCTATATTCGCAGCAGGATTCCGTCATTCAAAATTCGATGGGTCTATGTACCGTTGTTTTATCACAATGCGAGAAATATACAAAAATTATGCAGATTTTTCATTATTTAATTTCTTCAAATATAATGCAGGACTCTAACATTTAGTGGCAACAGTTTGAAAAGTGAAACAGACATTTATAGTGCACCAACACGAAACGAAAACAATAGTCCTTCAGGGACAAAGCCACTTTGGACTAAAAAGGGCGGGCTACTGAAAAATAACAGAATCAGGCTCCGGGTGAGTGGCTGTTGCTGAATGGCTTACGCCGATTCATCGTCTTCTTCTTTATCCTCCATTCAAAATCTTGCCGATTTTTTCACTGGCGTCCACCATCGATTCTTTCTTTCCGTTTCAAGTCAATTTCTGAGATGACGAACACTCTGTTTCATCAATTAAAAGGATTTAGGTGAGATGGACCTTATTGCTTAGCTTAGTTTTCAATTTCCAATATTTATTATCAGTCTTCTTTCGATAATTTATTTTACAAATTTCTATTTAATGTTTTTGATTTTACAGATTTCTTAAACTACATGATCTACCCTCGAATATTAACACTGGATCATCGTATTTCATTTGAATACATCCAGGTTTCGATAAACACATGATCACATATATAGAAATATCAAGAGCCAAATTTAGAAAATGGCATCTGATTGAAAACAGAATTGCATTTCATGCTTGTACATCGTTCTAAAATTATTTCACAGCAACTGTAATCAGATTTGAAGCGTACAAGCCAACGAACATTTATCACGTAATATTCCCTATTTCAATAAATAATTGTCTTAACACTGACTTTCTAAAAACAGGATGAAATGGAAAAGATTCTATCTGCAGAATATATACCGATGAGGGGACAGGATATACCAGAGAATGAATCAACACGAATTCTGAACACAAGGGGGAAGGGGATCAAACGGAAAAGGACGAATCTGGAAAACACAGTTGAATTTAAGCTGTGGTTCTATCTCTAGGTGCTCATAATCATTTCCAGAGAAGACGGAAAGAGATTTTGATCTAAAATTCGAGATGTTGAGAGACGAGTAATTAAGTTGTTCAAATGTTTTCCTTAAGCAATGTGACGTTAAATGAAACAAACCGGGAAACTTAACATGGTTCATATCATCAAAAGAACCGAAACGTTCTTTCGAACCCAACTAAAGAACACGTGCAACAAAGGAGAGGGGGGGGGAGTTTTTACGCCATGAAGTATCACAGAATGCGACAACCAGTTCCTTATTGGGTAAGAAGGGAGAGAGGAAGGAGTGGGTGAAGAACACGGACGCCCTGGCTTAGTGGAAGATCGTCTGCTAGCAAAATGACACTTTTCGCAGTTTTTGCCGAGCGATATTCCAACTTCAAATCCGCTTCGAGCCCAGTTTTAAAGCAAATCGCCACTTGGTGGAAGTTTTATTGTGATGAAGGTCTTTGGATAGGTCGCGACAGTACATTAATGTCACAGAATGCGCAATTCGGGTGGCGCGACCCGCTTACGGCTATTTGTGGTTGCAAGAGATTCCGAAGTTTTCTGTTTTGTTTGTTGGATTCGTTTTTCTTAACTGGTTGTGTCTCTCTGAAAGAGGAACCGCAGAAGGGTAAAAGAACCCCGAAAAGACAGGCGGAACGATTTCGGTTTCGAAATGCATAAAGTTCGTGGGTAGTGGGAAGTGAAATGTTACAAACAAAGAGAAAACAATGTTCAGATACTTAGAAATCTTACTTCTGTTCCCCCCCCACAGAATAAATGGCCAGATTACGCACATATGTAGCTTTTGGGATCAAGATGTCAATGAAAATAATCTAGCAAGAGGGAATAATCAACAAAATGTATGACGATAATATATAGTCATGAGAACACGACGGAACAATAAATCGAATATTAATTTGAAGCTCATATTGCATAAGTTTATTACCGTTGTATGTTACTTTTTATTTACTGTTCGAACATTTGAGAAAATAAATTGCAATTCTAAGCGTACAAAATAGGAACGAAAATTATCTTTATTGCTTTACAGTTAGCAGGAATAAAAAAGAACTTTATTAGTTCATTAAACTTTATTTGACATTAATTTGAAGTATAAAGGCAGAATCTAGTTCCAGAAAAATCACTGGTGTGATGGTTTTCCTTTTTTAAAGATAAATTATAACAAAAAGAGCTATGTTAACTGATTAAAGCGAAGCACAAGCGTTAACTTAAGTAAACAAGTCAGCTTAAGTAGAGCGAGGCCTTGCAGAAAATCCCATGCAGAAATTTGGTTCGCAGCGATTTGAAATCGGAGCGAACTACCAGTGCTCAGTAATCCTAGCGACTAGACCATTGGTGCATTCAAAATCGAAAAGGGATAGTTTTAAAGTAAAAATTTAAAGTATGTTTTATTTAAAGCATACTGATAGGTCTTATCACAGTATAAAGAACTATCGTACATCCCATCGAATCCTGCCGAGAGTACAAGTTGATTTTTCAATTTGGAAAAGCATTCAGTACCGGAAAATAAATAAATAAATGCATTCAAAAAAAAATACAAATGCATTCAATATCGAAAAGAGATGCTGTTTTTTTCCGAAAATATGGTGTGACTTTTTGTTGGTAACATCAAGCAAATGTCCTGTTTTACTATGTAATTGCGAAAGCTCAAAAAGCTCGAATGTGCTTATCTGCACTTGTTATGAAAATACATATGTGCATCTGTTATAAATGCTGTAAAATACATAAAATGTTTTAAATATGAAGTTATTTTTAGAAAATGATTATTTTATAAGTGGCTAAAGTGTTTATACATGCAGAAGTTTTAATAGGTCATTAAAAACAAATAAAAATAATGTGTTTTATTATGGTATCAAACGTGTTTTATTAAGGTATTTCAACACTCATAATGTTTTACATTTTGTAACTCCATTTCACATAGGATTTTTCATTCCGCGTGTATAAATAGTATAATCCATATTATGCCTCGCATATGCCATAACACTAAAATTTCTATACGATCGCGAAAAATTCGATGACGTATTTGAATACCATATGCCATGAATAAAATGAACATTTTGTTTTCATATAAAAAAATTCATCAATTTATTTATTATTTATTATAATTTGGGAGGGGGTAGCAGCTTACTGTACGAATTCAGGGATGTCTTAGCATCACGTGAGCAGGATCTAATCAGTATACCCAACAACTGTAATAATCCAGAACTTGACCAAGCATACAATATGTTCACCAGCATAGAGAGGGTGATTAAAAAGAAAAGGTACGTTACACCCCCAGCATTAACCTCCGCTGGAGTAATGAAATAGCAACTCAGAGACGGAAAGTCAGAGCCCTTAGACGCAGAGCTGTCACGCTCCCGAAGAGCGGTAATCCCAAGCAGTCATTTTTAAAAAGCACAGCGCAACATACAAGAGAGTAATTAACAGAGCTAACCTGGTATCATGGAAGAAATTCTGCATTGAACACACGTAACAAGCATGGTGCTGTCTTTGAAGTAACTCACGATAAAGTGTATCATCCATTAAATTAGGCATTGTGACAAGTTGAGAGTTTAAGTAGTAGTAGACATGTAGTAGTAGTAGTAGTAGTAGTAGACATTCAGTACATATATTGGTACTGAATAATTTTGGATATTTCATGTTTGTTACAATTAGGAATTGGTTCCTGTTTTCTGTAGATGTTTTTAATTATTTGAAGAAATTGGGCCCTATTATAGTCAATTTACAAGAATGATTAGCTATAAATGAATATGTGTTCTTATGCTGTAGGAATACCTGCCAATTTGTATAGATTGAAATTGTTTATTTGTGCTATTTATAATTGTATAATAGAAATTTATTATTTTAACTGCCATAAAAAAAATTAGTTGCAGTTTTTTTTTTTTTTTTTTTTTTTAAACATGTACATTTGTAGTATGTTTGATTGGTAAATATTCTAACTGTAATAAAAAATTAGTTGCAGCATTTGAAACGTGTATTTTTATGTATGATGATTGGTATATAATATGTGCTGAATAATTATGTATTTTATGTCTATTTTAATTGGGAATTAGTTCCTGTTTTCCATTAGACGTTTTATTTTAGAATATGTGCTTTATATTGTTGGAATACCGGTCAATTTGTATTGACTGGAACTGTTTAACAAATCTGTAGTTTTGCACAATTTAGAATTGTATTGAAAAATTTAAGAATTTGTTCCCCCCCCCTTTTTTTTTTTTTTTTTTTTTGTTTTGTCATCTGGGAGCCAAGTCATTATTTACAAAACATTTGCTTCTGTGGATAATAGTAAAATAGTGTACATATTACAATGAAATTCCCAATTGCAATTTCATGTTTGTCTTGTGGATAATTGCGACACAGTGTGCAAATTGCTATGGACGCACATAATGAAGTGTGCTAACTGTTAAGGACACGAAGTTATGATGTATCAAAGTGGACAAGTAGTATTTACTTGAACGATGAATTTAACAAAAGTGAACATAGAATAGCCTACACAACATCATATACTTTGGGCTATGGAACTATCAATTGCCTGAACTGATGTGACTTGCTTACTCTGTGGATAACTGCAAAAATAATACGGACACACATCATTAGGTGTGTAACTGATAAGAATATGAAGTTATGATGTATTGAAGAAGACATAGGTTTAAAAACTGGTTGATGTATAAGTTCCACTCTCCACAACATAGATCCTATCCATGACAATGTAATTATTAATTGATCGTATATGTATTTTCATACGGATTATTATGTAACAATTATTGTATAGATGACACTGTCAATTTAGCATTGTAATATTATTATCATTGATTCAGTGAATGCCGCTGGCGGTGGATTGTAGATTCTTTTCCATCGCATGGACATATAACTCTGATTGATGTAGGTCGGAGGTCCATGCGACTGCTTATCAGTCATCTGAAAGTGCTACCTCATACATTACAACAGCACGTGTAGGTATGTGAAATAATTTCTTATATTCTTCCCTACATTAAGGGTGATTGAGGAGAGACATGAAATCCATTCGGCTAAATACTAGTAATGACAAGTTAAAGATTACCACACTTTTATTTCGGACGCCCTCTAGAAATCTGTACAATTTTCGGAATCGGGAGACATGAAAAATGAACTTGGATCCACGAATCTTCTTATTCTTAGTTGAACCTGTTACCATTTATAGTAACCATATACCATACACGAGTCAATACGATAATTCTTTATATCGCGATAAGACCTATCAGTATGCTTTAAACAGCACATACGTTAAATTTTTATTTTGCTTTTCTGGAAACATTAATTTACTCATTATTTCCGCCTTTCACTTCAAAATGAATGCTTTCATCTTTCATCCCCCCTACACAAACATGAATTCAGTAAAAAAAAAAAAAAATATATATATATATATATATATAATGTTGTATGAACTTAAATCCATTTAGTGCGAATACAAGTTATTATTACTTGCGCAATTGCTGCAAAGTTAGTTAATAATAATTTATTACCTAAACAGTATTGATTAATTGATTATATTATCTCCTAAGTTTAATTAAAGTAGAATTATTTTAAAAGTGTGCATCCATACTGGTAAGTTATATTTTAAAAGATGTTTTGAAGTAATTTGAATGCAAAATGTTAATAATGTTTTAACGGGTACTGGAGTTAAATCATCACGAAGAATAATATTACAATTGTAAAAGGAAAAATTTCCGATCAATGACAATAATTACATGTTTTAATTTTTCCTTTTACAATTGTAATATTATTCTTCGTGATGATTTAACTCCAGTCCCCGTTAAAACATTATTAACATTTTGCTTTCAAATTACTTCAAAACATCTTTCAAAATATAACTTACCAGTATGGATGCACACTTTTAAAATAATTCCACTTTAATTAAACTTAGGAGATAATATAATCAATTAATCAATACTGTTTAGGAAATAAATTATATATATATATATATATATATATATATATACTATATCAAGCATGAAAAATTCTGTATGGTTTATTGCTAATCAAAATTCTCTTGCACATGCTTGTTATCTCTTACAACACTAGAGTCGTAATATTTTATGACTGGCCATAACTTAATTAGCAAATTAGGTTTAATTAAAATTCATTGTTGACCAATGACCCTAACTAACCACTTTTTACAGAATCGCTTTCACCGTGACATTCTTTTTTTTAATAAATCAGGCCCATTGTTTCGTATTTTATAACTCTCTTTTTTAACTCGGCTTTTAAATTTTGAATCAAATATTATAAAATTATTTTTTCTCTCAAATGCGAAATTTCTTTCTGTGCTCATTTTTTTTCTCACCTAAACTTTATTTATTAGCTTTCGGGTAGAAAGAGAGACAACTGTCTCCTTTGTCAGTGATAGCAGTTAAAATGAAATATAACTGAGATCACACATATCAATTACTTTGTCTCTCAGATGATCCCAATGAACTATAGCTAACAATACTGTGAATACGACATGACAGGTATCAAGCTCTCGCAAACACAGATACGCCTCTTCAGTCCAATCAAAACACAATTATTATTCCTAAAGCAGAACTCTTGTCGCCTGAGGGATGCATACGGAATCACCAGCAAACAGGTCAACGCAAGCAAGAGTTAAAAAGACACGGTGTGTTGTATGACCACAAAAGGAATTAGCCGCTGCTACGGCCACCCGATATACGTCGCCGTTAATGAAAGAAGGCGAGACTGACAAGTTCTTTTACATTTATATATATCAAGCGAACAATGGCGGTAATCAGAGCTTGATTAGATGAAAGCAGGTGATAAATTTTCACCCCTTATTAAGGCTTTGCTGGTTTCGTATCACTGATGGTAGGAATTCTGTAGAATACTGTTAAGTGCAAGAGGCCAATGGTAAATTATCTCGATATAGTTTTTTAAATTTTACCCTCAGCTGCTAAGACTGGTGTGGTTGTTTGAAGGACGTTTTACAAATAAAACAATGTTTTGTATTTACATTTTTATGGCAATTTTTTTTTTAGTCCAAAGGAATGCGAGTTCTAAAGAACTATTACTTTTGTTTTAGCATTTTGCGTCGGACTTCGATAAATGTCGGTTCAATTTTCAAACTGTTGCCACAAAATGTGAGAGTCCTGCATTATATTTGAAGAAATTAAATAATGAAAAATCTATAAATGTATGTATATTTCTCGCATTGTGATAAAACAACGGTACATAAAGCCATCGAATTTTGAATGACGTAATCCTACTGCGAATATGGGCATGTGGAAGCACAAATTTGGAATTTGTTTTATTATCGATTTCATATTTTGTAAAACTTTAACTTAATTAGCAAATTAGGTTTAATTAAAATTCATTCTTGACCAGTGATCATAACCAATTTTTAAAGAATCGCTTTCACCTTGATATTCTTTCACCTTGATATTATTTTTTTCTCACCTTGATATATATTTGAGTAACAAACTCAATGATTTAAAAGCGAGCAATGGCATCACTCTAGGGGGGGGGACCTTTTTATCTCCAGCGCGTCGAACTGTGTATCGGAAATTCTAAAGATATGCTCATTTTAAAATTATTTTGCGACATTGATATTGAACTAAATTTTACGTTTTAAGTGCAAAGAACATGATATTTAATAAATAAAGGTAACACACAAAACGTTAAAATAAAACGCCCCTTTGGAGGTAATTTAAAATCTGAAAAACATTTCAGTTTTTTTGGGGGGGGGCAAAGGGACAATTTGCCCAGAAGGCTATTAATTTCGTTTTGGTATTTTGCGTTGTTTCACTTTTCAAACTGTTGCCACCAAATACGAGAGCCCTGCATTATATTTAAAGAAATTAAATAAAGAAGAATCTGCATGAATGCATGTATGTTTCTCGCACTGTGAAAAATTAACGGTACCTAGAGACATAAAATTTTGAATAACGTAGTCCTCCATTCGAAGATGGGCATCTGGAAGCCCAAATTTGGAATTTGTTTTATTATCTCTTTCGTATTTTATTAAATATAAAGGAATTTTTTATTGAAATTTTTGTTAAACAATCTCAAGGATAGGAATTTTTTATTGAAATTTTTGTTGAACAATTTTGTTGAATCTCGAGGATTTCAAATGAAGCAATGGTAACAAACACACTGTGCGGAAATTTCCCAGCAGACAATATTTTTATAGCAAATTAAAATCGTCTAAAAAATATTCGGTCGCCTCTGTATTTTTTAAGTGTGGGACGGTGTTCCTTTAAAAAAGCTTATAGTTCTTATATACCTTCTTATTGAAAAAAACTTGTAGTTTCGTGAGTCGACAAAGTTTGCATAGACAAAGAGAAGCGAAAAAATATTAAATGCATCTTCAAACGGAAATATGCTAGTTTATAACATTACTCAGTTTCGGCTCTTTCGAAAGAGTTCCTAGAATTCATAGATTGAGTATGGGTGCGTCTGAGAGGAAGTACGAAGACATAGGTTAGAGGTTCAATTGGAAGAATACTTATTTTCCTTGCGGCTATTATAAGGAGTTACTCTGACAACTCAGACTTGGAGAAGTTGTGAAATCTTGCGATCCTTCGCTTTACTCACTTTGCTCTCTCTAGAGAATGATTAGGAGTAACTTGGAACTAGTTACTGAGTGATCACTTAATAAAAAAGCAAAATAGCTGTCATCCAGCTGTTGCTATATAAATCGTTTGTTACGAACTCGAAAGAGAAGATTCAGTGGAAGCAATCTTGTTAAATTATGTCTGTTACGTAAGTTTTCTAAAAGAAAATATTAGTTATTAGCTAACGAAGTTAATGAAGTGTTGCCATTGCTAAATATAAGATATCCGGAACTCTATAATAATAATAATAAAAAAGTTTTTAATATTTTTTTTATTATTTTATTTATTTATTTATTTGAGAACGGAAGATACTAGGTGTTAATTATACTTTCCCAAACTGCAGTTAATCTATTTAAAGTTTTGTTCGATCTTTGAATTACTTCCGACTAACCAGAGGCGGATGATTAAGCGGGTTGCGCTACTGGATAATTCGCGTTTACTTGCTTTTTATTAAACTGTTTTGATTGCAGATGGAAAGTGAAATATTGATTTTTTTTTCTTTGCTGTCCATAATAAATTATTTCCGGAAGTTAATAACCGTGTGTCGAATCCTGTGTATAACGTGATAATTATGCAATGTACATAAATACAGTAAATATCAAATGCAATCAACTCTCGATCAATCGATCTCTGCCTAAAAATAAATTAAATTTATCTACTGTTAAACGAGTGAAATGTTACTATTACAAGCCAACAGCGTAAAACAAAACTGCCAATGGAAGACACGAAAAGGAAAATGCTTGAGATAACAGTGTAGTACAATTATTTATCCATACAGCATACAGTACGTAATATAATTATCCGTAATTCCGGACATATAAGCATTGTTTAAATCATTCATTAGAAGTAAATTGCTTAGTCGCAAAAATAAATAAAGTCTACAGCATCAATCTCTTATTTCACGTTTATTCCTATCGAAATACGAAAGTAACGTAAAAAAACTCTTTTTATTTTGAGTCCTGGTTTAATTTACATAATCAAATGAATTTATTCTTCAGTTTAAATTGCTTGAATATATGTATAAATTGTGAATAGTGTTTTTCTGTTAATTATAATAGGGATTATTCTTCCTTCCACTATTTTTTTACATGTCTTGGATTAACCGTTATTTGGAAATAACCGCGGATGTAATCCCCAATAATTAACCGGTTAATCGGGAGTTGACTGCAATCACTTCAGAACTTAATTCTAGTTTTTCAGTATTATATCAATTAAATATTGAAATTAAAAAAAAACTTACTCTTAAATTGATTTTTCTTAAATTTTATTAAATTATGTACATACTTTTTCTCCTCTTTTGAAATTATAAAAAAGGTATGCAAAAGAACTGAGAGCTGAAAAATATTTAAAAGATACTTTATTTGGAAAAAAATGTCATTGAATTTTCCCAAATGCTGTTTTTAACTTGTAAACGAATATAACCGTTTTCGCAAAAATCATCTGTAACAAAGCTGAAATATATCATTATTTTAAAATTATTTCTCAAAGTAGTTTTATGAATCTGAATCTTTAACCTGTTATGTTTGCTTCTTTCACTTCTATTTTTACTTTTTCCTGTTCTTTCCGACTTGTTATGGCAAAAATACAATTCCATATATGTTAACCATTTTCACGAAGCGTGCAATAGCTGTTTTGCGGAACAGGTTTCAAAAGACAGTATTGAGTCAAGTTTAAATTAGCTGTTACGTAATGAAAAGTAGTTCGGTGCAATTACAAAGTAATTATCGAAACATTAATAGAGCTACATTTTTGGCAAAACGTTTTTTTTTTAATTCGATTAGAAGAGAGATGAAAAAAAAAAAAGTAAAATTTCCCAAGCTGTGTGATATATCCATTGTGCTCGCTTTGGCAGATTTCTGATCTTTTCTCAGCTTTTTTGAAGTCCATCTCTAGCAACTTCAACGGTTAACGAAAGCTGTAAGAATAAATATAGCGTTAAAATTCAATGCTGATGTTGTTGCTTTAATTTATATTTACTTAACGGTAATCCTTTAAAAGCGAAGCAAAACTCAAGAAAAATTGCGACAACTAGTTTAATTTACTAACTAGTTAAGCTTTAAGTTATTTACTGTCGTACCTCTTCTTAGTTTGTTTCGCAATGATTCCCTCTCACCAAATGTTTATGAAAATGTAAGTTGCAATGCAACTGAGGTTAAATACTGCGGTTTCTTAACTATACCTCATGCTAATGTTGAACCGCAGGCTACAACTAATTATTGGCTGAAACGCTGATTGCTTGAGTGAGAAATTCGTAAACTATTACAGGAAATGATTGAGTTCTTGTTCGGGAAGTAACAGAATAGGCCATTTAATAATTGATGTCTAATTCTATGTAGGCTGTTAGTCATATAAAAAGGAGATTGACTTCTGCGTTTTGAAAAGCAGTTAACGTGTTATAAATATGCGTCCCAAATAGCTTACCATAATACTTTTTGCTCAAATCGGAATAATTTTGAGAAAATACTCACAACAGGAAACAAAACCTATTGGGTAAGTACCTATGGTTGAAAAGGCTAAATAAAAATGTTATCAACGAAAAAAAAAATTCCTTAAAGTTTTACAAAATATGAAATAGCAAATCTGTGAAAGTTTTCAGATTTTATGTTACGCCCAAAGAAGTGTTTTTTCCATTTACGCACACATATACATTTCAAGAACATTTAGGCTAAAACTATTTAAATACATTATATCTCTAGAATTCAAATGTTCATTCGCTGGAGCTAAAAATGTGTCCCCCCCGCTTACAGTGTTGTCATTGCTCGCTTTGAAAATCGTTGAGTTTGTTAATTGAAATTTTCTTTAAAGTTTTGCACATGTAAAACAGACAATAAAACAGTTTCGAATTCCCAATTCGAGCTTCCATGTGCCCATATTCGGGTAGAGGACTACGTTATTCAAAATTTGGTGTCTGTAGGCATTGCTGTTTTTTCACAATGCGAGAAACATACATTCATGCAGATTCTTCATTATTTAATTTCTTTAAATATAATACACAGCGATAAAAATTAGTGGCAACAATTTGAAAAGTGAAGCGGACATTTATAGTAAACAACGCAAATGTCGTTTCGAGACTAAACGCCTTTCTGGACTAACACCCATTTGGGCTAAAAAAAAATAATGAACTGAAAGAAATTTTTAACAACTGAACATATCTTATTATTAAGTTGTTATGAGTATTTATCACTAGTGCTAATTTTCTTAAAAAAAAATTTTTTTTAATGGCATCAAAAGTTCGCTGCAATTTAGTTAACTGTTGATTTTGCCGCTTATAATTATTTCACGAATGATTCGGCCATTTTACCTCTTTCTTCAGACCATACGATAGTCATTACTGAGAATATTCTTTTGGCTGGTGCCGAGTGCCTGGGATGTTAAAAAATGTATTCTATTATTTCAACAAGACTGGGCAATTCTTTGAAATGGCTGAAAAGTTGTATCTATGTTCCTTCAGAACTCTTATTTTCTTAAATTTCATACTTAGCTAACGAAAATGCTTTTGCAATCATTACTTCATCTAAAAGTTGATATAAATTAATTGTATTACTTGCGACAATTTGATTATTTTTTTACATCAAACTTTAGCTCAGATCATGTTAACTTACTGGCGTTAATCCAAATAAAAGATTCTCCTGCATTAAAACTGTTTTCGTACAGCTCAAATAAGAGAAACATCTCTCATGAAATGCTGTTCATTCTTACAATAGGATTGAATCGATATCCCCCCTCTTTTCAAACGGCGGTCCCAAACCGTCCACAGACGATGGCCACACCTAAGGCCAGAAGCGGCCGTCACTTTATTATGGAGGCACCTAATAGGTGGACCACCTTTGGGGGAGGATCGACAAATACAACCATGCCTTCTCCAAGATTCGAACCCGAGTCCTTTTGTATCGCAGTCGGCTTCCCTAACTGTATACCGGCTGAAAAATAATGAATAGATAGTTCCAGCATTTATTTTAGTATTCTAAAACGGTTTTCAGCTCCTTGAAGTATAAATTTATTTTCACGCCTTTCCTCTAGTTATTTTCAATTTTTTTAAATTTCATTGATAATATCATTTGCACTCTTGCTTTTGTACTTTCCATAATAACAACAGTTTCACTTAATAATTTGAGTTGCCTTTGCACAGATCACAAGAACTTTTCACCATTATCATTATTAAAAAATTCTTTTACCATCACTCGACAGTGTTCTGGTGAATAAAATAAGATTTCAGTCCTTCACAGATGTCAGGTACTCTGTCAATAGCTGGAAGTAGTAAAAGAAAGCGAGCTTCGCCATGTTGAAGAACTTTTTTATATTCTACATGAATGGTTCTTAATTTGTTTTACCTCATGCACCCTTTTCATCATTGCTAGATCACCCTCAAATATTTATTCAGATTTAGAATATTTTTAATTTGTTTTTATAAATTAAACAATAAAAAGTTTCAAAAATGCTGATAAATACCAAAACTTGAATAAAAGAAATTTTTCATAATTCTCTCAGACTAAAACTAAATACTTAATAGCTAAATAAAAGGCTTACCGTTTTTCCCCTGAAACTGTGAAATTCTCCCTGATTGAGAATCCCTGCACTAAATCTACAAATTCAGTTAGTTTAGAGACTCGATACGTATAAATGTGGAAATATTTATAAATGTTGACCACAAAGCTTCTATTTCCAATAGGTAGAACATCAAATGTAGTTGGAGACAGTTGTTTTTGATTTCAGCACCGCACCCAATACCAACAATATTTCTTCCACGCTCATTCTCCAATCCTCTCTTGTACATACTATTTTCCCTTCTATACTTATACCTCCAAAATCAGCATTGCAATAATCTCCCCAAAATTCTTTTTTTTCCCTATATTGTCAGTTTTTTTAGAACTGACATTAAACTGACATTAATTTCAGCACCGCACCCAATACCAACAATATTTCTTCCACGCTCATTCTTCAATCCTCTCTTGTACATACTGTTTTCCCTTCTATACTTATACCTCCAAAATCAGCATTGCAATAATCTCCCCAAAATTCTTTTTTTTCCCTATATTGTCAGTTTTTTTAGAACTGACATTAAACTGACATTAATTTCAGCACCGCACCCAATACCAACAATATTTCTTCCACGCTCATTCTCCAAACCTCTCTTGTACATACTGTTTTCCCTTCTATACTTATACCTCCAAAATCAGCATTGCAATAATCTCCCCAAAATTCTTTTTTTTTCCCTATATTGTCAGTTTTTTTAGAACTGACATTAAACTGACATTAATTTCAGCACCGCACCCAATACCAACAATATTTCTTCCACGCTCATTCTCCAAACCTCTCTTGTACATACTGTTTTCCCTTCTATACTTATACCTCCAAAATCAGCATTGCAATAATCTCCCCAAAATTCTTTTTTTTCCCTATATTGTCAGTTTTTTTAGAACTGACATTAAACTGACATTAATTTCAGCACCGCACCCAATACCAACAATATTTCTTCCACGCTCATTCTCCAATCCTCTCTTGTACATACTGTTTTCCCTTCTATACTTATACCTCCAAAATCAGCATTGCAATAATCTCCCCAAAATTCTTTTTTTTTCCCTATATTGTCAGTTTTTTTAGAACTGACATTAAACTGACATTAATTTCAGCACCGCACCCAATACCAACAATATTTCTTCCACGCTCATTCTCCAATCCTCTCTTGTACATACTGTTTTCCCTTCTATACTTATACCTCCAAAATCAGCATTGCAATAATCTCCCCAAAATTCTTTTTTTTCCCTATATTGTCAGTTTTTTTAGAACTGACATTAAACTGACATTAATTTCAGCACCGCACCCAATACCAACAATATTTCTTCCACGCTCATTCTCCAATCCTCTCTTGTACATACTGTTTTTCCCTTCTATACTTATACCTCCAAAATCAGCATTGCAATAATCTCCCCAAAGTTCTTTGTTTCCCTATATTGTCAGTTTTTTTAGAACTGACATTAAACACTTTGTCAGCACTTCTGCAGTCTGACCGGGAACACATTAAAAGTCTGAAAGTTAAAATTTTTTACCATAATCTGGTACAAAATACCACCCAACAGTAGGCTCAATTTAAAATTCTTTCCTGTTAGAAGGATCTTCTATATCATGATTGTATTATTTCAACCTTCGCAAAGCTCCGGAAACAACAATAGTTCAATCACATTAACACAATGACAGCTTTGCATTTTGTTCTGGCTAGTCTAAACTTTGTTTCAAAGAGTTTCGAAATAAATTTCGATGAACAATCGGCTGATTTAAAGCTGAGAGAGAATAGCAATATGAAATGCAAAAGTTGCTTTAGCTGCTCTTTGTCACCTTAACTGGTACCTTTAAAATATGATAATATACACGCTACTGCGCTTGTCTTATGTTTTGCATATTTCAAATGATTTGAAATGTCCGAAAACCCAACATGAGCTACTGAAAATTCTAGAAAGCTTATTTTGCTTTGTCAGGGCAATCACTTTCCCCCCTTCCCGAAAAAAAAAAACGCAACTAGCTGACAAAAATATCTAAAAATTAAATAAAAATATCTAGATCTCCTGCATTTCTAGCTAATTGTTGCTCGTGAAGTTTTTCTTCTGGCGGAGGCGATAACTAACTGTGACATTGGTTGCTAATAGTAAAGCTCTACATTCTAATAATCAGAAAATACTTTAGTTTAGAGCTACAAAACTTAAAAGTCTAAAATCTTTGAAGTTAGAAAGTGAGACCCACGGGGAATCTTCGTTATATTATATATTAAATAATTTGATTGAATGACAATCCAGGGAAAAAAGGAAAAAAAAATAAAGAAGAAAAAGAAGATACGTTGTTTATATATTCAAAAATAATAAAGGATTTCATTTTCAGCAAGAGCAAATGTATTAAGAAATTACTCCGAATAAAAATAATGATGAATAATTGTCGAGTTCATACAAATGGTAAGATTCCTACTCTCGTTTCCATGTAAGGTTAAATCAAACGGGCTCGATTTTATAGCACGTAATTTCTTTATCAATGTTCTCCACACAAATTATGACGTTGTAAATTATTTAGCAAAGAATGATCGGCCACAAGAAGAAAAGTTTGGGAAACCAAGGTCAGTTTTTATAACTACAGATGGTAGTTCTTACAATTAAAATGCTTTCAAAGCGGCGCTTTAGTTTTTTTCTCTCCTCTAAGTGGCTTTGGGAGAAGATAACAAATAGGCAAATGACGGTTATTAAAATGGCCAGCATTTGGATTCCACAAATTGACCTTTGACAGATTTGAGTCTTTTCTAATAACCCTAAAGACTTTGAAATTATGCAAAATATCATGTTTAGATTAAGCTTAGTTTTGCAGAGGAGATTAACATCCAGTATACACAATTAATAATCATTGAATATTTTGAAACAGCAAACAAGCACCATTGTTCATTCTATTGCATTTTCTTATGTAAGTTAAAACAGATTTTATCGAAATAAACAATTTACTAAGCAATGATAAAAATGTTCACTAAGTTTGTAATTAAAAATTATTCAGATTATTTTCGCAAAAACTGCAGACTGCATAAAAATTAAATTATTTCAATATCATTAAAAAAAAGGAGAAAAATAAAAAGAAATGTAGGTAAAAAATGTTTGAATTCCAGCTCCTGATTCGATGAAACATTTTCTGTACAGGCAACCAATAACTATGCATGAATTATTTATCTTCCTTTCCCTGAATAAAATTACTTCCACAATATAAGGCTGCTCAGGATATTTTATTTTCTAGCAAAATTTGTGCTAGTATCTGTTGAATTTTGTCATCCATTATTTTAAAAATAAATGTAATGTTTATGGGATATCTATTTAAGAAATCCATTCGGATAGTGACAGAATGTGAAGACACAGAAATATTAGCATGAAATTATTCTGTGCAGTTTCTTTAAATTGCCATTCGAAAATTTTGATATAGAAATCGTCATTATTAACCCCCGACGGTTTTATTTTTAGTTACATAAGAATGTTGTGATTTTAATTAAAACAGAGTGCTTAATGTTATAACAGGTATTATTTATACAGCAAACGATACACCACAATAATAAATGTGTTATATATATATATGGGATGTACCAGCTTTTGTCCGGAATAAATAGATTGCTGAAGAAATATAGATGTAGTCGTAACTTAAATTATCAGACGATAAGTTTCAAAAACAGGATCCATTTATCATTGGTCAGGAGAAATAGCAGTTACAAAAAAAATCATATATCCGGAGTAAATAAAAAGAATTACTAATAACTTTTTGTATGAAGTTTACTGCATCGTGACATTTAAGAAAAAGCCCACCGAATAATTCCTTTGCGAGTCCTTTTATAGCCTCTGGAAAGGCGGAGCTTCCAAGAATGACGTCAGCCTCGTCATCCAATCCAGTTCGCTTTAAATATTTCCAGAACATTCTAAAACTGTACGTGTAGAAAAGGCGGGAAAAACAACTTGACTACAGGGCTGTGGATTAAATTCCACGTACTTTCAAATAAGAGAACGTCGCCATTAAAAATGAAAAGAACATATGGTTAGAAATTTAAGTGTATTCTTGACTATGGAATTTTATTATTACATATATATAACATTTAATTCAGTATTGCATGTAATTTTTTTAATCCAAAATCCTGACGTTCTTTTTGCTTCCTTATACAAAGTAAAGGAAGTATTATAATAGCGAAAAATTCCCGTATCATATTCCAACGAAAATATCCGTTTTAACCGCTTCGAATCCATTTAAACGATGTTTCTGAGTGACATCTGTACGTACAGACAGAATAAAAAACTCTTTTTCGCAAAACGACTGAAAAATAGATTCAAAATGGATTCCGAAGAGATTTTTTGTGATGTCTGTCTTAGTACCTTCTTGTTTACTAAATATTTCGGTTTACGGATTTTTATCATGTAATCCGGGAATCCATTAAATTCGGATTCGACTCTGTATAGTACATACACACATAATTCGCAATTCATAGCATTATGATTCAGATGAAACTCCTGAATCATAACGTTCTGTAATACAGTTAGAGTAACACAAACCCAGTACGATAAAGCTGAAGGGGAAATAAAACAAAATAAAATACGTGTTACTTTTTTTTCCAGTAGCTACTCAAAGGATGGGAAGGTCACGAAAAGCTGCTGACACACGATCTATTGTGCGTGACTCTGAAAATGCTAAAAACGTTTCTGAAATGCGAGAAGTATCTTTTAATTTCGGAGCACACCATATCACGAAGCATGGCGAAAGATCACAATATCTAGTTCACGTGTAATTCATCAAGTGAAAAAAAAAAAAAATCGTGATCATTCTTCTTATTCCAGAGTTTATCAGTAATTGATGGTGTCGTGGAATAATAATTGAAGAAACAACAGCGAAACAACAACAATATAACATCAGTTTTCGTTGTTACTTTGTTACACCCACTCCTACTAATCTTTCTTTTTTAGCCCAAAAGACGTTAGCATAGAGGGGTTATTAATTTCATTTTGGCATTTTTCATCGAAAACTTCAAATGTCCTTTTCACTTTTCAAATTGTTGCCACCAAATATTATCGCCTTGTGTTATATTTAAAAAAAAAACTGAATAACGAAGAATCTGCATAAATGTATGTATGTTTCTCGCGCTGTGATAAAACAACGGACCTAGAGCCATCAAATTTTGAATAACATAATCCTCCACCGAATATGGGCATGTGGAAGCCCTAATTTGGAATTTGGAATTTGTTTTACTATCGGTTTCACATTTTGTAACACTTTAGAGAATTTTTGATTAACAAACTCCACGATTTTAAAGCTAGCAATGGCAACACTGTAAGAATTTTTTTTTTTTTTTTTTTTTTATTTTATTTTATTTTATTTTATTTCCAACGCGAGAGACTGTGTATCTATCGGAAATTCTAAAAATATGCTCATTTTAAAATTATTTTGCGATATTGCTGTTGAATTGAATTTTACGGTTTAAGTGCGAAGAACATGATATTTAATAAAGAAAGGTAACAAACAGAACGTTAAAAAAAAGCCCCTTTAAGCATAATGTAAAATCTCAAAGCTTCCAGATTTTTTTCGGGGGGGGGGGGACGGAGGTCTTTTCAGCTTTATTATTAAGCATAATTTTCTTTGCACCTACGCCATATAGAATTCAGCAGCAAAATTACAGAAATTTTAAAAGCAGCATAGAGGTATACATTTAGAATTTCCAATGCAGCGTTAAAGCGTAGGCATACATTTTCCTTTCTCCCCCCTCCCAGTCTTTTCTCAGTTCATTAATCAATATTTAGTTTCCTCACTAAAATGGCTTTACAAAACTTTTTTTGTCTTTTTATTATTACTATTTTGTGTCTTTATTTATTAAAGATCACGTTCTTAGTGCTTATGCCACATGAAATTCGATTCAACAGCAAAATCATAAAATATTTAAAAACTGCATATCTTTAGAATTTCCGATAGACGGTTTCACGCGCTAGAGATAAAAATGTTTTATTTTGTACTGTGTTGCCATTCCTCGCTTTGAAATGATTGAATTTGTAAATCAAAAATTGGTTTACAAAATATGAAATAGATAATAAAACAATTTCTAAATTGAAAATTCGGATTTCCAGGTTCCCATGTTCGGATGTTTGAACGTTATTCAAAATCTGATCTCTCTAGATGCCGAATGTTTTTTTTTCACAATGCGAGAAACATACATACATTCATACAGATTTCTCTTTATTTAATTTCTTTAAATCTAATACAGGACGATAATATATGGTGACAACAATTTCAAAAGTGATACGCCATTTTTAGTGATTTAACGAAAATTGCTGTCTCGAGACTAATATCCCTAACGTCCCATTTGGCCTAAAAAAAGGGAAAAGAAATCTCGATTATGTTACTCTAATATTGACGAATAACAGATGATTTCTTGTAATCATTATATAGAAACTGGAATTATTATGCCATGAAACAGCAATGCCACATCACCCTTTCTTTAGAAACAGTGTCCAGATTTCAGAGCAGATGCCATTCTTACTACTACTAATGTTAAGGTGAAATATGGGTTAGAGTTTCTAAAATCTTATTTAGAAGCAGCCTTTTTTCTGAGGGCAGCTCTACTGAATAGTTATTTTATTTTAAACAGCTGACATAATACCATGTAAAGAAAACAAAGAATTAAAAATTACGAATGAAAATATATTAAAAATATATTGTAAAGTTTCTAAAATAATTTTCCTTGGTAAAGGAGACGGACATCATAATTCCATAAGCACGTGATTTACTATATCATAAAACATACTTTAAAAAACATTTTGAAATAAATATTCGAGTTCATATACGGCATTTAATTAAAATTTTAGGTTGCATTTTCTCTGTGCTTCCTCGCTTTTTTTTCCTGCTCTTTGGATTCGTATTGTTGCTATTTCATTTTCTTTGTCAGTTTTTTTTAGACTTTTGGCACTAAAAAGTATTGTAACCTAAGATGAGGTTAAAAGATCTTTTAAATAACATTTATTTCGCATTTGTTAGTATTAGTGACATTTAGCAATAAAAATATCAAGAATTTAATTAACTAAAAATAAAATATGAGAGATGATGAAATACAAATAAATACTAGCGTTCGAATCCTAGTGAGAGAATATTTGATTTTTCGTGTTATCTGGCTTCAAAAAATCTAGTGCACTCCCACAGTGACTCCCGAACTAAAATGAGGTAATTGATAATTCCTTCCCATCTAAATTTAGTCAAATGCTCTTCGCGCCTCTCCCTAATCACCCTTTAAGTTAGAAAGAATGTAAGAAGTTATCGTATTGCCTAGAGTGTGCTCTAATGGTGCAAATGTTTAGTATGTCCAGCTGATACTGAAAGGTCCGTCGTTTGAATGCCAGCGAGTTACAGGTCATTTTTCACATTTCCTAGCTCCAAACAACCTAACAGTGTCTATAACGCTATCAATCGACTGAAATCTATATAAAATAATCAGGGATCCTAATAAGAAATCTGGACTTCATTTCTAGCTGTGACAAATTAGACGAGAATGCGAAATATTATTGTTTCTTCCAGGGTTAATGAAGCGCTGGTTTCCGTGATTTTCGCCTTATGGGAATACAAATGCGTACCATTTTCCCAACCCTTACAAAAACCTCAACGCTATCTTTACCCTGTTAAACAAACAACTTCGCCACAAATTATTATTTAATTTAATTCACCATTTAAAAAGTTGGAAACGGAGATGTCAGATTCTTGTCGTCAAAAACAGATAAAGTCAAATGCAGTCAGAGATACCTCAAAGACGAAGCTTGTAATTTAAATAGCTTTATTCAAATGATGAATGTTGTCACATGGAAAATATTGTTACGAAATGTACAGGTGCGGTGAGATAGCTTCCCCGCAAAGCAGTTTTAGGGTTGCCATAAAAGGGCAAGGGGAGAGCAGGGTTGCCACATTGGCGAGAAATCGCCCATTTGGCGACATTTGGAGACAAAATTGGCGATATGCCATGGACTGATGGAGAACCTTCTAGAACAAATTCTTACCGGTTTAGCCCAGAATGTTCTCGAAAACAAACCGAAAGCTATATAAACTCTGCTGGTCCGCAGTCAGTTAGTGTGTGTGTGCCTCGTCTAGAGTGCGAGTTAGTTAGTATCGAGTTGGTGTCTCGTCTAGCAAGTCAATCCCTGCGGAGTCGATCGAGTTGACAGCCGGCCAGCGAGTGCCGAGTGGGTCGTCGAGTGCACCGAAGGAGTCTGTTAGTGTATCGCGGTTAGTTCATCGTCGAGAGAGCGTGTTGAGCTCCGGGAACGACTGAACCGAAGCGTCGGGAGCTGTGCTCGTGTGTCGTCGACTGCATCGCGAGTTGTAGCATGGAGAGTCTCGAGAGTACGTGGAGTTCCGAGAACGATCAAGCAGAGTGTCGGGTGCTTTGTAGGAAGCTGTCTCCACCGTGATAGCCTGATAACCCGAAGGCTGTGTCGCTGATTGTTTCAGCGTGTTTATAGTAGATCTTCGACGACTGTAAAAAGTGTTATTGGAGCTGTCCTGATTAATATTGGCTAAATAAAGTGTATTTCGATACTTCATCAAGTGTTGTCATTATTCACTCCAAATCTACGAATCCCGTACGAACGTGAAAGAAGAAAATAACGTAACAACTGGTGTCAGAAGTGGGATAACGCATCAATATATATAAATCTGCAACAATTAACAAATAAAATAGTCTCGAGCCTGTGTCATGTTTTTCAATTAAAACGGAAGCCTAATCGGTACTGTAGATCTAATTCCACTCTAATATGTTGCTTTTTTATGTCGCATATGTACGGTAAAATTTTCTCACTTAAAAAATGAAAGAGATAAATTAAGACGAAGAGCAAAATGACAGCAAATTAATATGTCTCCTCTTTGGACAAAAGGATAAAAATAGGTACATTTTTCCCCACTTATTCCCTGCAGGAAATGGCGGCACCTATGATTAATGAATAATAGTCCTTACCGAGGAGTTTACTCCCACCCGTTAATCCCCCCATACCGAATCTATGCCTTAATCTCGTTCTGCTTTCTCAAAAAACCACCCACATTGCTCGGTTATTTTCGGGCCCCACGGGGCTGTTAATCTTTGGCGTTATTTTCTGGGTTATGGCCAACGCAATGAGACAGATTTCACGGTCTTGTTTTTTAGAATCCTCTTATTCGTGATGTTCATCTAATTCGGTGTACACTGACTCTCGACACGTGAGTACTTAGGGCTTATTTCTAGCGTTGAAACAATTGTTCCTTCATGAAACCATACACGATGACAGATAACCGTGGTGAGGGGCCGAGTATTAAAGGCGCTTTTCAAGCCAAAAGTCAATAAATTCGCTGTGAAATTCTCTCACAGTAAAACAAATTGCACAGTCCATAACCATTTAGAGTATAAATTAATGAAATTGAAAAATTAAAAAACAGTTTTTCGGTACCTGGCTGAACTCAAGCAAAAATACATCTTTTCTTAAGCAGTGAATCTTAAAAAAAAAATTAAGCCGATCTTCTCATATTATTTTATTACCTCATTTCCTAATTTTGCTCAATTAGGAAAATTAGGAATTTTACTTATAATTCCATGCGCGTTCAAAAAAACGCTGACGAGTCAACGTCCATCACTTAATCTAAAAAATAATTTTTTTTTTTTACTTCCAGATGCCATGGCAGTCTATGTCGCCATAAGCTGCCACCACCAAAGATTTTATTTCGAACTTTCCTTTAAAAAATAGCTAGATGAGATTCTTGCGCTTTACTTAGTTAAGGCCCAAGTTTCAAAGTCGTATGTCAGAGTATAAGTCAACTCTGCATCAAAACATTTTCGCTCTTCTTTTAAGTAATTTAAATTGCAAAAATTTTCTTAAGACATACTGACGACGGCTAGCAGCGATAATAAATTTTAAAATTTCTATCTCAAAACTATTTTTTGAGTTTCCTTCAGAGATGAGCTAAACAAAATTATTCATCATTAATTCCAAAACCATATTCGCTCGCATATTTTTCCGCTTATTATTACTATTTTTATCGTCTGAAAATCGAGAGGTGAAAATTATGCGAATAATTTAATTTCCGAAGGACACGGTTACCGTAAGAACAAATCAAATGAAAAGTAGTCATGGATAACCTTTAGGTAACTATCATATTATTATTTCTTAAAAAGAAACCTACATCCCAGTAAGAATATATAGTAATATTAGCATTGCAATATCTTCATTTCTACTTCCCTGTAACTTAAAACTTGTTCGTTATTATCGTCTCTCTTATTTCTTAAGCCTCAAATCGTGCGTAAATAATTAAAGAAAGTGAATGTGGAGCTAACTTAGCTAAATCTTAGATTGAATGTCAGTTCGTATTTACTTCATTGCGATTGATCGCTTCTTGCATCAGGCAGACATAAAGTTCAATCGAAGGGAAATGTTCAGCGTGACGCTCACAGGTAGGCTGCGAATATTTGTTCTACATAGCAAAATTAAAGCAATAAAGGACGAATCCGTTTTAAGATTTACAGGAGCTCGTTCTCGGAACTCATTGAGGAAGGGGGAAATTAAGCGATTATTTTTTAAATTCTCAAAAGCAAGGATTAAAAAGTTGCGGGGAAGGGCTTGGTTTATTTGATTACTGCAAAGCCTCGAGGGCTATCTACCTAAATGAAGATATGCCTTCGTGGAAGTCCTTCTAAGGGAAACTGGATCCCATACGTTACACACGGGAAAAAACTACGAAAACGGCCATGCAACCAGCTCGTTCCCGGGATTCGAACCTCGGACCTAACTACCAGTGTTCAGAGACTTTACCGCTTGGTCGCTGATGGGCTATTTCTCTATTTAAAGAAGTCGTAAAAAGCTGAAGTTTCAGATAGGGTACACCAAATTCTGTTTCTACACGAACCTTTTTTTATCGCTGGTGGAATGAGGGGGGGGGGAGGGAACACGCAAGGAAATACGGTACATGGTTTCTTATTTCAAAGTTACTGAGATTTAATGGTTTTTTTATAATCGGCCGTACATTTTGTTTTGTTTTCATTGCTACTTAAATTTTTAAACTAACATATTTAAAATTTACTTAAATAAAAGTATTCTCGAAATAAAAGTGCAAGTTCAAAATGGCATAGAAAGCAAAATTTTCGCAATCTGTAATGATACATGAAACATACACTAAGTTCTATAAATAAGCAGAAAAGTTGTGGATAAGTTGGTTAAATGACTGAAGCCAAACATATAGAGGGCTAACTATCTAAGGGATGAATTCGTGGAAAACGTTTTAAGAGAAAATAAGCTGTATTTATATTATACAATAAAACCACCAAACCTTCAACAGACTATTCGTCCTGATGTAAATTAAAGCCAAACTACTCGTATTAAGCAGTTTTGTTCTCTCCGCAGGGTTTTACGTTTTGTAATGTAAGAGTACAATACATTTATGACATACTGTTATTATGTACTGTATTCTTACATTACAGTATAGTACAATATCTACAATATGAGAAATACGAGTTGATGTTGCTTATCCTTACAGTCAGCGTATAGCCACAGGAATAATCATCATGGCTACGGCAAAAGAACACCCGTCATTAGCCAAAATTTGAGTAGGTAATTGGTGACACTACGACGTTCCATCCCAGTTTTGATCGTAACACCGAGGAGAACAAAATCCGTGGATCTTGAACCAACTTTATCGGGAACCTTTTGGAAGGATTTTCGACTCTACGGATTTAGAAGTCACCCTATACCGCAAACACGCTATGCATTTTCAAGGAACTATGGCGTTTCCTGGCGCATGCTCTTGTTCTGTTAGTATTACATCTAAGCTAGTTTAGAAACTACGTGATTCCAATCCCGGTGAGAGTCCAATCGATTCCTGACAACGAAAAACGTAACAGTTTCTACACATTTACAAACATTCTTGCCTTCTTCCGAGATTAGAACCCGGATCCATAGCGATATGGGAACCAGTTCTGTTAACTATCATAATGACAAAAAATCTGATGTGCACACCACATGACTTCCTTGTATTGGAATATTAAATTATACGCATTTTTTTCTTGAATTTCATTTAAATTAATTGGATTAAATTAAATCTACTTCGTCGACAGCGCATAAACCACAATAGAATAAATGCACTCTTTAAAATTCACTATATTTGTTTACTATAACGACACTCTGAATGCACAAAATTTATATCATTTGAAGAATTATCGTTGCCACATGTTCTATTCAAATACTATAACAAAGCTAGAACGATGTATGAAAGAAATTAAGCAAACAAAACAGAAAAGAAACAGTTTTTTACAGACGATTCAGTATTTCTCATTCAATTAATTCAGCTCTCACTTCGCGACAAGGCAAAAATACATAAAAACTCAAAATTTCTGCATTAAAAATTACGAAGTAAATCTTAAACACTTATTTCCTCGAAAAAATTCCAGAGAGGATTAAGCATGATTTAATTCGCAATAATATTTCAAGGCGTTATTTTTGTGTTGCGAAGCTTAGTCGCTCTAGATTGGCAACAAATGTACAATTCTGCTGTTTCAAATGTAAACAAATCTGTCCGCCATGTTATTTAAAACTTAACCGCACTTAAACAGCTTTTAAATTGTTGATAATTGTACACATATTGCTTCCAGAATTACAAAAGGCATAAAAACCTCAACCGGAAGATAAAAACAACATAATTCAATCATTTTTAAAGCAAAAAATTGTACAATTTACAAACATATAAGAGTAAAGATACTGAGATCACTGAGCCGATAACAGAGTGGATATATATATAAATATATTTATATACGTTTGGTGCGGCCGATTGCAACCAAAATACAAGGTGCACATCTACTTGTTATAGCAGTCCTATATACAAAATTTCAACGTTCTGAGGCTACTCGTTTTTGAGTTATGCGAGATACGTACGTACGTACGTACGCTCGTACGTACATACGTTCGTACAGACGCCACGAAAAATTCTCTTCAGAATTAATTTTAAAGCAGTTTTATAATTTTTTTTGGAGGAAAAGTGTCTTTTATTCTGTCCTTACGCACAGATATCACGCAAAAACATTGTTAAATTGCATTGGATAGCGGTCAAAATTGATATTTTCGTTGAAATATGCTGCCTGAAACTTTTCGCGATTACAATACTTCCTTTTTACTTCGTACAAGGAAGTAAAAAGGGGGAAATATATGCCTGCTTATGTTAGCACTAAGGCTTCTGGTTAACAGTGGGTATTCGCAGTTTTTTGAGGGACTACAGTTACACGTGGATTGGAAGCTGGACCAGTATGCTTGTTCTCATAATACCCGTATATTCCAAGACTCAATTTTACACATGTTCCGCTGGCATATTGTTCGTCATGGAGATGAGAAGTACCCGTTGAACTACTGAAGTAGTTCGAAAAGAGTCATCTCCCAATCATTTACTTAGCAATGCAGTAGAAACCACTACCAGGCTGTATTTCGAATCTTAATTGTTTTCGCATGTCACACTCTTTTCGGGCATCCGACAGGCAGTGTCAGCAAAAACTGTTCTTTCCTTCTTTCCCCCCCTCTCTCTTCCTCCTATGATCTCTCGTCCCCCATATGCTGCTCGCTGACAGACTCTTTAGTACCATGTGACGCAACGGGCTAATTTGAGCCTCACAAGGAGCACACTGTCAAGCGCGAGAGCACATGGCAAATCGCAACATCCATCTACTTTGAGTGGACTGGTCTCAGAGATTTGTTCTCCATCCAGACAAGGGATCTGAAGGAAATTCTTTCGCTTAAGACTATTCTAAATTTACCATCGCATAGGGGTTCTGTAAGAAATGCCATTAGGTTAGAATATTGACGTCAATATCTGCACCAGGACAATAATATACATCTATGTCACAAACTATTATCAAAATTCTTACCAAATCAAGATCTCGGACCTTTTCGACGCTAATTTTTGTCTGCTCGTCGTTATAAATCGTAAAACTTGTCTCATCAAAATTAGTTCAGCCAACAATAATTGTATATATCAGATTATATAGAAATGCTTTACATAAAAGCTATTTTGAATTTATTCAATGTCGTTAGAAACTACATCTACAGTGATTATCTAGGAAAATTACTTTTATATTTGTTATGCAATACAACGCCTAATATAAATAATACATACGGAAGAGTAACTTTAACATATGAAGCTGAAGTAACTTTAACATATTAAAGCGGAATGGGGATTAAAATAAATAATATCTAATTTGAACTAAGCTATTACAGCACTAATCAGAATATGCCAGGACACAAGGACTACCACAGCTTTGAAATAATTCTTTCCTTGATGCCAGTTCTCTCCGTTTTAAAAATGTCACTCAATTTCTGTCATAACTATATGCAAAACTCATTTCTTAAAGCAACAATTAACTCGAAAGTTCTTTTAAATATTTCTTTTAATTTTTGTAAAAAAATTTATCAATCCATAAAGCGGAAATTAAACATAAAAATTTACAAAAGTTTTACAGCAAAATTTAATAGTTTTGTACAGTTAGCGATGTAAAGTTCTATAGAGAAAGGTAAAGAGGAAAAATTGTTAGAAGAGATTAAAAATATTTAAGTCTAAATGCCGCAGGGAAAAAGAAAAAGAAAGAATTTTTAGTAATGGCCGATTTTAATATTTCTTAATTCTCACTGACATACAGTTTTGAGTCAGCACAGATGAAGTAACGCAATTACGTGCCATGGTTTAGAACTTTTACATTTCTGAATTTCTGATATCGTTGTCGTACAAAGAGAAGCAACGAGGGCGTTTAACTTTCAAGAGAATAAAAGAATGTTTAAAGAATCCAAATCCAGTAAAAAAATTTTTAAATAATAATTAATGAGCCGAGTCGACACAATGAAAAAAAAAAAAAAAAGAAACCGAAAGTAAGTGTTCGAGATGAAATCTGGGTTCGAAATGAATTAGTTTCGGCTTAGATGTATATTGATTAGTTAATTTTCAGTTTATAAAATTATTATTTCCTAATTTCCTAAAGCCTTATGTAAATTATCTGCGTCATTAGTGTTATATAAGAGTCATAGGATTAATTTCAAAATGATGCAGTTTAGAGAGATTTATTAAAAGTAGTTATTATTTTTAAAACAGATTAAAACGCAGAGTTATAGGACTATGGAAAATTAAAGTTCGAATTTTAGTTTCCGTAAGTTTTCAACTATACATATTCCTCCTTCCTTCCTTGAAAAAGAAAGAAAGCTTGGCCACAGAAACGTCTTTTTAGAGAAAAAGTGTACAGCAATAAAATATGAAGAGATATATTACACTATGGATAATATTCAAATAATGTATATAGCATAAATTTTGAGCATTACAGTTTTGAAAATGATCACTGTTTTTAGAGTCCCAATGAATATCTCAGTCCAGTTTGAAAAAAAAAAAAAAAAAAAAAAAAAAAAAAAAAAAAAAAACTTTTTCTTATAATGTGCGAATTATTATGATTCGTCAGGGAATGCTTTAGTTTTTCACAGCAAATACAAAAACATTTAATATAGTTATCACCTCTCTTGATACATTATAACAATTCAGTAAAATTTGTAACATTCTAATTTTCATATTTATAATTTGCTTTTTATCACTAGCAACGTTGTAATAGTTTACTTAAGTTACGATTTCATTTTAATTTATATTTCAATTCCTAATTTTATACAAATTAAAGCCTCCATAATTCTCATAAAACAAATATTACCATCTAAAACAGGCCTCCCATACCCACAATAACTGATTAATGTGTTGCTGCAGCAGTAATTAAAGGGATATTCGAACAGTTACTTAAAAAGGCCTCCGTTATTTGTAAATAGCCTATGAGAACTGCATTAAAACATTCTATGATGATAATAATAAATAATTCTAAAAAATTAATTAATTTATTTAAAAAATTAATTTATTTAAAAAAAATGTTAAACTTCAAATTTTCTTGCATGAAAGGGTAAAATTAAAAATTATTCAAAGGTTATAATTAAAATATATGTTATATTTATTATTAACAGAAAATAACTTATCTAAAAAATTACCTAAATTTATCAGAATTTTTTAAAGATGGTTATCGAAACTTAAATTTCTAAAATCGTAAAAATTTCATATGTCCATAAAAGCAACATAAAGTTGAAAATAGTAAAAATCATTAGCAATATTCTAACTGATGATTTTATATAAAACATTTCTAGCTGCACTTATTGATGAATAAATTACTTACTTCATAATAATGAAAATTTTTAACTATTCTATTAACAAAAGATGTATAATTAAAATCATAAATTCCTTAAATAATAAATTTCTTAATTTAAAATTCTTTTTAAATATTTAGTTAACAAAAATATGAATACATTCAAAACAATCTTAAATTTCTTCATCGTCCTTTGTGTAATGAATTTAGCAAGCTCTACCTTTCTCTAATTATTCTTTTCATGAGAACAACCAGATATGAATTCCTAGTCATGGCATAATTCCGAAGATGAAAGCCAGAACAGAATTTTGTCAGGAAGTCCCTATTTTTTCGCATTTAGTCGTGGAAATTTTTTTTTTCACATCACTCGTCAATTTTTTTTTTTTTTTTTTTTTTTTTTTTTTTTTTTTTTAAAGTTTACCGAACACTTAAACCATGCATAACAGTCTGTTTTACATCCTTCATTAAAATTATTTTTAAATGTGCAGGAGATGGATTATTCACATAAGCACAGAATAATAACTGTTGTAAATAACAAATATTCATAATGCATTTTACCCGCTATTTTATTATAATTAGAGTTTCCAGATAATACACATAAAATTAATAATTAAGTTCCCACATGTATGCGCAAAAACATAAAATCTTAAGATTTTTAATTTATGTTTCAAATTAAATCGTTCAATTACTGATTAATAAAGTGAGCCATTTAAAAGGATAATAATACTTCCTTATAATTATTTCTTATAATTCAAATCTTTATTTTTCGTTTCTTGAGAATGTAGGGAATTGATATCAATTAAAGTATATTTCATTTATAGTACAGCCAACAGATGCTTTTAATGAATACTTGCAGTTTTAATGTAATTAATAAAATATGAATCTTATCAATGTGTTACCGTGAAAGACCGAAATTGGAGAATGTCGACTTTCACCGGAGAATGTCAACATTCACCAAATACGTCGGTGAAAGACCGAATATTTCGCTACATTCTTGTATAATCGGACCCTCACCGGTGTATGTCGACAATCACAGATATGCTCTGGTGAAAGTCGAAAAGACAGGTCATAAAGTGCCATAATAGTTTAAGTTGTTGCAATAAATAAGATTTGAATCACATAATTTAGTTAAGTTTTTTATTACTGTTATTTTATTTTCTCATTTAGAACGTACTGTATAATTAAGTAAGTTTTTAACTTCTATTATTTTCCTTTCTCATTTTGAATGTATTGCGTGTTTTAGGTTATTATGTTCTTAAGTTCTTATTTCAAATCTCAAGTGCGTTTATTCGCGACTGAATGACGGAGAAGAAAATATAATATTGTTATATGTTCAACATTCACCATTAGTACAGGGTGAATGTCGACATTGACCGGTGTAAGTCAGAAATAAGAGTATTTGGAAAATATTTCGGACATACACCAAGAGACTTTGTGAATGTTGACATTCACCGGTGAAAGTCAACATTCACAAAGTCTCTTGGTGTATGTCCGAAATATTTTCCAACCGGTGAAAGTCGACATTCTCCAGATTTCGGTGTTTCACCGTAACAAATGCACAAAACACTCTGTAGAGACATTACGATCTTTTTTGGAGGCCGGAGAGATGAAAAATTAACAACGCCTTCGCCGGGAATCGAACCATGGACCTCTGGAATACCGCCCACTACACTGCAGAACCACTACACCACGAAGGACGCTTGGAAAGCGGGAGAAATACCTTATAACTTTTGGTTTTATTTTTATTTATTTACTTACTTTCAAATCGAATAAAGGAACTGTAAAAAAAATAATTAGTTAACTCAGTCGACACAATGCACGCTTGTTTTATTATAATGGCGTTTTATTTATAATAAAAGCTTGTTAGATCAAAAGGGCAATTTGCCCAGAAGGACTATTAATTTCGTTTTGGCATTTTGCGTTGGTTCACTATTAATGTCAGTTCACTTTTCAGATTGTTGCCAACAAATATTAGAGCCCTGTATTTTATTTAAAGAAATTAAATAACGAAGAATCTGCAGAAATGTAGTATATATACTTCTCGCATTGTGATAAAACAACGGTACATACAGCCATCCAATTTTGAATAACGTACGTTTCCACCCGAATATGGGCATCTCGAAGCCCAAATTTGGAATTTGGAATTTGTTTTATTATTTATTTCATGTTTTGTAACACTTTAACGAAATTTTTATTAACAAACTCAGCAATTTCAAAGCGAGCAATGGCAACACTGTTCGAAAAAAAATTAACTCCAGCGCGAGACTGTGTATCGGAAATTCCAAAGATATGCTCATTTAAAAAAATTTTTGCGATATTGTTGTTGAACTGGATTTTATGGTCTAAGTGCGAAGAACATGATATTTAATAAATAAAGGTAACACACAAACCGTTAAAAAAAAACCCTTTGTGCGTAGTGTAAAATCTGAAAGCTTTCTATTATTTTTTTTAAAAATGCGACGGGAGGGACAAAAGGGAAAAGCTATTCATTTGTAAATAGTGGAATCTCATTAAGAAATATCAATTCCTTATTTATTTGTTTAAATAATAGCTTGAATAAAATCATTTAATGAAATAAGAGTCAAACTGTTGCGAAAATATGCTAAAAATTTGCTTTCCGCGGGGAACATATTTTAAAACTATACTTTATGGCCTGAAATCACTTTATGGTTTAAAAGTCACTGCTGAAAAGGCTCGATGAAAATCGTAGGTGAACTTAAAACACTGAAGTTCTTTGTTCTCTTTCAGGGACGTGTCACAATTACCAGTTCCACAATATGGTGACCGTGCTCATATCTCAAGATTTCTAAAGGTCTGGAGCAGACGACTGACAGTAATGATGTCATTCTGTTGCTCAAAACATTTCGTGAAATCTACGTGTAGAAAGGTAAAGAAAGCAGATGATGAAATAAATAAATAGAAGACCCCCCCCCCAAGGATTATGTCTGCATTGCCCGATTACAAAAAATAAACTGCACATTGAAAAAAAAAATTTTTTTCCCCTTTCATTTCGAGAGCAGAAAAAGTTATTTTTGCACCTAATTTTGTCAATTCTTTTCTGACAATACGTCCTGAAGTGTTTAAAATGTAAAATGCTTCAGAAATGTATACTGTTTATGGATGTATATTAAGTGCCTCCACGTATTTTAACTCAGGAGTTGCGGAGTGCCTTGGTTAACTTTGCTCCACAAAATTTAGAGAAATAAAATGGCAACCGTATATACATACCAGGCCAGAAAAAAAAAATTGTAAAAGCCGTTAACTCATCCTTTCTACTGTCTTCCCACGATAATCGCAATATTGAGGCGCAGGGCGATTCATGGTGATGATTCATTACTTATGCAATGCTTAATGAAAAACAAATTTCTTTTTACTTCGCATACTAATTATACGAACAGGTTCACCATTTTTTCAGCTTTCTACAGCAATGTTTCCCAAAATCCATCACGATCATATGCAATTTGTCACAATCTACCGCCCAAACAATTACTTTGAAAAATTAGAGGAAAAGAAAGAACACATCTAAAAGAAAATAACATAATAACAAAATTTTAATTGCACATAAATGCTTCATAATTATGTAATAATATAAATTTGATATTTTTTCGTGACCCAAACTTTAATAAACTGAATCATTGCTCTATCATCCGTTAAAGATAAAAACTAGAGTTAAGATTTCATATATCTACGTATCCAAGAGAAAGTACACTGGAAACGTGCAATACACCTTATGGCACACTTTACGTAATATTGGTAATATCTCGCTACATATAATTTATCGGGTTATTTCCGTTACAGGACAACTCTCGGAAAATTTTTTTTTCCTAGAAAGATAGTGTCCCAGCTTGTTACTTTCAAAGAGAAAACATAATTTAATCCTCTCTCATTTTGATTGTGGTAAAATACTGCCCCCAGCTGGTAGTGTTTAGTCACGCTAACTGCTGCACCGATGTGTCCAGTTTCGAATTCCGGAGGACCTGAGTTCTATTCCAGAAGAACGGGCTGGCTGCATGGACATTTTCGTGGTTTTCTCCATATGTAACGTGCATACGAGCGAGCTTTCCTTAGAAAGTCCTTCACGAAAGCATACCTCCCCTTAGGCAGATAGTCCTAGCCATAATTAAATAAACCAGACTAAAACAGTCGAATTTCGAAGAATATATGGATGTTTGTAATCGTATAGTGTCTGTGCGGGAAGGGGGCACTCAAAATGCACGTTGAGCCGAAAGTCCTTCTGAGAGGTCGGTGGTTGAAGAAAAAGGGCAGAAGACTCTCGGATCGCGACCCGGAAAGCTTTTCCTCAAAAGTGGGGTGAAACTGTACAGTTACGGCGTAGTTACTGCGGCGGGACAATACCTATGCATATTATACGCACACTACACCTGTGAATAACGGTCATACATACGCACGCTATACCTGCGCATTCATAAATAATTAATAGAATAAACATCAATAGGAATGAAGAAATTTAAATTATGAATTACATTAGACAAAAACATTTGCAAGAGAACTCAGATAATGTCATTAAACTCAAACTCGCGTAAAAGAACCTGTTAAAAATGTTTGTATTTTACTGTAACTAGATCATATATTCTGAATTACGTACAAATAAGTTACGTTCTGTAGTGGTTAAAAATACGTATCACCTAAATACTATGGCATGAACAGCTATGTTATCTCAAGCACTTTTCTTTTCCTTCTCTGCCTTCGGCAAACGGTTTTGTTTTATGCAGATGGCAGTAATATTTCCATGGTTCGAGAATAGATAATCTCTTTTTAAGCACGTTCTGGTTACCAATTAATCGATTAAACTTCACCGTACTCATATGTATGGCAGAGTTATAGCCGTATGTAGAGATTCGATATAACACGGGGTTATTAACTTCCAGAAATAATTTATTATGGGTACCAAAAAACGCAAAAATCGCTATTTCACGTTCCATCTGCAATCCCAACAGTTTAAAAAATACCAAACGAAAATTATCCATTACCGCACTTTTTCGATCGTCGACCTTCCGACAGATATTTATTTCACGCAGTTCTAAATCTCAGATCATTTACTATTTTGGCTGCGTAAGCTAAAATAAGCTTTTGGATTCGTGCTGTATATATTTATCTCATGTCAACACAGTGAAAAGTCTATACAGTTAGATGGCGACCGGACTTCTCGACAGGTGTCTCTCGCGTAGTCCAAACGACTGCAGCTGTTATTTTGGGAAATCGTTTTGTTAGCTCTTCGAAGTCTGTAACATAGTACATTCATCGCGTTATAAATCCACGGAAAAGAGACAACTGAGTCAGCTCATTTCGTGAGAGAGCCAAGTTCAACAGTTAGCTTTCAAAGAGATCGAAAACTGTGTATAAACACTAAGAGCAACAACTTGCAAACTTGAACGAAAGCCTAGAGTTTTACTCCAGTTCCTTTTCCCGAGTTTAATCAAAATGCATTAGCATTTACAGTTTTATCTCTTTTATTGCAATTTTAATTGTAAAAGCCTTATTTTTAAGAAACGTCATAAATACGAATAAAACATTTAAAAAAAAAACTAATCACACAGAATTAAAACATGCATCAAAATATTATTCAAGTAGTTCCTTTTCAAAATGCATATTCAAATTGCTGCGCGAATTCCCCGCCCCAGAAGATCTACCCCGGTTTTCTTCATGAACGTTATCGTGAAAAAAATTATCGGTTAAATTAACTTCAAGTCGCTGAACTGGCTCAAGGTTTTAGGCTTCTTTTTTCACTGGAATACACGTTTTCAATGATGCACAAAAATATTTCGATGTTAGGTTCGACTCATTAGGTTTTTTGATACAAGAGACGTGAAAAATGTGCAATGGCTTCGCCGGGATTCGAACCTGCACTTCTCAAATAAGCGCCGGGTGTGCTACGTTACACCACGAAGGCATGCTGGAAGGAGAGAGAAAATAGAGGATGAAACATAGAATATGATATGCATGATCTACAATGAAATTCTGCGCACTACTGGATGCAAACAATTGTTTATAAATTTTAAGGATTTCCCCCCCCCCCTCGAATTTCTTGATCGGTTTAGTATTTTGGAGGCATTGCTTTGATATCGGATTTTAAACTCAGCTATTCTTTAATTCGATGGCCAATTAATTTCGATGTCTTCGTTTGACAAAAATGCTCTGTTTCTCGACGAACTTCATTTTAACCCTTTTCATGATTTCTTTGCTTCTTTTTCGGACCCGTTTTCCGAAATTTGAAGTGACATCAAATTGCCCGTGCTCTTTCAGGGCAATACTGCTTAGAGCTTGAAAAATCGTTGCTTTTGATATTCAGGGCCCTACTTAGTCTAACTGGAGGGGAGCAAAAAAATTTTGGGGCCCCCCTCTGCTTCACTACTTTAGTCATGAACAAGCGAACTTTTTGGAGATATTTAAATTTTCATAATAATAACCTTTCTATTCGATTTGGGGGCCTTTTAGTGATGTGGGGGTCCGGGGCGGCTACTCCCCGTATGCCCCTGCCTTAGTCAGGCTCTGTTGATATCTGACTATTTATGTAATGTTTAAATATATCAATTTTAATTGTTTAGTAAGTACTTCATTCCTAAAAACTTGCATTTCCGTGCTAAAGAGCTTTTGTCAAATGAAGTGGCATTTTGTGAATTATTTTGGCATTTTGTAAATAGCTTTCGAAAGTGTTATTGCTTTGAGCGAAATTAATTGTTAACATGGCAATTTAAAAAATTTGCAATTTTATTTTGTTAACTAATACTTAAGATATGGGTTTCATTAACCGGAATGCTGTGAATGTACATACTTAAAATAACAATGCAAAGCAAAAAGCAAATTATATGTAACCATATACGTAAGTTTTTAGACATTTTAGCTGGTTTTTAACAATTAGCCGTCATTTTTTTGCCGAATCCTACTTTCCTTCAATGGCATCGTAAATCGAATTGTGTAAAAAGAGCCCTTTATAGTATTTATAATACAAATGGGAAATACATTGCACGCCTTCGAAATATTTAGTTCTTATTTTATTAAATTATGCAGCTATAAGTTTACTAGAACTAAAAATTAATACGAAAAATTATTTATTTTCATGGACCTTAACAGTGTCAATTTTATGAAAACAATTTAGTTTCTTGGAACTTAATGGAACTAAATTAATTAAACTAACTTTCGTGGAACCGTTGTAAGACAACACGTGCCAAGTAATTTTTGCTGTAGAAAGGTATAAGGCCAGCGTTAACAATAAATTAAATGTATTAGTGTTATCTCTTATCACAGTGTTCTTGCGTTTCAAAGTTAAGAATCATAATATTTTTAATGAGTTTTTAAATTTTCGTACATAATTTGGCGCCCCTTCCAGTCGTTCGCCCGAGATAAGTGCTTTGCATTCATTGGTGCATGTGTCAATTAGAAGTGTGACCCCCCGGGGGTGTTCTTCCTCAAAATTGAGGCGAAAGCTTAACAGTTAGCTAGGTTCAGCAATACCTCAATTACCTTTGGTGCTAGAGAAGTGCTGGCCTAGCTTCTACCTGTATCTTACCTATCAATTAACTTTCTCGAGTGGTTGGTGGTGAGAGGAAGAAAATCGGACTGCCCCTCGGGGTGCTGTCCATCAAAACTGAAAACAGCTTAGCAGTTAGCAAGACCCGGGGATACGAACGTACCTTCGGGAACGTACAGGTGCCGGCCTTGCTTCAGCTTTTCAATTAACTTTGCAACCAGATGGTATAGAGGTTAGTGATGCCATACCGATCGGCCCGAGTTCGAATCCTAGAGAAGGCATGGATGTTTGTAAGTATCTGTGCGACAAGGGGACAAGCAAACTACTTGGCGAGCTGAGAGTGTTAACTCTCGAGTGGTTTTTTAATAGGGAAATAGGGGTAGGAGATCCTCGAACTGTCTTCTGGGGTGTTCTCCAACAAAACTAGGGCGAAGCTAAACTGTTAGCAATGCTCGCCGATACCTTACATGCTTTTGGGAATGTACAGACGCCGACCTGCTTCATTCGGTACCTGTCAGTTTAATTTGTCGCCTTGATTGGTATAGCGGTTAGTGCTCCTAGCTGTTGCATCGTTGAGCTCGAGTTCGAATCCCGGAGAAGGCATGGATGTTTGAAGACGTATTGTATACTGTCTGTGCAGCAAGAAAGCACGCAAAATACACGACGAGCCGAAGTGCTCTTTAATAGTAAGGTGGTGGTGGAAAAGGTATGGAAGAACCTCGGCCCCCGCTGTTCTCCATCAAAATTGGGGCAGCGTTTAAAAGCTGATGCAGCGAGGCTACCCCTGAAATATAAGCGGTGCATAGCTGGTGTCCTGCCTCCCTTGTACTTACAGTTAGTATAGTTATTAAAAGGTAACCTTTCTTTTAGTCAAACCCGTCAATTAACTCTCAAGTGTGACTAAAAGAAAGATTATCTTTTTAATAACTATTCTTCTCAAATCATTATAGTTCTTTTCAATGATAAAATGAATGTTGTTTTTATGATATCCACATCTGGCCTCCTTCTTCACTTCAGATAAAACAAGCTGATAACTCTATATTTGCACAGTGTACGTGGTTTACCTACAAGAAGAGCTTTATCTTATATTTCTCCACGTCTCCGCTTTCTACGACAGACTGATAACAACTTGCTTTTTCAGTGTATTCGGATAATAAAGTTGTACCTGATTCAACTTTAGAGTATTTATTGCACGCAAGATTGGCGCCAGGAAGTGAAAAATCTAACTTGCGACATATCGAATCATAAAATTACATTAAAAATTTCATTGCTCTTTTTTTTTTCTTTCCGTTGCAATATATATATATATATATACTGAAAAAGCTGAAAGCATAAATTATGTTAGAACTAAACCTAAATTTAGAATATGTATTGCAGTATGTGAATTTGATGTTTTACAGAGCTTATTAGCAATAAATAGTAATAATAATAATAAGTTATCCTCCGCAATAATGGGAAGGGAAAATAGTATGTATCACATAAACCGGAGTTATACAATTATTTAGATACTCCAATAGTAATCTGCGGGGTATGCTTTACTTCCCTGTTTTATTTCCTTTTACTTTCCGAAGGATAACATGCAAATGCAAATGCTGAGAATCTCTGTTCACACCAACTGCCACATTCTTTCGCCTGAAATAACAAATCTTGTTGTTTTTGGCATCGAAATTGTGACAAATTTCTGAAACAAAAAGATCCTCAACATTGCTGGGGTCCCATAAGAACCCTAAAAATCTTATTCTTTGTTGTCGACTAACAAAGATGTTGCTCAGATAGTTAAAAAGTAAACAGGGTATAATAATAATTTTAAAAAAATTTAAAAAAGAGGATGCCTCGGACACATTAGACGCTACATAGAGATCTGAAGGTCAGATGCTTTATTAGAACGGAAATGAAAGCATACTTCATTTTAGTTGTATTAAATGTGAACAATTACGTGCAAACCGCAAAAGCACCTATTGAAAAATATTACAGACATATTTTTTCTTTTGATGTGTCCTTCCCCCCACGCATAAAGCCATACTACTTTTTAAATAAATTAGTTAAAACTTCTATGCTTAAACTATTCGTAAACGTGTTTTCCTAACGGTACTTTAAAAAAGTTGCTTTGTAATTTTATCGCCCTGACTACAAAATCAACGAAAAAACATTAAAATTGAGACAAATTTTGTTTATCCGCTTCTGGTGGGTTACAACTAAAGCAAGGATTTACAAATTAAAAAGATGATTACGTATCGATAATAAGGCGACCTTGAAACCTATAAACACCAAAACTAAATCATCTCAATCGTTACAGAATTACCAAGCTCTGATGGCACCGGTCTCGATGCAATCTCCAACCAATGCTAATTTCTTTCTAACGGCATATCGATATTAGAGAAAACAAAGCGACTCTTCACTTAACAAAGCATGAGATAAGTTAACTGTTGAACTCGCTTGTGCATGCTTTAATTTACATAGTCTTCTGGTCTGTATGAATATGTATGACCTGAATCAAATTGTAGATAGGCAAGTACTTAAATTAGGCTTAACATTTGGTAAAATTAAAAATTATTCTATCTAATTTACTAAGTTTTTTCCAACATTATTACTTATTTGGAAGGAAGTTTTGCAGCCCCATGCTATGGTGGTGAAAGGAGTTAACGCGTCCATGTAATCACATGCTGGCATAAATATCAGCGATAATTCCAGAAAAAGTCTTAGATATTAATGTGATGTGCAAAATGTTTTGAAATTTTCCGATATTTGACCTAAAATTGCATTATTTATTTCTTAGATCTTTTAGACTACTGTATTCAGCTGTACTGTTCTGTCTTCTCCTGTCTTACTACAGCTTTTATGGGGGGGGAACCTTGTTTTGACGCAGGCTTGTGATTAAAGCATACAGATATGCTTTAATTTCTGTGCCTACGCCAAAGTATCTACTCAGCGAACGTTCGTGGTATCTATACGCCATGATATCCCATTTCAGCCTTTCCTATGCCAGGTTTTCTGAAGGTAGCGGCAAGAATAGTACCATTTCAGGCTTTGACTTTCCTTTTGCAGGTATTCGTGACAAGAACACCAAAATCGTGCCTTTTCAGTCTTTCTTTCACATTACGGAAGAATTTTGTTTTAAAAATTATTCTTAAAAATTTAAAGCATAGTTTAAAATTGTATTATGTGCTTGCTAAACTGACTTCCTTTACTCCATATTAAATCTTTTCTGCTTTTTTGGCAATCAAATGCTTGTTAGCGAAATACTTTGTTTGCTTTCGATACTCTCTTTGTACTTTATTGAATTTATTAAAGTTATTTAAAGCGAAAACTTCTCATTCAACTTCGGCGTTCTTTGATTAACGGCCTGTAAACATACACCGTAATTATTGTATTATTGTAACTACGATACATATTTATGGGTATGAATGTCTGCGTGTTTCCCTGTTTTGTTCAAAGACATATGGTTCTCTAATTTCACCATTTTTGTCTCTTTCCCTTTCTGACACTACTTTAAAAATCGGTATAATGAATTTGGTGATAGGTTTTGTGGAAATTCCAAGGTATCCCATCCTCGCTGTAACAAATTGGCTTAAGAAAATCAGGTAACCGCTGTTGATTACTACTCGAAATTCCTCTTTTCTATTGTTAGCTGTTGCAGGTTTATGGCTGTACCCCATTGCAAGCTAAACTTTCAGTTTATTCAAAGTAGAGTTTCTCTGTTTATATCCAGGCTTACAAGTGCAGCGCGAAATCAATATAGTAGTTAGTGACGTTGACTGTCGTACCGATGGCCACGGGAACGAATCCCTGAGAAGGCACGGTATTTATAAGTGCATAGAATCTGTGCGGCAAATCCGGCTCGCACAATACACGGCAAGACAAGAGTGTTTACTCTCGAGTGCATGGAGGTAAGAAAGGACCTCCAAGCTTACTTCCTAACTCCATGCTCAAGTGGTTAGAGGGAGGTGAAGAGAGACACCTTCGGATCACCCTCGGAATTGTTCCAGTTTGAACGAAGTTGCACAGTTCGTAAGGTGGGATTATGCCTATGAAGCCCTATGGTGAAATTCTGGTGTCCCGCCCACTTACCTATACCCTCTCTGTGCTAGCGAAAATGTCGAACACGAAGAAATAGGAACATATTAATATAACAACGAAAATAAACCTGAAACCTTAAGAGGTTGGGGAGAGAAAGGTATTCATAAAACTGCCATAGATTTACGTGTTGGACGAAATATTACCAGTTATGGATAACGGCTCTCTTCTTCCTCAAAATTCGACATTTTCTTTAACTCGACTTCTCAGTCCATATTAGGTCGAGTTTGCCGGACTCTACTGCACTACGTAATCAAGAAACGCTAGAAATCATGAGACACTGGAAATGAATCAAAGTGACAACATCTTCGAGAAATTTAATTAAATTCTAATATGACAAACACAGGGATTAATTTTACCTAAAGAGGTTAGATAACAGGTTTCACGATATATTTCTTATATTAGAATTCCAAAGAAATAACTTTTAACGCATAATATTCCAAAGGTGTTAAAAGATATAAAGCGACTCTATTTGTATTCAAATATTTTAAAACAGAACTAGATAAATTATTCGGTGTTAAAGAGGAAGGCATGTAACGATCAAATTGCAGAAGATTACTCCAAATGACAATTATTTATAAATCAGATGAGAGGTCTCATTGTTCAAAATTAAAGAATAGGTAATACAACTGAAGACTATTATTAAAAAGAAATATCATGGCAAATAAGCATCTCTAATCGTGGGTCATAATACTTTGACAAACAATGGAACAGACATTATGTACAGGAGTTGAAAAACATCTGAGTTGTTCTCAGCAAAATATCTCAACTTAATAATATATCAAACAGTAAAACTCAAATTCTGAAATAAAATAAATCCAAAGTAAAAGGAAATTTAAAAAAATAGCTTCCGAGCCCCTTTTCCCCATAAATCTTTAATTCAACATAAACTAGAAATAGATCAAAGCTGCTCAACAGCCCACAGTCATGAGGGTCTTCAGCCCACCAAGACTAAAGGTGTAAGTTCCAGTATCCCAAACAGCGAAATACCTGTAAGAACGCAGTCATCCATCTACATAATGGACAGAAACACCATTTGTTACTTCAGAATTTACAGCGTAATTTATTCGATGGTCCAACGACTGGCATACGCCCTTCTGGGAGGCGTACATAAAACTTTTATCGGTAAATTTTCCAGAGTATGGCCGTTTTTTTCATTTGACAGTTTTACGAGCTTTCGAAAGAAAATTTCTGCAATAAAAAAGAGCGAAGAAAAAACTGCGTCCTCTCAATCTAAAATTAGACTGACTTCATTCGATCATAATTATACTTCAGTGGATATAGAATCCCAATGTTAGTAAAACAGATTCCGGAATGGATTTTTAAGTGCTGAAGTTAAAGCTAAATTTTCTTTCAAAAAGCAACTTTAATATATAGGCCATTTTATATTTCTGATTTGAAATATTTATTCAAGAAACCGAGAATCATGTTTTCAGTTAATTTAAAACATTCACACTTGTCATATGCAACCGAGAAGCACTTCCGTCTGTTCACCGCTTGATTGCCCCCTGGCTACAGCCCCCACCCAAATGATTATTTTGATCGCCTAAATAGTGTTTCACTATCAAAATTAGTTTTTCAAGCCCACCATCTGCGAAGAAGATAAATTTTAACTGGTTATTGCGTTTAGGATTACGGACTAACTTCAAGTAATGTCCTATCATAAAGGTGCCGGCATTTTAATGCTTGTAATGCCACTGATCGAAAAGACAGTAACCATCATAATGTTGTCTCGACGCAAAGATGCCTGTAACTTTACGCAGACTAGTTTCTAACTTTTATGAAGATTGTTCGCTTATTACAAGATCAAAACGAAATTTCATGGTATGGTCTCTTTTATGATTAGGCACCCTTGTGAAGGTTTCTGTCTTTTTGAACGGTAGCCGATTTGCATAAAAGTGCTGGTATTAATGACAAAGCACCATTATGAAGCTGTCCTGGTGTAACATATATAGGAGTCAGTATTTTATTCTGAGTGCCTTGCTATGTGCAATTACCCTACCACGTCCTATTCAGTGAAGTTACTTCCTAATTAATCCATTTTCCTATGCATTCTTACATTCGCAGCTCCTTTCTCGGGTGCAGAATATTTTAATACGCCTGAATATAAGTACACTTCTGTTAGAAAACTAATTAAGATGGAAGCTCCTACCCAAGACAGATTTCTTATGTCCTTCCTTAATCAATTACCGTGGTAGCATATCAAAGGCAAGAAAAGATTTGGAATATTACTAAATCTCAAATTTACATTTCTCTCCTGCTTTCACTCTCTGAAAATACTCGTTCCAATTGTTTCAAAGTTATGCTAATTACGTCCACCTATTTACTTTAGAACAATTTCAAAACTAGCGTCTTGAAACGCCTACAGAAATGAGCAAACTGTCTCTTACAAATGATTTACAAACCATGAATGAGGATTTTGCAGAATACGCACAAAAACAAGCACATTAATAAATAGATAGCAATTTTTCAAGCGAACTATTTTCTGAGCATTCGGAATTTCACTGCATTCGTAAATATTCAGCTCAACTGCATTACCGATTTACATAAATATTACTACTGAATATCTGAAGCTCAGTGGTACTGCTGAGATGCAGACGGTTTATCTATAAGCAGACTACTAACGAATATCACAGTCTCGACAACATTGCTGAGATCCAGCCGACTTATCTGTAAGCAAGCTTCTATACCAAATATCACAACAAACCTGTAAGAAGGTATACATACAAACAAGTTTATTGAAAACACTCTGCATGCATATGATTTTAGATTTAAATCAGGAGTTACTCAAAATTGCTTATTAGTTTCAGATTAGTGTTATTTTGTACCTGTTTAATTGTGGATTCATTTGATTTGCATCAAATAGAGCGGAGAATTTCTGGGTTTTAAAACATCATAAGGATATTTGTTGAATGTCATATTTTTTTAACGATCCACATCTCTGATCTCTCATCGTTCAATCTTTCACACTAGATTCAATAGCTTTGCATCCCGCAGCCTATTCCGGGCTATTTTTCTGCTAACTGCGTGCCAAACGTTTCATGAAGCACCGATACTGAACATCCATAACTCTAGCGTAGAAGTGACAATATGCTGAAATGAGTCTTGCAAGAATTTGATTATTATCTTCCCGTTGTTCGTGTAGCAAAGGGAAGTCACGTAGAACAACGTCTATAAGTAAAATTCTGAAATTTTCATGTAGTTTTACATATTGCTTTTCAATATGCGTTTACGAATTTCAGAATTAAAGACATCTGAGAGTGGATTAATCACTTTAAATAATACATAAGTATGGCTATTAGAATTTTCACAAGTAGCTGAAAGTGCTCGGTTACATCGTCCTTTTTTCTGATGTTTTCTGAGCATCGAAAAAAAAAGACTGAGCTGTAAGTCTATGCCGATCCAAACAGCAAATCCAGTCATAACAAAGACTCTTGAAACCACAGCTGATTAGGCAGCAACCTCATGCATAATGAATGAACGGGACGACGATCCTGATCCTCTTTCGTATGCGCTTTTGTTGCTCCACCCCAGCAAGCGACAATTAGAACCGGGAGAGAGAGACAGAAAGTGGTAAACACTCTCTTATTTCCAATTCAACACTAAGCACAGACGAGTCATGTGTAGGGTAAGCAATATAGTGACATATTGTGCTGTACTGTTTTGGATTTTAGTGCAGTGGACAATGTTTCCTTTAAGTTGCTCACACATCTGACTGCAGTCTGATTTTTGTAAAGATCTACGAGTATAAACATTTTTTTTTCTTTCCGCCTATATGTAGGCCATTGGCACAAAAAATACTATACGTTCCCAGACGAACGCAAAATGAGCTTAAAAATATTGTACGAATGGAATAAGGTTCAAGAAATGCTGCTGGAAGGCAATGGGATATAAAAAGATCTTCGATGCTCAGCAAGCGCATCTTCACACGGTCTGATATACCCCAATGGGCAAATGAAGCATACATTCCGAGGCTTCACTTTCAAAGGGATCTCCATATTCTTCTATAATATTTGAAATATGTAAAATTTCAAATATCTTTTAATTCTAGCTGTTAAAAATATACAATCAAAAACAAAAAAACAAAATTTTAAATTTCAGAACTCATTTATTCATTTCTTTAATGTCCTTCCCTCGGCGGGGAGGGGGGGAGAACTGAACGATTTCAGATTTTAAATTACGTACAAAGGTGTTTTTTCTTTTTTTAAACGTTTTGTGTGCTACCTTTATTTATTAAATATCATGTTCTTCGCTATTAAACCATAGAATTCAGTTTAACAGCAATATCGCAAAATAATTCTAAAATGAGCATATCTTAGAATTTTCGATGCACAGTTCCGCGCCGCTGGAGATAAAAAGGTCCCCCCCCCCCACGTAGAGTGTTGCCATTGCTCGCTTTTAAATCGCTGAGTTTGTTAATCAAAGCGTTAAAGTTTTACAAAATATGAAATAGATGATAAAACAAATTCCACATTCCAAATTTGGATAACGTACGTTATTCAAAATTGGATGGCTTAGGTACCGTTGTTTCATCACAGTGCGAGAAACGTATATATATTTATGCAGATTCCTCATTATTTAATTTCTTTAAATATAATACAGAGCGATAATATTTGGTGGCAACAATTTAAAAAGTGACTCGGACATTTATAGTAAACCAACGCAAAATGCCAAAACGAAAATAATAGTCCTTCAGGGCAAATTGCCCCTTTGGGGAAAAAAAGTGGAGGGCACTGAAGCGATGTCTTGCACTTACATTGGTGAAGGATATCGTTTAAAAAGTTTAAATTTGTTCTTTGCTCTTGTGCGACTGCCCCACATTTTGAACTCAACGCGTCACACGAATATGAAGGTATTTTCACTTTCATAGACGTGGCTATATATTGATTATTGAAATTTACTAATAATTTAATTGCACTTTTGGCCTACTCTCTGTAGTTTAATTAATTAAAGTTTGAAATAAAATGAGAAAGAACTAGGTTCTTCTCTTCGTCTCAGTTTTTCCTAGCTAAACGAGATCATACTTTAAAATGGATAAGCTTATAATTTACACGGCACGCAGTTATAAAAAAATAACTTATAGAAAGGTGAAAGACATTTTGTGTTTAAAAAACTTTAAATAGAGAAATAAGAAATTATTTGTTTCAAGAACTATTCAACGTTACAGTAAGACCCTGCTTAACGCTGTCTCGTTTAGCGCTGTTTCGGTTTAGCGCTCTTTTATTTCAACCCGGGGATTCCACGAAATCGCTCGCAGCATACGAGGATTCCCCGAAATATTATGCAGCGATAGGTTTCAAATACATATCCGAAAGAGTGTACTTGTATTTCTTGTTTGGTGCGGTATTGTACAGACATATTTTGAAGGGGTAAATGTGGAAGATGTCGAAGAAATAATTCAAGAAGCAGCGGCTAGTCTTTCTAATGATGAGCTCAAGGAATTAACTGAAAAAGAAGAAAACACAAATGTTGACAGCAGTGATTCAGAAGAAGAGCAAAAAGAACTTTCGATGGCGTTTGTAAAAAGGAGTTTGTCTACCATAACTGAAATAATGGATCAATTCATTGAAAATGATCCGAATTTTGACAGGAGCTCAAAAGTAAGGCGTGGTGTTAGAGATGCTCTATCCGTTTATGAAGAACTTTTAAGAGAACAACGCAAAAGAAAAAGGCAAACAACATTAGATGCTTTTGTCACAAAAAGGCAGAACACTGAAAACGCGGAAGGCTAACTAAATATGACTGAGAATTTTATTTGTTTTTTTAAGAATATTCGTTTTGTTATTTATATTTTGTTTTTATTTTTGCAAGAAATAATAATGTGGTATTAATTTGGGCTTTAAGAAATAAATGTTTGGTTTTATTTTTATTAAAAAAACATACTTTTTAAATTTAATACCTAACCAATTTCCTAGCCATCTTCCCCTAACCCCAATATTTACATGTAAAGATAGCCTCGTTTAGCGCTGTTTCGCATTACGCTCTACTTCGATGGAACGTATCCCCCGCGTTAAGCGGGGTCTTACTGTATTCGTATCCATTATACCTGTGACAATGAAAAGAATTAAAAGAGAAGAGATCTGCATAAGAGGTATCCCCCAAACCATCAATTTTGTAAATCGGGCCTTGCCCTTTGTTCTACAAGATATCAATTTAAACTATACAATTCATTTTCCCTATTCTTTATGTAGTGTTTTACAGCAGGCAAGAATGCCTATTAAGTTTCAGTTCCTTTTGCTTTCATCGTTCTTTTACAACCTGAAAAAGTGAACTGATTTAAAATAGGGAAAAGAAGACCACAGGGCCACGTATCTTAGGTCTTTTAAAATGGTGTTGAACATTTCTAAGACAATTATTTTACAAAAATAATCAACGGTTGTTTTCAATAAAGATTTCTTTTCTTAAGTAAATTTAGAAAATAAACACGAAAAACATATTAAAAACTCTATATGCAGGTTCTATGTTACATATTTAATAAAATCCTAGCTCTTTCAAAACGGTGTTGAACATTTCTGAGATAATTATTTAACAAAAATAATCAAAGGTTGTTTTCAATTAAAGAATAATAATTTTGAATTTTGGAAAGAAACAAGAAAACGTGTTAAAAAGTTTTTATGCGGGTTCTGTGATACATATTTAATAAAATTTAAGGAACTATATTCCAAGACAATTTATTCGAAATTAAAAAATTAACTTTAAATCAGTAATTTATTATGAACACTCAGTTTTAAAATAAATTAAATGAATTTGATTTCAAAACAGCTGGTAAAGTTATAATTTTAGTATTATGTTGTTAGTAAGCCGTTCCTCGCATAGCCATAATTTAAAAAAAATATGCTCCTGTTTAAGTTTTTTTATTTTGATCCCTTGGGAAACTTCTTAAGCGAGTTCTCTGTACTTTCACTTGAAAATTTAACTTCTAGCAGCAACAGAACTAAACGAATTCATATTATATGCTCTACAGTATTGTTCTAGTTAACGAAAACAATAACCTCCCGCCAAGATGGGGCAATTTTATTGCCTGACGTTACCAATTTCTGCACATCTATAAACACTAAATTATCAGTTTCCTGTTCGGCGTGAGGGAGATGGACGACGAGGTAAATGGAAAGAGAATTGGCCGACACTTTATCGAGGGGCAGCTGCCGCCCTAAACCGCATTCAGGACTTCCCAATGGTCATTACGAAACGCCAGTTGTAGAATGGAGTCAGTGCATGCCTAAACTGGAAATTACTCCTTTGGAGGGTGGGATCAAGTTGTTAGCTGATTCCAATCGATACGCTTCGTTACTCACCCCCCCGGCAATGGGACTTGTGCCCCAAAACTTGGACACGTCATGCTTTTAGGGTCAAACATCCTGGATGACGAAGATTGAATGGATGTTTATTTATCCCAAATTTGGAAAAAAGACTATGTTAGATTAGAAGAGGAGACGGAATTGCTGTTTTTCTGACTTTAATGCATTTAAGAAGACTTCATAAGCATTGAATCCAAAAATATCTCCTATGATACCAAAAGGTAATTCTTAAATCTTCCATTTTATAAATAAAATTCCTAAGGTGTTTCTATTTTGCCTTAAACGGGTTTTTAAATTATTAAATTTAAGCTGTTTGAAAAGTTCTGAGACTGATTCTCTTATTTATAATTAAACGTCACTCTGGCTCTGCAGTCCCTTTCTCCGCATACATGAGCACTTCACACAGAATTACTTTTTTCGCAGAGTTTAATGTACGATTCAAAAGCATGAAATAGACCTTTTCCCATTCAGCACCAGGGTTTTGCCGTTTCTCATTTCCACATATAAAGAGAACTTCTTCCCGTCGTAGTTTTATCTCTACGGCGATAATTTTAATGTTGAGAACACATAGAAATCAAACGCCATTAAATCTATGCTACATATAGGGTATTTTAACACTGACATATGGATCCCAAACAATGCTGTGAATAAATAGTACAGAAATAACATGTAGCCGGCATTCTCTTGGAGTGAAAACCCCTATTTCCTAAGAAAATTCGGTCTTTTCCAAGCAACTTGTTTTGAAAACATTTATGCAAGAGACTTGATCGCAGTCTGCTTTTGAGCTTGAAATGTTGATAGCTGTAACAGTAATGGGTAACTTGCCAAAACATGATTTTTTGATATTACTTGCATATTATCGCCTTGAAATGCATTTGCGATTGAAATATTGTAGTATGACTATGTGTTTTATTACTATATGCATATTATGATACTATCAATTATCTCATTACGGCTTTTTCCAAATGTAACGAAAGATTCAATCACATTTCTGCTGTAGAGTCGTCTTTTTCATTCGCTACGACAATGCCGAGTATTTTCACTCGATGAGACCAACAATTACTCATGGTTATACAAGGTTATTGGCATTGTAATCATAATACCAATGAATTCCTCAAGGATCGAGCCTCAGTCCTAATATGAGCTACCTTTATGTTTCCCAAATTATCTGAATTAATATTTGTAATTCCCAATTAGTCCCATGCTTGTGATCTCAATTTATCAATGAAGTACAATTAGTACTATTCTTTCCATCTTTCGCGTCACGGCATGTTACATCGCGTTGTGTCACAATATCATCGCCCTCTAATCTTCCAAGTTATCATGTTAAATATTCACTTAGCCCCGACCTATTGCAAATTTTCATAAAAATAATTGTGGTATAAAATCTGGCTTCGAACTGCAGCAGAGAAAATTTAGAACAATATAGATTTATTTATAATCTTTTCACGCTTTTCCTATAATAGCAAATTTGACTAATATCATTCATTAATTACAATAAAAGTTGTGTCTAATGACCTATTTTAAAAATTCTTATTATTTTATACCTATTTTAAAAATTCTTCACATATCTATTTCGTTATATAAATAGTAATGTTTTAAAATTAATATCGCGTTTAAGTTCAAATGAATTCAGCTATTGAAATCAATATTTTTATGAATGAATATTTTCCAAAAGCACACTGAAAGTTTTATGAGTATATTCTAATAATTTTGTCACTCTTTTCATAGATATTCCTTAAAAGTTTCTTGAATATTTTCGCCTTTTAAATTTAATTTTTATTTATCCTGCTTCTGTAAGTGATCTTAAAACTCTTACGGTTAATGTAGCGATGAATCTTCTGAAAGGTTTAATTGAGGAAGTGATATGTTTGTTTTGTAATGCTTTTGAAAATTATTCATTAATTTCTTCGGTGAATATCCTTCAAAAAATTCATTAAAATTTCCTACTAAATATGCTTTTAAATACATTTTCGTGACTATTCTTCACGTGTAAATGAAAACACATTTCCTCGTTTAGTTTTCTGTTTATCAATTACACAAATTATGTTTCTAATTAAGATACAGAGGCATCGATAAATATAAATTTACCTGAAGTCCATAACCTTTCTTCTATTACCAACGCTTTAAAACTCAGAAGATGAACGGATTAAAATAACTGTAAGTTTCATTTGTCACACGCCTGGATCATAGAATTATAAGGACAGGGCATCGGGGTCAGAAAGTCTTTAACTCTTCCTTCTTTATTTTCAAAGCTACACTTTTCCGTTAAAATTTTTATGTGATACAGAGAATTTCATATGCTGCATAAACACAGAGGAAGCTAGACCTGATTTTAAAAAGTTTCAATAGAAAAAATATTTAAGGCAGACGAACAATTTGTGTTACAATATAAACTTTACAGTTCGTTTTCCTTTTACAAAAATATATTTAGTGAATTTCAAAACGAGTTCTCGCTTGGTTACCTTGCAGACATCAAAGTAGTATTTATTCTGTTTCCCTGTACATCATGATTGCTGCGACTGTAGCAACGTTTATGATGATTCTTTCTGGAAGCTAACTAAATCACGAACTTTTACAGAATGCAAAATGCCCCTCCCTCCACACACAGGCACGTAGATACATTTTATAGAGACACACATGTCTGTATACAAGTATGAGTATGTTTGTCTATACCATATGTGCCAGACATACACGTCTGATACATACAGATATACTTGTCTGCATAAAAAAAAATTCATTGGCATATAAGCACAATTTATAGGGATACAATGAACAAATCCAATCGTAAGAATGCAATGAAGTCTGGTCGTGCACGTTCCACGCTAGTGACTACCTACAGCAAAGCTCCTGCAGACTTTCTGAATGATGCAACCAAACGAGAGGACCACTACTGTTCCTTGTACAGAGAAGTCTTACGTTTATTCTCACGTTGTTACCGAATCGTATTCGCGGAAAACTTCTGCTTGACGGCGAGAATTATAAGGACAGCGCATCGGGGTCAGAAAGTCTTTAACTCTTCCTTCTTTATTTTCAAAGCTACACTTTTCCGTTAAAATTTCCTTCCATATTCTCATACTGTTCCTAGAATTCTCACTATTCTCCTTAGTGGCGCCTTAATCCTAGAATTCTCACTATTCTCCTTAGTGGCGCCTTAATCGTTTTATTATTTTCTAGGGATTATTTTAATTTTCTAATTGTTATTTTTAATTTTGAAACCCTTTCCATTAAATTCTTGTTTCCTGCCTACAGCTGCCTGTCAGAATGAGTTTTCAGTATCGTGTTTTATGTAAATAAGGTAAAACAAATATTTAATGGGAAGTTCAGTCACTTTCGTAGAAGAGCTCAGCACTTCTCAGTAGAGCGTGTTCTGCCTTCGGGCCACGTCGTTGCTTTAAGTCTGTCTTACAACGTTCGGTTTCAGTCTGTCTTACTACGTTCGGTTTCAGTCTTACCAGCCTGTGAGGCAGGTAAGACCGGTGAGGACCAACTCGGACACCTCGGTGAGGGCTAACTCGGTGAAAGCCAACTCATTAGTGGCCAACTCGGTTAGTTATTTCTGTACAGCTTCGACTAAATTTTAGTTAGTTAGAATTAGTTTAATTTCCTTATTTTCTATCTTAAGTTAAAGCCCAATAGGAAGCTTTCCTGTAAGGGCGAGAGAAGGCATCTACCAAATATTTCTTTAAGTGAATAAAAGGGCATTTTAACCCTTCCTTGGACTTTACAGATGTAAGAAGCCCAGCGAATAGTCGCTACGCCCTTCCCCAAGGACACTCAATTAACCTCTTCGTCGTCCGTAACGCGTCTAGCGCGTTCAAGTAAAACTTCTGCAGTGCGGCCGTAACGCGCTTCAAGCGTTCTTCTTCGTTTTAATACTTTAAACGCTTAAAATGCTTTCTAAATGCTTACTTGTTTGAGTTTTTATTTTTGTTTGTTCTAATACCTCCTAGAGGGCAGTACTAATCAGGCATTCTATTTCTAATTGAATTTCTCCCTGGGTTTTATGAATATTCGCGCCATTTTACATAAGATACAAGACAGTGAGAGATCTTCAACGTCTACTCAGCAGAAAAAAGAGAAAAAAAATGAGGTTGTGAATTGGTGTTGGTGTATTTAATTATGGCAAAGCACACGAGGGCTATCTGCTTAAAGGGAGGGATGCCTTTCGTGGAGGACTTTCTAGGGGAAACTGGCTCGTATACACGTTACACATGGGGAAAACCACGAAAACGCCCATGCAGCCAGCCCGTTCGCGGGATTCGAACCTCAGACCGAACTACCAGTGTTCAGCGTCTTTACCGCTCGGCAGCTGGTGGGCCCAGGTTGTGAATTGGAAAGACAAGAAGGATATACGGTTGATGAGTACAGTCCATAATAACCATGACTGATGTTGAAACACGGAAAAGAACTGTAAAAAACCAATAATTGTAAAAGATTACAACAACAAAATGGGAGGAGTGGACCGCCTGGATCAGATGTTATCAAATTAATACTGTTGTTAGAAATAAACAGAGATATTATTACTTTTCCATTATGCTTCGTTTTTTTATAATTTTATTTAATATTCATTTACATTCATCCACTACGAAAGTTATGTATGTACAGAGAAAACAACATTACACGCTGCTGAAAACATAGGGCCGCTGGGGAGAAATTTTCGCGAACAGGAGAGGACGGCGAAAGGGTTAACTGGAATTTTATACTTTTACTATCCTTGGTCTGCTTTATAAAAAAAAAAAACGTACCTGTCACCACTTGGAATAGTACATTATACGTATCATCAGGGTATATACTCAGACGAAGATTGTCTGAGCTGCTTCTTAGCTTCTGAGTTGAACTGAAATTCCAGCCGATGCCCCAAATAAGACAAGGTCCGGTATTTTTTCTATTTAACTATTTAAAATTAATTTGATAATTCATTAGATTTCTCTTTATCTCTTTACATTTCTCTTAATTTAAATTTAATTTCTTAATTATTTTAATTTTTCGCTATTTTATTAATTTTTTTCTTTTGTTCCTTACAGTCTTCCATAGGGCTTCGGAATTAAGCCCTATTTCTAGACGTACCATGATCACCTACCCCATCATTACAGTCAAAACGTAACAGCTTCTTCCGATCATTTTAGTTTCAAAATTAAGAAAATTAGTGTACCATAAAGTACAATATAGTAGTTTAAAATTAGGTCCATACTTTTATGACCTTGTATTTATAAAAATGTAATTCGAAGATGGGTAAATAGATTTTGATATCGTAGATATTACTAACAATTCCATGAATAAGACTGTAGTACAAAAGCCCAATAGCTACAGCGTGCAAGTGTCGAAAATTTTGCTCAGAGTACTTCCTGCATTTATCACCCACATTCACCCCCACTGGGTCTGACTCAGAATGAGCAAGTGAAGAAAGAGGCGAAAATGTAGAAAAATCATCTATTTCCATTTGAAATTGGCTTCTAACCGCAATATTAGTCACAATACACGTTATTAGAGAACATAATAACGGATTGCACGAAAGACAGGAGAAGCATGAGTTAATTTAAGTTTCGATAAATAATAGGTTTCAGCGTTGTATAATCTGATTCATCCCAGTAAGCCTAGCTCCGGATGGACAAATGAAAATCAAGAATCTAAAACGAGAAAAATTATTCAATTTTTGTAAAAAATATTTTTCCTAATCATAACAAGATGATAAAATAATATATATCATATTAAAAATAAATGAAATGCTAACAAAATTAAACTTTGATCATTAGCAACTTTTAGTCCTAAACTGGCGCAGATTTGTACATATAATAATAAAATTCCAATGTCAAGAATACACTTAAAATTCTAACTGTATGTTAGAATTTTAAGTTCATTTTTAATGGCGACGGTCTCTTATTTGAAAGTACGTGGAATTAAATTCACAGCCCCGTAGTCAAGTTGTTTTTCCCAGCCTTTTCTACACGTACAGTTATAGAATGTTCTGGATATATTTAAAGCGAACTGGAATGGCTGACGAGGTTGACGTCATTTCTTTGAAGCTCCGTCTTTCCAGAGGCTATAAAAGGACTCGCAAAGGAATATCGGGGTCTTTTCTTTAATGTAACGATGCAGTAAACGTAATACAAAAAGTTCTTAGTAGTTCTTTTTTATTTACTCCAGAGATCTTAATTTTTGTAACTGCTATTTTCTCCTGAAATATAATAAATGGATCCTGTTTTTTTAAACTTATCGTCTGATAATTTAAGCTACGACTACATCTATGATTCTTCACCAATCTATTTATTCCGGACAAAAGCTGGTACATCACATACATATATGTAATAAATTCTGTGGCTATCTTGGCATTAGAAGAACGAGAGAAAGGAGACGAAAAGCTTTCAGATATGGCCGTAATAGAGCAAGACCTTGAAACGCATAAACAAATTCACACAGTATCATTTATGGGTGCATTATACAGCCTACAATTCATACAGTTTACATCTTTTTAGGCAAAGGACAGAGCGAAGAAGCAAGCTATGCGTAGCTAACAAGCAGGCGAAGCAGGAAAAGAGAGCTGCGCATTAGTAGTAGTGATATTTATAGAATTGATTTGTTTGTTTAAATTATGGATCTGTGATTGGATATGAGCTGTCGCAATGCAGAAGAATTGCATAAGCAAGCATGAAATAAAAAGACGTAATCCAGAAAGTTATTACAGCAACTGCTATTTTTAGAACAGAAAGGGGAAATAATCAAATTAAAGTGAAGAATAAAAAGGATTATTTTCAAATTACAGCTAGTAATGTTCGGTTAATATTTTATATGTTGTATATATATATATGAGATTAATGGCTTTTGAAGTGAATTAATTATCACTTTTTTCCCTGTGCGTTTTCGTAATCTAATTGATAGTATGTCCAGTTTCAGCTAGCAAATGGAAGATCTGTGCTTTGAACCCGGCGACGACGTAGTTGAGTTTTCCCGTTTCCTGTTGTTAAAAATTTAAATGTTCTTCCCTCTTCGGGAAATTAAATCTGGCTGCTGAAAAAGTGATTGGGGTACGTTTTTTCTTTCTTTCTCCCCCCCCAAACCCGTCTATCTATTCTGATATTATAAAAGTCTTAATGCAGTTCTACTAAATTTTCTCTACTATTACGTTACGTTACGTAATGCTTCCATGCCATTTATCAACCGCGCGATTTGACAAGTGTTATTGCACGAGACGCAGAATCTAACTTCTACCTGGAGTTGTGGGCAGCCAACAGTTGTAGGGTTACCATCTATATGGCAAAAGATACTATCTATCAATTTATAACTGTGTTGTTGAAAGAAATTGAATATTTAAAACGCAGTAAATGCACTTTTTAATTTAAATCGTTGTTTCATATTTTAATAATATATATATAATTGATATAGTTTAAAAAAATTGATATGCAGTGCTTCAGCGTCATAATATGCTTAAAACGTAAAGCTTTGCTGTAAAGCGAGAAATAACCCCCCCCCTCTTTTTTTTTTTTTTTTTTTTCAAATTTTGGCAGGAAATTTCGACTAAAAGCCACGTCGGTGACCTTATTTTAAAAAAATAATTTAAAATAATTTGAAATAGAAGGTGAACCCAGTTTTTTTATGTAGACCTAATGAACAGCTTTTTTAAGATAATTCAGAGCGTTAAGTCCTAAAATTTTTAGTCGAATAGCTGATCTCTGTTATACGAAACGCACCGTTACACACAGCAATTTCCTCTTCCAAGTAGTTTCTACCGAAGACAAATGTCACAGTTCTCAACCACATCTCTCTTATTCACCAGATTTGGCACCTGTAGACTATTTTCTCTTCTCTAAAGGGAAGTCTCAGCTCTAAGGTCACCATTTTAATAGCTTTGAATGAGATTCGGGAAACTGTTATCGGAGATTTTCCAAAAGATGAGTTCTGTGAAGTAATCAAGCAGTGGAATGGGCGTGTCAGACATTATATAGATAAAGTATAAGGATATAAATGATTGCATACGAAGTAAACTTAAGAAAAATAAGGAGAATAAATGTTGTTTTCTTCAGCTTTCGAGTTTGTACACACTTAGCCGTGTAGATGCACTATGTGTATATCTAGTTGATAATTTTTCTGATCATTTCCAGCATTATGTGATTAATAAAAGGTACTTCAGTCATTATCTTTATATATGTAAACTCGGGGTCTAGGGGATTTCTACGCTGACGACACACATTTAGGTGACTAAGTATTTATTTAGTTATTGATGGAGATACAGTGATGAGTATTTACAAATGAAAAAATAGTTATAATTGAGAAGTTAACAGCTTCGCCATCTATTAATGCGTTTTAGTCGAAAACATGACTGTTCTCTTTCGCTTCCATCGTCCATCTCTCGTCTCACTGCAATCCCGTTAGTTGTGTTGAGTTGTCGTGCTCCTGCTACTCACACTCGGGTATCCTGACACGACAGGGCCTCCTGGCGATGATGGAGTGACAACAATATCTGAAAAAAGTAATTAAAAAAAGAAAAGAAAAGAAAAAAGGAAAAAAAAAGTCGTTTGGATGGGACAATCCCGTTAGTTGTGTTGAGTTGTCGCGCTCCTGCTACTCACATATATATTGTTGCCCATAACTTTGAAAATGGACTCAACTTGAGCGAATTTCAGAATGAATTGGTCTACAAAACAGAGTTGATTTGGTTTATTTGATTATGAGAAAGCATTCGAGGGCTATCTGCCTACAGGCAGGGATGCTTTCGTGAAGGATTTTATAAGGGAAACGGGCTCTCATATACGTCACACACGGGAAAAACCAGAAAATTCCAGTTCAACAATATATGGAATGCACTCCGACCAAATCTCGGCAAATAACCACACATGACTATATTTCTAGTATGCAAATACTTTTGCAAAAATAACACCATAGAAATCGTAGCTGTCTTTCTTATGGTTTAGAATGTATAGAATTTTACCATTACGTCACCGCTGGGCCATTACCCTTCCATCAAGGGACCGGGCCAAATGCATAATCTAAAAACAGTTTTGGGGACAGATACTTTTGGGGAACATTACGAAATTTTTTTAACAGAATAAAAAATTGAAATTTCGCTTACTAAATTTTATCAAAACATACATAAAAAATAATTACATCGCAAAAAGTAAAAATTTATGCTTATTATCTGTCTAAAATCTAAAGTTTAGTACCTGTAAGACATATCTATTGGCTACACAATATATTGATAGATAAATACTAAATTTTCACATCGATATTTACTTAATATAACATGTTTAATTAATCATTAAGCAACCTACTTTAATTTTAACTAAAAACAAAGAAATTCTGAAAATTTTCTAAATTTTTAGAGGAAATTTTTCAAGTGGGACAAAACTGCGGAGAAAAGCTGTTCATACATAAATGTATTTCCAAACAAAGCGATTATTCTTAGCACAAAAATTCGTAACTGTGCTTATTTAGTATTTCTGAAATTACTTGTAAAAGTTACGATTTGTATCACATTGTAAATTAACAAGCTCCATTTACATATTTTCTGATGCGTAGTTCATGTTCGTTTTTAATGCAAATGAAAATAAATTAAACCCGACTTTAGTAAGTAAAATCTTAAAATCTTTGCTACACGTAATAAATGCATAATTGAAATGTATTTGAGGGCCGCATGAAATTGCTTAGGAGGCCGCCAGTTTGAGACCATTGGCTTAAATGTCAGCAAAATTATTTTTATGGAAAAACGAAGTTAATTAATTAAATGTGCTTTGTTTAATACAGAGTTTCTTAAAATGTGGGTCGCGACACCAACTGGGGTCGTGGAACCTGCACTGGGGGGGGGGGTTGCCAAACATTTTAGCAATTTTTATATTTCTTTAACTTATTATAATAATTTGACAATTACCACATGTTTTTATATAATGCATCTGAAAATAGATAATGATAAGAATAATACAGACAAAGAAAAAACGAAAACGTTTTCGACCCATTTTTTTATAATTGAAGCGTTCATTTTACATTAAATATTAAAGTTAATGACCTAAAACTGCAATAGTATATAACAATACAAGTGAAGAAATTGATAGTTTCGCTCACGTGTGTGTCGGATTTGCACAATGCATACGGGGTCCCACAAAATTTTCGTAAATATTATGACCTCCCCACACCAAAAGTTTTAAGAAACACTGGTTTAATAGAACACGGCAAAGCAAACGATAGTTATCTGTTAGAATTTTGTATAATTTGTCCCATCCAGATTTTTTGCGTTAAAAGCCATTTTAAATGATTTATCACATTTGTATATCGTTTACATTAACATTTTCACTTCCTATTACTAATGAGATAATGGTGGATTAAAGCTCCAAAAGCATTTAATTTTTATCTTTTTATTTTTTCCTTGCAACCATTCACGTTGATTTCGAAAGTGGCAGTTCATTCTAGCTGCTTATCTTTGCGATAAATTCGTATTTCTTTAATATTATGTTATTAATAAACCAGCGTACACCATCTTTAAATCAGAATTTATTTAGCAGACTCCAAAAAAGCTTGGATAAGGTAAATCCATTAAGCAAATAGGTAATCTCCATTACGTCTTCTCTAAGATCACCACCTCAAAACGGAAAACCAAAATTGTTCGGAACCGTAAGTGGTCGCCTTAGAAAAAATTCAATGTAATTAGATTTAGAATTAATGATTTTCGTATTTCTATTTTGGGCATGGTATGTAGAAAATCATTTATAGTCGAGCAAAATTTTCCAATTTTTTTTGTAAATAATTGTAATTATACTTTAATTTATTATTATTTAACAAACTTAAATTAAATTTTATCTCCAGTAACTGTTTCACTGCTATGTCACGGTTGTTAATTATAATTAAAAAACAATACAGTATTTAATACAAACTGATTTGAAATTTCAATTTTAAATGTATGCTGCCGTCAAAATTATGTGCAATTAAAGAATGATAAAATTATATTTTGAAAATTGCAGAATTAATATGCAAGAGGACGTCAAGATAAATCTGTAGTAATTTTTCATATGAAGTGGTATATCTGTTACAGAAAGATGTATAGCTGAAAGATAGGTATCTGTTTTGTGTAGACATCCATGCTGTGTGTTTGCTAAATGATATCACAGTATTTATATTTTTTATGCGCCACGTGATCTATATTATTATTATTTTTATTTATGTCAATAACGTTAACAAAGTAATTTAACAGGGAATGCATGCTGTTAGTTACTATAATACTTGTAAAACTTACAAATGCAAGACTACGCGTTATTGAAGAACTCCGGGAAGCTGGATTTAGTAGAACAACTGAAAAGAACAAACAGGGAAGTGAAAAAGAAACGAGGGAAAGAAAGCAAAGGAGAAACAAGGGAAGAAGAAACATCATTTTGGGGGGACTTGTTCAATTTATTAAAACCAGACGTAGAAATTGGGGCAGGGGAAGGAGCAGTTTCCTTACGAAAACGAAGAAGTTCCCATTTTAGAAAGAAATATCAATTACGAGTAAACATTTTTAACGTTTTAATAGACAGTGCTCTTAAATTCTTTAAAATTCTAAAAAAGATTTGAACAATGAAGTCATTGTTCTGATGTGTTTAATGTTATTTATAACATTAAGAACTTTTCAAAAAATAAGGGTGTGTTGAGCAGCAGTTCTAAAAAGATGCTTACGTTAGTGGTTTCAAACGAAAACTGCAGCATGCGAGCCGACTGCTGATGAGCCACATTTTTTTTAACGAGATAAAAATTTTTATCAACATAGTTAAAATATTTTAACTAAATTTTAAATTTTGCTTAATAAATATGTTACAGAAACAATAATAATTATAATTCAAAGGAAAAAATTTTAATTTATATTTCTTTTGTTTCTGAGATCTAAAGTTTACCTGTAAGACTTTTATTGGTTACAATTTGAATTTCAAACATACTAGAGCTAAATATTCATATTTTAGACTGAGATTTGTTTCAAATAATTCTAATATGTTTAATCAATCATTACATAACTTACTTGAAACTATAAATACACAAATTATGAAATCTTTCTAAGTTGAGTAAAACTTAAAGGAAAATAAGACAAACTAATTTCTTTCTTTTAGTTATTGAATTTTACCCCCCCCCCGCATTAATTAAAATACATAATAATTTGGGTAGTTTGTACATAAATAATTAAAAATTTTGTATGGAAAATAAAATTTGTTTGTATAACGTCCGTGCACTGGAGAAAAATTACTAGAAATTTTCTTCATCATTAACAGTAAATGCCTGTCGGTCAATCGAGTTTTTTTCTTATTAATTTTTAACTGCGAAATTAAACTGTTCACGTCTACGTGTATTTCCAACAAAGCAGTTATTCTTTGCCCAAAATTCATAACTGAGCCTATTTGTTTTCTAACAATTGCAAATAAAAGTTAATCAAATCTATATTTTCAAATCTTTGATTAAAATTTATAACACATTGTAAATTAATTAGCTCAAATGATAGATTTTCTAGTGCGTTGTTCATGTTTAATAGCAATGAAATTACTAATATAATTCGGACTTCAAATAATGAAATCTTTGCAACATTGTTTGGCAACAAAAACATAATTGAAATGTATTCGCGGCCAGTTTGCGACCAATACTTTCTGCGACCAGGAGCAAAACTCAGGAAACAGAAATGCCTTAGATTTTGCTACTGAGTACAAGTGTTGTATAACAATGTTACTATAGCTCACCAGGCGCATAGTGGTGAAAGTCGCTGAACACAGGTAGAGGCTCGAATCCCGGCGAACGGGGCTGGCTGCATGAGGGTTTTCGTGGTTTTTCTCCATGTGTAACGTGTATGCGAACCAGTTTCCTTTAGAAAGTCTCCACGAAGGCATTACTCCTTTTAGGCTGTAGAGACATTAGGTATTTTTATTAAATCAGTAAAGATAAAAAATAAGCAATGCCCTCGCCGGAAATCGAACCACGGACATCTGGAATACGCGCCCAGCGTGTAGAGCTGTACACTACGAAGCCATGCTAAGAAGGCGGGAGAAATACCTTATATACCCCCTTTAAAGGGCGACTCGGGTTTTAGGGGACCCAATCGCCAAATCCTGGTGGGGAGAATCATCATCCACCACACTTTTAGTTCGAACGCCACTGTAGAAACATTAGGTTATTTCGAAGCAGGAGAGGTGAAAAATGAGCAACGCCTTCGCCGGGAATCAAACTACGGACCTCTGGAATAGGCGCCCAGGGTGTAGACCACTACACTACGAAGCCATGCTAAGAAGGTGGGAGAAATACCTTATAAACTAAACTAAAGTATGTTAACATAAATTACTCAAAATTGTTGCAGAAGACTCTAGTACACATACGATAAGAAACTGGAAGCCATTTTCCCAAATGTCTCACTTGCACTAGGAATTTGTTTATGCATGTCAGTGTCTGTAGCTTCAGTAGCATGCAGCTTTTCAAAGCTGATAAAAAATTATCTACTATCTTATACAAATGCAGAACGATTATGAGGACTTTACGTTGAATACTGACAAGTTAAGCTTCGTTCAGACGGGGGCGTAAAGAGCATAAGTGGTTAAATCCGAGCTCCGTTGCCAAGGCAACCAGTTTGTGCAACGTCACAAAATCTGGTTTAGGGCTTGTGGCATAGCGTTCAAAGTTTTCAACTTTGCGTCGAGTTTGGGATAAGCGTCGACCAATCAGAGCGAAGCTAAAACGAAGCGGCGTTCTACAGAAGATTTCGCTGTCACAAAACAAGCAGAGCGAGCGAGGGAAATCAATCGAGCAGGAGAACAGCGCGGGAAAGTTGTAGACACATTCACGCATGCGCAAATTTAGCTTCTCTCATTGGCCACGGCTTACACCCCGTTCTTGCAAGTGTGAACGGAATTCCCGTATTTTATGCCCTTATGAGTACGCCTCTATGCTCTGTACGCCGCCGTCTGAACACAGCCTTAATCTAAATGTTTGCTGCTCAAAAAACCAAGTGAAGATTTAAGTAACATAAGTTATATAAAGCGAAAAGAAGTCGTAAGAAAAAATATTTTATGACTTTAAATAACAAATTAGGAAGAGACAAGACAAATTATATGAAAAGTCATAAAGTAAAGTTTAAAAATAAATCAGGCTATGTATGTTAGTAAATGAGTGCAACATATAGTATAGCAAAACAAGGAATGATTAAAAGATGTGCGCTTTAAATAATAATATTTTGGCGTAAGCTTATTTTTTTATATATTTCGAAATTTTCTACGTTGAAACGATTAAATGTGTTGCATTTTGAATTTGCTGTAAATAGGATTTCCAGTACTTCAAATAATATGCATTTTTATTAATATTAATACAAATGGGTACTTTTCCGTTTCGCCGGCGCAAATCTCGCCAAGCAGACTTTATTGGCGACAACATACAGTATACACATAAAAAATATTTAAAAAAATTTAGTTCTAAGAATTCTTTTTTTGAAGGCATAAACATTTTAATATCGCTTAAAACTTTATAAAAAGACAATAAATGAAGACAATAAATTTGTAAAAAGACATTAATTTAAGAATTTACTATGCTTTCAATTTAAGAATTTACTATGCTTTCATGGTTCATCATCCTAATTCGCCGGTTCATATCACGTGACCCCAAGCGATCTCATCTCACGTAAACTACTCTACAAAAATCTAATGCTCTCAGTAATTATCTACATTAATTTCAAGTTAAATCTTAATTTGGAACACAAGTTTAAATGCAAGAAAATTTCAATGCGTACGAATAGCTTATTCAGAAATTATGTAAAACTGCAGTGCTTTACTTCACTAATGCATTCTCGTTAGAATTGACGAATTTAACCCTTGACTTTCCTTTTCTATATTTTCGGCTTCGGGTAAGAGCTGTGATTGCATCTTAATTAACTTAATAACCGAAAATAGCCTTAGACATAAAACTCAACTATCTGATAAAAATTCTATGTAATTATATGCCAGTATTGAAAGAACAATCAATCTGATAAGAAAAAGCTGCGACTTGTTTTGAAAATGAGGCGTAAAAGGTTACCAGCGAGAATATTCCGTTTGACATCGGTTGTACCATTATTGGCGACTTTATCGCTTGCGCCAGCAAAATGGAAAAGTACCTACAAATGTTATATTGCAGTTTTTTTAATACATTTGGTTCTATTTAACTACGGAAAACTGCCACTATGAAACTGCAAGAAACATTACTTACTTAACATTAAAAGCGCTTATATTTTTATTTTTCTAAATAAACCAATTAGTACTCGTAATAATAAATGACGCAACAGTCAGGCAGTGCCATATAAAGCATAATTTTAAACGGGACCCGTTAACAGGTCTCTATCTCTTCATTTGCGCAGACTCAAATTCCTTAAAACGGTCCTATCATGTACGTGTAAAAAATATTTGCACAATTTATAAATAAAAGTAAAATATACTTGCTAAATATACTTTAAATAAACTTTGACTATATTATATACTTTGAGTCCTTTTACATTTTTAGTCTTTCGGAATGCTTCTGATTATTTCGGAAAAAAATGTTAAATCGAATGCCAAGTTTTGGCTTAGATTATAGTTATTATTTTTACATTTTGTTACAGTCTAAAACATTGATATTAATCTGTCTTCCCGAATTTTCGAATGAATTGATTTGCTAAGACGTAATTGGTTGGTACTTAATAGTTAAAATAACGTGCTAACAGCTTCAAAAATAAAAGTTACACATAATTTCTTTCTTCGGTTTTTTTCAGCCGCAAACATGTGTGCTCAGTTAAACTTCTGACGAAAGTACAACTACATTAGTAAAAGTTATTATAATTAGCATGTTGCGTACAACTTCTATATGTAAATAAATTCCCTTCCCTTATTTTTAAACAAAAGAAAAACAGCGCAAAATTCCCCGCGAAAAGCAAAACGTCTTGTGTGCTTATACTTCACCTCGAAACACAGTTGCAATTAGTAAACAATTTTGATTGTTTAGTTTTTGTAGCATTTATTACAAAAAAAAAAAAAAAAAAAAAAAAAAATCTGAAATGTTTCAGATTTTAAATTACGTCCAAAGGGGCGTTTTTTAACATTTTGTGTGTTACCTTTCTTTATTAAATATCATGTTCCTCGCACTTAAACCATAAGATCCAGTGCAACAGCAATATCGCAAAATAGTTTTAAAACAAGCATATCTTTAGAATTTCCGATACAGAGACTCACGCGCTGGAGATAAAAATGTTTTTTCTGCACAACGTTGCCATTGCTCGCTTTGAAATCCTTGAGTTTGTTAATCAAAAATTCGTCAAAGTTTTAAAAAATAGGAAATCGATCATAAAACAAATTTCAAATTTCAAATTTGGTCTTCCACATGCTCATATTCGTTGGAGGATTACGTTATTCGAAATTCGATGTCTCTATGTACCGTTGTTTTATCACAATACGAGAAATATACATACATTTATGCAGATTTTTCATTATTTAATTTCTTCAAATATAATGCAGGACTCTAACATTTTGTGGCAACAGTTTGAAAAGTGAACCGACATTTATGAGTCCGACGCAAAATGCCAAAACAAAACTAATAGTCCTTCGGGATTCAAATCCCTTTGGACTAAAAAAAAAAAAAAAAAAAAAAAAAAAAAAAAAAAAACTTGAAAAGCGATCCCTGCAGAAAATTTCTTGCTACGCCTATTTGAACGGAAATGACACTTTGCGATCCTGTTGCCATCCCCCCCGGCCCCACATAACCATTTTTTGAAATCCCTCTTCATTTCTCAACCGCGTCCGGATTCATCCGGAAACGAAAGCATCTCGACTCACTAGAAGGAACAAATGTTTGTGATTGGTTGATTTAAGGGCGTTACCATCGGTATGACGGATAAGGAATTTGGAAAAGTGAAGAAGATTATTTCTGACGAGATCTTTGTGGCTAGAGGTGAAAGGTGAGGTGAAATTTATATCTAATGGAGTCACATTTTCTTTTGGCGGAAAAAGATAAAAGCTTAAGTTTCTTTTGATTCGAATTTCTTTTCTTCTCCTTTTCTTCGCCAGGAGCTTGACCTCTGAGTTAACAAGACCCAAATTCAATTTGATTTGACTTGAAGTTTCTTTAAAATAAATATTAGAAAAGATCGACAAAAATTACTATCAGAAACACAGTGGCCTAAATTTTAAAAAAAAGCATAAAGCTAATCTACAATTTTAAAGTGCTGCTATAAAAAAGCTAGGGAAAAAAGTGTTCCTAAGACAAACTTCACATTTCAGAAGAAATAGCTTTCATCTGAACTGAAGTTCAAAATTATCAAGACATTACAGGAGATAAAGAAGTGTTAGCTATAATAAAATTGAAAAATTGGTCATTTTCCTACTTTTCTCATGTTTACATTTTCCCTTTAGCGACAATGCATATTTTGATGTCCAAATATTATTTTATCTCATCCGTAACATGGTTTTTATTTATACATTTTCAAAGCGGTTGCAAGTGCAGTCGTTTTGCGATGATAAAAAATTGAAAAGCAAATTGAACGAATATATACGTGATTGTGCTAAACTTGATAGAAATGATAATATCAAATGTAAACAGAGATAATATGAAATGCGGAAATGATATGAATATGAATGTCAGATTATGTTAACACGACAGATGACTGTTTCAGAAAATAAATTTTTTGTACAAGGTGCTCGAAATAGCTGTTTGCTGATTTAATTTCTTAAATTTTGATTATGGATACATACTTCCAGTTAGAAAATTTCTCAAAATACAGTACAGAATTTTATGAAAGCAATTTTAACAACGCCGATGAGAAATATGAAATTTAGTATTCTATGTAATTCCACAGAACATATCTCCTCTCAGTAAAATATTCTGTATACATTAATATGTTAAAAGACAAAATGTTCTATACCTTTACATCAAAATACAGGATATAAGTAATATCATTTTTATAGATTACAGATACAAATTTATAGAGTGCGCTACAATTAGGTTTCCTAAAGCAGGAAACATGAAACCGCGCTTTCGCCGGTATCTGAATAACGAATTTTCCAGCTGCTAGCTGGACGTGCCACCATTTACGCTACAAAAGCACACACGGGGGGGGGGGGAGATGCAAAAATTCTTTTCATTTTCCTCAACATACAGGGCAATTAGAAAGAGACATAAGAACAAGTCAGTCAAATCCAGGTGGCAAGGAACTATCGTTCACAACATTTTTCTTCTAGAAACACTATAGAGAATGCCAGGTTTTTATGAAGAAGGAAACGTGAAAAAGATTTGCTGATATTCAAACCGCGTTTCATTTTTTTCAGCGTTCACGAAAAGCACGCGAGACTCTTTATATAGTTATAATAAATGCTATATTGTTGATGCACTGTATCGTTCAAGCACTCCTACAATAAAAATAAAGTCTCAAGAGTATTTAAAGTAAGAAAGAATTTGTATTGACATACTGACTATGTATTCAACTTGTAGAGTTCCTCACTTTGGAATTCTAAGCTAATGTTTGAAGTGAAGAATCTAAGAACTGATAAGCGAATAATCGCTTGAGTTCAGTGACAAGAAACAACAAGATAGAAGGGTAACTAACCCTTTATTATTCCAATAAGATTTAACAAAACTCCGCCTGGGAGTGTACAAGCAAAGCCCGCACTTGGACTTAAACTTAAAAGACTAAGAATTAAACTAAAACTAAGATTAATTAAAGAAGTATAGCCGAAGCCATCAAGGTTCAAATCGAGTTGGCCCCTTAACTTATTTGACTACGAAGCTTAGCAAGGGCCTGAGTACGGCCGAGCGTAATAACAGCCTTGAGAGAGAGTGGCCAAAAAGGCAGACGCGCGTAAATCAGAAACTCTGATTCTCTCTGACTCAGTAAGTAAGTTCGTGGTTTAAATACCGCTCCTCCTCATAAATCTTGCTCATTCAAAGGACTTGTTAATTTTGTAGCTACTTGCCAATAAATAACAATAGAAAAATTTTACGATAAAACACTATACTTCAAAATGTACAGTAGTTTGAAGTGCGAAAGGTGGAGGCAAGAACAGAATCCAACAGTAGAAGACCAGCTTCTCAAAAACAAGGATGGCAGTTGTTTTAGGGCTGTAGTCAGTGGAGGTACAGTGACCAGTCACAGTTGGTGAGCTGATGTAAACAACATTAACTCACCGGTGTACAATAAATGTAATGTTTCCAGATTGGTTGCGAATTAAATTCTGGTCAATGACCAACCAGAATTTTTAAGTTTTTCTAAGATTCCAGCAAGGCTCAAATTTAGCCATGCGACTCTATATCAGATCACAAAGCATGCTTTCAAAAGCTCTTGTACTGACTAAGTTATTCAAATATAGCAGAAAATGTTCAAGAGGGCTGTCTCCCTTCATGAAAGGATATACATGTTACACACAACCAGGTACAAACAAATTTCCAGAGTTTTAGTATACTCCAGTTTCTGAAGTATAAATAACTCTGGTAACAATATATATTTAAATATATATATATATTTTAAACTGTCTAAGGTAACATAGTGATCAGGTGATGAACATAAAAACACATGGAAATTGTTTATTCAAGATTGGAGAGGTTAAGTATAAAGAAACTTACGACTGAAGTTTAATAAGTAGTTCCAGTAAAATGATGCTTTGTGGAAGACATCTATTGCTATTAAATAAGGGCCATCAATATCTTTTCGAAGGGTTCCAAAAGTTCCTTCAGCAAGATTCCAAAAGTACATTCTGGCCGGAAGTAGTAAGTTGAAGTTAAAAATCTGACAGGAAAGGAACTTTAACTTAAAATTTAACTGTTAATAAAATTAACATAATCCTTACAAACTGTTCAACTATTCAATAGCATTATTATAAAGCATTTGTGAATTTCTGATTGCAAACTTACTGTTTACCAACTTGCAGGATCTACATGCTGATTAGAAGTTATTATTTTTTTTTACACCTGACATATAAACCATAAGGTCACTGGAGGCACAAGAGCTCTTTTAAACGAAACAATCTGGCAAAAGTAGTGGCCCGTAAGTCTAGTAAGTTATAGTGCTTCTTTTTTTCAAAATCCCTGATCGACAACATATGGAATAGCTGATGACATCACCCTCAGCTACGTCATCGGCAACGCAGACAGTGACATGTGACATCAACCAAGTCGTTGAGCATCCATCAGTCCCGTGTAATTTTTTTCCAACTATTGTGTTTGATGCACGAGAAACTTTTTGGCTTCTTCACTCAACGGCTAGACTGGTATGTGGAGTAAAAAAAATAGTGAAAAAAATATGTGTTGAGAGATTCGCTAGATATGTTAATTATGATACATATATTCTTTCATCAACGCCATTTGGTAAAATTATTTAAACTGCATACTAATGAATACTTCAATAATTTTAATGTGGGGGGCATTGCAGAATTCTTGGGACGGTTGCGAAGTATGTAGTATAAATTCGCGATAATTTCGTGACTTGGAATTTAACTAAAAATTTCATGGAATGTTTTATGGTCGAGGATTTGGATTCATGCTTCGGGAAGGGATGGGATGTGTATCAGAAATGCAAAAACAGAAATAACTAATGTGTGCCTAAACAAAAACTACATTATATGTTTTAATTGAAATTTAATTTGTAAACTGATTAATATTCAACACACATATTAGATCAAGATCAACATTCGTATTTTAGATAAAAGTCATATATTTTTACATATTTACCGTTTATGCAGAGATTCTTCATTAAGAATTTTTTTATTTTTGAATTCATTAAAGGATTCATCATCGAAATCCCTAAAATCGCTGATCACTCGTTGGTAGTTTATTCCAAGTTCAAATCTCAGCGAATAGACTGATTGTGGATCTCCCCATGTGGATATAAGACTGTTTCCCTTAAAAAGTCCTCCACGAAAGCATCTTTCTCCTCAAGCAGTACACCGACAAGATGAATCCGTCCTAAATTTCTCACCTTAAATCGTGTTTTACCATAACTTCCATTTTGCGATATATAATCCATTAAGCAAAGTTTTTCGCGGTATTCTGCGACTTCGTTAAACAGAGGTTTGATTGTATTTCAATTACGTAAATTTTATCTTTCTTTTTATCTTTTTATCTATGTTATTCAAATGAATTTCTACTCAGAAGGTAGACGTATTTCTTTCACTCACATAATTTACAAACGAAAGTAAGAAATTTTAAGTAACCATCTAATTGCAGTACATTAAATGAAGGCTTGATATTTGCTGAAAGTATTACTTAATATCATTTGTAGCAGCACTCGTCTGTTTTTCTAATAAAAATTGCAATAAAAATCAAAAATAACGGGAAAGGGTGATAATAATACTGTTACGGATTTGGTATTTAAATAGCTAATATTAGTTGAATTATAAATTAAATTGTTTTATTTCCCGTGCAGTGCAGCGCGTGACGAATATTATAGGAAAGCTCAGCCGGAAAATTAAATATACAAGAGCACGCGCATTTAACATTTAATAAATAAATATCTCTTTTTGATTTCGAGAAAGTTCCAGAAAGTTCTCGCGCGCGATTTAAAATCTTATAAAAGGAGGAAAACCTCTCAGTTCGTTGTACCTACATTTCACAAAATTTGACAAGTTTCGCCTAGTTGGCGCGGCGTAAATCGCCTTAATTAAAAACTTAAGTACCAACGCCTTAGGGCAATTTACCAACAGAGACGGTTAAAGTAGCGGTTGGCTACTAATTGCCGCCTAGCCATTGACTCGATTTCGATTTCGATTTCAGTTCGTTGTGATTTTAGTTTGTTTGTTGTTGCTTTAAGAGTTTGTTTAGAAAACTGCTCTTGTTGACTGCAGCGAATTCGCGGATTAGCTTTCTTTAGCTGTTTTGAATTAAGTTCTCTTGAACTTTTGAGTAGATAAAAGGTAACTACTGTGAGATATTGTAATACTGCACGAATATCTGAGGAGATTTAAACATTTTTGTTGTGATAATAATAAATTTTGTTCATTTTTCATCGGACTTGTGCATTCATTTCGTAACGAACCCGTATGCACGCAACAATACTTAAAAAATTTATTTTTTTAAAATATTATTTATTAATATGAATTTATATTAATAAATGGATAGGGGGGGGCAAAACCTATCAAACCTGGAACAGAGATAAATAATGGCTGGGCTTAATAGCCGATATGCAACAATCGACCTGTTGCCTGGTTGTCAGCGTAAAAGCTACATTTTAGTATAAAGGCTTTTGTTATCAATAAAAGATAAAAACCGTTACGTACAAAGAAAAGTATCCCGCTTATTTGTACATCATACAAATCTAGTAATTCAAATATGCTCTTCGATTTTGAGCGATTACATTTTCTCAACCGGCTTGCATTCGCTGTGGATATCAACAAGGCACAGGAGCAATCACATGGTCAGTTATATGTGACTTGGTGAAGAGTCCGCATGCCGGTTAGTTTGTTTACGCTCCGAACCAAACAAATGAAAAACACTGTGCACTCTACAGTTTTGCCAGCCGCCCAACCGGTATAGTGTTAGTGACACCGACTGTCGTACCGAAGGGCTGTCGTACCGGAGAAGGCATGGATGTATGTATAAATATATAATAATATAACCTCCAAGTGATTACAAAATTTTCATTCAAAGCAGAAACTTGTTACTCTTTACAATCAGTAACTGTGTTATATGCCACAATACGGCATAGGAAAACTAAACAAAAACACATCTATCTATTGTAAAATACAATCATTCTTGTAGAGAATAAAGTTTTTACTATTTCGTTTTTCATTGTCGCATGACTACCAGCTTGTGACAACTGAAAACTGGATCACGTAAGGATTCACAAACAATCTACTAACGTTTCTAGATGAATACCAAACACACTTCAATTGCATCATTTTTTTTTTTTTTTAAACTGTTCTTTTTAGTTCAGTGTATTTACTCGTGTACTCAACTTTAGCATTCCTAACATATGCTTTACAAACATTTTTTTCAACCGCATAAGTTTTAATTTAGTCTAAAATCAAGCACTGAATAAGAATGGCAAGTTCTTAAACATCCTTTGCAGTTAAATAAGAAGAAATAAGGCTGTTCATTAAGCTTTCTAAAATCCTAGCCAATGGCATTAATTCCTTCCTTTCCACTTGCGGACGTAGAGTATAAAGACCACACAAGATTTTCAGGAACCTTCAGGATAAAAACATTCTTATATTCCGTAAGAACGGGTATCTCTCCTCTCGAAAGCCCTGGTTCATTGCCACCACAATCTCTCTTTCAACAGGCACAAGTTACAATTACGGGCATGAAAGAGACACTCGACAATTTCCTCCAAACCTAAGCTCCTTTTAAGACTTATAACCAGCCTATACCGTCAATAAGAATCTAAAGATTTTTTAACTTACTCAACAAGAACTTCTGCTTCTACGTAAAGGATGGTAGTAACAATCAATTTGAGAGTGGGAAGAAGTACTGAAGACAATAATATGTATATTCATATACGCTTTTTATTCATTAAATTCTTATTTTGCCATTCCCTTCATAAATGGTTCTCCGTGCACCACTAATTTTAAAAAAAATATTATAGCGAATATAAAAATATATATGGCAACATTTAACACTCCAATCGGGAATTCTAAAATTACACTGATTTTAATTATTTTGTGATTTTGCTGTTGAATAGAATTTTATGTGTCTTTAAGTGCGAAGAACGTGATATTTAATAAATAAATAATAAAATGATAGTAATAAAAAGATGAAAAAAAAGTTTCGTAAGCCATCTTACTATGAAATCTGAACATTAATTTGATAAACTGAGAAAAGCTTAAAAAAAAAAAAAAAATAGAAAAATATATCCCAGCACTTAATACTCTATCGGGAATTTTAAATATATGCTGCTTTTAAAATTTTTATGATTTTGTTGTTGAATTGTGTGTGGGGTAGGTGTGAAGAAAACGATGCTATTAATATTAAAGCTAAAAAGACAAAAAAAGGGGGATTCGCAGGAATGAGTTTAAGAGTAGAGTGGTAGATTGCGAGTTCAGCTGGAGCGTGAAACTTGAACAAACCCTTTTCGACGATCGTTAAAATCTGAAAACTTTCAAATTTTTACTTGGTTTTTATTTTATTTATTTTTTAAAAAAAAAAAGAAAAAGGGAGAAAAAGGAAAGAAAGAAGAGAAAAACTTTGCTTGTGAAGCTCAGTTGCATTTATAAGCATCTTGAAACTACAGGGTGTTCATAAAAAATCTTCCCGATATATGAATCCCTAACGGCCTATCCGCTCAACGAATCAAAATGAAATTTCAGATATTGTTATTTGAAGGTATGTAGTCGAGATTGTGATGATTTAAAATACCAGAGCTCTGATACATACGGTGTAGACTCATTAGGTTATTTCGAAGCAAGAAAGATGAAAAATGAGCAATGTCCTCAACGGGACTCGAATCACGGACCTTTCGAATTCGCGTCGAGCGTGCCGATCACTACACCACGAAGGCATGCTAAGAAGGCGAGAGAAATACCTTATATACTCCCCCTTTTAAAGAGCGACTGGGGTTTTAGGGACCCAATCACCAAATCCTGGTGGTGAAGAATCATCATTCACCACTTTAGTTTGGGAGCAACTGTAAAGTCATTATAATTTTTTGAAAGCAGGAGATATGAAAAATAAGCAGTGCCCTCACAGGGAACTCGAACCACGGACCTCTCGCATTCGCGTCGAGCGTTCTGACCACAAAGGTATGCTAAGAAGGTGGAAGAAATACCTTATAACGTTTACAGTGAAAATATTTCGAAATTTTCGAATGGTAACATCCTCTTTTTTCTTGCACAAATTAAAAAGAGCATTGAAAAACCATAAATGGTGTCAGAAAGATACATGTATGACGAAATTTGTAGGCGTGAAACAATTTCAAAGAACAGCATTGTAAGGGACCAATAACAGCCAGGACAGGACAGGAGAAGGAAAAAAAAATTGTTAGATTTACAAGTTTTCAACGTGCCTACCTTGGCAAACGATAACGTACTGCAATAATAACAATGACGAACTTATACCACCGCAGGAGGAACCGCTTTAACTTCACGTTTTATGGCATCTTTCAATTCTGATAAATCTCTTGGATTTGATGTGTATACATCCGATTTCATATAACGCCATAATCAGAAATCTATGGGAGTGAAGTCGGGAGATAGCGATGGCCACGAAACTGCAAAGTTGATGGGAAATGACTCTACTCTGAAAAGATTTAACAGTTGAAAACTTATTGTAATTCCAACAAAAGTTGTTTCAGTTTCCTCTCTTACGTTGTCAATGGTCTTTTCCGATGCTCTTTTTATAAATGATTTACGCCTGCAGTTTTTGCCACACGTGTATCGTTCCAAAGCCATTTATAGTTTTCCAAATGCGCTGATCAATTTGCGCAGGAAAAAAATGGTGTAGCTAATCGAAAGTTCTGAAATTTTTTCTCTGTAACTGTAACCGTGAGAGCTTTTATTGTTTTAAATCATCACAATCTAGAGCTACTGTCGAATCACAACAATTGAAATTTCATTTCGACTGGCTGAGCGGATAGGCCGCTACGGGTTGATATAACGGGGAAGTTTTTTTATGATCACCTTGTATATATTATAGCATGCAAGTTTATTAACCCACCTTTTGCCACCGATATCGAGGGAGGGAGACAACGGACGTCAAATCACTCATGTATTGCCTTTTCATAAGATATAATATTTAAAGATTGAAAGTAAAAGTTTTGTTCTTTGAAAAATAATTCGTAACTGGCAGAGGAACCCTCCATTTAGTGAAACACGAAACATCGGCTGTACCACCAGACAAATCTACCGTCGTGAAATCAAATTTGATGTGACACGGAGTGAACCCAGTGCAAGGTGTCTCATTTCCCTCCATCAATCATTTGGTTAAAAAGCGTGCTAGGCACAAAGCCAGCTAGCCCTCCCGAGGGTGCTAAGTGGTTTACTCTCTTACAAATTGCACGTGTTTTCCATTCCCAGCCGCCCCTACTCCCTCGTCAAAGAGTGTGAGCTCGTCGTGTTGGTTGAATTCCCAACGGTGAATCCCCTTTACAATTCCTGACAGTGAAAGATTGGATGGATATCAAAAGTAGAAAGAACAGAGCAAGAACCTTTCCACATCTCAGTTTCCTTGGAGAAATTTTCTCTAAGCATCATTTTGACTCCTGCAGCAGCAGAAGTTTGTTTGATCATTGAAACAACGATACTGTAAATCTAAGCACGTTAAGCTTATTTTTATTGCTAATTTTGCATCTTTAGATAAATATACGAGAGGAAGATGATGAGAAGGAAGGTGCTTGTGAGCCCGGGTTCGGATTCCAGAAAAAGCATGGACGTTTGTAAATGTATAGTATCCTTCTAATCCAAGTCTTCTCGAGAGGTTGCTGGTAAGGGAAGAAGAGGGTGAGAGACTCCCGAATCCATTCTCCGAGGGATCGCCGATCTTTCAAAACTGGAATGGTACTGGGCAAACTTAGCTGTCGCTATAAGATGCCCAAAGCCTAAGCCAACGATAGGCGCAACTTCAGCCACGATAAACTTAGTGAAACTGATCTTATAGTATCTTATTAGGAGGATTAGGAACAAAAACATTGTTATTTTATTTAGCATTAGTAAGAAAATAACTATTCGTTTTAATTTTAACTGAAATGCGTAATTTGATGAGTTACATTTTTTGAGTTGTGTTGTTTGATTTATGCGAACAAAAAACCATTTCTGTTTCAAATTTTTAATACAATAAAAATAAAAAGACGAATAAATGCTCATTTTTAATAAATTAAAACTAATATATTATAGTTTTTAATTCAATCGCAACAGGTATGGATTGTATGTTTAGATTAACCCTCTGCACTCGAGACCATTTTTGCTCGGGCGAACCAGCAGCTCCGGACGATTTTTCCCATATTTTGTCAATTTCTTCCAGCTAATTTAAAATACTAAAAATATAATATATGTTTTATGTTTAAAGATGCTTGCAGTCCTGCGGCTCTATCGAAGATAAAAACGATATTCTGTGCGGTATTTTTTTGGATTCTATGTATGTTATCCATTCTGAATTTTATGTCTGTTCTACAAAAACACTATCCTTTCACGTTCAATATCTTATTATCCCGATTTTTAGCCATCTTACACCTCTTAATTCATCTTATCATCTTATCTTCATCACTGCTTTTCTCCTCTCTATCGTCTATGTAGAGACATAATTTCGCTCTTCATCATAAACAAAAAAAAATCGAACTCTTCTTCACTTGAACTGATTTCTGAACCGTATCCCATGATTACTGGGCTTCGTAACTTTGAAAATTTCGTATTCTCATAACTGTCGAATTCGAATTAACGTTCAAAACGCGTATTAAAAATAAATCTAAAAAATCGGATGTGTACACCACATGACTTTCTTATAAGGAATATTAAATTATACGCATTTTTTCTTGCATTTCGTTTAAACTTATTGGATTGAATTAAATCTACTTCGCCGACAGCGCATAAACCACAATAGAATAAATGCATTCTTTAAAATTCACTTTGTTTACCATAGCGACACTCTGGCGCTAGATTCACTTAACAGTATTATATTTCGTTCCCATTATAATTCAGAATGCACCAAATTTATATCATTTAAAGAATTATCTAATCGTTGCCACATGTTCTATTCAAATACTATAATAAAGCTAGAACGATGTATAAAAGAAATTAAGCAAACAAAACAAAAACAAACAAACAAAAAAAAAAAATGTTTTTCACAGACGATTGAGTATTTCTCATTCAATTAATTCAGTTCTCACTTCGCGACAAGGTAAAAATACATAAAAACTCCAAATATCTGTATTAAAAATTACGAAGTAAATCTTAAACACTTATTTCCTCGAAAAAATTCCAGAAAGGATTGAGCATGGTTTAATTCGCAATAATAAATGAAGGCGTTATCTTTGTTGTTGCGAAGCTAAGTTTCTCTAGATTAGCAACAAATCCACTATCCTGCTGTTTCAAATGTAAACAAGCAATGGCCGCCATCAAAAAAATTATTAGGCTTTGCGGCACTTAAACAACTTTAAAATTGTTGATAATTCTAAAAATATTGCATACAGATTTACTAAAGGCATAAAAACCTTAACCGGACGATAAGAACAACATAATTTAATCACTTTTAAAGCAAAAAATGTACAATTTACAAACATATAAGAGTAAAGAAACTGAGATCACTGAGCCGGGTAACAGAGTGGATAAATATATAAATATATTTATATACGTTTGGTGCGGCCAATTGCAACCAAAATACGAGGTACACATCTACATGTTATAGCAGTTTTTTTTTGGAGGAAAAGAGTTTTTTATTCTGTCCTTACGTACAGATATCACGCAAAAACATCATTAAATTGCATTCGATAGCGGTCAAAATGGATATCTTCGTTCAAATATGCTGCTTGAAACTTTTCGCGATTACAATACTTCCTTTTTGCTTCGTACAAGGAAGTAAAAACGCATTAACGATTAAAGACTGGCAGTTGTTTTATATGCATGTATTGTCGGACACACTCATGAAGCGATATTGCTCAAACTAAACCTAAATAAACATCGTTTACCGCTCGAAGTATTGCGCTATTAGTATCACCAAACCGAGTAGTGATCGAGAGTCACCTCTCGAATTACAGCATAAATCAAGTGGTGATCGAGAGTCATCTCTCCAGTGCAAAGGGTTAATAAAACATGGTTTGACCGTTTAATTTCATATTTTTCTCTTTATATAAACGAAAAAAATATTTTTTTAAACTCTGTAATGTTAGATGTGGTAAAAGATAGCCAAGGGAAACCCATGGACAAGGCCGAGACAATATTGAAGCCACCAGTGAGGCAAACTGAGGCTCTTGCCTCAGGTATGCAACGAGGAAAAGCGCCCAAACTTGGGTGTATTAAGTTAACCACGGAATCCTACTCGTACAAAAGAGGCGTCCATTTATCTTTCTGGCTTAGTTGATGAAATTCCTAGGCACGTTTCTACTGCTGATATTTGAAATAAAAGAAAAGGAGGGGAAGGGAAATTGATTTTGTGAAAAGAATTTCCTTAAAGCGTAGACGTCTAGGAAATCCCAAAAAAATCTTGCACATTGTAGAAGTACGTTGAGGAAAAACTTCTGCGCATTTATGTTAAAATTTTGAAAAAAAAAAAAAAAATAGTTAAAAAAAAATCTGAAATGTTTCAGATTTTAAATTACATCCAAAGGGGTGTTTTTTAACATTTTGTGTGTTACCTTTCTTTATTAAATATCATGTTCCTCGCACTTAAACCATAAGATCAGCAATATCGCAAAATAGTTTTAAAACGAGCATATCTTTAGAATTTCCGATACAGAGACTCACGCGCTGGAGATAAAAATGTTTTTTCTGCACAACGTTGCCATTGCTCGCTTTGAAATCCTTGAGTTTGTTAATCAAAAAATCGTCAAAGTTTTAAAAAATAGGAAATCGATCATAAAACAAATTTCAAATTTCAAATTTGGTCTTCCACATGCTCATATTCGTTGGAGGATTACGTTATTCAAAATTCGATGACTCTATGTACCGTTGTTTTATCACAATACGAGAAATATACATACATTTATGCAGATTTTTCATTATTTAATTTCTTCAAATATAATGCAGGACTCTAACATTTTGTGGCAACAGTTTGAAAAGTGAACCGACATTTATGAGTCCGACGCAAAATGCCAAAACGAAACTAATAGTCCTTCGGGATTCAAATCCCTTTGGACTAAAAAAAGCATTCATAAAAAAAATAAAAAAAAAAAAATGTAAAAAGATTTGTTTTGAACTAAGAATTATAGTATTTCAGAACACACTGGACAAAGATCTTCGGTGGCTCTCCTTACAACAGCAACACCTTGAAGCACATTGTTTATGGAGATATGAGGTTTTCCGGAGAAGGAAATAAGAAAAATCGAATGTACTCTCATCAAGATTCGAACTACGGATTTTCCAGTTGATGGCTGGACGTGATGCCACTTATACCATGCATTGAAGGAAATCTGACAATTCCTTACATTCTTCCGCATTTAGTCTTTTCCTGGGATTAGGTCCCAGGCATTCACTGCATTAAATAATTATAATAATCACCGAATTACTTTTATTTTTCCTGCGCTTATAACTTTTTTTCATTTCAACTAAAATAAAATAATCAATTAATATTTATTTAACAGACCTTAAAATTAAATGCATATTATCTTCACTGTATTCAAATTTTAAAAGATGCTAGTTTTTAGCAAAACAAAACTGCTTTGTATACCATGCATTGAAGGAAATCTGATAATTCCTTACATTCTTCCGCATTTAGTCTTTTCCTGGGATTAGGTCCTAGGCATTCACTGCATTAAATAATTATAATAATCACCGAATTACTTTTATTTTCCTGCGCTTAAAACTTTTTTTCATTTCAACTAAAATAAAATAATCAATTAATATTTATTTAACAGACCTTAAAATTAAATGCATATTATCTTCACTGTATTCAAATTTTAAAAGATGCTAGTTTTTAGTAAAACAAAACTGCTTTGTATACCATGCATTGAAGGAAATCTGATAATTCCTTACATTCTTCCGCATTTAGTCTTTTCCTGCGATTAGGTCCCAGGCATTCACTGCATTAAATAATTATAATAATCACCGAATTACTTTTATTTTCCTGCGCTTAAAACGTTTTTTCATTTCAACTAAAATAAAATAATCAATTAATATTTATTTAACAGACCTTAAAATTAAATGCATATTATCTTCACTGTATTCAAATTTTAAAAGATGCTAGTTTTTAGTAAAACAAAACTGCTTTGTATACCATGCATTGAAGGAAATCTGATAATTCCTTACATTCTTCCGCATTTAGTCTTTTCCTGGGATTAGGTCCCAGGCATTCACTGCATTAAATAATTATAATAATCACCGAATTACTTTTATTTTCCTGCGCTTATAACTTTTTTTTCATTTCAACTAAAATAAAATAATCAATTAATATTTATTTAACAGACCTTAAAATTAAATGCATATTATCTTCACTGTATTCAAATTTTAAAAGATGCTAGTTTTTAGTAAAACAAAACTGCTTTGAGAGGTAAAGAAACAGACTTCACCCCCCCCTATGGCGGGCATTGGCCATTTAAGGCTTTGGCCACTACTAAGGCCAGAAACAGAGGTCATTTATTATGGAGGCCTAATAAACAGCCACCGTTGCCTCCTGTGAAAACACAAGAAATTACATCCATGCCTTCTCAAGGATTCGAGCCGGGCCGTTCGCCACGGCAGCCAGAGTCGCTAACCACTTTCCCGTCTGGGCGGTACGAAGTGGTGTAACGTAACTTCATTTGTTTGGTGTTAGAAAAGAATTTGCTACAGATAACTTGTAACTCTCGGAGTAAACTAAGAACAGTTCAATCCTATACGTAGCGCGCAGTTTTTACTAATGCTTGTAGCTTTCTGAATATTGTAAGCCAGTTTTCTTGTTGTATGATTGATTTTAATTAATTTTATAGCTAGAAAATTTTTTTTAATATCGAACTGTAGTGTATTTTATCTTTTTATACAGTCTAAATAGCAAAAAAATTAAAATTTCATAAATAAATTAACAATAAATTTAATTTAATCTCACATGATCAGGAACAAAAGATTCGAATAATTGGAGTTCCAAATAGCTGGAGTTCTATGCAAAATTAAATAACAAACTGGAACTTAGCAAAGATCAGATGTTCTTAAACACAAAATTATAAATTAAAGAATTGTTATTGTTATACATTCAGGTTCTTTCTATGTTAAACAAACTCTTTTGAATGTTCAAGAAGCACTTGAGAGAAATAAGCGAGGAAAAAAAATGACGTCAGTGTTTCTTTGATAATGTTTCCCATTTTGGAGATAAATTCGGATGAATCCACACGCCTCTGCGTTTAAAAGCCTCTTAAACGTCTTAGCGGCATCAGCAATTCTGTATTGGTTAACCCTTTGCGGCACATTGTGTCCGGTCTGGACACATCTAAAAATTTCCTTCTGTACGCACAGAAAAATTGAATGAAAAAGAATTTATAGGTTACTATAGGTTACTCTGAACCTTCTTAATTTATAGCAGATGGCAGCTCAACACAAACCAGTCCATATATTTTAGCCATGTTTAGTTTTTTAAGACCCTCATTTTTCGAAGAAATTTTTCAGATTTTTTTTAGGGTATAAAAGGAATTGTTTGAAAAGAAATTTCTTTTTTTTTTTTTTTTTTCTTTTTTTTGGCTGCATGCTAATCTCCTTATTATATATTAGTTTTTTAAATTTTTACCTTGAAATCTTGCTTAAAATCAAACGGCGAATCGTAGGCAAAGAATCTTTAGATAGCCTTTGTCCTAGGTGTGCCCAGATCGGGCGCGTAATGGCAGACCGCACATTGAGTTGAACAGTGTTAAACGAATGTCGCATACTGCGCATGCCCAGAAAACAATTTGGCGTAATTACTGTGTTGGCGCGATTTGAAAAGAAGATAAATACGGTATATGGTAGATGTACCGCCATCTGATTGTAAACAAATCTGGCGTTTAAATCTTCGTAGAGTATAATGTAAATGTAAATTAATTACTGTGTTAAAATACTATTTTTTTGCTGTACTGCTCAAACAATTAGAAAGCTGAAATTATTGCGAAGTAATGTGAAGCAGTGTTTGCATTCAAAATGTAAAATATAATACCTATGAAATTCTGCACATTCCTTTGGAACTGTAAAATTTTCGTTCAGAAAAAGACTGAAATTTAGGATATATTAGTTGAAAATTTATTCATTATACTTTTAAGCAATAAAAACAATTCAGGATTTACCATACGTTCCATTCGTACATACATAAAGAAACACTGAGGAATATAACAAGTGCTTGCAAACAACACTGAAGAAATTTTACAATTCCTTAATGCTAGTTATTAAATTCTTTTGAAATGAGAAAATAAAAGCGCGAATATACGCTAACAAACTAAGCGAGATACTCCAGTTTACAATTACTGAATTATAACATGTAAACAAATTACATTTAAATAACGAATTATTACGAACATATGTTAACAAATATTAAATGCACTGTTATTGGCAAATTACAATGAAATATATATTAGAAAATCGGTATGGACGTTAAAATAACTAATAAGCAAAGTTCCACAACATTACAGTTGTAAACATCATTCGAACACACTCGACAGCCATGGTGATCACGAATAAGCTAGCGTAGGGTTGCTTAGTCGCCAATATTTCTCCCCGCGCCAAAAGTACACCATCAAGCATGCGCAGTAAGCGAAATTTGCTTAACATTCAACTCAATGTGCGTTACGCAGACCGGGCTCACCGATAATCTCGGACAACTGAGAGCCTGTATTTGTTTCTCCGCATCTCATCGGTCAGTTCATTGACAACAATGCTCGTTTCAGCACTCTTTTCGAAACTCTATTCAATCAATGCGCCCATTTTGGGCACACCCACAGAATTAAAACGATAAGTGTCATCTGTCATCTTCACAAAATTTTACTTGTGTACTCCTCTAGGCCTAATTAGACTGCCTACCTTTTTTTTTTTTTTTTTTTTTTTTTTTTTTGTGTGTGTGTGTGTGTGTGTGTGTGTGTGTTTGTGTTTGTTTTTGTTTTTTAAAACTCCAACTTTAAAAGATAGCGTGCCGGAAAGGGTTGACAGAAATTTCAGAGAAATTTCAGATAAAGGGAAAATGAAATTTTTCAGAATGAAAAATGGGCAAAAAATAAGTAACTGAATAAATATAAGAGCGCAAATTCTAATGTGAGGAGACTAGGTTCTATGACTAAAAATTCTTTCTTACTAGTCGAGAATAAAATCATATGTATAAGAAGCGAGAAATGTTTTCCACACCAGTACCGTTGTTATCAAGTACAGAATAATAACATACCTTTATAATATCTATTATTTAACTAAAGCATCGGAAATAGAACTTGCGACGGTTTTCCTGTCTGATAATATAAAATAAACATTTTATAACAATGTTCGTAACATATTTCTTTTTCACTTAATAATCTTTACCATACGCAAATAGTTAATAAAAATTTTTGGAACAAAATAAATGTTTTATTACATATTCGCACTCCAGAGATTATTTGATAAAGTAATTACTCTATCATATTTTTTTATTTAATGAAAAATATTCCTTAATTATGACACATAAAATAACTTCCACTGAAATATTCTTTTGCCTGCATATTAAAAAGTTACCCCAGTTGTATATAAAAGTTAACAGTTTCATATTCCAGACTTTCTTGCCTAATCGAATTTAGAAGCGCGAAGATTTGATCTTTCATAGCCGTCAGCACTTTTTGACGTTTGATGAATTCCATGATTCATTTAGTACTTAATCCTACGCAAAGGTCATTTAAAGGACAAACATTTCTATGTATTCGAAGCTGATGACAAGAATTTTATACTGAGCATCACAGTTTAAACTTACTGACGGCATAAATGCACTGCTGCTGATGAAAGAAATTAGATGACAATCAAATCAGAAGAGAAACATGCCAAAGTGAAACTTAAAATTAGTAAAGAAGCAACCTTGTATTTGGCTAAGACAAAAAAACTCCCAAGTTCTTTTGTCTAAATCTACGCCAAATACAAGGTTGTTTCTTTGCGATTATTTAAGAAACATTATCTAACTCCCTTCTTGTGGTGTATGTTTTTACACGTAACTAAAAGTCAAAATAACTTCAAAATTTTGGGATTGGTTTGGCTTATTTGATTATGGGAAAGCAAAGCACTGTAGGGCTATCGGCTTGAGAAGAGGGATGCCTTCATGGAGGACTTTCTAAGGGAAACTGGCTTGCAAACACGTTGCACATAGGGAAAATTCGCAAAAACGTCGATGCAGCCAGCAGGTTCGCCCCAAGTTTCGAACCCCCAGCCCCAACTATCAGTTTGGGGGAATTTCCCAGGACCAGCATACATCTTTCTGCAGAATGTGTACGTAGCAGTGTTATGTATATAATAGAATACGTATACAGAAGTACTATAGAGCAGAATACGATTACAGAATATACAGGATACCTGCATGTATCGTAAAGTAGTTTTTGACAGTCATTAAATTAAATGTTCTTGTTATTTTTATTTCTTGTAATATCGTTCATGTTTTCAAAGTAAATATTCTCATTTTTAAATTATATCCTTTTAGTGTCTTAAACTTTTAATTCTATGTTATTAAACTTTTTTTAAATCATGCAGAATGTAATGTATTTTAAAATTTTAACGACTTTTTAATTAATTAATTTTTTTTTTTTTTTTTAACTAAATATACTTTTTTCCTTCTTTCACAGCTACAGACATGATTCGATTCCTAGTAAGTATTTCATTCACCTACTCACAAGAAAGTCAAGGTAATGCGGTTAATATCGGAAACGATGCTTTTACCTACACCTCCATATTCCAACCTACGTATTGCCTCGTACTAGTTTTTCACCAGATGCCGCCCTTGCAATCTAAAAATAAATAAACAAATAAAGTGCGGGGGCAAGATATTGATTATTAAGCAGGTGAGACACTGAGTTACTCGGTTCCTTGATATTTAAGCCAGTAAATGATACTTCATTCTGTTCGCTTACATATACAACCAGCTGTTATATTTCGTTTTTGAATTCCGTTCTATACGTTTATTTATTGCATATATTGATCATTTGCATGGCAACAGCCTAGCGAACATAACAGAACAAACGCCTCTCAAAAGACCGACTGTTTTATATGTCATCGTACTTCTTTAATACGATAATTTTACACTTCTTAACACTTCTAATTACCATTATTGCTTTCAGCTAGCATTTAAAATCATGCCCTACTAAAACAAAACCTGTAGGCACGATCAAGCCTCAGAACCTGATAGGAAAAGAATCTAAAAGTAGCAGCATTATCAATCACATGTATTGGAACACACAAGTCACAACGCGAAACTTAAAACCTTTGATTTAATTTTACAAATCTTATGCTTTCCCATTCGGCAAAGCATAAGCTTTTAAACTTGTATTCTAAATTTAATAAATCTATTATTGATTCAAAAACTAAACGATTTAAAAGTAATAAACGCATTTCTCAATAATTTAAATCTTTGTTTTATTTTTAAAGGCGTAGATAGTTGATATAACTTAAAATGTACTTAATATATAATTAATAATTTTATGAATGTTTGCAACTTTGTAATAATTAATAAAAAAAATTTTTTGTACTGTCGTTTGTTATGCAGTGGATTCAGAATCATTTCTCTTTTTAAAATTTTATGAGGTTTTTTTCATATTTATAAATATTTAAAAAAATTTTCAGATATTTTTAATTTTTAAAAATTTGTATTTGTTCCAAATTTTCCATTAATGAAAAATTATTCAGACCTAGGCAAAAATTTTCAGGCTTCTTTTATTTATTATTATTATTATTATTATTATTATTATTATTATTATTATTACATAGTGCACGCAACAATTGCTTGTATAATATTTGCATTTTGCAGCTATAAGAAAAATTTGAGTGGACCCTGCACGCGGAGAGAACTAAGTAAATAATACATTATGAAATCACAGAATAGCTTTCACATATCCTCTTCCCCGGCCCCCTAGTTCCGTTGCATGGAGGTAGGAAAGACCTACCTCCATGTTCCGTTGAGTTCTCATCTCGTTCAAGGAAATCTAAAGTGTCAATTTTACTACATGTATAAAAACATTTTCCAACTTGTTTAGAAACTCAGTCAATTGACTTCCAGGATATTCTTCAATCAGCCTTTGGACTGGCACTGACTGGCATGCCGAAAATGTACAAAAGCTACGAGGGAGGGACCGCCGGCACGTCGCCACTGAAGAGCAGGTTAGGGAACAAACAACACAGAAGCGAGAGTACTTTTTTTTCCCGTGAGGGCATTTATGTTTCAGAAGTGTTCGATGTGTCGGTGAAGCTTGGCATGTTGGCCCACTCCCCTCGCCTCGTAAAACCATTCCCCACAATCCTAGAAATCGCTCCACCGTTTAAAGCCCTCCACACCTAGGGTTGCAAAAGAAGCTGCTTTGTTTTGAAAGAAAAGCACCTGCACTTGGAATTTTCGTTCTCACCTAATACAGACTACTTGCTAAATCATGTAACGATCCAATGAATATTTTTATCTCTTTAAAGAATAGAATGATATTTAATTAATCATATTTTTAATTTCATTAGAGGAATCATTAAGAAGTTTAGTGTCAGATATTGTCGTTAATTATTTGCATTTACCTCTGAATTCTTCGTTCCTTGTTAAGGATTCATTACTCATTTGCTCATTAAAGATTCATTGCTTGCATAAAAGTTTCTGGACTGCCGCCCAGATGGTATAGTGGTTAGGGGAGCCTTACTGTTGTACCGAAGGACCCAGGTTTGAATCCCAGAGAAGGGATGGTTGTAGCTGTTCATACCTTCATAGCAGGCAACGATGGCCGCCTATTAGTAGGTGCCTATTAAATGGCCACCATTTCTGGCTTAAGGAGTGGCCAATGCTGAATAGGAAGGTGTCTGACATAGGATTAAAAAAAAAAAAAAAAAAAAGTTTCCCGACTAATGGTTTCCCGATCATGATTCCTTTTGTAATGTAGTGATAATGTTCTTCGTATAAATGAATATTATATTCACTAAACTAGCCAGATATTTTTTAAAGATTCTGTTCTTAACGAAAGGTTGCATTCTGATAAACACACCGCGAAATATAAACATCGTAAATCGAAAGTCCTTCTAGTGTGCCTAATCTACATAATATCACAGCTTAATGAGTTTAAAAGACTTCCATTAATGCACAGTTAGAAGAAATTACTTAATACAAAGCCTTCTAAGCGAACTGTTGAATATATCACATAACATACTCAATATTGTTATGAAACTGAACTTCTGGAAGGCTTGACTGTTGTATGTAACGTAAAACTACTGGACCTAAAGACATTTCGAATTTAAATTAATTGCTGTATGGTAAGGATGCTGCGCACCAAAGTCTAGAGATGTTTGGTAGTAGCTGAGAACATCTGAACAAGTTTGCTAGAGTTCTACAAGAAGCTACCAAAAAATTTTCAACGAATAGGCATAAATTAGGGTCCACAACACGTTTTGGCTATTTTTATAATGACGTCGTCAGTCCGTCTGTATATGTGAGATAATTTTTACGTCCATGATAACTTTTATATGAATCTTCCAAAACCTTCTGTTTTTAGATTTCTGGATTCATAATAAACAGTTGATTAAACGTTCGGCAAAGCTGGACAATCGGAAGTGATACCCACAGCACTTTTTAATGAACAACCAGAAATGGTATTTTGTGACCTCCACAGCAGTTTCGCAGCCATCAATTTAACATACTGTTGCATACAAAAATCATAACATACTGTTGCATACAAAAATCATAACATACTGTTGCATACAAAAATCATAACATACTGTTGCATACAAAAATCATAACATACTGTTGCATACAAAAATCATAACATACTGTTGCATACAAAAATCATAACATACTGTTGCATACAAAAATCATAACATACTGTTGCATACAAAAATCATAACATACTGTTGCATACAAAAATCATAACATACTGTTGCATACAAAAATCATAACATACTGTTGCATACAAAAATCATAACATACTGTTGCATACAAAAATCATAACATACTGTTGCATACAAAAATCATAACATACTGTTGCATACAAAAATCATAACATACTGTTGCATACAAAAATCATAACATACTGTTGCATACAAAAATCATAACATACTGTTGCATACAAAAATCATAACATACTGTTGCATACAAAAATCATAACATACTGTTGCATACAAAAATCATAACATACTGTTGCATACAAAAATCATAACATATTACTGCATTTGAACAGACGTTTTATAATGATGCTTAAATATCGCATGCAGATCAAAATGAATTTAGATTTATTGATACTATAGAAATAACCTAAAGTATTTATTTTTAATATGTAATAAAGAGTTTTTTTTATTAGAAACCGAATAAATTACGTGTTACTCAACTGTCCAATAAAATACGATTTTAGTAAAAAAATAAAGAGTCGGTATAAATTTAGAAAAATCAGTTTTTGGACATGGCCAATTATACGTAATGAAATATAATCCAAAATTTCGTATTACACACCTTTCTAGTTATTGGAACAACAAATTATTTAAATTTTGTTTACAAATGATCAACCGGAAGAGATACTTTACTTAAAGACGGTTAATATTTTAAACAGGAAATTCGTGGGAGGTCATATGTTGGCCACATCAAATTTTTTTTTTTTTTTTTTTTTTTTTTTTTTTTTTTTTTAGAGGGCCATTAAATATTTTTATTCCTACGAGTTTATGTTCCCCCCTGCATGAACTATACAATTATGATATTTCATCTTTTATAAATCATCAATATTAGGTAATAAAAGCTTCATAGGCACAGATGCCTCGGGAAATTTCTCGACTTCTCATCCACCTCTTGTTGCAATAAATCCTTATAAGAATTCTTATCAAGACTTATGAACATAGAGAAATATTTGCAATTTAATTATATACGTTATTGATGATGTATCTGAGAATTACAGCATTGTATAATGAAAATATAAAGGGGAGGGGAACTAAGCACACGCAACAAAAAACATTATGGAACTACATGATGAAAGAATTATACTCAGTTACAAACCTTGCATGATAGAAGAATTATACTCAGTTACAAACTTTGCATGATAGAAGAATTATACTCAGTTACTGTTGTACGAAGTCAGTACTTTACAGCTAGTGTGTTGCGACATACTAATGTACGTAAAGTCCCTCACCGTGGAATTTTCATTTTTAAACACATATTCGAAATCATTCCAAGACATTATACACAGAAGCATTTTATATCTTCTTTTTTATTGGCACCGTTCTTCTAGTTTATCCTTCAAAAATCCGTATGGGGGAGGGGGAGTGAAAATTTCTGACATTCTTCCTCACTTAAAATGCGAACAGGAAAGATCCAGGAATAATGAGTCGACCGAATCCAGTAGCAACCACCTATCATCCATCACAATTCAGTTCGAGCGCCACAGTAAAGAACACTAGATTTATTTCGGAACACGAAATATGAAAAATCAAATAAAATTTCTCACAAAGTAACTCTTAATAAAGGGTTAGAGTATATTAGAACGCCAAGAAGAACTCTTACAGAGTTTGCCCAAATAGAGGGGGGGGGGATGAATGAAAAGAGAAAAAGAAAGGGAGAAAAGTACACTACTCCAATATAGAAAATGCAATGCCATAACTATGAAATTTTTAGGTTATATTTACAGAAATAACGAATGCAAAGTTTTACAGTTTTCAATCACTGAAGTAACTATGCAGAGATTTTTAAACTTTTTCTGCATCGAAAAAGTGAAAAATCACCTGTGTCCTTACCGGAAGTCCCCTACCCACTTACCACTTGGATATGCCAACCATTTACAACACGTATAGAAGAATGCGACAATTCCTTACATTCACAGCACTTAAAGAACGAATAGGGACAGGTACGAGACCCAGTCGACAAAATCTAGTTGGCAATGAGTTGTCGTTTATCATATTTTACTTCGGGCGTCACTGTGGTGACTCTTCAGGTCTTCCAAAAATGAAAGTGAACATTTAACATGCCTCGTTATGGTTAGAATCACAGAACTTGCTACCTAAAGGTTCTAATCATTTACACGTATGTGATGGCACACACGAGCAATGAGATAATTCCTTGCTACACTGTTTACCTATAAGAAGCTTATTAAACTCATAAAAATTGCTACGTATAATTACTGTCGAAGTACTGTGTATGTCATGAATACAAAAGTGGTATTTTTTTTTTTTTTTCTAAGAGTCCTTTTTATGAAAATTACAATGCAGGAAACCAGCTCTTATATAAAAGAGGCCTTTAATTATAAAGATTTTATGCATTCCGAGAAAGAAATAGCTTGATCTTTTTCTTTGAACAAATAACTTGCTTCCACAAAGAGATAGGTCCACCAGAGGCCAACTTATATAAGTTATATAAAAACAGCATTACATCACACGCATTCATCGCCATCTTAAAAAATGCCGTATAGATGGTTTGACAAGAAGCGGAAAATCTTTAGATGAAGGCAAAGCAAATGCATACAGTTATGTTTGAACACTTAATACCGGGTTGTCAGTTTCTTTCCTTGCATGAAGGTATGCCTCTTTCTTTCTTTTCTTTTTTTTCTTAATACCACTTTGGTTTTAATGCATTCGTAGAAACACTGTTTTGTATCTTAAATTACCTCCACTTGGCTATCATTCAAAGTGATTCAAAAATTCCAGACATTATTTAAAAAAAAAAAAAGAAAAGAAAAGAAAGGGGGGAAGAAAATTTTTTAAATTCCTAAGTTTTATGGACCAATGTGGATGCTGAAATAAGATGTCCGACCTTTCCCCTTCCCCCCTTCAATTTATGTGTTTTTCTTCTTATAGAATGTCTGGGCATTTTACGAACACATAAAGCAATTAAGGTTTAATAGTTAAATTTGTTAGGTAAGTTATATTTATCGATGACCTGAAGGACAAAAATTTCACTTAAAGTCTTACGTGAAATTTTACTTCATTTTAAATTTTAAATGAAACTAAAAATGTGTGTGTATGGAGAGATTTATTTTTATTTATTTATATTTTCATGAGATATCTTTATCATTTAAAAAAATTAAAAAAAGAAGGAAATAAAAAATCTGAAAGCTTTCAGACTTTTTTTAACGTTCCGTGTGTTACCGTTGTTCATTAAATATCGTATTCTTCTCACTTAAACCATAAACAATTCAACAGCAATATCACAAAATAATTTTAAAAAGAGCCATTACACAGTCTCGCGTGCTGGAGATAATTTTTTTCCCCCACAGTGTTGCCGTTGCTCGCTTTGAAATCGTTGCGTTTTTTAATCAAAAATTCGTTAAATTTTTACAAAATATGAAATAGATAATAAAAGAAATTTCAGATTTGGGCTTCCAAATGCCCATATTCGAGTGGACCTTCTTTAAAATTTGATGTCTCTAGGTACCGTTGTCTTTTCACAGTGCGAGAAACATCCATACATTGATGCAGATTCTTCATTATTCAATTTCTTTAAATATAATGCAGGGCTCTACTGTTTGGTGGCAACAGTTTGAAAATTGAAACGGCGGTTATAGTGAACCAACGCTAAATGCCGAAAGGAAATTAATAGCCCTTCTGGGAAAATTGGCACTTTCGGCAAAAAAATATGACTTGAGCAGATTGTAAGGATCTTAAGTTTTACTAACGTTTATTTTATTTTAAATCTTTACTATCACTTCTTATTTTCTACTTCCGGCCAGAATTATAAGCGTGAAGGAGTTTATGCAAAGTTGTCTGGCGAACGCCAAGTATTTAAGTGTGGCCTTTTTGCCAAGCAGAAGAGAGGAAGCCGTGAGTTCGAAGCAGGCCGCTTACCTTAGAAGTTACGCAGTTGCTACTTTGCCTTCCAGGCCAGAGGTTTTAATCCTCTTGATAAATTAAACGTATTGTAGTGTTCACAGTCTCTGTGCTACATACGCTTTCTGTTATTATAAGGCCAATCTTATTCTAAAGTTAAATTAGAGTTTAGTTTTATTTTGATATCTTTTAAGTTAGACCCCGAGTGGAGGGTCATTGTATTCCGAAGTACGGAAGTCATTGTATATAAAGAAAAAAATAAAGGGTTTTGTATACCCTTCGTCTGTATCCTGTCTACTTACTACAATTAGTGAACATAGCTTTAGTAAGCTCTCTGTTCTAGTCAGGTCATTGTATGTTTCCGAAGAAGGTTAGAAGAAACATTGAACCTGATAGTGGCGCCCGACGAAGAATAACCATGGCCGAGTTTCAAGAAGAACCTGTGCTGCCTGCAGAAACAGCTCAGAATCCAGAAATGCCAGCTGCCGCCCTGGAAGGATTTGGGTATATTGTCCAGACCATGCGCGCTTCGATGAAACCAGAAGCAACGTTTAATGGAAACTCACAGGTAACCAGTTTTTTGGAAAAATTGGATGACCACTTCATGCTCTACCCCGTGCACGAGTTTCAAAAAGTTACCTTAGCTACCAGCGCTTTGAGGGGCCAAGCGCTTAACTGGTTCAAATGTATCGGCAGAAGTCTCTTGGGTCAAGCAGGAAGTCCCACCTATACCTACGAAAATTTCAAGACTGCCCTACTAAAAGCCTTCCCTGTTGTAAGGGATCGTGCGAAATTAGAAACAGAACTTTTCAGTATATATCAACAAAGAATGGAAAACCTCTCGAGTTTTATTTTAAGAAAAATTCACGTTTTCAAGCTCTTGTATGGAAACCGTCCGGATCCTGAAATAATTCAAGTGATTTTGCCGAGGTTACTACCCCAAGTGCAAGACTTTATTGAATTGAGAAATCCGACTACACTGGAAAAATTATTTGAGCTAGCAATCCAGTTTGAAAGTAGAAGAACGGCGGACGTCGAAAGAAGACGCCAATATCAACAGCGAAACCAATTTGGTACGCCAAGACTACAGCAAACTCAAGCACATGGCTACGGAGAAAAAGCGAATCAGTGGGCAAGGAAACCCGAGCATTCAAAAACAGCCGGCGAACGTCGACAGTTCAATAGCAACCCAGGAAAAAAGTCTCAAGGCCAGTGGAGAAAGAAGGAAAGCACCGAAAGAAAAAATAATTTAAACTAAAACGGATTTCTGCTGACGAGAGGGTGCGGAAATCCGAAGGCCACGAAAACCCCTCTTCCTACAAGTTAAATACAGTAATGGTGAAAAATTTAACTCTTCCGAAGATTGAAGTCTTGGTAAATAATATCCCGGCCACCGCACTCCTGGATACCGGCGCGCAGTGTTCCTGTGTGGCAGAAGTCTTTTTTAGAAAGTATTTTCGCAAATACCGCATATATAATGCGGATAATACAACAGTATTAGCGGCGCAAGGAGAACAATGGAAGTGCGTAGGTAAAGTACCTTTGTACATCCGTATCAAGGACGAACAAGTAAAGGTGATGTTTTTTATAGTAAAGAATTTGCAAGCACACTTAATACTAGGAATAGACTTTTTTTCAGACGCACAAGCTACACTGGATTTTAATGAAGCGTCTCTTAAGCTGACGATGAAACCAGTGCGTGTAGAAAAGGTTGAACCGCCGAGGTTAAATCTTGACCACCTGCCTAATGACGAGCAAGATAGAATCCGACAAGTGGTAAGTGAATTTGCTTCCTTATTTAGTGATATTCCAGGATTTACCCAGGTTACTAACCATAGTATTGACACCGGAGATGCATTGCCGGTTCGTCAAAAACCATACCGGTATGATAAGAATAAGGAAAAAATTATAGAATGGCATATTACCGATATGCTACGTAAAAAGATCGTAACGCCTATCTCAAGTAGTTATGCTAGTCCGGTGGTTTTATGTAAGAAAAATAATGATTATCCTTTGGAGCATCCAAAAAGGTGGAGATTCGCTATTGATTACCGTAAATTAAATTCCATAACGAAATATCCGGTATATCCGTTACCGATTATAGAAGAAATTTTAAGGAACATAAAATCAACCAAATTTATGACAACTTTAGACTTAACGAATGGTTATTTTCAAATAGGGATCAGGCCTGAGGACGTGCCTAAGACTGCTTTTATAACCAAGTCTGGCACTTATGCATTTTTGCGAATGCCGTTTGGCCTTTCAGGCGCCCCAGCAACATTTCAGCGATGCATGGACATTGTGTTAAGACCTGTTCTCGGAAAGTCCACATTTATCTATTTAGACGATATCATTATTACTAGTGATAATCTAGACCAACATGTACAGGATTTAAGACAGGTGTTTTCTTTATTAAATGAGGCCGGTCTAAAAGTTAATGTCGAAAAATGCAAATTTGCAGCCCCTGAATTAAAATATTTAGGTTACAAAATATCGCAAAAAGGGATCGAGACAGATGAATCAAAAATAATCGCTGTACAAAAGTATCCGACTCCAAACACGGCAAAGAAGCTCTCTTCTTTTCTAGGACTTTGTTCATATTATAGGTCCTTTATAAAAGATTTTGCGGCTATCGCTGAGCCATTGTTAAAATTAAAAAGGAAAAAGGCAAGATTCTCGTGGACGGCCGAAGCCAATAGTGCTTTCGAAAAATTAAAACAAGCATTAACGCAAGCCCCTGTGTTGAAATTTCCTGAAAAGGATGAAAATTTAGAAATTTCAGCGGATGCTTCGGATTATGCGGTAGGAGCGGTACTTTCGCAAAATCAGCAGCCAGTAGCATTTTTTAGCCGAACTTTAAATCAAACACAAAGAAACTATTCCGCGACCGAGAGAGAGGCACTTGCAGTTCTGTTAGCAGTGCAAAAGTTCCGAGTCTATTTTGGAAAGGCGCCGATAACAGTATATTCTGATCATGCGGCGGTAACTAGATTGTACTCTGGAAAAAATTTATCCCCAAGGTTAATAAGATGGGCACTCAAGCTGCAAGAATATAATCTGGTAATCAAGCATACCCCCGGAAAGGAAAATATCGTAGCAGATGCCCTGTCACGAATTAAATTAGACGAACAGGGTAATACCGTAAAAGTTGCAATGCTGACAGCGTGTACAATAAATTCCCGAGAAACTGTAATAACCGAACTGGGTAAGGATCCTGAGTTTGGAAGTATTTATGAGTATTTGAAGGATCCTGAAAATTTTAGCCACCAAGATATTGTGGCGATAAGAAATAGGGCGGCCCATTACGAACTAATAGATGGTCTATTATTTTATACAAAAACTACGAATTCCAACAACGAATTTCGACCTGTTATCCCAGCTAGTCTTAGATTAAATATCCTGCAAGAGCTCCATGACAGCCCTTTAGCTTCTCATGCTGGTATTCGAAAAACTACTCAACGCGTACGCGAGGCAGTCTACTTTCCTGAACTGCAAAAGTTAACAAGGGCGTATGTCCAGTCCTGCCCAACATGTCAAGCCGTTAATTATATTAATTTCCGCCCGGCCGGGTTTCTAAATAGTATTAAATCCGAATTTCCAAATGAAATAATCGGCATCGATTTATTGGGCCCTTTCCCAAAAAGTCAGTTAAACAAAAGTCGCTATCTCCTTGTTATAGTTGATCATTTTAGTAAATGGACCGAAATTGTTCCCTTAAAACGAGCCTCCGCGAAATTAGTTACCGATTCTATTTTAAATAAATATATTTTTAAATACGGGGTGCCCCTAAAAGTTATATCGGATAATGGTCCTCAATTTGTAAGTAATATATTTGAAGACATGTGCCAAAAACTGGGCATACGTCATTTAAAAATGGTCCCGTATCGGCCGCAATCAAATATAGCGGAACGGGTCAACAGAAATATAGTGAAAATTATCCGTAGTTATGTTAAAAATTTTCATAAAAGCTGGGATAACTATGTCAATGAATTTGCTTTCGCCCTTAGGACCGCAAAACATGATACAACGGGCAAAACTCCTGCTGAATTATTTCTAGGCAGAAAGGTTATAACACCGTTAGATAAACTATTTTATGTGCAACAAAGAGCCCCAGAATTTAAAATGGGTGATATAGAAAAACTAATAAAAGAAGCAAAAAAGAATACGGAAGTAGCACAAAGAAAACAAAAATTGTATTATGACTTGAAACGACGGGGAGTAACTTATAAAGTAGGGGATGAAGTACTAAAAATTAAGCATTCACTTTCTTCAGCACCAGAAGATAAAACTGCCAAATTTTTTCCACGCTTTGAAGGACCATATGTTATAGAAAAAATAACTCACGCTGTTGTAGTGTTAAAGGCAAGAAATGGTGAAACCTGTTCCGCAAATATGGATCAAATCAAGCCCTACTTCGATCGTAATAAAATGCAAATCTTTTCAGATCTTTTGCAGGATCCGGTACGGCAGACACCGCAGGTACAAGTTCCAGAGGTGGGAAAACGACAAGTACAAGGGCAAGCCAATGAGAGACAGAAGCAAGTGAAAAGAAAATTGCCCCGCGGAAAAATTGAAGGTACAAAGAAAAAGAAGCCGTTCCACCGTCCAAAAAACAGAGTTCACGAACACCCCCAGAATGAAGAAGGGAGAAGGACGACGTATGTGGAAAAGACCGGGAGAAAGGACGGCAACTATAACCCGGCTGTGAAACGGAAGATTGACTCATCCGACAGAACTCTCCGCAGCAAAAGTCGCCGAACTGCGGAAGGGCCATCAGCGGCGGAGGAAAAAGTACAAGAAAAATTTGAACGGCCAACAACGAGGTCCAAGCAGGATCACGACAGAAGTTTCCCGGTTCCACCAAGACCAGCTGCCTTCAAACGGCCAAGACCACAAGCAGAGGACAGAAGGAAGATGTTCAAGGGTGGCCGTAGTGGTGAAAAACGGAAGCTTCCAGAGGAAAGCACTGAAGGGCGAGCCCGTACAAGAAGGAGGATCAACCAAGCTACGGTCTGCAGCACCTTTAAAGACTGGGCCCAGAAAAGGATGTCTGAATATTACAAAGATAAGTAAAATTTTATGTTACTTTACAAACTTAAGTTAATCTTTCATTCTTACTGCAAGTGGCAGATTTCAAGAAGTTTTACCTCATGCGAGGTCTACCTTTATCGCCAAAAGGGCGAGAAATGAGTTGTGACCGATTTTCTTATTATGTTTTTCAATTACTCGCGCGTAAAACGAAAGTTGATGTATAATAGCGTTGTATAAAGACTTAAATATTGTAAAAAGTTATTGTATAAATTTTATTTAAAACATTCTAACAAGAAAGAAGTTTTAGTCTGAAAGACTTTTTGAAATGTAGTATTATTTCAATGTAGAAAGAATTCGCACTTGCTTTGAAAAGAATAGAAGTTAACAATGTACTACTAATGTATGTTTTCAAATGTGTAAAATTAACGGCATCTTGATATGTTCTTGTATACATGTGAACTGTTATTTTGAATGTTTAGAAATACCGTGATATGGTAAAAGTGAAAGTAATGTTAAAAAATTTGTTTTCGTGTGACTGTAAAGATTAAATCATGGTGAATATGTGTTAAAGGTTGAATGATGTAGTTAGGCTCTCTGACGCTACACTTTAGAGTTAGCCACTTTCAGAATAGTACCTCAGGGTCTAGAGTTGAAATTAGGGTGTGTTAAGAGGTCTCGTATGTTGAATTTTAACACGTTAGTGTTTTGATTGTAGGAGGAAGTGTTGAACACATAGACAGAAACACATTCGTGTTTGGTGTTTTTACAACACATGTCAGAGAGCACGGGGAGAGATAATTAAAATAGTCATGAATGAAATAAGAATGTTAAGAAAAGTATATTCTATATGTTATTTGCAATGTCATTCTGTAACATTTCATTAAACTAGTTTTCCTTCCAGATCTCTGGAAGGAACCAGAATTGAATAAAGCTCCTGTTTTGATGCAGTACAGATGAAAAAGAAAAAAAGATTGTTGTATATTCCGGGAGCTGCTATTGTAACAAATTTCTTTCTTTTAAAATTTTCTAGTTTCTAGCTAAGTTATGATTGTAAAAGGTTGGCCTCGCGTTAGTTTCTAGAGCTAAAAGTTTTCAACAAGGTCGTTTTAGACCTCAGTTTCAAACTAATTAACTCTGGCGGGAAGTATGTAAGGATCTTAAGTTTTACTAACGTTTATTTTATTTTAAATCTTTACTATCACTTCTTATTTTCTACTTCCGGCCAGAATTATAAGCGTGAAGGAGTTTATGCAAAGTTGTCTGGCGAACGCCAAGTATTTAAGTGTGGCCTTTTTGCCAAGCAGAAGAGAGGAAGCCGTGAGTTCGAAGCAGGCCGCTTACCTTAGAAGTTACGCAGTTGCTACTTTGCCTTCCAGGCCAGAGGTTTTAATCCTCTTGATAAATTAAACGTATTGTAGTGTTCACAGTCTCTGTGCTACATACGCTTTCTGTTATTATAAGGCCAATCTTATTCTAAAGTTAAATTAGAGTTTAGTTTTATTTTGATATCTTTTAAGTTAGACCCCGAGTGGAGGGTCATTGTATTCCGAAGTACGGAAGTCATTGTATATAAAGAAAAAAATAAAGGGTTTTGTATACCCTTCGTCTGTATCCTGTCTACTTACTACAATTAGTGAACATAGCTTTAGTAAGCTCTCTGTTCTAGTCAGGTCATTGTATGTTTCCGAAGAAGGTTAGAAGAAACATTGAACCTGATAAGATGACTATATGCATAACAGTAAAATAAAGCGATAACTGAGACACGAAATTGCTTGATATGCGTTTGCTTAGTTTATTGTTATACGTGTTAATCCTTAATTTCAGAAGTATAGAAAGAAGTTTAAAACAAATCAATTCAAGGGAATCTAACGGGCAGGATAATTTTGATTGTCTGGCAAAATACATCGACAATACCAACCCTGACTGCCGTTCATCGACAGTACCATCCCTGACTGCCGTTCCCTGACTGATCCCGGGTTCGAATCCCGGAGAAGGAATGGTTGTAACTGTCCGCCTCTTCAGCCAACGGTAGCCACCTATTGGGTGTTTCCATAATGAAATGGTCACCACTTTCGGCCCTTGTAGTGGCGCAAGGCTAATGACTATAAAATAAAGCGCCCAGCCATTAAAAAAAAAAAAAAAAAAAAATTCGACATCAGCGAAGAGTATACCGAAATGTGTCGAAAGATAAAGGAGAGAAAAGAGACGATATTAACAAGCTACCTAAATTACTTTTCAAGAGTTCAACCGGATCTTTAGGCTTTCTAGCAAGTTTTTTAAAAAAATTAATCAGAATTATGTCTTTATAATTAAACTGCTAAAGAATGAAACTGTACACACGCACATATTTATTATATACATCCAATCTGTTTTTCTTTTCTCTTCTTTTTTATTTCTTAAATATTTATACTGTTAAATCTTTCAACAGTTTCAAAAGATAATAATGGAAGAATGAGTAAAATTAATGTAGCGCTACTGTTAAATCCGTTATTATTTTATAATTATTATGATCGTTGATACTATTACCAAAAACTTTTAAAAGAATATATGGTCAAAATTTTATGTTTTGCAGGAAAGTCCAAAGTGGCTTTGTCCCTGAAGGGCTATTGTTTTCGTTTTGCGATTTAGCATTGGTTCACTATAAATGTCCGTTTCACTTTTCAAACTGTTGCCACCAAATGTTAGAGTCCTGCATTGTATTTGAAGACATTAAATAATGAAAAATCTGCATAAATGTATGTATATTTCTCGCATTGTGAACATATTTGGAATTTGTTTTATTATCGATTTCCTATTTTGTAAAACTGTAAAGAATGTTTGATTAACAAACTCAAAGATTTCAAAATGAGCAATGGCAACGGTTTTGCGATATAATATTGCTCTTGAACTGAATTTTATGGTTTAAGTGCGAAGAACGTGATATTTAATAAATAAAGGTAACAGACAAAATGTTAAAAAAACGCCCTTTGGACGTAATTTAAAATCTGAAACCTTTCAGTTTTTTTTTTTTTTTTTTTAAATTTATTTTATTTTTTTATTTTATTTACACCATGAGAATTGCAGACTAGTAAATATCACTACAGACAAATTATCCCTTTTTATTCCTCCCGTTATACCAAGTGGAAATCGAGTCTTCCAATATGATAGCACTCTTTGTCACTCTTTATTTAAAACTAGCAGCTTCGCTGCCAGCCTTCGTCTGGCTTTTAAATGTACCGGGAAAATGGCTGAAGGGAACACCGAACGTTAAATTTAAAAATTGCGTAGAATTTTACTCTGCAGAACAACTTCATAAAAAATAAGTTATTATGTATAACAAAATTACAATGAAATAAGCAATTTCCCTTAATATAAATATTAATTATCCTAATAAATAAATTAACCAACTTCCCTTTGCAAAATCTTAAGAACTCAAATGGTATAAAGAAGGTTAAGAACTTTGTTTCCAAAAAATATCACTCAAAACTTTTCAATATCTTAAAACCAGTGAAATAAGCAATAAATAACATAAAAGAATACAAAATTCTGAAAAGCAAAGTATAATTAATGATATTTTATCTTATATTTTCAAGAGAAAAAAATTACAATGAAATAAGCTATATCCCTTAATACAAATATTAATTATCCTAATAAAAAAAATTAACGAACTTTCCGTTGAAGAAAAAAAAATCATGCAAAACTTTTCAATATCTTACAGACAGTGAAAATATATATATATATATATATATATATATAAATGACAATGAAATATGCCAATCTCTTAAAAACAGTGACACAAGAAGTGCGATGAAAAATTGTTGCCAAACCCATATTTCTAAAAGAATGACACTATTCAAAATGATGCGATTTCATCAAAAATCTACCAACAACAATAAGACAGGAAAATTGTTGCCAAAATCACATTTTTAAAGATGTGAGATGTGAAAAGTGTACTCGGAAGTTTCATTTAAAAAATATTTTTAAAATACAAAATATTTTCATTTTTCCAAAATTCTTTTTGTAAAAGCAGTCGCAAGGATGAAAGTTTAACGTGCCCAAAAATCAAAGAAAAATAAACTGTACATTTTTAAAAATAAACTTAAGAAAAAATCCCGTTGAAAATGTGTTAAGCTGCCTTTGTTAACTAAATTCGTATTTAATCGATTTAATGAAACACGAAATTTATTTTTTAAGTTCGTAAAATAGCTAAGTGCCTACGTTTTATGACGATGTGAAAATGTAGTGTGTGGAGTAAAATCTCCCTTTCCTATAGCCCATTATGTCTCAAAATGACGCGATTTCGTCACAAAACATAAAATTAAAAAAAAAAAAATTAAAAATAAAAAAAAAAAAAAAATTAATTCGAATTTCGAAAACATCGCTTCGAGTTGCACTGGCTCTTGTCTAGATGCTCCTATGTACCAAATTTCGTAGTCGTGGGTCTATTAGCTTACGCGCAGCACAAACGAAAGACACACACACACACAGATAGACTCTTTCTTTTATTATATGTAGAGATTTAGAGGAGTTCATTCTCTAAACGCACTGAGGAAAGAGAAAATTACGGGAATATTTTTTTTAATTTTCAGAACTTGGCACTAAATAATTAAGCGGAAAACACAGGAAAAAATTCAGTACACACCTTGTCGACTGATATGCATAATTTTTGTTTTTAATTTCTTAATAAATATGCATGTTGTAACTTTCTATAATGCTGTATGCGTGCAATTCCAGTGAGAAATCCGCCATTGCATTCAATACCTGAGTTTCACACAATTCACTCGCTAATTCTTCGCTTTCCGTATACTGTAGAAGTAATTCTTGTGCATCCTTAGGGTGTTCTGCTTGTATGTAACGATTTGATATAAGTATAAAATTTAATACGGCGAGGAAAATACATATATATACAGAGGCTGTTCGCACATTTTTTAGACGGTTTTGGTAAGCGGTAATAAAAAATCGTTTGCTGCAAAAGAAGTAATTGCAATTGTATTATGTTTTTAAGAGTCAAAATTACCGTCTGTGGCTTGAAAGTTTTGTTTTTATTCAAAATGGCGAATTTAACAAAGCAGTGGTTCGAAGGCTACATTTACGCTCTTTCCGAAGAGAAATATGCATACCCCGTTTTCCAAAAACGATGTGAGAGTCATGGTTTTGTGATATCTAAAGCGTCGATAGATAATATCATCAACAAGAAAGGAAAAAAACGTCAACTTGGAGCCTCAAGTGGGACAAAAATTCCAAACAAGTATCCAAGGAAAAAACGGGCATCTTCGACTATTGCAAAGGTACGTTGTTTAATGTCAAAAGAAAATACCCCTAGTCAAAGGACAGTTGCAAAATCATTAAAATGCTCGGTGTCCAATGTAAACAAAATGATAAACGTTGATTTAAATCTTAAGAAAGCGAAAAAAACGCAATGTCCATCGTCTTCTTCCAAAGCATATCGCTCAACGCAGGACACGCTGCAGAATTCTGTATGAGAAACAAAGAAAAATGGAAAAAAATATCCAAAGAAAAATGGAAAACAATTGTCACAACATATGAAGCATGGGTGTATTTAAACGATTGTAACAAAAAAGAGCCATTTATTATCATAAAAGGGGAGAAAAAAATTTAAGTACATGGTTCAAAGAATCGAAAGAAAGTTTTTCTAAGGGATTCATGATTGTTGCTGGTTTTTCTTATAATGGCAAGTTAAAAATAAAGCGAGTGCGAAAAAAAATGTCAAGATTAACTCCAAATACTATCAGGAATATATTTGATCGCCAATTTTTCTGAATGAAATACCGTCGCTTTACCCACAGTGCCATCAATCTGTGAGACCCTATCAGGACAAAGCTAGCAGTCACACATCAAAATCCAGTGTAAATTTCCTAAAAGAAATGGAACAAAAAACTGGTATCAAGGCCATACCCTTCACTGATATCCCTACTAAATCTGCCGATGTGTCACCTATGGATTTTTGTGCTTTCGGACTTTTAAAAACTGCATTATCCAAACGTTGTCCCAAAACCCTACTCTGGAAAGCTGTTCGAGAGGAATGGGATAGAATACCTCTTCTGCCACTTCAAAAGGCATTATTATCCTGGAAATTGCGGTGTCGAAAGATAGTTCAGAATAAGGGATGTCAAATAGAACATTTAAAACACAATTTTATGTAATTTAGTTTTGTGAATACAATATATATCGTCTAAAAAATGTGTGAACAGCCTCTGTCTATATTATATGCGAGGTATTAAATTGGTCTAGTGCTTTACAAATTCTTCTGAAATTTTAGAGAATGTGTAACATTTGATCGCCAAACAGACGTTCAAGTTTTGAAAAACGGTAACCCACCCTACAGGTAAGTGTACCGCTGGAGGCCGTTTTCACTATGGGCGGGGAGAAGACCCCTCAGCGAAGGTCGTCAAGGTTAAGAGCAGGAGAGAAAAGACGGTAAGCCAGCACGAGCAACATGCCTCAAATCTCGACACCCCTCGAACATTCCCCCTAAAAATGAACCGAGTTTTTTTTTTTTTTTTTTACCTTTCCTTTCTTTTTGCCTTCAATGGCTCACGAAGTGGTGAGTTTTTTTCCCTTGTAATATTTACGCCGCACGAAAATATTTTTATATGTCCGTGGTATCTTAACGTGTGTTTAGACAATTTGTATGAGATTATAGCGGCAATTCATTTTCCTTCCTAAGGATATTTATCTCAGGATTTAAGAAGCATCGCACTTGGAAAGAATAATATCGTATTGTTCTCGAAAAAGTTCCCATGAAAAAAAGTACAGAAAATATGAAAGGAAATGTTTATGTTTAATTAAATAAGAAAAAAAAAAAGGAAAGAGAAACGCATGAGCAATGAAAAAATAAATGCGAAACAATAAACGATGAAATAACCGTTAACCAAGTATTTTGTTCTTGAGAGAAAAGAACATAATTCAGTTGGGTAATGAACGATGATATACTATATGTATACATATATAAATGTCATAATCGAAATCTAGTGTGGTGACGTAGAAGAGAAGAGGGTGATGCTTGATAATCATCTTAAGCATTATAATTCTCCTTTTGCACCAGGTCACTTGCAATATATAGATGAAATGGTGAAGGAAAGGAGCGAGCCCGTTACTGTAGACATATATTTCCAATATTCATAAGATTTTAGTTTTTGGCATATGAAAAAGAGATATAAATTGCGTCTTAAACTTGATGAACGCAGGCCTTAAGAGAAATTATTAAATCTGAAATTTCGCAAGCGAATGCAGTTCTTAATTTTCTCACTGGAGGGTATTATTACCGAATTTCGTTTTAAGCTATTAATGATATCAACTTGCGTTGAATTAGATGAAAGCTTAGCTTCTCTTTGCCCGTTACCAAGTCTTTACACTTTTCCCAAATAAAACGCCAAATGTCATAGGTAATTATGCAGCAATTAGAAATATTTTCATTGGCTTAAATATGTTCCCAAATTAATGACTGCGTGTTAAAATTTTGGTTGAAATAAATATTGAGAAAACCACTTACTTAACCAAGATATAAATTTCTAATTAAAAAAACGAGTTTAGGGTCTAAAATTAGAATTAAATTTTAACCTTACGTATGTATAAACGTACACCGGGGGTCCTACGATAAGCTGACCACTTGTCCAGGCAAGATGCCCAAGCACCTCGGAGCCCACGATCTAGAAAGTAGATATCAGGGCACTGCCGGGCATTGCTCTCTTAAGGGCTGTTTGTATAGCTGAGTTTAGTGTATATGCATAAGCGTAAATAGCCTCATTAAGACTTTTTTCAGCAACATTTTCCCTTCTTTACATACATTTTTCTTTCTCTTCACTCTCTGCTTTTCCAAAAATATGAGCCAGATAGGACTCCAACAAGGAATCCCTCACCTTCGGTCGATACCTCTGTCTAGAATACTTTGTCTAGTTAAATTTCTTTCTCTTCTATCTTTAATACAATTTAGCAGGTAATTTCTGCTTACAAATGAAAAATGAAATATAGTGATTTGTGTTTGGTACTCAGGTCAGATTACGAATTTCAGAGACCTTAAGCATTTAAAAGATTTTGGTGCCCACAGATCATTAGTTTACCCCTGTGTTCTTCCCATTCTTCTCTCTCGGTTTTGGTTTACCTGCAATATATATTCTACGATAAAAAAGGCAGTGAAAAATTTTTGTGGTTCCCCCCTTTCCCCAGTTCTTAAGGACCTTTTTGTGGTGCACCTTGTCCTTGAGGTTCTAAGCAACTGCTTAGGTTAATCAAGCTCAGATACTTGTATGAAATCTATGACTTAACAGTTTGAAAATCTTGCAAATTTCACGAAGTTCCATTAAATAAAAAAGGAAATTTTGTAAACTATCTCAGAATAAACGAAACTCTTAAAATAAATTTAGTTCTGAGAGTTCAGTTGATGGCTTTCCTTCTTAAGTTTTATATCAACCAAGTTTCGATTAAACTTTTTTTTCATCTCTTGCGGAAGAAAAGGAACTCACTAAAGAAAGAAGACATCATAATATAAATTTTCCCTATTCATTTACGTAGCGAAAGAAAAGCTAATTACAGTGATTGAGATTTCAAGGCTCTTTCTCGGCTGCTGAACTACCATATTTATTTGCGTGCTTTTCTCTTCCTCCTTTTTTTAACTAATTTTATCACCAGAAAATAGAGAGGCGGGAATTATGTGATGTGTACTATTTCTAGTGAAAGGTTAAAAGAAAAATTTAACAGATTTCAAATGAATAGTTGTGCTATTATCATTGTATTTTACATTTCAAAAAGGTTAATTACAGTTTCTATTTTCTGTAACTTAAAATTAAGTTTTTTTTTTTTTAAAGTTTGTTTACTTACTAAATCGATGTCTTTTTTTTTTTTTTTTTTTTTTTTTTTTTTTTTTTTTTTTTTTTCTTCCCAACTACGTTTGCGGCCTATACTATTACAGAAAAATAAAACGTCAAAAGAAATCTGATATGCCATTTTTTAAAGAAATTGATTGCGAAAAAATGTCGGTTAAAAATCGTAAGTACAAAAATTTAGTAAAATGTTTTTTTTTTTTTTTTTTTTTTTTTAATGAACATTTGTATCATATAAATATTTGACGAATGTTTTGAAAATATCTCAAATAATAATATTCAGAATAATTTACTAACACTTTTAGCCCCACAATAACTTAAATATCGTGTACATCGCTTGCAACAAAATAACAGAGTTTAACTTGAAAGACCTACTGCACTTCTTTTACAAGACATTCGGCAAACCAGCGGCCGAGCGGTAAAGTCGCTGAACACTGGTAGTTCGGTCCGAGGTTCGAATCCCGCGAACGGGCTGGTTGCATGGGTGTTTCCCCATGTATACGAGCCGGTTTCCCTTAGAAAGTCCTCCACGAAGGCATCCCTCCCATTAGGCAGATAGACCTAGTGTGCTTTGCCATAATTAAATACACCAACTATGAGACATTCATATAAAGTGAAAAGGGGAAACATTTGTTACACGCAAATTCTTTTATTAAACTGTGTCAAAATTATTTTTTTTACTAACCACGAAGATATGAAAACTTTTTAAAAGTGTATCTCATAGGCATACTTAGAATTTTATTATTTAAGAAATTTTATTTGAAAATCATTATCTAATAACCACACAAAAAATTCATTACACTAGAAATGATTTTAACGTTTAACTTAAGCAAATAAAATTGTTCGTGTTTTCTAAAACACGGATATGCAAAATTCCGTAAATAAGATCTCCTTTTTTTTTTTTTTTTTTTTTTGAAAAAATTGCAATGATCAATATGATTAATATTTTTCAAGACAATGTACTACATAGAAAAACTCGGAATTTAATAGATTAACATTAAAAACCCTTGTCTGAACTAAAATTTTAGTTTTAACACATATTTGGTTTCAATACGTGCTAATACAAACATTTCGATCGATTTTAATAGGAACTGAGTCTCATTCTTTGTATTTTATTTTACAGAATGACTATGATTTGGTTTGGTTTATTTGATTACGGCAAAGCATGCGATGGCTATCTGTTTAAGGCTCTAGCTCGTTTACACGTTATACAAAAAAAAAAAAAAAAAAAAACCCACGAAAACGCCCATGCAGCCAGCCCGTTCGCCTGCACTGGAACCGTCTGGAACCGAACTACAGTATAAGTATATTTCTTTTAAGTATACGTACTGGGAAACAGTATAAAAAGTTAAATTCTATCATTTTTACGAAAACTTTTTTTTTTTAATTTAAAAATACCTAAACATGAACATTATTTAAATTTTTTTGCAAAAGGAAATATATTGCGAAAATTAGCAGGGTAAGGACTTTTAATGAAATGGTGTATAGTAAACAGAATTTTATATTTATATTATACAGCATTATGTAACCTATGTGTCAAGCCACCGTATTAAATAATTAAAATAAAAATCTGTAGCTGTAATTATCTGCCTCCGAATTTTGCGCCTTCCTTAGATAATTTTCTGCACACATCCATGTTGTATTATTAACATATTCAGCTATCCATCCACGTCTGCATAATGCTACCATAAATTTAAAAAAATGCTGGTATAGCTAGGAGGAATAAGTTAGAAAGAAAAATATGCTAATAAATAATGTATTTTCAAGGTATCTTCTGGTTTTGGGGCTTTCGTATAAAAAAAACGCACAAATGCATCGGTAAAATAAGGGATCACTTTTTGATTAATCGTTAGTGACTAATTTCAAAAGCATACCGATAGTCCTTTAGTTTCAGGTCTAATTTTAAGATTCATCTTGATCTGATTTGAAGTCAAAATGCCTGACAGATTTTATTGCTTCGCGTTATTTCCTGGTTTTTAGTGATCTACTCGTTAGCTTAGTTTAATATATTTTTTGAATTTTAACTTTAATAGTTCTTAAAATTGAATCAATTATTCACAACATAAATTTCAATTTGTTTGCAGAAGTCTGAAGGCAAAGCTATGATTTTAGCTAAACAACTATTGATACATACCCAGATATTTCAAAATTGTACGTGAAATGTTAAAAAATTAAAGAAATTCCACAAGATTAATATTAGGCTTTCATGTTTAGCTTTCTTTCCAACGTCATGTCCGAGATGAGGGACTTTTGGCCCTATAAACCGTTAGGTTATATAATATATAACACTTAGCCCATTTTTTATATGGGCTATATATTATATAACCCTCAGGTTATCATGAAAAGTTATATTGTTGTTATTATTACTAAAGAGAAAAGAAGTAATCAACGAGATATATATTATATAACCCTTAGGTTATATAATAAACAGCCCATATAACTCTTAGGAAATCTTAGGGTTTTTTTTAGTCCAAATGGATTTGAATCCCGAAGGACTATTAGTTTCGTTTTGGCATTTTGCGTCGGACTCATAAATGTCGGTTCACTTTTCAAACTGTTGCCACAAAATGTTAGAGTCCTGCATTATATTTGAAGAAATTAAATAATGAAAAATCTGCATAAATGTATGCATATTTCTCGTATTGTGATAAAACAACGGTACATAGAGACATCGAATTTTGAATAACGTAATCCTCCAACGAATATGAGCATGTGGAAGACCAAATTTGAAATTTGTTTTATGATCGATTTCCTATTTTTTAAAACTTTGACGAATTTTTTATTAACAAACTCAAGGATTTCAAAGCGAGCAATGGCAACGTTGTGCAGAAAAAACATTTTTATCTCCAGCGCGTGAGTCTCTGTATCGGAAATTCTAAAGATATGCTCGTTTTAAAACTATTTTGCGATATTGCTGTTGCACTGGATCTTATGGTTTAAGTGCGAGGAACATGATATTTAATAAAGAAAGGTAACACACAAAATGTTAAAAAACGCCCCTTTGGACGTAATTTAAAATATGAAACATTTCAGATTTTTTTTTTTTTTTTTAATATTCTAGGTAAATCAAGCAATTATAGTATATTTTTACTTCAGGCTTTGACAAAGAACTTTTCCAAACAAAAATGCTTGCAACAAATAATATCACAGAAATCCAGCTTCGCCATTCAAACAGAATAAACTGTTCTGGATAAAACGTTCACCTCGTAATATACGCGAGGAAACGGGATTCCTTCCTAAAAAAGGGTGGGATGAGGTATTTTTCGAGAGGGAACAAAACCAACACACCGTTTGTTATCGTCTGAAAAGAAAACCCTCGGGAAACGATGAAGGCGAGGAGACTTGAAGTAGTACTTCTTCAGCAGAAGCAGCGACCAAAAAGCGGCTTGTGGAATTTAATTTTCTTGTCTCCTAGCAACCATACAGCTCGAGAGCGGGAAAATTTAAGTGTCTTTCCTTATCAGCTGTGTCTTGAGAGCTTCTATAAAACAAGCACGATGCCGCCTTTATCTAAAACTGGAAGCTACAGCCAACAGCGTCCCTGGCAAAGACACACCGACGCCTTCTGCAGATAGAATAGTGAAATCCAGAGTGAAACAGGTATGACGCGGTGGTAGGTGATCAACCACATCATCTTGGCATACGCTGACAGAAATAGGCGCCTAATGAGGTGTTTATTCCTTGTTATTAAGCTTTAAGCTACTTCTATGTCTGCGGACTATGTTTTAGGGAAAAAAAAAGTTTTGTTTTCCAAACAAATGGTAATCAGTCGCTGGTGAATGCAAAATAATTTACTAGTAGAAATAAATTAATTATAACTAAATAAGTTATAAACTGTTTGCTTAAAAAGTAACAGTTAAAAAGCATGAGGAAAAATCAAACAGAAATAACATTTAAATTATGCAAAAAGAGAAGGCTGACGTAGATTCTGAAGAAAACTCTTATCAGTTTCCAGAGAGATCAGACATATGTCCATCTTCTTTAAAGCAAGAAAATTTACAGAAGGGTGTTTTTTTAGCCCAGAAGGGCTATTAATTTCGTTTTGGCATTTTTCGTTGGTTCACTATAAATGCCGGTTCACTTTTCATATTGTTGCCATCAAATATTAGAGCCCCGTGTTATATTTAAAGAAATTAAATAATGAAGAATCTGCATAAATGTGTCTATGTTTCTCTCATTGGGATAAAACAACGGTACCTAGAGCCATCAAATTTTGAATAACTATCTTCCATTAAATATGGGCATCTGGAAGCCCGAATTTAAAATTTGTTTTATTATCCATTTCATATTTTGTAACACTTTAACGAATTTTTGATTAAGAAACTCAACGATTTCAAAGCAAGCAATGGAAGTACTGTACGGGAAAAAAAACGTTTTTATCTCCAGCGCACGAGACTGTGTATCGGAAAATTCTAAAGATATGCTCATTTTAAAATTATTTTGCGACATTGCTGTTGAATTGAATTTTATAGTTTAAGTGTGAAGAACATGGTATTTAATAAATAAAGATAGCACACAAAACGTTAAATAAAGCCCCTTTGGGCGTAATTTTTTAAAATCTGAATGCTTTCAGATTTTATTTATTTATTTATTTATTTATTTATTGCCTGATTTTTTTGAGTTGGAGCTTTTCTTTTTTCCTGTTAGGTGATAGCACTATTTTCTCATTCCCGTCACAGTCAAAAAATGAGGTAAATGTTTTCAGTTCCCAGATTTGTGATCGGTTAAAATTTATTTGTTAACAATTCATATAAAAGTTTCGTACGTATATCATACAGATTTTCTCTTTTTTTCCCTCTCAAGGACAAACGTTCGAAAAATTCTATTTTTGAGGAGATGGAAACCATTTTAAAACTATATAGAGTTTTTCTTGATCCGGTGAAAGTTAAATAATACATAACCCTAAGAGACCTAAAGTGAATTATCGCTATGCCTGAAAGTAACTTGACATGGAAAGGTTTAAAATAAACCTTTTTATTTAAACAGAAGTTAAAACATAAGTCTTAAATTTAAATCTAAGCTGGTTCAGAAATTCTAACCGGCGCATCAAATTCAAATGTCGGCAATAATAACGCAAAGCCGAACAATTAGAAATGGATCAGAGCTGGCAAGAAAACTAACTTAAAGTGGCCGCGAAAGACAAAAATACGCTCTATCTCACAATCCAAAAAACTCAGCTTAAATACTATCTAACTAATTTTCATTGTAATGTAAACACGGATAGAAGTTACAGTAAAGGCTGAAATCCTAAATAACTGGTTAGTTTCAAATTATAACCATATAACTATTGTAAATGAATTCTAGTGAAATACTTCATTTCATCTCTAAACGCAAAAGAATAAAATATTTCTTCCCCCCTTTTTTTTGTGTGTGTGTGTGGATTGAATTTTGCTAATTTGGTTTAACAAATTAAAGAATTTTCAGATTTTATTTAGGGAAGATGATTAACATAATTAGTACAGTTTTACATTATTTTTTAAATATCTTTGAATTAATATTTTAACGTTTAAATTTTTTTTAACAATGAGATATTGTTTAAAAATTTGAATTCGAAGAATTTTCTAATTATTTTAAAAATGAAGTGACTATAAGCTTTGAAGGTTCCTATCTTATAATTTTTTCATACATAATTATTATTTTTATAATGGAATGGAATTTTTTAAAAATAAAATTGAATGTTTTATCGTAGTTCAAGAAGGCCAGTTGCCTTCAAACAAGGAACAGAGGTTTTTTAAAAATTTATATGACATAACCCTCTTGGACACTGCTGCAGGTCAATCATAGCAATTAGTTCAAATGGATTAGAGCAAAAGATGGATATGTAAGTAATTAAAGAAAGCTGCTAGGCCTTCTTCCAATTTGCACAAAATTAGGTAAATTAAAAATACCATGTTATTGCTATGATGTTAAATGCAAAACAAAATCTTGGAACTTATTGTAATCATGTACAATAATTAATACAATAATTCAAAATATTTATACTGTATGAAAATTTTTAAAAGCCGTTCTCTAAACAAGTATCACTACGATGATTTAAACCTTAGTTGAGACAGTCTTGGTCAAAATTTGATTATTTTTCTAAATCTGTTTTTTTTTTTTTTTTTTTTTTTTTTTTTTAATCTAAAAGGTTTTTCTTTAAATTATTATTGTAGGGTAATGTAAAATTTAGGCATTATTTATTTAAACACGTTATTCATCTTAACTTGAATTTAATTTTTGTATATTTATTTTTTATTACAAGTAAGTACTATAAAGAATTTTATGGTCATAGAAAGTAAATACAAACTATTTTATTATTTTAATGCAATACTAAAAGCAATGTATAAGGAATGGAAACATTCCACAGCTGAGGACTTGCCCATTTTAATCAAAATTTACTATTACATTGTATTTTTTCATTTCTGTTTATTAATCATTACACACTCTACAGTTAGGAAATCTGGTTTTGTTTTATAGTAAATATTCAATATAATAGAATTTCATAACTATGTACTAGAAAAATATTGATTTTATGTTGGTAAAAATACTTTCATTTTATGAAAGATTTTTCACAAGAGTGCAAAATTTTCTATGTGATTTTCCAGTCACATCAAGAACTTTATATATTTGTATTTTAGAGACTTTCAAATTGAACTCTAAAGTTTTATTTACAGAATGATATTTTATTGGTATTTCTAAATTATATCTCGAACCCCTTTATTTGTTTCCTGATTGAAAATTGTAAATATTGTACAGAATTTCCCTTCCTTTGTGCCTAAAGCTTTTTCTAAAAAGGCTTTTCTGTCGCCAAGCCTTATTATTCTTGAACGGGGAAGTATATGTAAGGTATAAAAATATGATGGAAATGAATTAACAAATTAAAACTTAATTAGAACTAGTTCACAACAGACCTTTACTTTAATAATTGACAATAGACTTACTTAATATTTACAACAGACCTTTACTTTAATAATTGACAATAGACTTAATATTTACAACAGACCTTTACTTTAATAATTGACAAAAGACTTACTTAATATTGACAACAGACCTTTACTTTAATAATTGACAATAGACTTACTTAATATTTACAACAGACCTTTACTTTAATAATTGACAACAGACCTTTACTTTAATAATTGACAATAGACTTACTTAATATTGACAACAGACCTTTACTTTAATAATTGACAATAGACTTACTTAATATTGACAACAGACCTTTACTTTAATAATTGACAATAGACTTACTTAATATTTACAACAGACCTTTACTTTAATAATTGACAATAGACTTACTTAAAATTATCGTATTTACATAAATACGACTGGATAAATTCCTTGTCTATCAAAAAATTATTTCATGTGAGTTATAATGCAATAAAATTATGTTTTGAAACGGTTATATTTGGAAGTTTCTGTTTTTTGCATCCATCTATCTAACTACGTAGACTTCAAGCTGCAGCACATCAAAATATCCATTCTCGGCCATGACGACTGCAAGCTGTTAAATGTATCGGATTCCACCTACGCAACTACAATACTACACACACACACGTTTAAATATCATTAGGTAATTTAAAGTAGAAACGAAGTTTGAAACCTAGTAAAAGTCCTTAAAAACATTTGTAGTTTCCTATCAAAATTTCTGAAGCACTGTAATAGGAGAAGTAGATTTTAAAATATTTAAGAAAACCTATTCAAACTACAGAAAAATTGAAAAACGTGCACAAAAAATTATTTTGTTAATCTTCTCTGTTCAAAGCTTCAAACAGAACTTGTCAAGGGAAAAGTGCTTGAAGCCTCCAACCAAGTCGATAATTAAGATCATGCAAACATGTTTCGCCTGACAAATCCATTGAGACTTCAAACGGCATTAATCAAACTCAAATTTCCTTACAAATTTAAACTAACAAAAGCCTCGCTAGATTTGCCCTTTTTCCGGATTTTCCCCTTTTCCCAGATTTTCCCTTTCCCCATTAGGTAAAATGCAATGGGTAAGTCACCAGGATTTATTTCTTGTAAATTAAAATTTCAGAAATGGGAAAACTTTTTGTGAGGGATGGATATAATTTCAAAAGTTTGAACGAGAAAGTATAAAATACATATTTTAAGAAAGGGAAATTTCCCTTCATGGAGAAAATAAATTCCACTGCGCACACGCATCTCTCTCTTTCTCTCAGACACACACAGTGGAGACAAGAATGCAACTATAATGAAGAATTCTGACGCAAGAAAGCAACTGCACAATTCTAAACACCTTTCACCTAAATGTATGTGGCGAAAATGTAAACAAACAACTCGAAACCTCACGTTTATCTCTGACACTTGATAGCTTCAGACAAAAGAACTAATTTGAACGTTAATGTCTTCCATTGTTATCCAAATTACCCTCTTATCGCGCCCGCCGTGCAGAACAAAACTGGGAGGGAAAAAAAAAATAGTCCGGGATCATCAAACATGATAAGCCAACAAAGTCTAATACTAAAGGGCGGATGGGGGCAATTCAAGAGCCCCTGTCGCTGTTCCCCAAGCACGTTCGTCGCATTAAGTGTCCCCTATCCACTTCAGACAGAGATGGAGGAGGATCGCTTTGTGAATCTTCAGTCTTCCATAAGCGGATCGCCTCAGGGGACATAAAGACCAACATGCACACAGTTACCTTTAGGCACGTGCAGGCAGACTGGAAGGTGTTATATAAAAAGAATCCATCACAAAATATCTTAAGATTACGGATATAAGTAGGGTTCGGTTATGACAGTCTGGGGCGGAGTTCTTTTAAAGGTCACCAGTGCTTGTTTCCCTTGTTTTTACGAGGCAAAAAATGGATTATAAATAATTATACGGTGACTAAGGCTCCCTAGAATTTGGAGGACAGCGTGAGCTTTTTCACTAATGAGGGTCTGGGTCTGGATATAAGCTTCCATTTTTCAGAATGCAGTCTTGAATTTTGAACTGATAACCAAACTGAATATATATATGTCATAAAGCACAAGGAAAAGACGGAACACTGTAGATGCGTGATTAGACCCATATTGAAGAAGATTTTGATTGCGTAGTATGCTAGTAATGCTAACTTGGTAATATCTAAAGAACTTGGTAGTCGAGGCGGTTTTAATTCCATTTTTATTTGCAACTGATACTTGTGGCCACAATCACTTGGCACTCTAGTCGTGCCTTTCCACAGACGATTTACATTTTTGATATTGTTGAGACAGAAAGCAAGCCAGCGAAATTACATCTTAGCACAGTAGAGAGCAAAAGCTGAAGTGCGTACAGTCTGTCTATCATAAGAAAACCTCTCGCCAGTTAGTCTACCACTGTCTGTTGCCGTAGAAACGAGCCTTGACCCATTTTCCGTAGGGGTGTCTTGAAGACGAATGATAACTCTTTTCCCCTCAGCCAACAGTCACCAAAAGTAAAATAACAATAAAGCAACCCTTGGCTCGTCCCTATTTGAAATATACTAAGACTGTTGCTATAGCGACCGCCACCCGCCAGACACTGTGGCGGGAGCTATTCTTCTCGCAGACAGACAGTAGTTACGAAGGATGGAAGCACGGCGAAAAGTTTTGGTTTACAAAGGCAGTTTCAGTTTTTAACTATTACGTCATCAGAGTTGCGCGGGCCATAGAGTGATCTAGAAATGACGCAATGCAGAGAAGTTATTGAGATTTTAGAATAGAGAGGAAGAATTAATGTTTATAGTTATAATTCTGATTCATATAATTTTATCTTACATATATACTATAACAAAAAGTACGAAAAAAAATCAGATCATTAGTTTTAATTTCTATTCTTTGGTACACCAAGTTCATACATCTTTATAATTTTAATTGCCCTTTAGAAGAAATTTCTTTATCTGGCTTTAATATTATTACTTCCAACTAACATGCGACCATTTTACTACCTTATAGAACCTTCCTCAGAGAGTATACGCTTTAAAAAAATATTGCTTTTTTACTAAATACTCTCTCTTTGTATATGTAAAATAGTAAGAAGTTTAGAATCCTAACTACAAAGACATAAAAGAAATTAAATTTAAAACCAGTAAAATCCTTAAATCTACCAATAAAAAGTGTAAAATAACCCATAACTCGGTGTTTTAAAACCAGGTGAAATCGCTAAAACAACAGGAATATTTAAAAATGCATATAGTTTTACGTATGTATTTCTGTTGTTTATTAAATTATTTATGTATTCTGTTCTTATATATTAATACAAGCTGCTTTTGCATTAATAATACTTTTTTTTTTAGTGGGAGATTTAGGGATTTTAATGGTTTGAAATTTCATTTCTTTCATGTCTTTGTGGTTATGGTTCTAAATTTCTTACTATTTTATATATAATTGACTCCTTTTTCAGCAGCATATTGCGCGGAAATAATATTGGGATATTTCTGTTTAAAAGAATTTTTGTGATACTGTGTATATACATATATCTGAAACATAAACTGCAAAGATTTTTCTAATTACAAAAGTTAAGCCTAGTTAATGAACTATGAAACTAAACCCTGTTTAAATCACCACTATGCTTCCGATGAATTCTCGTCTCTGCACTTTACCAGCAACCTCAGGAACACATATAATGAGGTAAAACTTATTTGAAAAGGTTTATTAAAAGTACATTTTGTAGTTACAAATAAGATTTAATAAAACTTATTTATTCCTGATTGCGGAGTTTTAGAAATGCAAATGTTTGAAATTTGTAACATAACAAATAACTTCAATATCCAATTAATCCGACTGCAGCTATCCGCGACTTCTAACGCTAAAGCGAAACGAAACCAGCATACATACAAACAGCTCAATAAATAAGCTGTTTTCGAGCCCGCTGCCAACGTTATCTCTTTTACCCTTTCCGGCACGCTACTTTTTAAAATCGGAGTTTTGATATATATATATATATATATATATACATATAAAGGTAGGCAGTCTAATTAGGCCTAGAGGAGTACACAAGTAAAATTTTATGAAGATAGCACTTATCGTTTTAATTCCGTGGGTGTGCCCAAACTGGGCACACTGACTGAATAGAGCTTCGAAAAGAGTGCTGAAACGAGCATTGTTATCAATGAACTGACCGATGAGATGCGGAGAAACAAAGAATACAGACTCTCAATTGTCCTAGATTATCGGTGAGCCCGGTCTGGGCACACCTAGGATTCGCCGTTTGATTTTAGGCAAGATTTCAAGGTAAAAATTTAAAACTAATATAGAATAAGGAAATTAGCATACAGCCCAAAAAATAACATAGAAATTTCTTTTCAAACAATTCCTTTTATACCCTTAAAAAAATCTGGAAGATTTCTTTGAAAAATGAGGGTCTTAAAAAAATAAACATGGCTAAAATATATGGACTGGTTTGTGTTGAGCTGCCATCTACTATAAATAAAGAAGGTTCAGAGTAACCTATAAATCCTTTTTCATTTAATTTTTCTGTGCTTACAGAAGGAAATTTTTAGGTGTGTCCAGACCGGAAACACTGTGCCGCAAAGGGTTAAATCACAAATTCACTCGCAATTTAAATGAAGCATAATTTGTACTCTGACAGCTGGTGAGACTGAAGGAAGAAATAGAAGTTAGAGGAAAGAATAAACAGAAAAAAACTGTGTTTTTTGAAAGGTCATGTAAAACTGTAGAGACCATTAGGTATTTTTGAGTCAAAAACGAGAGAAATAATTTGTGCACTCATCGGGATTTCAACCATCGATCTTCCAATACTGCAATCTTCTAACATGGTACAAAAAGGAAAATATCAAAATATTAAAAAAGTATACGAACGTCCAAACAAAATTATTATAAAAAAAAAAGAAATAAATTTAAAATAAGCATGTAATTTGTATGTTATTACAAAACTTCATCGCAACCAATAGATTTTATTTTTGATACAGACGAAAGAGTACGGAAGAAGTAGGTGTTTTGCAATCAACCTAAATTTCTATTTCATTAAAAATGAGAAAACTTTCACATATCATTTTATTGAAAACTAAAACATTTTTATCGTGATCGCACAGCGGAGGGCACACGTTAAACGATCGGCTGCGTCATGATGTCCGCTGGTATAGGGTTGGGAACTCTTAAGCGGTTTCATCCCAGTTTCGAGCTGCATGATGTAATATCCACCAACACAGCATTTAGAGTAACTGGTCTGTACCCCTATTTATAGTACTAGTAGATTCTAGAATTACTTTTTTTATAAAGAGATTTAATTTATTAGGGCTTAGCAATTTTTATCATGTTTATTTTATAAGGAATTACAGGATTCTTCCGTTCACGCCTTTATAGTATATTGGTTAGAACGAGGGGCGGGGCATTTGCCCCCCCCGAATCAAATAAAATCTACATTCTGTAATTTAGTTATGAATCCCCAAATTAAATAATAAAATTCAAGTTATTAATATAATTTTTTGTTTATAATCTTTAACCCTCCTTTGAAATTTTCCTGTTGACACAAAAGGTGCTTGGTACATTTGGCGAGTAATACGCAGATCTGTGGTTCAACTCTGGCGAAGGCGTAACTAATTTTTCACATTCTCCTTTGAAAAAAAACCTAATAATTTCTCAAGTCTAATTATAAGCTTATTAAAAAACATAATATTTTTATTCTTACGGTTGTAAGGTCATTAGGTGATTATTTTGAAGGAGATGTGAAAATGTGCAATGCCTTCGTCGGAACTCGAACCTGGACCTCTCGAATACGAGCCGAGTGTGCTGCCATTACACCACGAAGACATGAAGAAAGCAAGGAGAAAATACCTTACATACCCCCTTTTAAAGGGCGACTGGGGATTAGGGGACCGAATCGCCAAATCCTGGTGGTGAAGAATCCTCATCCACCACATTTTTTTTTAGTTCGGGCGCCACTGCAAAGCCATTAAGTTATTTCGAAACAGGAGACGTGAAAAAGCAATGCCGTCGACTGGACTTCTCGAAAAACGTGCTGAGTGTGCTACCATTACACCACGAAGGCATGCAGAAAGAAAGGAGAAAATACCTTATGCAGTTAACATCAAAGAGGAGAGGTAATAAAAAAAATCTGGTCGTTAAAATTCGACAAGTCACGAAGACTTTGATTTTTTTAAAATAAATGCATGATTAAAAAAAATTCTGAAATGCAAAGAGGAATTACTAATATACCTAAAATATTGCAGAGCCAAACAGACTAACGTGTAAGAGGGAATTATAAAACAGATTTGCACAGAAGTAGGTATTATTAATAACATACTAGCGAAAATTTGCCATTTTGTTTGGGAAACATTACCTAAGATAACTTGAATACAAGTCTAGATAACTAAGATTAACTTAGTCTAGATACTTCCGTTATCACTGTTTATTTGTATTATCATCTATGCTGAACTCCTCTAGCTATAGAATGCAATTCTAAAAGTTATTCCTAACACACATTTAACGCCAAAGACAGAAAAAAAATTTAAATGTTAAGGAAGTGTTTTAAATGATCCTTTTTTCCTCTTTTCTTCCTCTAACTGAATTCCTATTAAGCAATTTTCCGGGGCAACCAGTACCAATTTTTAATGCATTTGAATGCTTTCTTTAATCTGCACATTAAAATAAAGTGTTCCAAACCATTTATTTACAATATACAATGAATAAATCTATGTTACTTCTTTTTATTAAGCAGAGCCCTTCAAAACTCAGTTCCGCTTTTCTTCTTATGCAGGGGTTCTCAACCTTTTTCGCCCCACGCCCCCCCTTTCACCACTGTTAAAAGTTCCTCCCTCCCTCTCCTTTCCAAAACTTGAAAAATACATTAATTTAGATTTAGATTATTTTTAACGTGTTTTATTCATTAAACAACAAAATGTATAGAAAATGGTGGGAAATACCAAAATTTGAATAGAAGTAATTTTTTTAACATTCATAAACTAAAACCAAATACTGAAAAGCTAACTAAAAGGCTGACTGCATTCTCCCCCTGAAACTATGAAATTTCCCCCACCCCTATGGGGAATGTCCACCTGGTTGAGAATCTCTGTGACAGTGCCTCCAAGAACGGCTTCATTACAAGCTACCATTTATTGGGAATAACATTAACGAATGCACAAAAGTAAATAAAAATTTTAAATTATTAATTTGTTATGCTTTATTTATTTTTAACATATTCCATGTTAAGAATAAGTACACATAAACACAAATCCGTTATATTAAAACAGCTCTACGAGCGAAATAAATATTCTCAACACGTCAAACAGGCCCCAGATAACGTAAAATTAACATAAAAAGTCCAGGTGCATGCAATTTCATAAATATTCCTCTATCCTACTCCCCAAATGAATTCTTCAATGTATTTTTGCCCTCAAATTCTCCCCTTCGATGAAAGACGCCGACAGTTGTCCTGTCACAAAAGCAGGTAAGGTAATTCGAGACTCTTCATTCCCAGCTGTCCGTTATATAGAATATCGCTAAACGGCAGACCCCCCTCTCCTAACTAACTAACCCCCCTCTCCTAACTCCTAACCCCTCTCCTAACAGGAAATGATGGACTAAATTTCTTCCGCATCAATCGAAATTTATTATATCGATGAAATATCTTATACAGCTACTATACTAGTAAGTGATATTACATACATCAAATGTAATGATGTAAAAGTTAAACCACTATAAAAGCCAATTGTGCGTAGATAGCGTTCGTAAGCGTAATAAGAAACAAGATATTAAAACGATAGCGTTTAATCATTTATTCTTAATGAGAATAGAAACACTTATTACAGCGAGTAAACGTTCTTCGAATCTTGGAATATATCAGTTGCCAATTATCAGAAAGTAAACATTATTTTCCTGTTGCCAGATTTAACAGATTAACATAATAAATGCACAATAACGAAAATGAGATGGGAAAAGTGCTACGGACAGACGATAAAATTACAAATACCGGAATATCAATTTTCAATGTGTTTGTTCTGTGACTCGTTATTAAAAATGCTTTCATTAATCGCAATCAATGCATTTTGTAGATAATAATCAACGAATTTATTATCTACAAAAATGCATTTTAAACTGATAAACTACCTTTATGAATAAATGAACTATAACAGTTTTCGAAATTAAAGTGTGTAACTGAAATATAACTGAAAATACAATAAATAAACATAGGGCTCAACTAGGTAACAACTTTCCTGCTGAGGAAATATGTGTAAAATTAGTATTACTGTCCTCCTTCCACCGATTTTTAAATGCATACGTAACTAAATGGTGGTCAGATAACACGGATTATCGGATAACATGCCGGAATTACTCCGCGTAATGGGCTGATCGTAGACCTGTAAGTTTAAACTTTCGTATTCTGTAAGACCTGTAAGACTTAACTCACTCTAGTTTAATCTTCTGTACTGCCAGACGAATTCTCATATCATTTTAACCTTTTAGTACTAAAACATTGAGCAAACAGCCAAAGAATTTATTTAAACTCCTGCTTTACAGTACAGTACTTTAGAACAATTTTCTATGAATCCCGTATAAAAATTTAAATTTAGTATAAGTTTATAAAAACGTATCAAGTTGGCAGAGTTATGAGTTATTGTAGTTTTATGTCCTACTTTCTTTCTTTCATTTCCTGAATTAGAGTTATATGTCTACGCCCAACTGTTTAAGATATACAGTGTCTCAAAAAAGTGATGGGACACTTGTGCTTTACGAAAGGAAATTGTAGTAAAATAAATAAAAAAAACATGTAAGAATTTTTTGTGGGTGTGTTTCATACTTAAATTTAGTAACAATTATTACATAACATACATTTTCTCAAAATATTAAAATAGTAATTTAATAAAAATACAATTGTTTAGAACGGAGCAAAAAATGGCTCACATAAGTGATGGGACACTTACTTTTCCATCAAATATTTATCCAAAAATTTTACTTCTTAAAATGTTTTAATATTTTGTTGGATTTCCTTTTACTTTTAAAACGTGATTTAATCTTCTTGGGATGGATTCGACTAATTTTTTTGTGATTTCTGGAGTGATTTTACCCCATTCTTCTTGAAGCAATGATTTTAATTGTTGTTTTGAAGAAATGGTATGTTTGCGAATTCTTGATTCCAATTCTTGCCAAATATTCTCTATGGGATTTAAGTCTGGAGATTGTGGTGGTGTTTTTATTATTTCAGGACAGTTATACAGCAGCCAGAGTCTAACGTTCAAAGCAGTGTGCTTGGGGGTCATTGTCCTGGTAGAATTTAAAATCGTTATGAAGGGTCAATTTTCGTGCTGAAGATTTCAAATTTTGATTTAAAAATGTCAATATACTTGTACCGATCCATTATACTGTCAATAAAAACAATATTACCAACTCCAGCGGACGACATACACCCCCATACCATAACTCCTCCTCCACCATGTTTTACTGTTGGCACCAAGTTCTGTTTGCGAAATTCTTTCCTGGGTTTTCTCTACACCAAGATTCTACCGTCAGAACCAAATATATTAAATTTACTCTCATTAGCAAATATAACTTCATTCCAGTAATCAGAGTTCTTATTTATGTTGGATTTTGCGAAAGCCAGTCTGAGTTTTCTATTCTTTTCACTTACGAAGAATTTTTTCCCGGCTGCTCTACCGTAATATTCAGCAGATCGAATTACTCTTCTAATAGTCTCAGGATTAACAATTATTCCATATAGTGCTTGTAAATCAGCAGCAACTTTAGGAGCACTCATTCTTCGATTTTTTTTTAATATTTTGAACAATAATTCGCTTTTTTAAATTGGATAGCTTTGATGGTCGGCCAGGTCTTCTTTTATCCTGAATCATATGATTCTTTTTATATTGTTTAATGATATTGAAAACCGTTGAATGACTCATGTTAACTGTTTCAGCATTTTCTCTAATAGATTTTTCAAGTTCAATATGCAAATTAATAACTAATTTTCGAATTTCAGGCAAAGTTTCTTTTCGTTTAGCATTCATGGCTGCACAGAGCTAAAAAACACAAAAATTCCAAAACAAATTGGAGAGAAAGACGGCAGACGATCTTATAAATTGTTGCCAATTGCTTTTGAGTAAAAATAAAAACCCAAAATAATATTTTTATTGTAGCACGTAGTAGTATCTAATGGTGTCCCATCACTTATGTGAGCCATTTTTTGCTCCGTTCTAAACAATTGTGTTTTTATTAAATTAATATTTTAATATTTTGAGAAAATGTATATTATGTAATAATTGTTACTAAATTTAAGTATGAAACACACCCACAAAACATTTTTACATGTTTTTTTAATTTATTTTATTACAGTTTCCTTTTGTAAATCACAAGTGTCCCATCACTTTTTTGAGACACTGTATTTAATTTTAAACCTTCTGAAATACCTTATGTATGAATAACAATAAATAACAAAATATACATATATATACTTCAACATTTTGAGAAGTTTTATCGTTTTCACTCACAGGATTTCTTTATTGGATTTATTCAATTTCTCAGTAGTCACTTCATTTGCGGGAAATATTTATCACAAGCATCATATACAAGCGTTCCAATAAAAAAAAAAGCGCAGCTACGTCATGTAAAAATGCGACTATTTTTTTTTAACTATTGAAATATGCAAAAGCCTCCATGTGACCTCAGTTTATTAGGTAATAAAATTCTAACGAGGCATTTTTTCTGGTATTTAACGTTTCTCATATTGAACAAACAGTTCGTTTGAAAATAAGATTTCACGTTCTTCATCTTAAATTTCTGAACATTAATTCTGTTGCAACTCTTTAGCTTAAATTTGATTTAAATTTTTAAACATTTTCTTTTTTTTTATATTTTAAATTTTTTTTAAACGTAAACTTTTTCTGTGACGATAGAATTGGAATCTTAGAATAGAATCTTAGAATGCAATCTGAAGATTTCAAAGAGCACTTTTTTTTGTTTTTCTTTAATTCATAAGAAAGCAAATAAAATAGTAATTAATTTTACTACAATTAATGCATAGATATACGTTTAATAATTTTAAAATATACTGTCTCGACAAAAGCGCGAAGACGGTTTCTCTGCTTTAAAAGGAGTTTCTCTGCTTGGGAAGATATGGAAGCAAGAATTTCGATTCTCCTCGTCGCCATGTTTAGAAAATATTAGCTCTGTAGGAAGTTTCATGAAATCTTATCAGTCTACGACTGCAAACAGAATAACGTTTCTTGCTTTGTGTCAGAGTCTACTATTTACACAAGCTTAGACTTTGTACAATTCCAGCATTCTTGTCTTTTGCTGAAAATCATAGTTCGAACTTCCTTATTTGGTTTCTTGAGGTTGCCCAAAGAAACTTAGTTATTAATCCATAATCGTTAAAATGGTTCATATATTTTGTTATTAGCTTATTTTTATCAGTAATATATTTTTATTAGTCATTTAGTGCTTTAAAATGCTTTATATATTTTATTATACTAGTTTGTTAGTAAATTTTAATATCCTTACCTCTTAATATTTCTCATTGTGTATGAGAGAGAAAAATTAATCGTAATTTAATAACTTTCGTGGATTCTGCTCATGAATCGGTATGAACTTCTAAATGTAATTTCAATTATTTATTTCATTTCAAAGAAAATTCGAATATTTAGTGTTGTTTAGCTACATTGATTTTTACTTCCTTGTACGAAGTAAAAAGGAAGTATTGTGATCGCGAAAAGCTTCAAACAGCATATTTCAACGAAAATATCCACTTTGACCGCTTTCGAATGCAATTTAACGATGTTTTTGCGTGATATCTGTATACGTAAGGACAGAATAAAAGACTCTTTTCCTCCAAAAAAACTAAAAAACTGCTTTAAAATGAATTCTGAAGAGAATTTTTCGTGGCGTCTGTACGAACGTATGTACGTACGTGCGTACGTAAGTATCTCGCATAACTCAAAAACGAGTAGCCTCAGAACGTTGAAATTTTGTATATAAGACTACTATAACATGTAGATGTGCACCTCGTATATTGGTTTCAAACGGCCGCGCCAAACGTATATAAATATATTTATAAATATATCCAGTCTGTTACCCGGCTCAGCGATCTCAGTTTCTTTACTCTTATATATATGTTTGTAAATTGTACATTTTTTGCTTTAAAAATGATTGAATTATGTTGTTTTTATCTTCCGGTTAAGGGTTTTATGTCTTTAGTAAATCTGTCTGCAATATTTTTAGAATTATCAACAATTTTAAAATTGTTTAAGTGCCGCTAAGCCTAATTTGATGGCGGCCATTGATGTTTACATTTGAAACAGGAGACTAGTGGATTTGTTGCCAATCTAGAGAAACTTAGCTTCGCAACAACAAAGATAACACATTCATTTATTATTTAAATTATGCTTAATCCTTTCTGGAATTTTTTCGAGAAAATAAGCGTTTCAGATTTACTTCGTAATTTTTAATATAGATATTTTGAGTTTTTATGTATTTTTGCCTTGTCGCAAAGTGAGAACTGAATTAATTGAATCAGAAATACTCAATCGTCTGTGAAAAACTGTTTCTTTTTCGTTTTGTTTGCTTAATTTCTTTTATACATAGTTCTAGCTTTATTATATTATTTGAACAGAACATGTGGCAACGATTAGATAATTCTTTAAATGATATAAATTTTGTGCATTCAGAGTTATAATATGAATGAAATATAATACTGTTAAGTAAACCTAGCGCCATAGCGTCGCTATGGTAAACAAAGTGAATTTTAAAGAATGCATTTATTCTATTGTGGTTTATGGGCTGTCGGCGAAGTAGGTTTAATTCAATCTAATAAGTTTAAATAAAATGCAAGAAAAAATGCGTATAATTTAATATTCCGTACAAGGAAGTCATGTGGTGTATACATCAGATTTTTATTTATACTATTAGTAATTTATACAAGATGTAAAGCTATGGACTAAAACAAATAGTAATAATTCCACCATTTAAGCGCTAATATTATCTTCATTTTTGCTTTTTATAGACAAGCAATCGCAGGAAATTTTGAACTAAAATGTTTTTGCAATTTCAGATTTCTTACTAAAAATTAATTTGAATTTTTTTTTTTTTTTCCAATGCGTCAAAACGCCTACAAAGAGCGCTGGGACTTTATATTTAAAATAAATAAATAATTTTTTAAATAAACGACTTAACAAATAAGTCAATTTTTATAATTTTTTTTTTTTTTTTTTTTTTTTTGATTTCTTTATATTCCGGAATGTAAAGCAATGGCATTTCGATACCGAAAGTAACAAATAACGTTTTAAATACTAAATTTGTGCTGTTAATTAAATATTTTATGATACGATTTAAATTGATAGATATAAGAATTTATTAGCCCGAATGGGCAAGTTGCCCATTAATTCCGTTTTAACATTTTGCGTAGTCCACTATAAAACGTCGTTTTTCTTTTCGAATTGTTGCCACCAAATATTACAGCCCTGCGTTATATTTAAAGAAATTAAATAATGAAGAATCAGAATGAATGTATGTACGTCTCTTGCACAGTGAAAAAATGACGGTACCTATAGACATAAAATTTTGAATAACATGGATGATGCCCATACTCACCACTCGAGTATAGGCATCTAGAAGCCCAGATTCGGCTTCCAACTTCATTTAAATAAATTTTTGATTAGCATAATTTTTGGTTCATAATCAAATATTGAAAACTTATCAAAATATGAATTTCACATTCTTTAGTTAGAGCGTTTTGATGTGAAATTTCAGAAAATCAGTTGAATCGCTTTAAAATACAGCCTTCAAGTTGAAGCGTAACTCGAAGTGATTGTTAGTGGTTTGGTTTATTAGGTTGCGGCAAAGCACTCGAGGGCTACCTGCCTAAAGGAAGGGATGCCTTCGCGAAGGACTTTTTAAAGGAAACTGGCTCGTATACACGTTACACATGGGGAAAACCACGAAAACACTCATGCAGCCAGCCCGTTCGCGGGATTCGATTCGAACCTCGGAACGAACTACCAGTGTTCAGCGACGTTACCGCTCGGCCGCTGGTGGGCCGTGATTGTTAGTGAAGGGAAATCCAATATTTTTAATAGCTCCTGTGTTATTAAAAAAGTGTATTTGCGTTAGTAATTGGTAGCTGCTTTATCTCTAGAGCGTATTAAAAAAAAAAAAAAAAAAAAAAAAAAGACAACTGTAACGTCTTTCCTTAAGTAGACTTTTGATAGAAGGTAACAGTTCTTTCTTTTGAGACGGATTTTCCGTTTAATAAGTTCAATTGAGAAAATATGTCTCCAACCTTTTCGTGGTTAATAAACATCGGCTTTGTTGAAGTTAAATATTTTTTTCAAATTATTTACTTTCATCTTCAGATACTACTAGATATTATGCGATAACTTTAGATTGCTTTTCTGATAATAACTAATAAAACGCTAATCCTCGTTTAGGTGGGAAAAAAAAAAAAAAAAAAAAAAATGTTTAAAATGTTTTAGTTTTGAACCGATGCAACCAACCTCAGTTTGTTATAAAAGCAGGATCCGATTTACAAAACTCGAAGCTGAGAATAAAACCTGTTATGGAATACCTTCCCACTTTATCATACAAATATAATATCCAAATTAATCATACAAAGTATTTCGCCAGATAATCTAATAAGTGATAATTTCTTTTTTCAAAAATATTATTATTTAAACAAAAACAAAAAAAAAAAAAAAAAAATTCAAATGTTTTGTTTTCATGCTTTCAATTTTCTGTGTATTGTATAAAATACAAGTCAAATAAAAACTTGCAGAAAACATTAAGTTTATAAACTTTAAACCAGAGATTTACTTTCATGGTAGAAAAATCTGGAATACCGAGAAGAATTAAAAATCTCTTCCTGATTTATTACAAACCTCGATTAATTAAACTGCAGAGATAAAACGAACGTAATGCAATTAAATTACTTAGCAGTTCAAAAAACAAATCTATGACTATGCTTACGATAATAAGAAGGCCGATTTATAGGGTCATTAGGTTACTTTGAAGCAAGAAAAATCAGCTATGCTCGTCGGAACTCGAACTCCTGACTTTCCGCCTGCTAGCCGGACATGCTTCCCAATTACCACCATTCACTATAGGAATTTCTGTTACCAATAAAATTTTCTTAGCATGTCGGACAACCGAAAGTCAGATATTCGGAGCTTAACTATGTATTTTCCATGTTGGGATAATTTTCTTTACTAATAAATAACCGCTGGATGCATAACTTCAGGTTCTTTATGTTCTATAACCCCTTCGTAATTCTGAATAGCTGTTGCAGCTAATAACCTCTGAACCCTGAATAATTAACCTCTTAATACAAGCGGGCAATTTTTTAAGGAGTCAAATTATTTAAAGAAAAAAAGGGGAAAGAAGAAATAACTTAAAAAAAAAAAAAAAAAAAAAAAAAAGAAATAACTTTAAAAAAAGGAAGGGGATTGGCGAACAGATTTCCTGTGGTAATTTAATTGAGAAGGAAGAGCAGTTATCCATTAAATTTAAATCAAAATTTACTAATCACCCGTAAATACGATAAAGCATTAGAATGAAATATATTGCTAAGAAACGTTTGGGTTCAGAATTAGCGTATATACCATATACATGCACTAGTTTTCACGCAAATACAATATCCATTTTCAGATTCAAATTTAATTAAATCGAATCTCATATATAAGCACAGCATGCCCTTTTAACACGTCAATACGAAACACCGAATTGCAGATATAGAGGTCATGAAAATATCGGTTATTTATGGTGTTTGCCTGTCAGAAACGGACGAAATTTACTGGTTGCATCACAGCAGTAATATACTTTCATTGTTATATTTCTGCTAACCTTTTTGCATTTCTTTCCTGGTACTCTAGATTCTTTTCTATACTGTTTTATTTTATTAAGAGCTTGTTAAAAAAAGGCTTACATAAAAAATTAAGTGGATTGTGCATCGTTTTATGCACACATTGCTTACTTTAAAAAATGCAACGCTTAATATTCTCAGTAGTTTTTCTTATCTGATAAAGGCATACGTAAAAGTTAACCTATATGGTGCAAGAGTTTGATGAGCAAGTTGAAACTTTGCTTAAATGTCTCCAACACTATTTGTGCCCAATGACACGTCATGATCTTTTGGTACATTTATTACTAATAACAGCGTTTATCTATTTCTGTGAATATCTGCGACTTTTACTTAAAATTTTAATAGTGCTTTGCTTATCTATGTAATGAAGAGAGCCTTTAAAAGTAATACGCTTCTTAATAATCTTTTGCGACTCTTCGAAAATAATTTGATTATTATTGGAATACCATGCTTTTTAGCGAAAAAAATGACCCACAGTTTGCATTTGGTAATCCTCAACGATGATTCATTACAGAAAAGAACGTTTTATCTAAATTGAAATTAAATAAATTACAGAAATTATTCAAACGCAGGAATTTGTCTAAAATAAGGTTTAAAAAAAATTAGATGTACCTTATGGAAGTTTCCAATGAAACTTACTCTCTGTGGCTTTCAATTTTGGATTGAACTCAAGTGAAAGAAAACATATTTCCCCTTTTGGAAAAGATTAATTCTTATTTAGAGTTTATATTTCAACTGAAAATATTGAAGATCAGCTATTTTTAGAACAGTCTGGATATTTGTATTCTCTGCCAACACCACTCGTCATCTTTCAGCTATAGAAACGCGAATATCATAAAATTAGCCTACGAAAGTTATAAACACATCCTATCAACTTAAATAGATCTCTACCAAGCCCATTCAGAATGTTTAGCGCATTCAGTGATTATTTAATTAGCGTATGTTCGGACATTGAATTTCGTGACTGACTGTAACATAGGATATTTGCATACTGCCATCTGCATTCGCAGCGATTTTCAGCAACTAAGCTTTCGAAAATTGCAAAATTTGCTTTGCATACTTATGTTTCGGAAGGCAATGTAACTTCATTAATTTTTTAAATCAATTCATTAAAAGCTTTTTTTCCCCTTGTCCCTTAATTAATTATTTCATTTCTCTAATTTATAAAACTGGAAAAAATAAAGATGCTGAGCAGAAAGTTGTGAAATGTAAATAAAAATAGAAAATTAAACGTTGAAAAATGTGAAGTAGAATTCTGATTTTCCAAAAAGCGTGCCACTTAATTTGCAAGCATACCAGTAGTGTTACTAGCGTTTGAGAGCGATTTGATATTCGCAATCAGTGATGAAATACGTGAGCAGATAAAGGAAAACATCTGCACTATCAAAATTTGAAGAAATTTTCCTCGGACATATCTTTTGGTAATCGACCCGAATTAATAGGACTTCAGTTTCGTTACATAACATAGAAAACAAAATTTGGATGCTAAAAATTTTTAAATGTTAGAAGTTTATCATATCTGAAAATCTTGATGCTAAGAGGAAAACGCAGAATACTGGAAAATATCTTGTTTCCAAGCATTTGAAGAAATTACATCCCTCATTATTCTTATTAAACTCCCAAAAATGCGATGGGGAAACAAATTTAGAACTTCTACTAAATTATTTTTGTCATTAGTTTGGCATTACGCAAAAGTAAATTAATATGGTTTTAGAACGGAAAAGGCTTATTAAATCGAAACATTTTTGCATAAAAAAAATTGCTTGTGGTTTAGAACATTAACTGAATTCTATTAAACTGGATATTCCATATACTGATATTAAAGTGATGAAATGAAAAACAACGTGTGAGATTGTAATTTCGGTTTTCAGATTTCCGAAATTCCATTACATGCATCACGATAAACACATAACAGCTTTTCATTAAATATATTTTTTATTAAAAAAACTTATACCCTCTAATTCGGTTATAATGAGCTTGAATGGATCGAGATCCCGGTTAAAATGATGCAAAAGATATACAGCCAACACTTTATTTACTAAGGCCAGATTAATCGGGCCCTGCCTACAAAAAAATTATTTATTGTAGAATGATGGAAAAATTATTATTTCAAATTAAGAGCAGGAAACAGTGTGCTCTTTTTGTTTTGATTACTCATTTAATTTACGTAATCAAATGAATTTATTATCCGAATTCAACTGTTTCAAAAGACAGGTAAATTGTTAATATTATTTTACTATTAATTATAATCTGGGTTATCCCACTTTCCTACGTGATTTAAATGGTGTTTAAGTAATTTATTTCATTTAAAAACACACTGCATATAAATTTGTAAGGTTGTAATGACTCTGAGTCAGAGATTGCGAATATAGGTTCTTGAGCACATTCATATTCTCTTTATTCACACTCACATGTCATCTGAAGAAAGTTATGAAATTGTATGGCCGGTTTGTTACTATATTTATTATTAATCAAAATTTCGAATAGGGTATGCGTTATGGTTGTATACCATCTGTTGCTATAAAGACAAGAATAGGCACAGTTGGGGGTCAAAAGAAAGGAAATATTTGCATTTCGGGTACTTACACACTAGAAGCTATTCCGTCTTCATTTGTAAGTTGATGCTGTGCTACGGAATATCCGAAATATGAATCCGTCGGTCCTTCTTTGATGACAGGTATGCGGGTCTCTAAATTGAAACAAGATCCTAGTTTCACTGCTACAAGAATCACAGTCAAAGTTACGAAGTAATGTACAAAACACATATTTATTCTCAGTTAACCGCTTCCGACAGCGGATCCGGCGGAGCACGTGGATCAAGGTGCGAGAGAACGGATTACAGTCTTCCCCGCCGTTGCCGAGTCTGAAACTAGAATGAATGGTCAAACTCTCGTGGGTAGCCGTTCGGTTGGGTGTGGATTTCACTCTACCACCAGATGGCAGCAGCACCGCAACCCGGAGGAGGATTCTCTGAATTGAGTGGGAGATCAATTGAAATCTCTGAATGGTGAGAAATGATGCTTTCGAAAATATATGCAGTTAACTTCCGATTAACCAGTACAACAACCACAGTTAATTCAATTCAACCACAGTTAACTGGGGACAACGACCACAGTTAATTCAAAATCGTTATTAATTTCAGAGCATTTAAAAAAGGCACAAAAAATAGGAATAATTTTCTTTATAATGAAACATGAACTTCTTAGGAAGAAATGTTAGATTAAATTATATATACAGTCAAATCCCGATTTAACTTGGTGATATTCGAGACGAAATCTAAAGTTAATTTAAAAACACATTCAATCCGGGGAACAATTACAAAAGTAGACGATGGAGAAATAATCCGTGGAGGATAAGATTATTTCATCATATAAATTAAATCAGTGCTGAAAACAAAGGAAACTCACTGCAAATATCAGGAATATAAACATCATTAGAATAAAGAAACTGAGTTATAAAAGCATCAAAGACCAAGAGAACTTGAGAAATGTCATCTAGATTACTTCGCAAAAACAAAAACAAAAACAAAAAAGTATATAAAAAATCAGATTTTACATAACGCGTAAAGGGACTTTTTTTTTTGGTAACGTTTTGTGTTTTACCCTTATTTATTAAATATCATGTTCTTTGCAGTTGAACCATAAAATTTAATTTAACAGCAATATCGGAAAATAATTTTAAAATGAGCATATCTTCAGAATTTCGGATACACAGTCTCGCGCGCTAGAGATGATTTTGCCCGCTTTGAAGTCGTTGAGTTTGTTAATCAAAAATTCTTAAATTTCTGACAAAATATCAAATCTTCTTTTTCTCTACATATAATAAAAGAAAGAGTCTGTCTGTGTGTGTGTGTCTTTCGTTCGCGCTGCGCGTAAACTAATAGACCCACGGCTACGAAATTTGGTACATAGGTGCATGTAGACAAGAGCCAGTGAAACTCGAAGCGATTTTTTCGAAATTCGAATTAGAATTTTTTCATTTTATGTTTTGTGACGAAATCGCGTCATTTTGAGACATAATGGGCTACAGGAAAGCGAGATTTTACTCTACACACTCTATTTTCACATCGTCATGAAACGTAGGCACTTAGCTATTTTACGAACTTAAAATAAATTTCGTGTTTATATAAATCGATTAAATACGAATTTATTTAACAAAGTGAGCTTAACACCTTTTCAACGGGATTTTTTTCTAAAACAGCTTATTTTTAAAAATTTATTTTTCTTTGATTTGTGGACACGTTAAACTTTCATCCTTACAAAAAGCTTTGACAAAAAGAATTTTGAAAAAATTATAATATTTTGTATTTTTAAATTGGCATATTTCATTGTCATTTTTATATGTATATAATACATTTTGATTGATTTTTTTTTCAAAAAGTTGTTCTGCAGAGTAAAATTCTGCGCGGAATTTTTTGTTTTCTGAGTTTCTTTCATGTTATGTTTTGCTTATTTCACTGTCTGTAAGATATTGAAAAGTTTTGCATGATTTTTTTCTTCAACGGAAAGTTGGTTAATTTTTTATTAGGATAATTAATATTTGTATTAAGGGATATAGCGTATTTCATTGTAATTTTTTCCTCTTGAAAATATAAGATAAAATATCATTAATTATACCGAATTTTTTGTTTTTTGTATTCTTTTATGTTATTTATTGCTCATTTCACTGTTTTTAAGATTTTGAAAAGTTTTGAGTGATTTTTTTTTTTAGGAAACAAAGATTTTAACCTCCTTTATACCATTTGAGTTCTTAAGATTTTGCAAAGGGAAGTTGGTTAATTTATTTATTAGGATAATTAATATTTGTATTAAGGGATATTGTTTATTTCATTGTAATTTTGTTATACGAAATAACTTTTTTTTATGAAGTTGTTCTTCAGAGTAAAATTCTACGCAGTTTTTAAATTTAACTTTTGGTGTTCCCTTCAGCCATTTTTCCGGTACATTTAAAAGCCAGACGAAGGCTGGCAGCGAAGCTGCTAGCCTCTACATATAACAAAAGAAAGAGTCTGTGTGTGTGTGTGTGTGTATGTGTGTATGTACGAAATTCACGGCTACGAAATTTGGTATATAGGTGCATCTAGACAAGAACCAGTGCCCTTCGAAGTAAGTTTTCCAAAATTCGAATCAGATGTTTTATTATTTGATATTTTCGATTTTATCGCATCATTTTGAATAGTTTCATTCTTTTAGAAATGTGGTTTTAGCAACAGTTTTTCATTCAATTGTATACTGGACTGTTGAAAATCAGCACTGTTACCACTTGGAAAAATAAGGGCGATAATTCTGTGCAATTTTTAAATTTAATGTTTCTCTTGGATACTAGACGTTTGTTGAGAGAAGGCAACGGGAAGTTGGTTAATTTATTTATTAGGATAATTAATATTTGTATTAAGGGATATTGCTTATTTCATTGTAATTTTGTTATATTATAAGGTATTTCTCCCACTCCCCTAGCGTGCCTTCGTGGTGTAGTGGTTCTGCACACTGAGCCGGTATGTCAGAGGTCCGTGATTCGATTCCCGGCGAAGGCGTAGCTAATTTTTCAATCGCTCTGTCTTCTCAAAATTACCTAATAACTCTACAATATGTAAAACATATGTTATCGTGAAAGACCGAAATTGGAGAATGTCGACTTTCACCGGAGAATATCAACATTCACCAAATACGTCGGTGAAAGACCGAATATTTCACTACATTCTTGTATATTCGGACCCTCACCGGTGTATGTCGACAATCACAGATATGCTCTGGTGAAAGTCGAAAAGAGAGGTCATAAAGTGCCATAATAGTTTGAGTTGTTGCAATAAATAAGATTTGAATCACATAATTTAGTAAGTTTTTTATTACTGTTATTTTATTTTCTCATTTAGAACGTACTGTATAATTAAGTAAGTATTTAACTTCTATTATTTTCCTTTCTCATTTTGAATGTATTGTGTATTTTAGGTTCTCATGTTCTTAAGTTCTTATTTCAAGTCTCAAGTGCGTTTATTCGCGACTACGTACAGTAATTAATTAAACTGTACGTAGACCCTTTCTTCGGGAAAAATCCAGCTATCCGAATTTTTGATTATCCGAATAATGTCTGGTCCCAATTGATTCGGATAATTAGAGTTCTACTGTATTTGGTGGCAACAATTTGAAAAGTGAAACAACGCTTATCGTGAATCGACGCAAAATGCCAAAATGAAATTAATAGTCCTTCAGGGCAAATTGCCCCTTTGGACTGAAAAGAAGAAAGAGGGGAAGGAAAAATCGATTTAATCTTGCTTTTATTATAAAATCTTTATAATAAACAAGTAAAAGTAAATTGCATACAGCTATGGATAAAAAATCAACTTTTAAATAATATATTATCTGCTACTGCTACTATTAACCCAAATATTTTTCTTTTCCTTTTTGTATCTTTCGCAGACAGTTTTGTTTTACACTGCTGGTTTGTGATTTGAATGTTTTGCATCCCCCTGCAATACGCAAATTAAGCTTTTTATTAGAAAGGCTCGGTTAATATGGAATTCATTCATTGTATTAGCTAACTCCAGATTATTTGGGGTAATTCTTCACAAGACGTCCACTGCTAACTCAAAATCAGGGTTAATCTGACAGCAGCTAAAATAACACAGGAACGAAGATTAACGCAAATGGTAATTAATATAAATATGCTGTTAACAATTTACCTACATTTAAAGCAATTTCATCTGTAAAATAAGTTTATTCGTTCGAGTAAATTAAATCAGTATTCAAAATAAAAACTATATAATGTGAATAATTAAATACTAAATATAATCAGACATGGAAAAAAAACTGATTTATAAATTCCACCAAAGAACAATATTTACTATGGATTTTGGACACCATTGGAATAAGCTTGTAAAAATATCGACTGAAGTTTTATCGATAAGGAATTTTTGTTGTTGTTTTTACTTCCTTGTACGACGTAAAAAGGAAGTATTGTAATCGCGAAAAGTTTCAGGCAGCATATTTCAACGAAAATATCCCATTTTGATCTCTTTCAAATGCAATTTAACGATGTATTTCCGTGATATATGTACGTAAGAACAGAATAAAACACTCTTTTCCTCCAAAAAAATTATAAAACTGCTTTAAAATGAATTCTGAAGAGAATTTTTCGTGGCGTCTGTACGAACGTATGTACGTACGTGCGTACGTAAGTATCTCGCATAACTCAAAAACGAGTAGCCTCAGAACGTTGAAATTTTGTATATAGGACTGCTATAACATGTAGCTGTGCACCTCGTATTGTGGTTGCAATCGGCCACACCAAACGTATATAAATATATTTATATATTTATCCACTCTGTTACCCGGCTCCGTGATCTCAGTTTCTTTACTGTTATATGTTTGTAAATTGTACATTTTTTGCTTTAAAAATGATTGAATAATGTTGTTCTTATCTTCCGTAAGGTTTTTATGCCTTTAGTAAATCTGTATGCAATATTTTTAGAATTATCAACAATTTTAAAGCTGTTTAAGTGCCGCTAAGCCTAATAATGTTTTTAATGGCGGCCATTGCTTGTTTACATTTGAAACAACAGAATAGTGGATTTGTTGCCAATCTAGAGAAACTTTGCTTCGCAACAACAAAGATAACGCCTTCATTTATTATTGCCAATTAAATCAAGCTTAATTCTTTCTGGAATTTTTTCGAGGAAATAAGCGTTTGAGATTTACTTCGTAATTTTTAATATAGATATTTTGAGTTTTTATGTATCTTTGCCTTCTCGCGAGGTAAGAACTGAATCAATTAAATGAGAAATACTCAATCGTCTGTGAAAAAATGTTTCTTTTTTGTTTTGTTTGCTTAATTTCTTTTATACATAGTTCTAGCTTTATTATAGTTTTGGAATAGAACATGTGGCAAAGCTTAGATAATTCTTTAAATGAGATACATTTTGTGCATTCTGAGTTATAATATGAACGAAATATAATACTGTTAAGTAAACCTAGCGCCTGAGTGTCGCTATGGTAAACAAAGTGAATTTTAAAGAATGCATTTATTCTATTGTGGTTTATGCGCTGTCGGCGAAGTAGGTTTAATTCAATCTAATAAGTTTAAATAAAATGCCGGAAAAAAATGCGTATAATTTAATATTCCGTACAAGTAAGTCATGTGGTGTACACATCAGATTTTTTTATTGTATTATGTTACATATTTTACGTTAAGTATAAATTAATCACGGACGGTTGTGAATTAAAACAACTTCCAAATTCTATGAAAAGGGCTGATGAAGCCATGGGAATTCGAAAATTTCCTGAGGTGCCACTGCTCATGGCGCCGCCCTATCATTTTATAATCGCCAAACAAAACAAAATAAAACAAACAAACAAACAAAACAAAAACATGAAGCATTAATCATAAATATAGGATTAATTCAGCGCAAATCAAGACATAAAATAGTAAGGGGGCGTAAGACTGAATGACACTTAAGAGAAGCGTGGTATAGCCAAAAATAAATTAATGGTAAACGTCTTAAACTTATTGTCATAATACAATAATCGTAATTCTCTATTTTTAGGATGCAGAGTAAAATCGTAAGTTTTTACTCTGCATCCTAAAAATAGAGAATTTCAATGTCTTCCCAACGGTTTACCTTCAAAACAATTACTCATCGTAAAGTTGCCGGCACATGTAGCGAATATAAAAGAAAAAGGAAGATTGCGCTTATGTATGGCTGTGTATGGTAAATGTGCGGCAATGTATAGCTCTATCGAGAATTCTAAAGGCCCAATGTTTTTAATATTTTGTGATTTTGCTCTTGGATTTTATGTGGCGTAGTTGCGAATAACGTTATATCTAATAAATAAAGTTAAAAACCAAAGAAGTTAACAATAAAAAGATAAAAAAAAATTGTAGAAGTCATCTTACTTTTTTTTTTTTTTTTGATATCATAAACTAAGAAAAGACAGAAGAAACAGAAAATGCTAATGAAATATATGCTAATACACTGTATCGGGAATTTTAAATATATGCTGATTTTAAAATTTTTCTGACTTTGCTGTTGTGGTCTAAGTGTGATGCTTCAACTATTAATTTAAATAAGGCATTGTCCTGCTAATAACCATATTTAAGTGATGCCTTCTACCTGCGGTTCTGAAATCTTCAACCGACACAGGCAATTATACTAAATGAAGAATTAATCGAAAGAATTTCCAGATTCATGTCACAAAAATTATGTCTTAACTTCATATCTATAGATTAAAGTAAGCCCGAATTACCATTTAGACGTCTAAAATTTCGATCTGGGCCCTCAAAATCATTCTAAAAGTATGCCAAAAGACCTGTATTATTGTTTACTTTAGTTTCCTCAGAAACACGTTGCGTGTAAATCCCATATTATTTTAATCCAGCTCTTATGATAAGAACATCGAACAAAAAGAAAATGTGTCTCTCATTTCGTTTGAAATTCATTGAGCCAAAGGAAAGGAATGAAGAAATTTCAGACAAACTTCAGAAACTGTGTTTATCCAACAATTTTTTATCATTAACCTTTTGCTGAATGAAATAGCTATCCTGTATTTCTGAATGTAAGTAGATCCGTGTATATGCTGATAGATAAGATTTTTTAGAGAAAACTCAGCCAAAATTGAAAATCCACGTTAAAAACCAACCTAGAGAATCCAGATATATATATCGGAAAAGTTCGGATAAACTGCCAATCTAAACTTAGTTAGACCTATCAGGTTAGTTGAAGACGAGTGCCAAGTCCTTATCCATTCAAAATATGCCTAAAAATATATCAGATCAACGTGGGTAGGGTATGAAACTGAAAATGAGTGATGTCGCTTAATGAATAAGGGATGAAGGTTGTCAAAAAATCAACGAGGCGAGAGACCGGCGGTGTAAACGATTAAAGGGAGGGTGATGTTGCTCATCCGGACTTGCTTGTAGCAGAGATTTCTGAAAGTTGGTAAAAAATTCCAAGTCGGATACTCACACTGAGAAAAATGATTAAAAAAATAAATAAATAAAATAAAAAACTTTTTAATTAATTTAAATTATTCAACCCTGTGACCTAATTATTTTAAGTCATTTTTAATTCATATCCCCAGATTTCAGTATCAAAAGATTAGCTGAAAATTCTCTTATACTCGTAAACAAATAGTAATTGGTACAGGAGCTTATTTCTACAATATTTTAGATATTAAGAATATGCGGAAAATTGCTAAGTGCTTTTTTAATTAAAGAATATAGGTTTATAACCTCCGTTATTGAAATAAATTAGCTTGTTTAAGGAGTAAACTGAGCATAAACCTAATGCAGTTTTTCCATTCAGGAATGTTGTAATTATTTTTGAAAATAACGTTAAAAATTTATGATTATTTATTTTTATCTCTCCCTCCCAATATTAAAAAAAACTAATGGATAATATAATAGGAAAAAAAATCGCATTTTCCTCTGCGTGTATGCACTGCAGCACAGCATTTATTTTAATTCTAGAGAAAGCGAATGAAAGACAATCGTAATCTTATTTTTTTTGTGTGTATTTAAGTATGGCAAAGCACACTAGGGCTATCTGCCTAAGGAAAGGAATGCCTTCGTGGAGGACTTTTTAAGGGAAACTGGCTCGTATACACGTTACACATGGGGAAAACCACAAAAACGCCCATGCAGCCAGCCCGTTCGCGGGATTCGAACCTCGAACCGAACTATCAGTGTTCAGCGACTTTACCGCTCGGCCGCTGGTGGGCCAATCGTAATCTTAATAGCTTCGTTTAAATTGTAACAGGTCTTGTTTGAAATGCACTTCAGCTTGTTTTGCTATCGATTAAAATATTAAATCTACGTATAAAACTTTTTTTGGCGTTGTTATAAGTACAAATTAAAGTAAAAACATTATTGATCTTTTAAAATTTAGTCAATGCTCCTGTAGTAAGTTTTTCCGACTCTGTTTTCATAGGAACTTAATGAGATACAGAATAAAAATGCAAGCTGGAATAAGATGCTGTAAGCAGAACCAGCATTCGCCTGAAAAGACAAGATGCTGTCACTCCTGTGTCCAGGATTGTCGTTCGTCGCACCACTGTAGGCAGATTCTTTGACTGTAGGTGCGCTTGTCTCTACTGCAGTGTCAAGGCAAAGAATCTGAGATTCTTTAGAGATTCTTTGGTCAAGGGAATTAACTTCATCTAACTTCATCGAACTTCATCTAACTTCATAATTCATCATGTATATTGTGTATATATTCATTAATCCTGGGCAAGCAGGAATAGACTTTCCGCCTGATCAAGCAGGCATATGGACTTGTTATGCACCAAATTTTTCCTTTTCTTCAAAAAAAAAAAAAAAAAAAAAAAAAAAAAAAAAAATACTCATCTATTTAATCACGTATTTAATCAAGTTTTTTATATTTATCCTACAAATTGTATTTTATGAAATCGTCTAAGTCCAATTCCAAAAGTGATCATGTGACCAACGAATAAACTTCTGATTGGCTTTCGTCCTCTCACGAATTCAAATAATTAGAGACTTGTATATATTTTTATTTTACTACTTTTAGCATTTTACAAATGTTTTTATCACTGTGTTTTCCAGTATAATGTACCATCAACTTTCATCCTCATCCAAAATATGCCTCTTCGATAATTGCTTATCAAATAATTGCTTCAAAAATTGCTACACTCAACCAACGTTCCTCTCAGCTACTACTTGCAGCTTTGCCAAAAGATGGAGCCACCGGACCAGAACCAAGCATCCTCTCTAGAAATTTTCCACTTCAATACTAGAGTGGAGAGATTTCACCACTAAGACGTACCCCGTAGGGTTACTAAATTCTAAGTCCCCAGGACTATATACTCATCATCACCTCAATTCATGCCAATTCATGGGAAGCCGCCTTGACAATCCGTGGTGCTGCAGACGTCGATGCACCTACAATTGGAGCATCGTTAATAGATTCTAGCATTGTGTGCATTATATATAATAGAAAATGTGTATAGTGTAGTCTAGAAATGATTTTATACGATGTCAAGTATTGTGTAATTTATAATGATAGGTAAGTATAATGTAGAATGAATTATGTTAAACAAGTATAAAGTATAATGTTTATGTGTAATGTAATGTACTGTATGTAATGTAATATGAATAATATAATAAATAATGTATAATAATATATAATGTAAAATTAGGCTTTAATGGATAATGTTTGGTATTTAACCCCCACTGAGGCTCACCAGCGGCCGAGCGGTAAAGACTCTGAACACTGGTAGTTCGGTCCGAGGTTCGAATCCCGCGAACGGGCTGGCTGCATGGGCGTTTTCGTGGTTTTCCCCATTTGTAACGTGTATACAAGCCAGTTTCCCTTAGGAAGTCCTCCCCGAAGGCATCCCTCCCTTTAGGCAGATAGCCCTCGTGTGCTTTGCCATAATTAAATGATCCAATCCAATCCAAATTAACCCCCCACTGAATAAAAATGCATAAATTAGTAAGTAATTTTGAGTAATGCAAAATAACCCGCATAAGGAAGCAAGAGCTTACATAACATATAAAACATGTATTGAAATTAGTGCACTATAAAATAATTAGAGGAACATAATACTTGCATTGTATATTCTGAGCATAACTGCATTACGTATATGCGTACTTTAGAAATTATGCTGTATTATGTAAAATAATGCATATTAATAATAATAATATCTGTTGACGTGATCTGTCACAATCAGGTACTACACGGACTGGCTCCCAACTGAGAATCTCCGCATCAAGAGGAACCTCAGGGAGATGGAACTACCAGTCTCAAAAGTCACCTTTGAGAGATTTAGAATTTCTTACTTGCCGCGCCTTGGGGCATACACTTCCAGAGACGATGGACTTTTAATGAATCTCCCTTAATACACACCACTAAACTGGCTACTTAAGATCACCACTCCCTGGGACACAGATACCACGATGAGGTAGGCCTACGAACCTGGAGATTTCGCGGTCGCAGCTTTTTCGGATGGCCCAGACTTTCCTTTCCCCATCGATGACGAATAGCTGATATGATTTGCACTTTGTAATCGATTACGAAGTCTCGGTACTTTGTTTACGTTTTATGCGAAATTATGGTAAGTGATGGAAAATCTTGCGGAATTGATAAGGGCCTCTCTTCATATTTAGTTTTTTTTTTCTTGCTGTATACGAGACTGGACGCAATACGAATAAATCTCTATGCTACAGTCAATTATTTCCATTATTCGAATTAATTCATCGTGAGAACTTTGTAGGGTTTATATTTATTTTAACTAACATTTATTTTAAGTTTAAACCTTTCCTGTCAAGCCTTACTTTCCCCTGGAATTGCCAATGCCAGAGTATGTAAATTTTAGTAGAACGCGCAAGGATTCAAATTATCAGCGGAAGTATTCTGAGTTAAATAGAAAGGAAACGAGTTCGAAGGTGTGCTTTCTTGCTTCACGAGTGTGGAGGTGGCAAGTTAGAAATTCAAGAACCACGCGTTTCGGCCTGTGTGCTTGCCTCGGCAAATTGTTAATCTTTCAACGTAATATTCAGAGTTTACTGAATTATCAGCGGTATTTTAGAACGCGGTGAGGTTAGTTACGTTTAGAGAGCCTCGTAATTAGTCACTTGTTATTATCTCTTTTTAGTTTCTTATTTTTATTTTACCGCCGGGTCGGCGTAGTTTGTGAGCGTCAAGAGCACGCATTTGTAGCTTCTAAAGTTGAATAAAAGGGATTTAAACCCTTCTCAAGACTTTGGTCTATTTCCAGCTCTCAGCAGTCACCACTTTGTTGCGTGCAGGTTGGAAGCGCGCAACTTTACAACTTTAAAAGGCTTAATAAACAGAAACTTACTCATATTGCTGATACAAAAGTATTGATATGCTTTGTTCAGTTCTCTTGTTAATAAAAAAACGGCAATTGTGCATGTAATAACAGTAAAAAATAGTGAAAATTTATATATGTCTGTATTGTGGCCTAAGTAGTCATAATGCATGATTATAAAATAAATATTAGAATCTACTTCAGTAATAATTACATATGTTAGAACACAAGAAAATAATCTGAATATTTATTTATTTTAGTGACTCGTAATTTTTTTTTTTTTAATTATATTCACAGAGTTCTATTTTAAGTTTCCTCCAAACAGCAGTGATGCGTGTCCTAAATTTTGTACTGAAAAACACAAAATTATGTTCAAAGAAAAGAAATTCATAACTTCTGCATTGCCTACGATTGCTAGTTAAAAAAATCATGTTTTCTATTTCTCCACATCGAAAAATTATACTGGGGGGGGGAGACACCACATCATTTGACATTTGATGTTTTATATAAATAAAAATCCCATGGTTTTAACTATTGAGTCTAATTTTAATCCCTCTTCATTGTTAACTTTTAAGGAAATTTGCTTCTTATTTGCATTTTGGTCTCTCTCTGTCAATAGTGGTATTAAGGATTTGGTTTTTATTATTTAACCAAACTCTCCAGTTTCTTCTGTTGCTTCTTTTTCCTTACACGCAGTGTGCATGCCATGCTGAATGCATTATTTAAGATTCAAAATGTATAGACAGAGAACAGAACCAGGACGACAAAAGTGGTAATTTAACAACATAAATAACATTGGCATCAATTATCATCCCTCTAAAACAACCATAGAAAAATTTTTATAGCAGCTGTACCTGGCTGTCTTACAGACGGTTCAGTGTATTTTATAATTTAAAATTAAATAGCTCGTTATAATACTGATGCAATTTAAAGTTTTTTTCTTAGTTAGTTCAAACAACCCATGTTACTGATCAAAAAGTAGTATCTTATGATTATTAGTCATGTTATTAAAAATTTCAAAATGGCTTTTGGAAATTTACCTCCTTACACAATGATTTGCAGTTTGGCAAAAAATCTTTCACAAGTTGGTCTTATTATGGGCAAGTATTGTATTTTGTTTCCGAAATGATAACCAGTAATTTTGTTTAGAGTTAAAAATCATTTCTATGGTATATGTACATCTTTTTAGTTTTTAATATACTTCAGAAGTTGCTTTTCTTATGCCATAAAGCATGTGTAAAATAAGCTTATTTCCTTTTATTATTATTAAGTTATCCAGAAGAAGCCTTTCTGACAACTGATCACTGAAACTTGCCGTACCTTTCTGTTAATTCAAAAATATTTTTGGATAATAAAATAAATATATTATATTATTAAAATATTTTTTTAAATATATTAAATTAATGTATTAGAAATCTCTGTAATTTAAAGCAAGCTTTCATTCTTCAACTTCATGTCTATTTCCGATACCCAAAGGCTAATTCCATCATAATAACTTATCTTTTATCCAGTCATTATTCAGCGAAACCTTTCTATTTGAAAATTCTGTGATCATCCTTTGTAATACAGGCCCAAGATACAACCTCCACCACCTGCGAAATGCATAGCTCTCTTTGTACAGGATCTCTGTGGCTGCTACTAGAAGGCACTAAATAGTATGTTCAAGCACTAAATAGGCTTCTAAAACTAAAACTTAAATAGGCTAGGAAATAATTGCTTGCTCTCTGTCAGCTTGTGAAGGGGTCCTGCGATGGAAGAAAAGTCCGTCATCTTAAGAGAATCCAAGAATATGACATTACTATCCGTCATCGTAAGGGATCATCACACGGAAACGCCGACGCCCTGTCTAAAAGACCTTGCCCAGAAAGCTGCCGATATTGTTCAAGGGTGGAAGCGAAATACGAGCTGCTGAGTCCAGTCGCAAGACAAATTGCAACATCAACATCGGCTGATCGAGACCCGTGGAGTGATGATGAAGTCAGGAAAGACCAGCTGGAAGACCGCGACATTAAACCCATAATTGATTTAATAGAATCATCGAACAGAAAACCTACATGGGAGGACATTTCTATCTATAATTCTACAACAAAACAATAGTGGGCACTCTGGGATTCACTTCACATTCGAAACGGTGTCTTATACCGGAATTTCGAATCGAATGATGGGAAGACGTTCCGATGGCAACTGATACTTCCAAGATCCCGGATTCCTGATGTGCTTAAAGAACTACATAATAGCTCTACAGGAGGTCTCTTTGGAATAATGAAGACCTTGCAGAGAGTTCGTGAGCGCTTTTAGTGGAATAATGCAAAGGATGACGTGCAAAAGTGGTGTCGATCTTGCGATGCCTGTGCAGGTCGGAAAGAACCAAAGAGACGCAGTCGAGGCAAGCTGCAACGTTACAACGTAGGCGCGCCTTTTGGACGTATCGCCTTTGATATCTTGGGACCTCTGCCACAAACTGCTGATGGCAACAAATACATACTCGTTGTCATTGATTACTTCACCAAGTGGCTTGAAGCGTATCCTATTCCTGATCAAGAGGCATTCACAGTAGCTGAGGTGATGATACAGCACTGGATTTCCAGGTTCGGAGTGCCTCTTCAGTTACCTTCAGATCAGGGAAGGAATTTTACCTCGGCAGTAATCAAAGAACTATGCAAGCTACTCGGCATTGACAAAACCCAAACGACGCCATTACATCCCCAGTCGGACGGCATGGTAGAGAGGTTCAATCGAACCATCCTTAATAACCTCTCATTAGTGGTTTCTAGAAACCAACAGGATTGGGACAAGAAATTACCACTGTTTTTACTGGCTTACCGCAGTGCTGTCCACGAGACTACCGGCTATTCACCATCACAGGTGCTCTTCGGTCGTGACCTTCGTCTGCCTTGTGATCTCTTGTTCTTGTTGCTCCTTCATCGCCTGAGAAATATATTCAAGATCTCCAGGCCCGGTTTGAAGTGATGCACAACTTTGCACGAGAGCGAGTCAACTTGGCGACGGAGAAGATGAAGACCCGCTACGACACAAGAGCTAGTGGACATCAATTCTACGAAAAAGACAAGGTTTGGTTGTGGAATCCGACTCGACGGAAAGGACTCTGTCCGAAATTACAATCATCTTGGGATGGTCCGTACACAGTCTTAAACAGGCTGAATGACGTCGTGGTTCGGATCCGTAAAGCCGTTATCACATTAGCTGTTTGTTGCCGGGACAAAACGTTTGTAGCAACAGTTCTGAGAAACGGCCTTTGGCGAAATAGGGTTACCATCTTCACTTGGCAAACAGGCTGAAAGCCAAACAAGAATCAGTTATCGCTCAGATTGGCGAAAGTGACGTTTCCTTTCAAGTGACATTCGCTTCTTCGTGTTGTTTTGTATCGCTCACACGCTTTTCGTTTTAAACTTTATTGTTAATAATGGAAGATAATAGAAAGGTGATTGCTATTAAGTTAATCACTTTGATCTCCACTCTGGCACTTCATGTAACAGATAAACACACTTCTGGTTATAGCAATCAATTACATCAGTAATAGCCAAATTCTGTATACACTCTAAGAATAGTTTAAAAACATGTGCTGGATAAGTCTATTTATCACACATCGCTTATGTGTATTTTCTGTTGTCTGCATTTCAATGAAAAATTGATGGCTCACTGGAAAATTTGTGACCTGGTGAAAGCATTTTCTGACTAACTTTATGGCTCATAATTACTGTTTTGTCCATTCAAATGACAAAAATCTATATGGCTGATATTTAACTCCTCACAGCCAGCAGATACTATTTAGCAAAATGAAGATCAAATAAAGCATATGAATACATGAGCAATCAAACATGTGCGAGTTGTTTACTGTCCCATAGAACACTCGGTAATATACCTAAAACACATTAATTATACCAACTCTAGAAATTAGGTGTTCACATCATGAGTTTGTTTTATGGTTTGATTTATTGAGATAACAGCAAAGCACACTAGGGCTATCTGCCTAAGGGAAGGGATGCCTTCGGGGAGGACTTTCTAAGGGAAACTGGCTCGTATACATGTTAAACATGGGGAAAACCACGAAAGCTTCCATTCAGCCAGCCCGTTCGCGGGATTCGAACCTCGGACCGAACTACCAGTGTTCAGCGACTTTACCGCTCGGCCGCTGGTGGTTTTATGTGATTACCGCAAAGCCGGGAGGGATAACAACAGGAGGGATCCCTTTGTAGAAGATTTTTTAAAACTGGCTCGTATACCAGTTACAAATGGGGCAAACCAATGAAACGTCATGTAGCCAGCCCGTTCGCGGCATTCTAACCTGAGACAGAACTACCAGTGTTCAACGACGCTTCGGCCACTAGTAGGCCCGTGCAGTTAATTGGAAAGTGCAATTCATTATGTAAACAGACATGAAGGTGATAATCAGTTGTGCGCTGTTTTAAGTAATCAAATGTTATAAATGCACAGCTGTTACATTTCTTATTATTTATTAGTCATGTTTTTATTACGTAGATCATACGTATGATATAATTATGAATTAACCCAATAACAAAATGTGTACACTCTTTAGTACTCAAATACTCATCAATTATTTTTCAACTGATTATTACATACCCATAATAATTTGCAAAGAACTGATAACTATAGTTCTGCCAATTACATAATCGTTATCTGAATTAAAAGTAACTTCAAATAAACTTCTTGGCAATGTTCATTTTTGTATTCATACATACATATATATATATACACATCTAATAAGTCATATATTTACATACAGATAGAGAGATGCGATGTTTTAGAAGTTGTTAATATATATTTATTAGTATTAATGTAATGAATAAGATTTATATTAATGAATGTATATACAGATGTTTTTCATCATGCATAATAACAAATCCATAAATTTTCAATGTTTCAATAGGTAGCATTTCCAATAAAAGTATAGTTTCTAATGTATTTATAATTCAAAAAGTATTTCATTAATAACATGAAAATAATAGACAAATTTAATGAGTATTCTCATTATTACATAAGCTATGCTTTTCTTTTTATGCATCTTTTATGCTGTTTAAAATGTGTCACTGATTATGCAGTTAACAATTTAAAAGATAAGTAATTAGGAGAAAAGCCGCGCATATACAAACGGATTTTAAAAAATTATTCAACTTAAATTTAAAAAATAAAATTCTATTATACGAGTATAACAGTGTTATAATACACGATCAGCACGAAATACGACAAATTTGGCGAACTTTTGGCTACGAACAATTTGTAAACAAATCCGAAATGGAACGTCGTAAAATAATGTCAACTCTGAAATTTCTACGATTATATATTTAATGAATATATACACATTTAAAAAATGACTCAGGCAGTTGTATTACAACAAAACAGCAATAATTAAATCGGCCTCTATTTCCACCGTCCATCACTTCACAGTGAGAGCCATCGCCATATTGAAAGTTACCTAGATCCTTCAGAAGCTGACCTTTCGTCTGATTGGTTGAACGTTCGAGGAACACGTCTCCAGCCGGAACATTTTGGGAAAAGTTTTAAAATGTTGCTCGTAGCCGGGACACGTTCCTCCTAGCTAGACGAAACATTTCTCGGAAGCCTGCCGCTTAAAGCCGTGCTACTAGAATCTCGTTTCTCGGAATTGTCCCGGGTAAGCGCGCGCGTCTATAGATGTGATAACAGCATAAGTCTTCGAACTCTAAACCTAAAGTCGTTCATTACGACAGGTTAGCTCATTACTATGGCCATGGTACGTACTGTAAATAATTGTAAATAGTGAAAGACCATGGTCCTTTTTGTTTCTAAATGTGTATTTGATTTGACTTATATTTAGTATTTGATTTGACTTGTATTTAGTATTTGATTTTTATTTAGCATTTGATTTGTTTGAAGTTAGTTATTGCATTTATTCTTCATGTTGTTTGTTATAGTAATGCAATGTTAATTATTGCATTTATGCCTTAGTTGTAAGTTTGGCTTCCTGTCCAGCGATTGTACTGCCCGGGACGTGCAGTCCTTGGAAAGGGGGCAGTGTTACGGATTTGGTATTTAAATAGCTAATGTTAGTTGAATTATAAATTAAATTGTTTTATTCCCCGTGCAGTGTAGCGCGTGATGAATATTAGAGGAAAGCTAAGCCGGAAAATTAAAAATACAAGAGCACGTGCATTTAAACATTTAATAAATAAATATATCTCTTTTTGTTTTCGAGAAAGTTACAGAAAATTCTCACGCGTCTTAAAAAGGAGAAAAAAAAAGGAGGTCACGAAAATCTTATAAAAAGGAGGAAAACCTCTAAATTCGATGATTTTAGTTAGTTTGTTGTTGTTTTAAGAGTTTATTTAGAAAACTGTTCTTGTTGACTGTAGCGAATTCGCGGATTAGCTTTCTTTAGCTGTTTTGAATTAAGTTCTCTTGAACGTTTAAGTAGTTAAAAGATAACTACTGTGAGATATTGTAATATTGCACGAATATCTGAGGAGATTTAATCATTTTTGTTGTGATAATAATAAATTTTGTTCATTTTTCATCGGACTTGTGCATTCATTTCGTAACGAACCCGTACTCACGCAACAGTACGTTAAAAAAACGCAAAGCGCATCTAAAAAGGAAGCTAACTCGGATATCTCAGTTCACGCGGAATTAACAAGTCCAACAACAATAACTAAGAAGATGAGAGAAGATGCTCTTTCTTTCCTAAATAGTTTGCAAGCGGCCGGCGAGGTATTTCTACTACTTCCTGCTTGTTGAAATTACTGGAAAGCAATACGAGGGTGGAATTACGGTTACAGCTAACATAGTGGTCAATTACATTTATTTAGTTACAATACTTAATACGATAATACAGGGACGGGACCCAAATGTCGCCAAATTTGACAAGTTTTGGCTATTTCTCGCCAAATTTGGTGACAATATATGTTGCTAAAACCGTTGTTAGCTTGGCGATATCTCGTCAAATTATCGAGATATATTTAACATTGAGTAAATGGATATCTCGTCAATTTACCGAGATATCCATTTACTCAATGTTAAATGAACCTGGCCCTGTATTCTTAATTTTTCGGCATAGCTTTCTCTTAAAATTTGTCTCGCGCTACATTACGCAGAAAAATACAAAAATTTTACTTATAATTCTACTAAAATTACTTATCTAAGTACAAAATTCGTAACAATATGTTCCAGTAGAAAATTTGATTTCTTAATTTGGTTCTTAATTAGATTTCTTATTTGCTGTGACCAAAGAAGAAATTTCACATCTCCCATAATTAAAGTACTGTATAGAAATGGATAGATTGTATATAAAATATTCAAAACTCTCGTTGGATGCCATGGCAGAGAGATTTAATCGAATAATATTGGAACGTCTTTCTCTATTCATTTACCAAAGCCAGAAGAACTGGGACAAAGCCAGAAGCTGTCATTATTCCTGCTAGTGTATATGAGTGCCGTTCATAAAAGCACGGAATTCCTTCATTGCAAATGATTTTTGGCCATGATCTTCTTCTGTCGTGTGGCCTGCCCTTCGGATGACCACCATACACATCCTTTTCGCCTGAGAAGTACCTGGAAGATCTACAGGCGCGTTTGTAACACATCCATCGGTTCGCGAGGGGAAGGACCAGCACAGTGACAAGAAGATGAAGACGAGGTATGACAGAAGTCAACGGAGATCAAGTTTTGGTTTTGGAACCCCAAGTTGCAGACATCGTCGGAGGGGACCTTTGTGTCATCAAGAAATTAAACGGCAAAGTGGTGGGTATACAACGAATTCCTTCTTCCAAACCTAAAGTAGTATACTCTGATAGACTTGTACCTTACTTTGGCAATGTCCGTGGTCTTGGTGATTCTTTTGCCCAGGATATGCTGTCCTTAAAACCTGGCCGATATTTTATATTTCTGTGAGTATTTGTGTGCATTTAGTTTTATTGTTGTTTTTGTGGATTCTTATAATACTGTGTTTTGTTTTATTTATTTAATCTTTGCATTAATGGTTGAGGGAGCATAGCGTACTTCACAGTGTTCAGAGGGTGGTTACAGGGTGATCAGTGTTGGTATATTTCAAAAGATTCTCCAAATTCACACACAACATTTATTACGATGATTAAACATAATACACAATATTATACACATATTCAAGAGTGAGACTGCAAGATTTTAGCCCTTCAAGTTACGCGTTTCAAGTTACGCGTTTGCTCACGATGAGTTACAAGGCTAAATTAACTCTTTTGGCGCGTCAGCGCCAACTATAATATCTCACTTCATAACATACTGGTCTGCGATGAACAATTATTCATTACAAGCTTCAAATTTAGAATTATTTTAATACAATATTCAATACTGTTTTGCAAGGTGGACTGGGCTGCGCCCGAACAAAACAATATTCAATACTAACAAGATTTTTTAACTAATATGAGGAGTAATAATAATATTCAATACTAACAAGATTTTCAACTATTAATAATAATAATTAATTAATCAACTAATTATATGTGGAGTTAAATTTAAAGTTAAAATATGGATTTCAAAACCACCATAAGCTGAAAGAGAAAATTATTAAGATACTTACTAACTATATTTAGACACAAAACATTACTACGAAACTAAAATGAAACTAAAATACAAATACAATGAATTATACGTGAAAAAAAGAATAAAATTTTTAGAGTCATTAATTTTCACGACGGCAAAATTGTAATGAGAGTTTGTTGATAGGACGTTTAAGTTGATAGTTTTTAATTTCACTACTCGCACTTTTCCAGCAGATCCTGGGTAAACAGTAATTATTTTACCTAGACGCCACCCTAAAGGTGGTAAGCTATCCTCTTTTACCAGCCATTTTGCACGTTCTTGAAATTGGAAGAGATAATCTGATGACCAGCGTTTCCAAAAGTGCTGAAAATGTAATGAATCAGTTTCCAGCGTTCAACTGGCGTTACCTTATCATCAATCACATTGGGTTCAGGAATGGTTGTTAGCGCGGTTCCAATAAGGAAGTGACCAGGTGTTAAAGTCATTGGGATCATTGGAAATTGGCACTAAAGGCCTGGAATTTAAGCAAGCTTCAGTTTGAGTTATCAAGGGGAGAAATTCTTCAGATGTGAGCAGTTGAGCTCCTGTTGTACATTTTAAGTGATTTTTCATTTGCTTAATGCCATTCTCCCAAAGACCCCCGAAATGTCGAGCGGAAGAAGCATTGAATTTCCAAACAATGATTTCTTGTGTTAACTGGTTTTAGAACTTTTCTGGTGATAAAATGGATGGCATAATTCTTTTGAATTCACGATTTGCACCAACAAAGTTAGTCCCTTGATCAGAAAATATCTCTTGCGGTTTGCCCCGACGGACTACGAACTTTCTGCTGCCAAAATGGCTTCTGAAGAGAGATCACTCACAGCCTCCAAGTCTACTGCTTTCGTGGCAAAACATATGAACAGGCATACATAGCATTTGATTGGCTTCACTCCTCTTCCCTTGCGGGGTTTCACAAGGAGTGGCCCTGCATAATCAAGGCCTACTTTAGAAAAAACTCTGCTTGACAGAACTCGAGATGCCGGAAGATCGACCATTATTTGCGATTCAGTATTTGTACGATTTCTGAAGCATTTCATGCAGTTTCTTATAAATTAAACCTATGTCTAGCAATTAGGAAATTATTTTTAAATTTTGATTTTCTTTCGTTAAATAATAACAATGTATTTTCCATTTTCGCAACGTAAGTTCTTATTAAACAGATCAATAACCTCTAAATCTTCCCGCGATAACGAGTCTCTGTCTCTCATAAAAAATTCCTCTAGACGCCAAAACGACTGAATGGCGAACAGAATTGCTGAATTGGCGTCTACTAACTGAAGTAACATTTGAAACGTGTTGATTTGATGAAGATTTTTGTCCACAGATCGTTTCCCCGAACAATGTGGGAATTAAAAATTGCTTATCCGGTATTTCTTTCATAAGCCTGAGTCTGTTTGTGTAGACCAGAAATAATTCATGCCAATGAAAACTCTTATTTTTATTTCACTGGGATCATCAGCCAACTGTTTGTTTCGCTTTCCCATAAATTCTATCACGAACGGTGACAGTTGACCTTGAACGGAGCTCTGTTATCCGTTACGCAAACCTCAATAAATATTCTTTTTGACGGATGAGTTCTACATTTTAGAGTTATGGAACTAATAGGAAATTCCTTCTCTTGGCAACTACCGTATTTATGCGAATCTAATGCGCTTCCCCATTTTAAAACTTTAAATAATAAAAAAATTGTTTGTCGGCGAATGTAATGCGCATCAATGATATGAGGAATTTATTGAATCTTATGTTATACAACAATGGATTTGTATATAAACTATCAATTAATGGTATGATAATTTTATTTAAATTTAGATATCATATTTTATACAACAATGGATTTATACATAAAGTAGCAGAACATAGAATTAACCTATTAGTGGGCTATTGTCATGTGAAACAATCATTGTTAATTAGCACTACCATATATACGGTACCTATCGTAAAATATGAACATGAAATAAATCGTAACATTTCTATCTAGCTAACAGTTTCTACAATCAGTGATTAATAGTAAACGTCTTTATTCACTAATGTTTTCATCACTGGAATCCTCGCAGCTCTCTTCGTCAGAAGCAGCTTCATTTCTTCTTTCCTCATCATAGTCATCCTCGGCGTTCCTGAGCACGTCATCGTCACTGCCATTCAATGAATTTGAAATGCAGCATTTCTTGAAAGATTTCACAATCATTGGTGCTTCGATGCTTTTCCAGGCAGCAGAAACCCAGTGTGCAACAATGTGCGGTGCAGCACGCTTAATTTTTCCTGTCGGGGTCAATACACGGTTTGGATCACAAAACCATTTTTCGTACTTCATTTTTCGTGAACGTACCCCTTAAAAGATTTATTTATACTAACGTCCAGGGGTTGTAACACAGATGTCATCCCTCCAGGAATGATAACAAGATCACTGCCTAGGCTGTGCATCTTCTTTTTTACGTCGTCGGTGAGATGACCACGAAATGCGTCCAGACAAAGCATTGATGGATTAGAGAGCCCACCGGGACGGCGTTTCCATACATTTCGGAGCTAATCAAGCATTAATAATTCTGTCATCCACCCCTTCTCTTGGTTTCGCATCATCTGGGAACAGCTTTTCATTCTTAGGGGTTTTAGGGCATGTTTTCCGTTTGAAGATTAAGAAAGGGGGAAGTTTGCACCCGTCTGCTGTTATTGCCAGCATCACTGTTACGCGTTGTTTTTCACATCCCGAAGTTTTGATGATAACTTCCTTAGTCCCCTTCTCCGTAATGGTGTAGTTACGAGGCATATCAAACCAAATTGCCGTCTCGTCAGCGTTGCCAATTTGCCCCATTGAAAAATTCTTTTCTTTCCGAAGTGTGATGACATACCGCTGAAATGTTAGTAGTTTTCCCTCAAAATCTGCAGGAAGCTTTTGGCATATTGTTGTACGGCGTCTTAGAGATAAACCCATCCGCTTCATAAACCGATCCACCCATCCACGGCTAGCCTTAAACTCTTGTTTCGGTATTCCAAGAACTTCAGCCTCCTCTTTTGCTTTATTTCTTATGGTGTCACTAGTCACAGGTGGTCCATTCTTCCTCCTTTCACGTACAAATTCCAAAACGTTTTCTTCAATTTTAGGGTGTCTTCCTTTGCGAGGGCCAGTGAATTTCTTTCTGCTAGCTTTAGTTGCAAACAGTGCCAATTTCTGTTGCCGCCACAAGCAAACATTGCTCTCAGCTACGTTGAACTCTCTCCCTGCCTTTCTATTGCCATTTTTTTCAGCATAAAGAATTAATTACTTTACGTTTGAAAGTAGCGTCATATGACATTCTTCTCTGTTTGCCCTCCATTTCGTGACGACGTACTCTGCAGTTTGTATCCTCTATGCAATAATGTGTCAACGATAAATGTAACAGTAAATGTAGTCGAGAAATTTGATTGACGTCATCGGCGAACTTTGCACTCGAATCTAATGCGCCATCGAATCTAAAGCGCAGCCCACTTTTGAATACTACATTTGGTCAAAAACGATGCTCATTAGATTCGCATAAATACGGTATTTCCAAAGGAATAAACTTTTAATTTTTTCTATTCTTTTTATAAACAAATTTAATTTGTTCGCTAAATCTTTAGAACAATAGCTTAATTCGGAACCTGAAACAGCTAACACTCGACAAATTGTTTACTTTTGTTTATATTGAGCGATGCCCTAACAAATTTGTAATAATACGGATTTTTTATCCAAATGCGTAGCAGACACTATAGCTTTGTTTTCGTTTGCACTTGTTTCCACTTTAGAATTCTCAACTTCTGGTTTGTTTTTAGATAACAAAATAGTTTATTATAGGATGATTTATTACAAATTTCACAAGCGTTCTACAGTGAACTGTCCTATGTTTCTTAAAGCAGCGGTAACACAAATTGGATGTTTTTAAATACTTCCGCTTTTGTTCATCAGTATGTTTCACACATTCAAGAGAATCATGTTCATTATAAAAATCACAACAAAAAAAAAAAGTATTAAATGTGGAAGTTGATGATTTATTTTGATAATTTTTGAACCCTAGTTTAGGATTAACCTTTACGCATTTATTACCTTTTGAGCTGTTAATCAACATGCTTGCTTCTCGGCATTCAGTTTCGATTTTAATGAATTCTATTAATTCACTCACTTCAATGTTTTGGTTAGATGATCTTATCCCATGAAATTCAAGAGCTAAATCTTCAGGTAACAATTTAAGAATTATTGGGTTGAGCAACTGATCATCTGACCAAGTAACGTCCAAACTACTTAAATTTCTAACACAGATTTGTAACTGATCATAAAAGCTTTCTTAACTCAAAAACATTTGAAGAACTTTTAACTGGTTCTAACTGTTAAAAGTTAATTTGCTTGAATTTTGATATAATAACATCTTTACGACCAAATCTCTCTTCTAAACTTTTAATACATATATCATAATTTTCTTCTGATAAAGCGTAACCAGATACACAATTACATGCGGAACCAGATAATAGGCTTTTCAAATATGTAAACTTATCTATTTTGGATAAACTAGGATTAAAATGAATTGCATTCTCATAGGAATTAAAAAATTCGAGCCATTTACTGGGATCACCAGCAAATTTTTCTATATTTAATTTAGGTAACTTTACTGAAGCACTACTTGTAACAACATTGTTTCCATTCAGAGTACTACTAACACCATTACTAGTTGCAAGTACATTTCTTTCAACAACTTTATTACTGTTAATTTTCTTTATTTTACTAACAATCTTAGCTTTACACGTTATGAGTTTTTCATCATACTCTTCACATGCAGGTAATTCGTTATAATATTCTTTTTCATCAGTTATAAGGTCATCGATCTTTGAGTCAAGATTTTTAAGTTTCTCATGGTATTCAATTAACAACTCATGTGATGCATTCAAATCTTCCAGATGTTCTTTACTGAATTCTTCGGAAAATAGTTTCTCAAGTTTATTTAGAAGTGTGGTAACTTTACTACGTATAATAGCACGTTTCTTTTTGGATTTGCCTAGATCCTCCATTATGTTTCGTTTTCAAAGATCGATACTAGGAATAAATAATTCAAATTCTTACCGACCAATTTCACTTGAAATCCCACTGGAAATCCTCACTGATCTTCACAGGAGTCCTCACTGATGGCTCCAATACTAGGAGCCATCAGTGAGGACTCCCAATAGAGGGAGCATAGCCTACCTCACAGTGTCCAGAGGTGTGGTTACAGGGTGATCAGTGTTGGTATATTTCAAGAGATTCTCCAAGTTCACACACATTTATTACGATGATTAAACGCAATACACAATATTATATACATATTCAAGAGTGAGACTACAAGATTTTAGCCCTTTGGACGTTTCAAGATACGTGTCTGCTCACGATGGCCTAACTAACTCTTTTGGCGCGTCAGCGCCACCTGCAGTACCTCACTTCATAACAATGGTAGTAATTAGTAATTTTAGGACGTAATATTCTGTAGTTAAATTTGTAGCCATTTAATTTTGTATGTGAGCGTTTATTTCTTGTATTGTTCTGAATGCGACAACATTTAAATTGTGAAATATGGCCAGGTTATATACGCGTTCTGAATGCGATGACGTTTAAATTCTGAGATATTAGAAAGTAAGATATGGGCAGAAATGAGCCTAGTGACAAATTTTATCGCCACTTTGGAGAATACGTGACAAATAATGATTTTCTGGAAATAATTGGAAAACGCATTTTTACTCCCTAGAACGATTCTTCTCGAAGGTTTCCAGAACCCGCCTAACAGTGTACAAGTGTGGTTCCAAGAACCAGGATAAGTGATGCGATTCAAAGGGAGGTAACTGAATTAAGTTTTGGATTTTACTCTGTGAGATTTCGGGAGTTCTGGTGCGCTAAGGAAGATACTGCTTAATATTTTCTTTATCGTTGTTTTATTTACAGCTATGAAATTTTGCTGTTCACGGGATTGTTTTCCTTTTGAACTGCCAATTTTTTCCTCTTCATCTCGTGTGATTAATTAAAGAGACATCCATGAGCTATGGTTATAGCTCTAAAAAATATACACTACTGTTGAATAGGTAATGATTCCATGGTAAAATAAGTAGTGATGAATCGGTACTACCGAACCGGGTATTTTGTAACGGGTACTTAGTTGTAACGGATACTGAAAATCGGTACATCCAAGTACCCGTTACTTCAGTACCGAAATCGGTACTTTTCGGTATTCGTTACTTCTTACCGAAACAGGTGCTTTTCGGTATTCGCTACTTTGTAACGAAAATATGCGTCTCTTCTCGGTATTTCGGTATTCGTTACTGGAGGATCGATGAGGGTTCAGCTCACTTCGGTTTTGGTACGAGGACAGTAGTATCTGGTTGTATTTGCGAAATGGTGATATGCGCTCCTTGTGTCCATGAATGGCCTGCTCCTCAGACACTTCCGTAGTTGACATGTTTTCATTCAAAATCTTACTCCGTACAGATAAAATCAAACACGTGGTGACGTGGCAGAGTTCCTTCAGTGCGCAAAATCGTTAACTGCGTATTTCGGTACTCCAAATCGTTACTAGGGCACTTCGGTACTCCAAATCGTTACTAGGGTACTTTGGTACTCCAAATCGTTACTAGGGTACTCCGGTACAGCAAACCGTTACTAGGGTACACCGGTACAACAAACCGTTACTAGGGTACTCCGGTACAGCAAACCGTTACTAGGGTACTACGGTACAGCAAACCGTTACTCCGGTATTTCGTTACTTCGGTACTCCAAATCGTTACTTGGGTACTCGGTACTTGAAATCGGTTTTCGGTACTTTTCAAAGTAACGGTTACTTGAGTAACGGGTATTTTGTACCGGGTACTTGTCTGTACCCGTTACTCTCGTACCGGGTACAAGAAAGTACCGAAGTGGCCCATCACTAAAAATAACCATAGTTGCTTCCAGATTTGGCACTATTACCTTTTTTTTTTTTTTTTTTTTGGTTACAAACTACTATAGTTTGAAATTGATGAGGATAAAGTTATGGTTCTTATTAAGATTTTTATTAAGCACATTTCAGTTTTTATTAGGTCTTCTTCGTTTCTTTGGAGTAGGCAGGATAAGCGAAGTATTAGTTTTTTGCTTTATGCTTGTAATTGTTTTCATTAACACACTAGCTGTTCTCTGAGCCTGCTCAATAATGTTCATAATGCACACAGAACCGATGGTAAATGATAAAATTTATTTTCCCAAAAGTTCACTTCCTTACAGAACTGTAAGGTTCCAAACCTTACAGTTCTGGAACTTTTCACAAAAGCACTCGAACAGCTCGTCTCAGTATGACACAATGCCAGCAGTAGTTATGAATTGCTAAGATAATTAAACACAAGACAGTATACAAAGCCTTAATGCTTCGCAGAGTAATCTCTCAATACTTTGAAATAAACTTAATTTTGATGCTCTCTACAGACTTAAATAATGTTTCCCGGGCCGCTGAGAAGTTTCTAATACCTTCGATTTGCTGGAAGGTATATACAGTTATAGTAGTTACCTATAGGGCAGCATACAATTACAGTTACGTGTAGCAGTCAGAGCAATTATAGATATACAGTGAGTCCCAAAATTGAGGGTACACTCCATTCTACGACAGAATTCACGTTTAGAATGAAAACAAAAACTGTCAGATAAAGACAGTCACCAAAACCTTTAGACGAGGATATAGAAAGATATCTAATCTTAATATTTATTCATGAATAGACATAAAAAAATGCATGAAATATAGAAACAAAATGTACAACAGAAATCATCAAAAATCTGAGCTCACAAAATTGAGGGTACATGTAATTATTTTATTACATAAATTATAAAAAAACAACACATAAATATTTTGTAGCATACTCACTCGCTTTGATGACAGCTTCCAGCCGCCGGGACATCGAATCGACAAGATTTTTCGTAATTTCGGGTGAAAGGTTTTCCCACTCCACTTTTAGTACATGCTTCAAATGTTCTTTACTTGTGATCTGATGTTTTCGGACCTCTTTTTCAAGGTGGGACCACAAATTTTCGATCACGTTCAAATCAGGAGATTGAGGGGGTGTGTTCAGCTGATTTCGGCAGTGATACAGCAACCATTCTTTGACAGTATTTTGCTGTATGCTTTGGATCATTATCTTGTTGAAATGTGAATTTTGATCCTAGTCCCAATTGAGTAGCACTGTCCTTCAAATTATTTTTCAGTATATTAAGGTAACCCATTTTATCCATTATTCCATTAATAAACACTAGCTTTCCAACTCCCGATGATGCCATACAGCCCCAAACCATTACTGACCCACCTCCATGCTTCACAGTTGGAATTGTGCTTCTTGGATCTAAAGCTGAATTTTTCTTGCGCCATACCATACGATGACCGTCACTGCCAAAAACATTAAATTTACTCTCATCGCTGAAAATAACTTCATTCCAGAAATCTTTAGGCTTTAGAATGTGCTCTTTAGCAAATTTTAATCTGTTAGCTCTATTTATTTTACTAATGAAGGGCTTTTTGAGATCTTTTCTGCCATTATAACCAGCCCTTCTGAGGATTCTGCGCACTGTTTCTGCAGAAACAGATTTACCCACAGTTTCCGAAGTACTTGCGGCAAATTTGGGGGCACTTATTGTAGGATCAATCCTTACCGTGTGCACAGTTCTCCTCTCTGCTGCTGAACTGAGAATTTTCTTCCTGCCTCTCCCTGCTTGGTTTTCCAGCGTACCATCCTTTCTAAATTTTTGAATGATTTTTCTAATACAATTTACACTTCTTCCAAGTATTTCTCCTATTTTTCTCAAAGATTTTCCTTGATTAGACAGATTAATGGCCAGTTTTCTTTCCCCAATCGTCTTTTCTTTCCTATTCTCCATATTTGTCACACAGAAAGGTAGTAAGCTCAAATTTGAAATATTTGGATACTAAAAGGTTGTATTTTTGTATAAATCTTAGATACAAATTATTTTTAAAATTTTACTGGTAGTTTTACACAGTCATTTAAGAAGTGTACTTTCAATTTTGTGACTTTCAGAAGTTGAAGATTTTCGTTTAAGTAATATAGTACTTTTTTAACGGAGTATTATAACTTATTTTTTGTGTAGTTAAGAAGAAAAATGTATATTTTTTAATGGAACAAAACTAGGAAAACTTGCATAATAATTTCTATTCTTAATAGCCTACAAATTAAGTTAGCATTAAGTGTACCCTCAATTTTGGGACTCACTGTATAGGGATCAAACAAAACTGTTACCAAGTTTGGCGACTTTTGGCTATTTTTATTTGAGCGACAAAGTCTAAACCGCCCAAACCATCGTCAGCTTGGCGGCAATCATTTACCTCAGTGTTAAATGGGCTTGCCTCTGTAATCTTATTTTTCCGAAGAAGCTTAACGCTCTTGAGGCTTTCCATGTTATATTATACGTTAGATTACATATAATTGCGGTAAAATTATTTTACGTATATACAAAATTCGTAAGAACAGGCATACGTAGCTTTCCAAAAACTACTTCCTTCTCAAGAAACTCTAGCAATTTATGGAACAATTCCCTTGATCCTTGCATTGGATTATTGGATAGTTCTATCTTTTCCAGACATGTTTTTCGTAAAAAAAAAAAAAAAAACTCGTTTCTTCAAAAGCGTAATAAGCTAAGTGAGCAATAATTAACGAATTCAGTGAATTTCAAAATTAAAAGCACTCTTCAAACACAACATTACGAGCACACCAAAGTTTAAATAGGTTCTGATTCTAAACTATCAACAACAAGCAGAGTCGTAGCTAGGGTTTTCAGCGCCCAGGGACAACTGAAGATTTCGCGCCCCCTACTGCTTGCCAAAGATGGAAAACATTTAATTCTAAAATGTCGTAACATCAGTTTGGCGCCCCTTTGATTCTGCGCCCGGGGACAGATGCCCCCTCTAGCTACGCCCCTGACAAGTCGTATAGGCGGCAAACAGGCGGTTCGGAAGCGCAAAAGAATCGCTTGAAAAGTCGCCAAAACGTGCGGTCGCCAAGCGTCATCTGCGTTTAGCATTCTTAAGAATGAATAGCTTCAAGGTCGTACGCCAACTTACCACAATCGTACTATGTATAATTCTACTAATTTTAGTAATGCTGTGAATAAAAAACAAATTCCTTAAATACTGTGAGGTCTGCTATCACTGCTGTTTTTTCCACACACATTTTCTACTCCTTTTTGCACCTCCCGTTGAAATTTGGCGTTATTCTGGTTGCCTGTGATAATAACTTTCATCGTTCCACAATAAACAAAATTTTTTTCATACAAGCCTCGGTTAATCTGGAGCTGCCTAACATAAGCCGTGTTTAGTGCACGAAATATATTCCTCATTTTTGTATAAAATATATTCATAAGCTTTTCCCGAACATATTCCTAATCTGATTTTCAAAAATGACCCCTTGACCGACTGCGCGCATTTTTAACCAATTCCTTTGCTCAAGTGGTAGCCACTTCTACCGTGGAATAATAATTTATATTGCGTTTATCCTCTTAAGAGCAAAAAAATCTGACCCGGTATGATTTCCAGATGTGAAAACGATGACTAATAAAAAATGTAAGTTATAAATAAAATATAAATTATACCGTATATATGTTTCATTAGACTATGATTCTTCCTATGCATTAAATAAATATCTCGTAGTTTTGAGGAGATTCTGATTCGTCATTTGCATTAAGTAAACATCCTGTAGCTGACGCGACAGGCTTGAACAGAATTAAGCGAGTGTCTTTCCTGTAGTGAAGAGGTAAGATAATTCTGTGTGTAAGTGAAAGGAAATGGCAGAGGATCGGCAGCAATATTACAATCCTGGGGATATAATTTATAAAAAAAAAGCTTTCGTGACTGTACTTAGGAAGGATTTGCATGCAGTTATGTGCGAAAACTGCTTTGAAAGGTAGGATTTTTCATAAGATTTTCCTCTTTAAGGAAATGTGATTTCAATTTTTTTTTAAAATTGCTAAGCTATTTGCTTCATTTTATAACAATGTATTGGCTCCAAATGTATAACTTTTATGTTCTACTATTTCACAAAGGAAGATTTTTGTGCCTCGTGATATAATGTAACAATGTACCTTTCATAATTATCTAAACCATATTTATAGGTATCTTTAAATATCTTATCTCTTTAAGCTTAGGAATGTTAGTAATGTAATATTGTGAACTTTTTATATTCCTCCGTTTTACAGCTTGCATTATTATGTAAGCTGTAAATACTATTTTACGAATATTGTTCTGAAATATGTTGCTGTATGACAATTGTGTGTTACAGACTGGTTTAATAATTATTCTACAGTAGGTAAATAGTTGATAGATATTATTGTAAAATACACAATAAGAATTGATTACCTTTTTCGCTGTTATCTAGCGAAAACGATTATCCGCAAGTTGAGACTGATGAGGGTGAATACGTTCTTTCATGAATTGCAAACGCACAGTATTTAGATAAAGTGTAGAATCGCTCACTTATTTGTTTGGCACTTTTTACAAGAGTAAGAAGAATTGGTCAATTTTCTTTGACTTTTTAAGTGAAAAATAGGTCGATGTGTATATGGATAAAGTAAAGGGAGTGCGCAGTGCCATTTTTGTGCAATTTTGAGATGATTTTTTTTAAGTGAAAATAGGTCGATGTGTACATGGGTAAAGTGAAGGAAGTGCTCAGTGCCATTTTTGTGCAATTCTGGGATGTGTTTTTAAGTGAAAATAGGTCGATGTGTACATGAATACCGAGTATGTGCAATTCTTAAAAACGCACCAAGCAGTGGGCTATTCTGTACTTCCCCCCAGTATTTTAATATTGGCTTAATCCTAGTATCCGGTGCACACGGGATTTGGCGACTTTATGATGAGCAATAAAAACGGGACATATACGATGAGTAGTAAACGGGTCATTCAAAGAATATATTATAGTTATACATAGTATATAGTGTATAGTATATACATAGACGTTGTTTGGGTATGTATATAGTATATAGTGTATAGTACATAGAAGTTGTTTGGGTCGCCAAATCCCTTTTGCACTGGATACTAGGATGAAACTTAGATAGAAGCTAAATGAAAAAAAACTGTGAATTTTGAATTTAAAAATAGCAAACGTTGTATTGTAAAACCTTTAATAGTTCGCTGTAGAATTAGTCAGAAAAGGAGATCTAGTATCCCTCTTCTCTTCTGCCATATGTTCCTCCAGACAATTTTCACAATGTAAGATGTAGCACCCTCAATCCGCAAAAACACTACAATCGTAAATTTTCATATCTTGGTGCAAGATTCGAACCCATCCCAGCAGAATGATAAGCAGCAAGCAGTAAAAACGAAACATATACGATTAGTAAACGGGTCATTCAAAGAAAGTATATAGTTATACATAGTTATATAGTATGTATGTAGTGATAGTATATAGTGTATAGTATATACATAGACGTTCTTTGGGTCATTTTTGGTGTTGGTGATTCAAAATTCACAGTTTTTTTCATTTAGCTTCTATCTAAGTTTCATCCTAGTATCCAGAGCACAAGGGATTTGGCGACTTTATGATGAGCAGTAAACGGGACATATACGATGAGTAGTTAAACGAGTCATTTTGGTTGTTGGCGATAACTTTCAAAATCGCGCCAAGACTGCACCGTACCAAAAGCAATAAACAAATAAGTGGGCGATTCTGCACTTTAGCCTAAAAATTAATCAGAATGAAAATGAATACAGAAAAAAAACAGAATTTACACAGGTTCTGTTTCACTACGAGATGATAATGGCGTTGTCTTAGCTGTTATGAATCTGTCACCAAATTCTTCTTCCATTTACTTCCTTTATGGGTATCAAATTTTTTTATATACATTTGAATGAGATGATTTAAATTCAGAGACAAAACCAGAAGATCTGGAGCTGTACCGAAAGATACGATGCAAAATTTGGAGGTCGACCTCTCTAGAAAAACTGCACCTCCGGTTACACATAAAACATTACTTTTAAAATCTCTTAACTAGAAAGATGCAACTTACACGTTGCTCTCACTTTTAACATCAGTTTATATCCTCAACATAAATTACAAATTAAACAATATCCAGCACAATCAATGTTCAATGTTAGTTCACTTTCAATGTTAGTTAAATTCAGCAATTAATGATCCAATTACGATCACCGTTGAGCCAAAGTTTCCTAATCAGTCGGCAGATCATACACCACAGCTATGTTTGCAAGCAGTAATAACAGCCTGAACTGTCCATAATCAGTGATAGGTGCATAACAATACCCACCAGACGGTGCAAGAGTTAACTGGGTAAAATCCTAGTATACGGTGCAGCCTTGGCGCGATTTTGAAAATTATCGCCAACACCAAAAATGACCCAAAGAACGTCCATGTATATATACTATACACTATATACTATCACTACATACATACTATATAACTATGTATAACTATATACTTTCTTTGAATGACCCGTTTACTAATCGTATATGTTTCGTTTTTACTGCTCATCATAAAGTAGCCAAATCCCGTGTGCACCGGATACTAGGATTAGACCTCGCTTTTTACAAGAGTAAGAAGAATTGGATTTTTGTGAATTTTCTTTCACTTTTTAAGTGAAAATAGGTCGATGAATAATGAAAGTGAAAATAGTGAAAATAGGTACATGGATAAAGTCAAGGGAGTGCACCAGTGGCGGACTAAGGCTAAAACGGGCCTTAGGCAACATTGTAATTCCGGGCCTATCCTTCAATCGACACATACTTTGCGTTTGGTAGTTTGGTTTTAAAGGATATAGTAAGTAGTTCTATTGGATTATCGGATTCCAAGAAAAAAAAAAGGAAAAAAATAATATACACTTACAAAAATTAAATAAACATAATTTATTAAAACAAACAAACATAAACATAATTTATTAAACCTAGATTGATTAGTTATATTGCCTTTTTTCTCACTTTTAATTCTGCAAACTCGTCATTTAGTTTGTCATAATTAATATACTTATTTAATAACTCTTTTTCTATATAAAGTAATGATAAACTATTTAATTTTTGTTGGCCTAATGTGGATCTTAAAATTTTTTTTATTCTGGCCATTACTGAGAATGATCTTTCACCTCTTGCATTGCTTATTGGAAGTGTTAAATAAATTCTCAGAAGTATGTTTAAATTAGGGAATGTTGCAATATTATTATTTTCCTGAATAAATGACCGCATGGATACAGGCGAAATAATATTTTCTTTACGTAGAAAAGTCGGTACTTTTCCGTTTCGCCGGCGCAAATCTCGCCAAGCAGACTTTATTGGCGACAACATACAGTATACACATAAAAAATATTAAAAAAATGTTAGTTCTAAGAATTCTTTTTAAAAAAGAAGGCATAAACATTTTAATATCGCTTAAAATTTTATAAAAAGCCAATAAATAAAGACAACAAATTTGTAAAAAGACATTAAGAATTTACTATGCTTTCATTGTTCAACATCCTGATTCGCCGGTTCATATCGCGTGACCCCAAGCGATCTCATCTCACGTAAACTACTCTACAAAAATCTAATGCTCTTAGTAATTATCCACATTAATTTCAAGTTAAATCTTAATTTGGAACACAAGTTTAAATGCAAGAAATATTTCAATTCGTACGAATAGCTTACTCAGAAATTATGTAAAACTGCAGTGCTTTACTTCGCTAATGCATTCTCATTAGAAGTGATGAATTTAACCCTTGACTTTACCTTTTCTATATTTTTCGGCTTCGGGTAAGTGCTGTGATTGCATCCTAATTAACTTAATTACCGAAAATTGCCTTAAACATAAAACTGAACTATCTGATAAAAATTTTATGTAATGATATGCCAGTATTGAAAGAAACAATCAATCTGATAAGAAAAAGCTGCGACTTGTTTTGAAAATGAGGCGTAAAAGGTTGTACCATTATTGGCGACTTTATCGCTTGCGCCGGCAAAACGGAAAAGTACCGAAAAGTCTTAAATTGTAATACTTCATTTGTCAGTTCTGCTAAGTTTAAATCTTGTTCACATTTTAATTCCTCTATTGAAGAGTCGCTAGCACATCACTATCATGAAAAATTGTTTTGATATTTATTGCTAATAGTTTTATATCCCTCAGATCTTTTTTTAATGTTGCTAATTAAAGAATCGCATACAACAAAAAGTATTAACTTTAAAATGTTCTTTGCCACTGAATCTTATTTCATGATTGGAATTTCACCATGAAATAGCTTTCGTATTTTCTTAACTTTTTCTGCTTCTTTTTCTAAATTGTCAAAATCATCTGTAACAGTTTGTACGAAATTTATCAATTGAATCATATATTAAAACTGCTCTATTGACGGATTCGTCTTTTTATTGAAGTGTCTTGTTTGAAGCATCTATTCTCTCAAATCTTTTCCTATATAGTAAGTAACACTACATACTCAAATGTATTAAGTTTTTTATGTAAATCGGCAGCTTTGGACCTTGTTAATGGTTTTTCATCTTTGTTTGAGGAAAAATGACGTAAACAATGTTTAATTTCTTCATATAATTTTCCTTTAAGGATTTCGCAGTATCGGAACGAGCAGACCACATGGTGTCACATATGTTTAATACTCAAGTGTTTGCTCTTACAAAATTTTTGTAATGCATTGCACCTATGTGTAGAACTTGAAAAAATACGTACAATTCCTGAACGATATTTAAAAAAGTGGTCATTTCCATGCAACTTTCGGCAGCATCGTTTCCAATTAAATTTAATGAATGATTAGGTTTTCATCCGCAGAGAACCCGTTGACCCTTCGGGAAAGAACCCGTTGGCGCCGTTGCATTTTTACTCGCCAAGCTCGATGAGCCGAGCCGTAAACGTGATATTTTGTAAACGTGATTTTTAGTGCATGTAAATTCAAGTTAGCATACAAAACAATATATTAAGCATATGGTAGTAAAAATTCACAGATAACAAGCATATAGATGTAAAACTAACCGGTTAAACGTGATATACGAAAATAAATTTTTATTAAATTCAAGTTAGCACAGAAAACAATATATTAAGCATAAGATAATATATTAGCATTTATAACGGAAATAAAAAATATAAATTAGTATAAATGTACTGAAATTACCCGGTTAAACGTGATAAACGAAAAAAATTTGTCTTAAATTCCAGTTAACACAGAAAACAATATATTCCTTACATCAGCAGTGGTTTGATAATTTTGATGACCATGGTGATGCATCAAACTATTCTGTCATCGTAGATAATCATATTTTTTATTTCAATTTAATCATCTATTTATATCACCTGCCATCCTCTGAAAGGTTATTGTTAAGCATTAACAATATATTATCTTGTTAAAATTTTACGCCATAAAAATTGATTTATTCTCATAATTTTAGATGACAATAACCAATAATAAAAATAAAAGCATTACTTAATTAGTTAAAATGCACATTTTTGCGGCCTACGGAAACAAATTATTTAAGGGTTGGAAACCTCATAGCATGCTCACAGCTGTTAATAATTAAGAACACAACGTGAATAGCCGTGTTACAAATTAGCATTCACCCCCCCCCGGCGTATTTTCTTCCTTTCTTCCCGAACCGAGAACCGGCATCTATCTACGAAAATATTTCTATCTATTCGTTGTTAAAAAATTCAGAAAAAATAATAATAAATAAGAGAAGAATAATATAAATCTGCAAATGCGGACAACGACAGCGATAATTCAACAAAGTGAACGCAAGAGGAATGGTTGCGAACTTCGAACAAGCGAATAGGATAGTTGGTGTTGGTGTATTTAATTATGGCAAAGCACACTAGGGCTATCTGCCTAAGGGGAGGGATGCCTTCGTGGAGGACTTTCTAAGGGAAACTGGCTCGTATACACGTTACACATGGGGAAAACCACGAAAACACCTATGCAGCCAGCCCGTTCGCGGGATTCGAATCTCGGACCGAACTACCAGTGTTCAGCGACTTTACCGCTCGGCCGCTGGTGGGCAGGAATAAGATAAATCCGCTGGGTTACCAGGTTTGAACTATTATCGCCAAAGTTGGCGATGTTTACATTTACCGGGTTCTCTGCGGAAGTGCTTCCGAATGATTTGCGCATAGTGGGCAGAAAAAATATATTGTTTTATTTTGGATTGGAGTCCCGTATATTTACCTGACATAATAAATGCATTACCATCTCTGTCTCCGACAGTCAGTGATGTCTAAATCTATATTATTTAACCATTCTAAAATAACTTTCTCCAAGTTTTCACCAGTATGAGAAAATATAGGTAGAAATCCCAAAAATCTGTCTTTTATACCACTTGGAAGAACATAGCAAATGACGGTCAGCTGATGTGTTGAATCAATAATTAGAGAGTAAAATTCGGCATCCTTTATTTAGTTTACTATTGTGAGTTGTAAATCTTTCGATATAATAGAAATAAATTCATCACATATTGTAGACGACAAATATTTATAGTACCGGTGCCGCAGTTTGCTTATTTTTTCATGTCTTCCCGCAATAATGGATCGAACTTGGATAAATATTCCAAAGCACCTATATAATTACCATTACTTTCACGAAAAACACTTCATTTTTACCACGAAACGCTAAAGAGTATGAAGAAATAAATTTAATTATCGCTGCCACACGATTAAGTACTTCCCTCCAATATTTTTTTCATTTATAATTTGTTTTTCCAGTTCAGTGTCAATGCGTCCGGTAATTTTAGATCTTGTTATAAAAATTAAAATGGAGTTAATGTGGTCACTGGAGTTTTCATGCTCTGACAACTTTTTATGGACATTCTTCCAATCCTTCATCCCTTTTGTGATTAGTGTTTGTCTGGAAAATAATTTACAGACGTAACAGTACAATAAGTTGTTGGTTTCAGTATAAGCCAACCAATCTGTTTGAACTTTTTCCCCGCTATTAATTGTTCTGAAGAAGGAGGCAATAGTTAATTATCTTGTGATTTGTTTTGACCCTTCGTTGCATTGAATAGAAGATGATTCCAAAGATCCATTTATTGATTTTGGTGGATTTTTTTATGTAATACTCTAGCATGGCGTATGTTAAATATTCTGGCCATAATGCAATTACAAAACTCTTAGTTTCATCATTACTTTGAGATGATTTTAAATTTATATTTTCTCTTTTTGTTTCATCTTCACAAACGGAATTGCTTGGTTTTTCCTGCTGGTCTTTTTGCAGAATAGTTTCGGACACAAATGATGATTCTGGAGTTTTGATTGAGCAGGTGAAATTTGTGAAAATGATGACGATTGTTGTAATTGTTCTCCATCTACAGTTAAAATTTTGCCCAACGATCTTTTCATTTGTTTTGTCACTTTATCTCTATCTGCTTTTCGTTTTCTTTTTTCACTTCCCCTTAAATGTTTATAGGAACTCATTTTAAAGACCATGTACTAAAAAGAAAGAAGAAAATGATTTCCAATTAAATTTATTTTTACTCATTATCACAATCACAAACAAAATCATAGTTTGTCGTATTTATATTATTTTAATTAAATAATGTAATACTTTTATAAAAACTTACATTTTTATTTTAGGAATTTCAGAAAGTATTAACTGTGAATCCAAAACAATCTATTTGCAATCAAATATAGGTACTTAACTGCACAAAAATTTGTCCAACGATCTTTTCTTTTGTTTTGTCACTTTATCTCGATCTGCTTGTAAATTAATTTTTACTCATTATCACAATCAAAAACAAAATCACAATTTATCGTATTTATATTATATATTATTTTAATTAAATAATGTAATGTAATTTTATAAAAACTTCCCTTAAATAAAATAAAAAATTCCTAAAATAGTTAGGAATTCCAAAAAATATTAACTGTAAATCTAAAACAATCTATTTGCAACCAAGTCTAGGTATTTAAGTCTTAATTGCACAATTTTCAATCACAACTCACAAACGATGCAGTACGTTCAGGAGATATTGATTTTAAATAGCTACATTTGACTTTTTAAACACGTTCGATAGGCGCGAGGCTCGATCGTATTTACACACATCGACACTCGACATCGACACTCGTTCATACTTGTCGACTTAATCAATCAACGATTCGGCATAATTTGGATACGTTTAAGCAATAATTATGAATATCACGTTTCTGTGTTAAATAAAAATTAATTATAAAAATTAAAAATCTAATTTTCGGGCCCCCAAATTTACGGGCCCTAGGTACATGCCTAGGTTGCCTAGGCCTTAGTCCGCCCCTGATTTCAGGTTAAGTTGAATTAAAAGTGTTTGAAGTTGCATTGATTGACTTGATTAACCCAAGAAGTATTTACGTACTTACGTGCTTGAAAAACGCAAATAATGCTGAAGTGTATTAAATAATTTTATAAAATGTATTACTTGAAATTATGAATATTTTAATAAACTTGTGATTTAATGTTTTCATATCTAAATAGTCTCATTATTTATTTCGTTTGCATTATCATTATTTCCTTTGCATATCGAGACCAAACTATATAAAAATGAAAAAAATTAAATAATGTATAAAAATAAAACGTCAAAAGTCTAATCTTTGGAATATGGTAACAGGTAGTTTGGCGACATTTTGGTAAGGCGATAAAGGTTACTAGCTAGGACTTTAGCAGTGTACATGGATAAAGTCAAGAGTGTGCGCAATGCCATTTTTGTGCAATTCTGAGACGTTTTTTTAAGTGAAAATAGGTCGACGTGTACATGGATGATACCGTGTATGTGCAGTTCTTAAAAACGCGGCAAGCAGTGGGCGAATCTGCACTTTCTCCCAATTTCGCACCTAATCTTCGTCATGATTAAGCACTTTTGTTCCATAAAAATTCTAGCATAAACGTAATTCGCCTAGCAGATTAAAAACATGCCTTTACTTCGTGAAAACAAAATGGCGTCCAAACAAAAACTAGCAGATTGCTGTAGCAGAGTTGGTCGCCAAAAAATCGCCAAGTTACCATAATCCAAAGATTAACCCGTCAAAATTCTAAACGTATGCTGTTTTTAAATATTATTAGCCCAAATGCTCTCGAAACGGGTAATGTATGCGTAAATGTTAAAAACGCCCCTTTGGCCGTAATATGAAATCTGAAAGCTCTCCGAATATTATTTTTGGCTGTGTATCTCTTTAACATGAATATGAGCCTGTTTCTCTCAGGCAGTCCTTTTCTCATACACATAAAACCCTCCTCCTATTATTATTTTGCATCAGTCAAATGAGCAACCAACCAATCAATTAAGAATACTGACTGGAGAATGCCATTATTCTTAGCAAAATAATAATAGTAAATTATAATTATTATTCATGTTAATAAAACTTATAAATTTTAATTAAGATGCTAAGTAAAAATTAACAAAGCTGCAGACTACATTTTAATTAAAATAATTGTATGTAATATGCGAAGTGTGATAAATAAACTAGACAGAAAAAATTAGTACAATAATTATTCTACCCTTTATTAACACATGTATATTTGATTTTTACGTGATCCTTTTATGTTGTAGTTTCGTAATTATTCTTATTACATAAATGAATAGATCATTTATTTATTTCAGGATAGATTTCTATTTTAGAATAGATAATTTTTCTATTTTTCTGTATTCATTTATATATTTCATTATTCTATATTTTCTATCATTTTTCTATTTCTATCATTTTTCTATCTTCTATTTCAGGAGCTTTTATCTAAAACGTTGTGGCGCTTGTCATTTTACTCAGTATTGTGGAAAAAAATGTCAGGTAAGGCAGATTATATTCATTTCAATTCCATCTTTTATACTGCTCTTTTCGAAAATTTTTAGCTTTGTACCTCCTTTAAAGAGAGAGACACATCTCTATTTAATATTAATTTATGTAATAAGCGGATTATCTTAGCGTTATAATGCATGTTTTAATTTTTTTTTTTAATTTTAGAAGAGTAAAAATAAACTGATGCTTTATTTTTTAATTAAAAAAACTTCTAAAATAAGGTATTTTTTTCTCCTTTCCGCATACCATCGTGATGCGAATTGCGGCGAGGGTATTGTGGATTTCTTCCATCTTATGATTTCGAAAAAAATCTAGATGACTCTACCGAGTGGCGCCCGAACTAAAAAAGTAGTGGTAAAAAAGTAATTCGTCATTACCACGATTTGGTGATTGGGTCCCCTCATCCTCAGTCACTCTATTATATTACTTGGCTATATTATATCATTTGTATTTACTTTCAAATATGGAAAAAATAAAAAAGGTAAAAATTTCATTTAAAAAAATTTCAAAATGTTTTTCTGCATACTGATTTAGCATTAATGAATGTTTCGTTTGAACGCGATTTCGGTCAAAAGAAATGAAATTAGGAGAAGTTTTATTGTAACTGTAGTTATAAAAGAAACTGCTTGAAAGAATATTGGTTAGGTCTGACTGATTTAATTGCTTAATGTATTTTTGTGTGCAACGGGTTCAGAGAAATCTCCTTAATAAACATGTCACTTGAACAGAAAGAAGGTAGCTTTTTATTTAAAAAATGACAGCTGATACAGTAAATAACTAAACTAGTCCAAGGAGAGAAACACAAATATGCAAATTTTCGTTACCAGCCGAAGAATATCACGGATAACGAAAATAACTCGTAAAGGAAAGTAGAATCAAAGATAGTCGCAGAGTTAGCTTTTTATTTAAAAAATGACAGCTGATACAGTAAATAACTAAACTAGTCCAAGGAGAGAAACACAAATAAGCAAATTTTCGTTACCAGCCGAAGAATATCACGGATAACGAAAATAACTCGTAAAGGAAAGTAGAATCAAAGATAGTCGCAGAATTCTGGAATGACTGTTTGTTTTATGTGATTATGGCAAAGCCTGGAGGGCTATCTGCCTAAGAGGAGGAATGCTATCGTGGAAGACTGTCTAAGGTAAATTGTCTCGTATGCACGTTACACATGGGAAAAACCATGAAAACGCCCATGCAGCCTGCCCATTCGCGGAATTCGAAGCTCGGACCGAATTACCAGTATTCAAGGACTCGGCCGTTGGTCTGCCCGAATTCTGGAATGCATAAGTGAACTAAATTGAACTGACTGACTGACTCTTTGTCGCTCACAGTTTGTGTTTATAGAATTGCTTGAGGGGAAAGTTAAGCGCTTTAAGAAGCTACGAGAAAAATCTCTTCTTAGACTTTGAAAAGAAAACACGTCTTTTTGGAAACATTTAGAATGTCATCAAGTCGACGAGAAATCGCCAAGTGTCGCTAGTTCCCTACTAAGATATTTTTACAATTCAAATATAAGTGGGTTCAGAATTAAAATCTGTAGAAAATAATACAGGAAATATATGCTGTCAAGCTCAATACATGGTCATAAATTCGATTAAGAAAATTCCAGTTATCAAAACAAAACAAAAATAATAAAATTATTTTTAAAATGCCAATAAATATTTAAACAAATTAATTAAAACTATACTTAAAAATACAAAACAAAAAATCTAATTTGCACACAAACACAAATATGTTCAAAAATATACAAAAATTGTAAACGGCATAAATTGTGTAAAGTATTTTTGTCCAAACACCGTAATCAGGACGAAGATTAAAAGCATTTTATTTTTAATTAATAACTATTTATATTAAGTATTGTAATTACTGTATAATTATGTTCGTTTAGCATTGTAAAGGCGTATTTGCTAGTATTTTATGTACATGTGTGGTCTGCGTCATGTGAAAGATACAACTATTTGTTTCAGTATTTTTCCTCTCCCATTTATGTGTTGTTAAAATGAACTCTTTTAATTTTTAGGAAGAAGCCTGGAGTGATCACAATTTAGAATGCAAATTTCTGAAGAATTTGCCAGACACCCTTGTGCAAGATATCGTGCAAATTGTAGCAAAAGTAATATTGAAAATAAAAGTAAGTTTTATTAATTTCTCATATTTTTTTCATACTAAAATCACTTCGTGACATAGAAATATCAAAAATATTGTTGTGATGGTTTTCAAACGCAAAAAATTATTAATAAAATCAAATGTTCTATGTTATTGCACCACGCGATAAATTGCATTGTTAATTGGTCGAATTTTGTATACCAAAGAGAGGCAAAACCACTTTAATTTGAATTTACTTCCAAGTATTAAAGTATGTTATTACAGATTGATACAAATTTGTGATGTGTTATCGATGTGATTTTTCAATGTATAAAGTTTTTCTCTCTCGATATGGGGAGGTTTCAGTGTGTAAGGTTTTACCGCGTGCCTTCTCGGTGTAATTAGAAAGCACGCTCGGCTAGCAGTAGGAAGATCTGGAGTTAAAAATAATTCTAAATGACTTCACAAGTTATGCCCGAACTAAGATATGATGGGTGATAATTCATCAGCACCGGGTTTTGGCGATTGGGTCCCCGCCTTCCCAGTCTGGGAGAATTCTGTATCACTTGTTAATCTGCCTGGATTCGGTTAAACACGCACTACAAACCACAGACATGGAATCCTGGTTTCAGAGCTGGAAAATAAAGATCAGCGTCGGAAAAACGGTGGCAGTCATGTTTTCATACTGAAGAGCCGAGAATTGTTATGTATAAAATACTGCTATCCTGTGGTCCAAGCAACTAATCTCTGTTGGTGTTATACTTGATGAAAGATTAACACGGAAGCCTCACATTACACATGTAATCTATGAATTCCGGAAGTGTAAAGCGAGGAAGTCTTCATCGCTTAATTCGCCAGAACTTGGTTTAATCCCTTGACAATAAGTTATTCATCTATAAGGCCATGTTGCGTCCTATTATTATTTATGCCTGTCCCGTCTGTGGTTTTGTAAAACCACGTTTCAGAGGCTGCAAATTGGTCAAAACATTACGCTACGGCCAATGTCCCGTCTGGGGTTTTGTAAAACCACGTTTCAGAGGATGCAAATTGGTCAAAACATTACGCTACGGCCAATGTCCCGTCTGGGGTTTTGTAAAACCACGTTTCAGAGGCTGCAAATTGGTCAAAACATTACGCTACGGCCAATGTCCCGTCTGGGGTTTTGTAAAACCACGTTTCAGAGGATGCAAATTGGTCAAAACATTACGCTACGCCCAATTTGTCATGCTCGCTGGTTCTACCGCAGCGCAACTATACACGAAGAGTTTGGCACAAAAACTGTTACTGTATTCATTGCAAAAATTTCTAAAATTATTTTAACAGAATTTCCAGCGTTAACAACCCCTCAATTCCAATGCTAAATTATGATCCTTAGACATTTAGACTGATTAATGTATTCCTTTGTTGTTCTTTGTTTCTTGTATTGCCCTTTACCCTAATTATCATTTGTAGTCTACCCCTTTCTTAAACGCATGGTTTCTGTCCTCCTCTCCGTGTTACTTTATATTATTTTACTTATATGCTGTTATAACATGTTATTTCTGTTTGTGTTATTATTTATATACAGTCAAAAGTCGTTAATCCGGATTCGTCAGGACTTCGGCGATTCCGGATTATAGATCATCAGTTTAAATCTGGTAAGATGGCATGCAGAAATTATAAAATTAAAAATATGAAACCGTAATTTATTGTTTAAGTTGCTTCGTTTTTTATGTGATATTACATTCTCTTTAATTCTATAAACAGACATAATTTCTTGTTCAGTTACAAAGTTCCGCTGTTCAAGTCCTATAATTGCTGTGTCGAGAATACCGACTAATTTGTCAATCGAAATTTTTTCGTTTTCAAAAACCTCTGTGTCACTTTCTTCACTATCGGAAGCGAATTATAATGATGAGGAATTTGATTTAAATCATATCAAAGACGGGGTACATCGAGATGAAATACTACATTTAGTAAGGAATTATAAGCCAAATAAAATAAAAACATCTGCCCTGAAGATAAGGACAGTGCTGACAGATCAACTTCCAATTCATTGCGCGCCGCGGCGTTAAAGTTAAACAAAGTTCAGATAAACAAAGGATATGCCTTTATCCATTTTTTGAAGCAATTCCACTTTCTGTTTAATGGACTTCGAAACATACTTTCGCTTTGTAGATCCTTTACTTATTAATAAATATATATCAGAAATTCTATTTGACATAATCGAAAGTTCAAGCTTACTTTTATAAAATTGCTCTAACAGTCTGCAAAAAATAATAAGCCGAATCCAATTCGAAGATTAAGGAACAACGCAATCTGCAACATTAACTGAATTAGATAATTTTAGCTTAGCTTATACCATCCGTTATACATTAAACGCGCATTCGTAAACGTATTTTGCGCACCCGCACACGCGTATTCGCAGCCGTAAAGGTCTTACGCGCATGCGTCTATGCGACGCATGCGCAGAAAGTTTGTAGCTTTGAGTTCCGGTTTATAGATCATTCCGGATTATGGGTGTCCGAATTAACGACTTTTGACTGTATTATTATTTGGAACAAAGCCTATAGTTTGCTGGTGCTCTGTTGCCTTTCTTACTTTCAGCCGATAGCTAAGCTTCTGCCAGCCAATCGTTAAACTTTCAGTCACGTGTACTATTTGACCCATCTCATGGCTCCCACTTCTCAATCTGTGCGTTACATACAAGCTTCGACATCGACGGACATGTTTTATTTCGTATAGTCTTTATTACGAACGATTTGCCATAGTTTTTTTTCTCCTAAAAGGAATTTTTCAAGGACTATTATGCTTTTGCGTTATTTTTTCATGTTACGTTTATCACATATCTAGTTAGCCTGGTATACGGCTTCAGCCCAAGAACAACGAAAAACGGGAATTTATGTTAACGGGAATTAGTTGAATTTATGTTCATTTGCTTCTAGATTCTTCGAATCCATTGTGAAATAAATAGAATCCTAGCTGCAGGCAGAAACACTTTTGCCTTTTTGCTACTTTTTGGAAGTTCCAAAAAACGCGTGGCGAAAAGCCGTAGGAGCAAATTTTCACAACCTGGCAACGTTATATAAATAGGGCTCCGACAGCTGGTCATTAATTGTTTCAGACTTCAAAGAATCAACTGAGTAAACTGTGTATAGAATTTGCTTTGTGAATAATATCAGTTGACAACGATACTTCCAAGGAGAATTTGCTTTATTTCTCCGTTATCATTGAGTTATATACAGCTATTTATTTCACTATATATTGCTATTAATTGGAATAATTTGTCAGTTTTTTTCCAACTAATGTGCCGTAATTATTGAAGAGATCTCCAAGTATTCGCGCAAAATCCTAAATGTGTTTGATATGGACCGATGCCAATAACTGTAATTAAAAAGTCAAATTGAATAATGGGAAACTATGGAACTTCATAATGGAAACAGAATTTATAAAAGAAAGGAAGTCTGGGAAGATTCAGATTTTAATGTCACTCTAGAGGATTCGTTATGTTTTTTTATGCTGTCGCTGAGCATTGTAGATTCATTCTGCTTTGTATTGTAGCATTGTAGCATTCTGCTTGTAGACTCACCCCTGCTAACACAATTTGTTTTTGTCTTTTTAACTTTATTGTTAAGCATCGCTTTCTTCGTCCTTACGCCACATAAAATTCAAGAGCAAAATCACAAAATATTTAAATACAGTATATCTTTTGTATTAAAGATATGATTTATCATTATATCGTGTGTGTGTGATTATGGCAAAGCCTCGAGGGCTATCTGCCTAAGGGGAGGGATGCCTTCGTGGAGGACTTAGTAAGGGAAACTGGCTCGTATACACGTTACACATGGGGAAAACCACGAAAACGGCCAAGCAGCCAGCTCGTTTGCGGGATTCGAACCTCGAACCGAACTACCAGTGTTCAGCGACTTTTACCGCTCGGCCGCTGGTGAGCCTATCATTATATAGTAAACTCTCACTGAATGATTCGCCTGGATTCATGTGTTTCTTTCCATTTGAAACCTGTTTCACTGCTTGAAAACTGTTTTAAAATAATGCAAATATGGGCTTGTGACTTTTGAAAAATCTAGTTCCGGCTCTGGAACTTTCCTAAATTCCACCATGCGATTTTTACTAACTTAAAGTGTTGCCACCCGTAATGTATAGAAAGCATAAAAAAATCGAAAGATTTTTTTTAAAAACTGCCCACTGCTCAAAGGTTTTTGGCAATTCTATAAGTAGATAATTGAAAATCGTATAAAAACATAGCGATCGTGACAGCTTTTAATGTTTAAAAAATGTTGGCATGTCGAATTTTTGGTGAGAAATTGCTGCTACTTTGTGTGTATTTTGACGTATGGATCGCGCGCAGTGGCTAATCACACCGACGGTTCGAATAGCCTCTTAGAGGCTAATCGCACCATCTACGTTAGCGCATACGCACAGTCAACCCAAGTACAAGCATGTAACACCGATTTGCTGTAAGATAAACGGCAGCGGGAGGAAATTTTGTTAACCCTAACCGAGCGATAGCGAGGGTTGTTAACAGTTTCTGCTTTATCTTCCTTGTACGAGATTTCTTTGTTAATTAAATTTGTCTAATCTTTGGAATATGGTAACAGGTAGTTTGGCGACATTTTGGTAAGGCGATAAAGGTTACTAGCTAGGACTTTAGCAGTGTACATGGATAAAGTCAAGAGTGTGCTCAATGCCATTTTTGTGCAATTCTGGGATGTTTTTTTAAGTGAAAGTAGGTCAACGTGTACATGGATGATACCGTGTATGTGCAATTCTTAAAAACGCGGCAAGCTGTGGGTGATTCTGCACTTTCTCCCAATTTCGTACCTAATCTTCGTCATGATTAAGCACTTTTGTTCCATAAAAGTTCTAGCATAAGCGTAATTCGGTTAGCAGATTTTTGGAAAAAAATGTTGAGGGGGGGGGAGAATGCCTTTACTTCGTGAAAACAAAATGGCGTCCAAACAAAAACTAGCAGGTTGCTGTAGCAAGGTTGGTCGCCGAATTTTCGCCAAAAAATCGCCAAGTTACCATAATTCTAAGATTAACCTAAAATTTTAGTTATTGTTACAGAAATTTACGTGTTATTTGTTTGACATAACTTGAGGGCGATGGATGTGACAAATACAAATTTCTTGCCTTTTGAGTGTGGAAACAAGTTTTCCATATATTTTGAAATTGAAAGGGCAAAATAACTGTATGAAAATCAAAATTTCGCTGTTTTGATTCAAACGCGATTGGAAAAATTTCACAAGGGTCATAAACATCGTGAAACCTTACTGGACAAATATGTTACATTAGAATGTAAAAAAAAGAACATATTCATAAACAGTTATATTTATATTCATAAAGAGTTCAATTCTTTTACTTAACACAGGAATTTTTATGCAAACTTAGACCCTAGTCTTAGCAAAGAAATGTCCGAATTTATTATTCAATAAGAAAACTTATTGAAAATTATACTGTTCTTATAATATGCATCACCTTTTCAGTGTCCACACATATTTATAGGTTCAAATGCCATATTTCAAAATCAAAGTTTTTTAAGAAATAAAATCGGTACTATTCGGTTTTGAAGGCCGTAAAAAATCGCCAAACTATTGTTGATGGCAGTGATCCCAAAAATAATTGCGGCAACCCTAATGCAAGAAAGGAAGTATAATAGTAAATAACTAAGATTGATGTTTTAATTTAGATGAAAGGTTAATTTCATATAATACTTTTTTATTATTATAATTTATGTAAGAAAGGCTAAACATGACTGAATGGATGCTCAAACATAATTTTCTATAATGAATGATGCCTTTTCTTTAAAAAATATTCTCTAAAGTGCAGAATCGCTCACTTATTTGTTTGCCGCATTTTACAAGGGTGAGTGAGTGAGTAAGCGCCACCAAGGAAGACCACTGACATGGCCTTAGCCTCACAGTGTGATATCTTCCTGGCAGAAACCATCTACTCAAAAACAATTGGATTTTTGTCAATTTTCTTTTACTTTTTAAGTGAAAGTAGGTCGATGTGTACATAGATAAAGTCAAGGGTGTGCGCAGTGCCATTTTTGTGCAATTCTGGGATTTTTTTTAAAGTGAAAATGGATCGATGTGTACATGGAGACCGAGTATGTGCAATTCTTAAAAACGCGTCAAGCAGTGGGTGATTCTGCACTTTACCCAAAATTCTATTGCAGACTTTTCGTCATGGGCAATTCCCAAATTGTGAAATCCATAGAATATCAAAAAAGGATTTAAAAATTAAACTAGTATTTCAATGGCGTCTTAAGAAATATATAAACTTACACAATCTGGAATCAGCGTGTAGCGCGTTTGCTAGATTTGGCGCTTTTGCGCATACATTTTCGCTGCAATTTTTTTACGGTTCTTAAAACGGAATAGTACCATAAAATCTTATAATTCATTTGCGTGTGAAAATTTTTCAATCTAAATCTCTTACAGTAAATTATTTTTGTCTTTTAAATTACATCTCATTATTTATTTAAATTTCATTTATTAATGTATTTATAGTAATATTTAAAGGCTGCCCAGACGGTATAGTGGTTAGGGAAGTCTGACTGTGACACCGAAGGGCCAGGGTTCGAAATCCGGAGAAGGCATGGTTGTAACTGTCCGTCCCTTCATAGGAGGCAATGGTGGCCCACCTTTTATGTGCCTCCATAATAAAGAGACCACAACATGTGGCCTTATATAGTTTAATGGTCTGGGTTACACTGTAACTATTCACAATCTGCCATTGGAAAAAAAGAAAATACTACTCTTTGAAATATTTTTTGTGTCCTGAAAATGAAAAGTATTTCAATAGAAAACGTAAACAGAGCATATAAAATTGTTAGTAAGCAGTATTATATGATTAATTGTTAATTTAATATTTGATTTTATCGCATTTAACATATTTCATGTCTAAAATTTCTACGCAGAAATAAAATTCAAATTGTTACTATCTTTTCTCAGAGGAAGAACTTCGAAGAGGAATAAATTAAAAATCTTTATTGTGCAAAGCACATCTTTGAATCTAATTATATTCGAAAAGTACAAAAAATGTAAACGACATTTTAGTTCCTCTGTCCCCAAATCAGTCAAACTATTCCAACCGTTCATAGTTTATGCGAACATAAATCTGACCATATATATATATATATAGTTTTACCAATGCTTAAAAAATGATAAACTACGCCAACGTCCCGCCTTTTTGTTTTTTTATTTAAAAAAAATGACTGCAACAGACATTGGCAGTTCGTGTACTTAGGATTTCTTCTTTTCGATTCAGTTCAAATGACGGATCCAATAACTGAGTGCGCTCAAATGACGGATCCGATAACTCAGTGAGCATGCGTGGCTAATATTGTTGTGAATAACCTGAAGAGGCTAATCGCACCGCTGGTGCAAATATCATCAGCCTGGATATCCGAACGGTAAAGTCGACGAGCACTGTTAGCGATTCGAGTCCTATCGAACGGGCTGGCTGCTTGGACGTTTCGCGGTTTTCCCCTTATGTAGCGTGTATACGAGTCAGTTTCTCTTTCAGATCGCCCTCGAGGGCTTTGCATAATCAAAATAAACCAATCCAAACCAGACATATGGATCACTGGTTGAATGGTATGTTTATAAACCTGTTAAGTTGCAATTTCATTAAATGTTTGGTAACAAATTGCGTTTTTAGGATAATATTTTAAACTTTGCAATCTCATAATCTGGCTTATTTTGTAACTTTTTAGGGTAAAAACTGGAGTGAAATAACGGATCAAATTGGCAATGAGATCGTGAGTTTTGCTGACCTTGATTCACGTAAGTTTTCTTTACTATAAACAGATAACTTTCATTTCAGAATTCTGAATACGTGTATAAATGCAAAGCATTGCATTAGTATTGGAAAAGTAAGCGCTGATTAAGAAAGGTCCTTGTATCATATTTAATTCTTGAAGTTAAAATGTAGAATTCTCATGCGCTATATGAAATGTAATGCTAATTTCACCGCGTTAAAAAAAAAAAAAAATTACATGACTAATAATCCTTTGGTAGAAACTAAGCACTTTTAAAAGGGAGTGTTTTTAATACTGGCGGTAAAATCGCAAGGTTTAAGCACTGCATGAAATGCAGAGCAGACTTACTTACAAATAGTAACTGAAAAAAATCTTTCTAAACAATAAAATGGAGAAGCAAGTGAATATAAACAATAAAATGGAGAAGCAAGTGAATATAAACAATAAAATGGAGATGCAAATGAATGCTGGAGATTAGTCAAAGGCAAGCCATTATGCATCATAGCTTCAAACACAGATTTTGGAATCACTTTTTGGGATTAGTCAAAGGCAAGCCATTATGCATCATAGCTTCAAACACAGATTTTGGAATCACTTTTTGGGATTAGTCAAAGGCAAGCCATTATGCATCATAGCTTCAAACACAGATTTTGGAATCACTGTAATTTTTCGGAAGCAATATGTTTGAATATCCAAAGATTGTATCATGGGCCGGTGATATGATAGCTCTACTTATTAACATGCCAACTAATTTCAAACCTAAACCTGGATGCTTCCACAGGAAGACTAATATCTGGATTGTGTCTTGAAATCTCTTATGAAAATGTATTATGTGCAAATGTATTAATTGTGTCAGGACCGCAGCGTGGGTATTAGGCTCCCTCGTTCAAATTGAAGTTTGGCGCCTCTTTATGGCGTTTTGTTGCACTCATAAAGTGCTGCAAATACGAGGGAACTACCTCGAAGTAATTGTAATGTTCTTTTAATTGACTCAATCTTTCAGTAATTTAAGAAATAGCAGTGTCTAATATTATAGTGTAAAATTCAACCTTAAATGTTACAAATTCTTATTTTTTTAACACGTACTCCACACGGAACGTGTTTTTATTGTCCGTATCGGCAATCAAATTGTTTTTTACACAAACGAAAACGACCCGCAGAAACGAAAACGAAAGTAAAATTAAATTTAAATTTAAAATTAAAATTAAAATAAAAATAAAATCTCATTTTATTGCTTAGAAAATATAAAACATGCAAAATTGCAAGCATGTAATTTAACAACTTTTATTTAAGTAACATTAAATTAAAAAACTATAAGTACTATAAATTTTGGCGCCCCCATGGCCCAGGCGCCTTTATGCGGGGAACAATTTTGCCACCCCTGCGCAGCGGCCTTGAATTGTGTCCTTCTATACTTTCATAAATAAATACGGGATAGGTAACGGAAGACGGCGACACTAGTATTTTATAGTCATCTTTGATGGTTGAACAGGTACAGTCCAACACTTCCTGTTGTGCGAAAACTCGCTTCGCTGTGGTTTGATAAGGAATGGAAAGGAGTAACAGAGGATGTGATGAATAAGAACTTCATGTTGTTATGGCAATTTATAATGCAACTGCATAAAAGACGAATTATGTAACAGTAGATAGAGTTCACATGCTGCCCAGAATGTCCAGGGTTTCCTTAAACTTTATGACGAGTCTCTTTTATTTGTGATATAGCCGCTGTTACCGAAATCTGTTATTTGTATTGTCCTGAAGTCTGAGGAAGTGGCTCGCTGGATATCTGTAGACAGTTTGCCAGGTTAGATTCCAACACTACCATATCTACTGCTATCTAATGCTTAGGCAACACTGCTTAGGCAATGTTAGTTTATTTTCACCCAGGTCCGACCTGTAACATAGCGTTTAAGCTGTGCATTTGAAAAACATCTTTTATTGTTTTCTTTGAGAAAGAATTGATAGGTTTGATGGCCATTTGGTGCGTGATTCCATTCATTCTGCTATTTTTCTTAAGCCAATTGGCGAGAGGAGGGAGTAAGATCGAGGCATATGTGAATTTCCTCCAACGTTGTAAGCTGCTTCGTCAGCCCGTGCATCTACTTACTCATTTCTTCTATGTTTGACATTGTCAGTGGAGATGGAAATGAAGGTGTTTGAAGCGTCATAAGTCCTTTGAATGTTACTGATGATACGAGAACTGTGGTCTTGATTTAAGATGGTGAATAGCACTGAGACTCTCGTTGTAGATACCAGCATTGTTGTATTCATTAGTTATTGCTTGAGTTATTGTAATTGCTAATACAGTCAAAAGTCGTACGGACACCCATAATCCGGAATGATCTATAATCCGGACCTCCGCATGCGCATAGGCGTTTACGTGCGTGCGTAAGACCTTTACGGCTGAGAATATGTTTGTGCGCATGCTCATAAAACGTTTACGCATGCGCGTTTAATGTATAACAGACGGTGTAAGCTAAGCTAAAATTATCTAATTCAGTTAATGTTGCACATTGCGTTGTTCTTAAATCTTCGAATTGGATCCGGATTATTATTTTTTGCAGACTGTTAGAGCAATTTTATAAAAGTAAGCTTAAACTTTCGATTATATCAAATAGAATTTCCGATATATATTTGTTAATATGTAAAGGATCGAAAGCGAAAGTATGTTTCGAAATCCGAAATCTGTTTATCAATTTCACGCTGCTCGGCGGGGGGGAACGCCGCGGCGCGCAATGAATTGGAAGTTAATCTGTCAACACTATCCTTATCTTCAGAGCAGATGTTTTTATTTTATTTGGCTTATAATTCCTTACCAAATGTAGTATTTCATCTCGATGTACTCCGTCTTTGATATGATTTAAAACCAGTTCCTCGTCATTATAATTCGCTTCCGATAGTGAAGAAAGTAACAGAGGTTATTGAAAACGAAAAAATTTCGATTGACAAATTAGTCGGTATTCTCGACACAGCAATTATAGGACTTGAACAGCAGAACTTTGTAACTAAACAAGAAATTATGTCTATTTAATAGAATTAAAGAGAAAGTATTATCACATGAAACGAAGCAGCTTAAACAACTTGCATTGAAAGAAATGTTTAATAAAGTAAACAAATAAATATTAAGCTTTTTCTTTTTGTAAATTTTGATACCCTTTAGATCATAATTGTTCTTTATTTCATAAATTACAGTTTCATATTTTTAATTTTGTAATTTCAGAATGCCATCTTACCAGATTTAAACTGATGATCTATAATCCGGAAAAATCGATAATCCGAAATCGCCGAAGTCCCGACGAGTCCGGATTAACGACTTTTGACTGTAACTGCGTTTCTGCTTAGAAGATGCTATTGGTGAGTGAAAGTTGTGCTTTCCATGTACGAGATTCTTGTTCGTTGCTTTATTGAACAAAGCCACAACCAGTTTCATTATACTGGCCTGATCCCTATGTGCAGTACTGAAACTTCGTGTTGGGTATGGTAGATTGTTGTTGTAGATGTACAAATCTGCTTAAAGAGTGATGTGATGATCGGCTTCTTAGTCGTTCATATATATATACATGTGAATGGAATTGTGGGATTGCGTATTTTTTTTACATAAATGAAGAACATAATGTTGTGTAGTTGTCAGTTCTTTTGTTTGTGCAGCTGTACATTCCTTTGTTTGATTGATGCTTTCTAAGTAAGTGTAGTCTGCGCAGTTTAAAATTCAATACTAGCAATTGATTTTAAGAAACAGTATGTGCAGTACTGTGACACCTCAGCACTTTCGAATATAAATTAGTGTCATTGAGCCATATCTTGATCCACCTTGGAGTTGTTTAGAGAAAACTATGTGGTAGAAACTATATATCACGCAGAAATCCTGATTGCGTTAAAGAATTAAAATAAGTCAATTAATTTGTATTTAAATAATTTTGTTCCTTATTTTATCGGTACTGCTCTTCAAAAATTAACTAAGAGGCATCATCTTGACCGGAGAGAGAGATAAAAAGAAATAACGGCAATAAAACAATCGGCCATTATAACCATAAAGAATAAAAGCAGCGCATATGAATATAGTGCGTCGCAGTACTTATGAATATAATACAATTATTATAAAAATATTAATAAAATGTGTTGTTTAAAATATATTTGTAAGACAGTTTGGTGTGTTTCAGAGTTAAGTTAGCAGTTATAGATGTTTTAAGAGGAATTTCTGATTTTTTTGTAGTTAATTTGGCTCCAATTCTAGTTATCACCGAGGCAAGTAACCCTTTTCTCGGCTGTGATTAAAAGAACTATTAGTAATTAAGATTATACAGGAAATGCTAAATAAGACTATGTTAAATTAATTGTCATGTTTTTATTTTCCTGTAGGCAAGGCTAAATTAGAATCCGATCCCAAAACGCAACTACTTGTGAAAGAAGTAATTGCTTGTTTAGAGACTTATATTGGCGAAGAGAATCTGCCAGAAACAGATCGCCTAATAGAAATAATTGGAAAGGTATGTATATTTTTAGAGCCTAGAGAAACGTTGGTCACCTTTTCCTGTGTCTGCTCATGATATCGGGATAGATATGTAGAATTAATATAGGATTCTGTCTTGCTTTGTTAACCGTTCCTAGTTTTATTTTAAAATGGGTTAGCACTGATTTCCTTTCGTTTTTCTTTTCTTTCTTTGGTTAATCTTTGGATTATGGTAACTTGGCGATTTTTGGCGAAAATTTGGCAACCAACCCTGCTACAGCAACCTTCTACTTTTTTTTTCGCCGCCATTTTGTCTTCACGAAATAAAGACAGGTTTCTTTTTTCTTTTTTTTTTATTTACTCAACATTTTTTCAAACAATCTGCTAGCCGAATTACGCTTATGCTAGAAATTTTATGGAACAAAAGTGCTTAATCATGACGAATATTAACTGCAAAATTGGGAGAAAGTGCAGAATCGCAAACTCCTTGCCGCGTTTTTCAGAATGCATACACAGTAACCATGTACACGTCGACCTATTTTTACTTAAAAAAAATCCCAGAATTGCACAAAAATGGCATTGCGCACACTCTTGACTTTATTCATGTATGTACATTGCTTTTTTTCTCATAAATTAGAAAAATTTGCACGAAAATGCAGGAAAATTTTGTGAATCTTTAAAGTCGGTAAAAAGGACATATATGAAATTACCTGATCGCGAAAAAGTATATACCCTTTCCAAGGATGAAAATTTGCACGTATAAAATAAATAAAATATCCAAAAACTTTTCCCTCTAAATTATCTATTATAAACGTCACCTGCGAATTTATAACGCAAACATTAAAAATGGTTGCAAATACTTAGTGTCAAATATTTAAATTATTGCCATGCACGTTTACTTCTACTGAAACGTATTCCAAAATGCTACAAACATATAATTTACAAAATTAAAAAACACTACTTAAAATATAAATAAACACATACATTAAATTAATAAAAATTAGCTTAAAATCTTAATTACTTTAAACTAATTCATTGCTAATGACAATTTTCCAATAATAGCATATTAATTTATTTATTCCTTATATTTAGAACAATGCATAAAAACACTAACTTACCTAATCTTCTTCAGAATCTCAATCGTATTCTTATGTGCGCCTGTTTCAGGATCTTTAAAATGATACTTATGGTTAACAGGTGACAGGTGACGGAGGACGGGGACGCCTGGTGTTTAACATAGGTAAACAGGCGTGTGTCCCACGCCCTCCCCTATCTAGGAATAACAACTCCCTGGGGCCCCGCGAGGCTGCCTCGGGAGTTTATAATACAGATCTAAAGATCAATACATGGCCAAACAGGAGCTGAGGATTATTGTTTGACAATGGTTGCGTGACAATAACTTTGTGGGTGTGCATGGCTGTTGGAATAACACAGATACATAAAAATATAACAAATACAAGAATAGATACATATACAGGCAAAAACAAACAAATACTAACAGATACGAACATAAGGATGCATTGATATTAAGATAAATATGAAGAGAGACACATATGTAAGATACAAGAGTAAAAACAAGAGTAATAAATACTTAGAGTCATATGTGTATTGCTGGTATCCTTGGGGTTGCAAATGTGCTGTGAGCACTTAAACACAGAGATGAAGCTATTAGTACCGGATGTCGAGTTATGGTGTCAGGAGTTAGTGTTAGAGTTCGCTGAAAGTACAGTCTGCACTATAGTTCAAATTTGCAAGAGTTCAGGCTACACTAAAGTTTAGTTGTACACTGTGGTACTAATAGTACTAAATTTGGAGTTTGGCACAGTCACTAAGTTTTAATGCAATTGCTATAGGTTGGTACAGTCACTACAGCGCAGACACTATGTTAGGCACAGTAATTTCAGTACACAGTCACAATGGTTGCACAGTTACTATGACTGTGAACAAGTACGGTGTAGGTACTGATCTTCACTGATGTGTGCACTAGTGCTTAGGCATAGTCGGAGTTGGTGCATGGTGTATACGTGCGGTGTACCATTCATTGCAATAGGTTGGAAGGTGATGTAGGCATATGAATGCACTTTGAGTTGACACATTTGGTACTCTGCTAGCACACCGGTAAGGTAAGTTCTAAAGAAGATTGACGTGTGCACATAAAGTTGAAGGCTTGGTGGTGGGGAGCTTTTGTTTAACAACTTGTGGGGGTGGCCCCTGAGTGAAAAGCTTTCGAAAAGGTTGGATAGTCGGTAGAGGGGACGAAAAGATGATCGTGTTTAAAGAGTTGCTGGATAGGTGTTGGTCTATTGCGGTGAGCAGATATCTTGGCCCATTGCCCCGATTTGAGTGATAGCTTTGCAGATTTTGGTTATGGCTGGCTTGTGAGTGATGATAAAGCGGTGGTACGCATCTCTGTTAATGGTTGGACATGGGAGGTGATGGTCTTTTGTCAGCTGGCAGGTGAAAAGATAGTGGTCTGGGTTGCCTGGGGCTCCACAGACGCATATATCTGTTGATGAGATGTTGTGCCTTTGGAAGTAGCTGGGGAATGGGCCGTGTCCCGTGATATATCGTGTCAGCGGAGCGATTGCGATGTGTCGATCCGTGCTGACTTTGGGGAAGAAATCGTAGGTGCGGCGGCCAGTTGTGCTATGGTTCCATTCCTCCTGCCATTGTTGGAGCCCTTTACTCCGGAGCTGTCCCTTTAGGTAGGAAGGTGGGGCTTGAAGGTGGATCTGCTGTGCATTTGAGTCGGTTACTGCCTGATTGGCTAAACGGTCTGCTGACTCATTGCCTTCGTTGTTGGCATGTGCTTTTATCCACATCAGCGTCGTGTGCATATGTGAATTTTGCTGCAAGAGGTGCTGAAGGGCGATGACTAGTGGGGATCTGTGCTGATGGTTCTGGAGGGCTTGAAGTGTTGAGTAGCTGTCTGTATGAAGTGTGGCATGAGTTAGATCATTATGGACAATGTGCTGCATTGCTGCTGTGATGGCCAGGACCTCCGCTTGGAAGATGCTGTTGTGATTTTCCAAACGACCTTTCCATTCTTGTTCTATCAGGCCATCCTGGTAGTGGATGTAGGCACTGCCTACACCTTCCTCCTGTTTAGAACCATCTGTAAAGATGTGGGTACCTTGTGAAGGTACTTGCATTCCAGTGTTGGTAGGGGTGCGTGGAATGATGACAGAAATTCCTTTGCCTTTAATTGCCGGGTGTGTGTGGAGAGGGTGTCCAGGTGTTTCAAACTGGACTGGGCTGTAGGTGCTATTGTAGAATGTGACGTCTTTTCTCAAGTATACTAGAGTTATATATGCCGCTTCCCTTTCTACTTTGATGTGGAGAGGCAGCAACCCCGCAAGGACAGTCACCGCAATTGTTGCAGTTGTGCGAAAGGCTTTCGTGAGGTTGAGGGCGAAAGGGCGTTGGACGGTAGTCAGTAATTTGATTTTACGAGCGCCCATTGGGTGGGCCCAGGCAGCGTACGTGGCGATCTTCTCTGCCACAGTGTGATATAGGATCTTCTGTATATGATGGTTCTGCCCCCAATTTTCCCCTTGAAAGGTGCGTGCCTTCCTTGCAATGGTGATAGTCTTCTTTCTGATGTCTTGAATGTGCGGGAGCCACGTGAGTCCTTGATCCCAGAGAAGGCCTAGATGTTTAAGGGTTGAGACTATCTTGATGTTTTGATTGTGCAATTTGATACAAGGACGGCGTGATGGATTTGTACCTGCCCTAAGGATGACAAGGGCCATGGATTTCTCAGTGAAAATTTTGAGTTTTAATGCAGTGCACATGTTTTCGAATATGGTACATGTTGCAGTCCCATTTCTTTCTAATTCCTTCCGTGTGCGTCCCTTGACCAGCAGAGCGACGTCGTCTGCGTAAGCAACAACTGTAGTATGCTGTGGCCAGTCAGCTTCCAGCACAGAATTGAAAGTTAGGTTCCAGAGAACCGGTCCGGCGCAGGAGCCCTGGGGGCATCCTCGCTCCTGGCTTTTGGTGGTTGTGCCGTTGTCGTTGGATATTAAAAAGCTTCGGTTCTCCAAATAGCTATTAAAGGTGTTAAAGATATTTGCTGGGCAGCGTGCTATTCTGAGGGCTTGTTTTATAGCAGGCCACCAGAGGGTGTCGAACGCGCTCTGCAGGTCGATGGAGATGAAGGCCGTATGATATCCCGTAGCTCTGTTGCGTTGTATAGTGTCCCGGATAGTACAGAGAGCATGTGTGGTGGAGAGACGTGGTCGGAAACCGAACTGTCTTGAGCTGAGTAAATTGGTCACGTGCAGGTGATAGGACAGCCGTTGGACAGCCGTTCAGACATATGACTTCCAGCAATCAGATATTATTATTCTACCCGATAGAATATACTGCTTAATAAAACTTAAAAAGCAATTTTTACTTCTATCTCGCACAACCTTAAAAAAACACTTATTACTACCCCTTTCAATCCCACTAAATACCCATTTCGAATTCACTTTAGATAGGGCCATGGGATCCAAAAATTAATCATTCACACAACACAGAATGAAGCTAAATACAAAATGCTTAAAAGTACTGCAGATATTTTTTCAGATTTCCCCCCCTTTTCCGATTAAAGAACTGTGATTCGTCCATATATGTCACATGACATATCTCATGATCTCTCATTTCTCTCAAACAAAATAATCCGTAATTGGAACTGGGTACTTGTTACATTATTGCCAAAGTCCTTTATCGCCTACCAAAATGTCACCAAACTGCCTGTTACCATATTCCAAAGATTAGCCCTTTCTTTTTTTACGTTAACATTTTTCACATTTTACTTTAAACAGGTTAAATTGAGTTCTCTATTTTATTAAGCATTGCAAGTTTTTCTGTAGGTAAACAAGGTTATGGTTTTGGAAGCTAAAGTCATGTGTTTATAATCGTGTTATTTCTCCTAATTTTCCCTCTGTGCAATGCTCAAAACATAGACGTCAAAGGTCATGTATTCCTCATTGTGTAATTTCTCCTAATTTTCACTATGTGTAATGCTCAAAACATTGAAGTCAAAGGTCATGTGTTTCTAATCGTGCAATTTCTCGTAATTTTCATCCTGTACAATGCTCAAAACATTCATAGGCTACAGAAAATGATTTGTTGAAATCACTACCATTTATTTATTAAAGCAAATGGAAGATTTCTCATCCCTGGGTTATCGTATTTTGCAAAAGTCTTTAATTTTATCAGCACTATTTATTTTCATCTATATTCAGTTAAATGTTTTTTCTAAATTTTAAGTTTGTTCTATTCTTAACGAGTGATGACATATAGCAACAACCATTATATAAAAGAACTAGCAGCTCGCGAATATGAAAAGTAACTGTACTTCCTTACTTATGTAGCTACCTCTAATCAGTCGCAAATATCGGAAGATTATTTTCTAAAGGCAAACTTCATCGTCGGATTTTTTACATTGAGTGTGTTTCATTTTAAGAACTGTTTTCATAGCGAATTTCCTCACGTGATATCATTGATTCAATATTTTTCTTCCTCTAGAATATTTGGTATTCTTTATTTATAATCATGTAGAAAAGAAAACGCAATTTGTTCAATATAACGGGCAACATATCTGATTTTCACGCTGCTTTTGTTCTTTCCTTACTTTTTCCTCTTCTAAGGTTGATCAACTGTAACTTTCCGTCAAGTGGAAAATAAGCAGTGCAGGATTTACGTATAAGCTACACAAGCTATAGCTTAGGGCTTTCTTGTTCCCTACCGCCCAAAATAAATTAAAATATAAATTAAAATATAGTATAGACTAATAAAGGGCCCCATATCTCAAATAGATTGGCTTCATCAAGTCTAAATTCGGCCCTGAAAATAATCGGTAGTTTCTTCGCGATACCGTTCATTGTTTCGTATTTTTCGTTATTTCCTCTAAAATACTGTCTGTGTTTAAACTTGAAATCAATTGAAAAAAAAGTTAGTGTTTTTCTTCAAGAGTACGGAAATTTGCATACTGAACAAAAGTGCAAAAATGGTCAGCAGTTCATCGAGATGTAAATAATTTGGAGATGCAACTAGAAGGGGATGGGAACCCCTTCATACTGATAGTTTGTTTCGTAGTTTCCGGATTAATTTTTTACTGCTTACCGCTTTATATACTGTTAAGCTTTTTATCAAATGAACAGACGGTTAATTTTTTTTAAAAATCCAATGCTGGGCACTTGCCGATTCAGCATTGATCACTCCTAGGCCAAAAATGGCGGCCATTTTATTCTGGAGGCGCCTAGGGACGGATAGTTAAACTCATGCCTTCTCCGGGATTCGAACACGGGCCCTTCGGTACCGCAGTAGGCTACTCTAACCGCTATATTGTCGGGGCGGCAGACAGGCAGATGTGAATGAAAATCAAAAAGTGCCAATATTTGATTCTGTAACAGCAACGAGCGTCGAATTATGGACTCCACAATGATAAAAAAGTTTTTTTTTTTAAGTTGCTATAGTATTTATCTGATTTTCTCTAAATTAATTTTAAAAGTCGCCACATTTTCACAAATCATTTGCTGTGACCACATTAACAAGGAAGTAACGTTTAAGATAAAGTCTTGCATCGTGCATGTGGCCCAGTGAGCTGTGGTCGGAGTAGGTTCTGTGAGGAGTTCTTGCCGCGGTTGCATATGAAAATCCCATAGTCTCGTCTTTTTGGAAGTGATGTAATTTAGTCGGATTTAAACTTATGATTTCATCTTTATAAAGCGTTCTTAAATCTTTTCCTTGACCCATCTAAAGAATAACACTGATGGTGGTTCTCAGTAGTAAATTTTAAGTATCGAATTTTTAATTATTCTCAAATAATTAACTTTTCCAAAATGCTAATATAATCAACTTTTTTAAAAAATCGAAATAAGCTATTGTTACGAAATGTACAGGCGCGGTGGGCTTCCCCGCGCAGTTTTAGGGTTGCCATAAAATGGCAAGGGAAGGCAGGGTTGCAACATTTGGTTAGAAATCGCCCATTTGGAGACAAAATTGACGATATACCATGGACGGTTGGAGAACCTTCTGGAACGAATTCTTACCGGTTTACCCCAGAATGCTCCCGAACACAAGCCGAAAGCTATATAAACCGTACTGGTCTGCACGTGACCTATACTACGACTAGAAGAACAACATCTGTCTGTTGTTGACTCTCCTGCACCTAGATGGTGCCCCCTCCGCCTACTTTCCTGCTTAGTACCCATTTCAAAATTCCACTTTTTTACTTATATACGCCCTTGCTAAGGACAAAACCTTCCCCAATTACTAAAGCCTTAAATGGATATTTAAATACAGATCAAATAATGCACTTTCAATAGTACGGAACTTGAAGTAAAAAGCTATGACCTAACCTGACCTGACCTGAGTAAGGAAGTGTGCGTCTCTCATCAAGTGAGTGTGCATCGTCGAGAGGGCGAGTCAGAGTGCCTCGTCTGAGTGCGAGATAGTTAATATCGAGTTGGTGTCTCGTCTAGGGAGTCAATCCCTGCAGAGTCGATCGAGTTGACAGCCGGGCAGCGAGTGCCGAGTGGATCGTCGCGTTCACCACTTAGTGTATCGCGATTAGTGCATCGTCGAGAGAGCGTGTTGAGCTCCGGGAGCGACTGAACCGAAGTCGGGAGCCGTGCTCTGCGTGTCGTCGAGTGCATTGCGAGTTATGCATTGCCAGTGGAGAGTCTCGAGAGTACGTGGAGTTCCGAGAACGACCAAGCAGAGTCGGGAGCTGTACTCTGGTGGTTTTCAGTGAAGCTGTCTCCACCGTGATAGCCTGAAAGCTGTGTCGCTGATCGAGTCAGCGTGTTTATAGTAGTTCATCGACGACTGTAAAACGTGTTTTGGAGCTGTCCTGACAATACTGGCTAATAAAGTGTGTTTCGATACTGCATCAAAAAGTGTTGTCATTATTCACTCCAAATCCATACGAACCCCGTACGAACGTGAAGGAAGGAAAAAAAACGCAACGCTATTGAATAAATATTTGCAAAACGTGTTCCAAATTTTTTTTTATTTACTTAAATTTTATTCCCCCCCCCTTGTTGACGATACTGAAATTTAAAGGGGCGACTTACAATCAGTGGAACGTAATTTTTTTTTTATTATTCTAAAGTAACTAATTTTCTCAAAATACTAAACAGAAACGCTATTGTTATTAATAAATCGAAAATTATTATCAAATAAATGTTATTTGTGAAATGCATCTGGACGTTTCTTTGAACTTAAAACATTTTTGGATATTTTTTTGTACGATACTAATGAAATAATAGGAGTGCGTCATAGAATCGAAGAAACACGAGACATGTCTTCACAGACTTATGCGCAAAACATTTTGTGGTACTTCTTTGCTATAGCATCCCCCAACCATATTTGCTGATTTTAGATTTGTGCCAAGATCTCAGCTATACACTGGTGTGCAAAAATTAAGGACGAAGTCGAAATATTAGCATATCAGCTGAACGAAGAGGCAGAGCGGACAGAAAGACCAATCAGGAGATTAAGTAAGGTGATGTACGGGTAGCACATGCGCAGATATGCAGGTAGACGTAATGGGGGGAGTGTCTGAGTAGTATAATTCATGTTGTCGGTGTAAGATCAGTATTTCTGGCAAAGAGATTGCACGCCGTATAGCAGTTAAAATCACACCGAGTTGCTGCCTCAGGGAGAAATGGCGAATAAACAATCTGTTACAAGACATCTGGATGCTTTTACCCGAGGTCGAATCATTGGGAAGTTGGAGGAAGGCCGCAGTGTGACAAGTGTGGCTGCAGAGTTCGGAATTGCTCACAGCATCGTTTCACGACTTTGGAGACAATTTCAAACTACAGGAACAGCTATCCGGGGGTTTAGTAGTGGTTGTCCACGAGGAACCACACCCGCAGATGACCAGTATATGCCTTACAGGCCAGAAGAAACAGGCGACAGACAGCGGGAGAACGCTAGACACACGACACAGGCGACTGGACGACCGATATCGCGTTTTACCGTAGCCAGAAGACTGCACGGTGGTGGTCTGTTTGCACGACGCCCTGTACGGTGTGTACCTCTAATGCCTGCCCATCGGAGAAGGGCGTTCTCTGTGGTGCCGGGAACACCGGAATTGAAGAGACAATGAATGGGGACGAGTACTCTTTACAGATGAGAGCAGATTCAGTCTGAGTAGCGATTCTCATCCCATACTCATCTGGAGAGAGCGGGGAAGCCGCAATCATCCCTCGAACATCATTGAAAGGGACAGGTATGGAGATGGCGGTGTTCTCGTTTGGGGAGGCATCATGCTTGGTAGTCGTACAGATCTTCACATCTTCGACGCAGGTTCAGTCAACGGGACCCGTTATTGTAACGAGATTCTTCTTCCACATGTGCGTCTTTTCAGAGGCGCTATGGGTCCGCAGTTCCTTTTCATGGACGACAATGCACCATGTCATCGCACAGTAGCTGCCGAACAGCTCTTAGAGAGTGAGGATATTGAACGTATGGATTGGCCGGCACGATCTCCGGATCTCAATCCCATCGAGTATGTATGGGATTTTCTAGGCAGACGCTTGGCAGCTCGTACCTTACCACCAGTAACGATTCCGGAGCTTCGATTGGCGCTGCAAGACGAATGGGCAGCAATGCCTCAACAACTCATTTACACCCTCATTCTCAGCATGGGCAGACGCTGTGAAACCTGCCTAGCAGTCAGGGGAGATCATATTCCCTATTAAAGACCGGATGTTTCTTGCTGGACACCCATCACAGGGATGTTTCGGCCTTCAGTCGCATTGCGCTCCATGCTACTTTTTCAATAAAGCTTCTTTTTATCCCTCTGATTTCTCTTTTAGTAAGTGTTGCTTACATTACTCATGTCCTTACGTATTGGGGATCTTACGGTATTAAATGTGTTGATTTGGAAAGCTTTTGTACAAAGTTATATTGAAAAAACCGTCTCGTCCTTAATTTTTGCACACCAGTGTAATTTCATCGAGCTCGTGAAGGGCGAATGTAAAAACAAACAACACACTATATAACAATAATACTGACATATTGTTTCTTAAGAATGCTATTAAGTATCCTTATTCTACTTATTGTTATAATATTCCTAACTACTTCGTCTATGCTGAACGTAGAGGAACCTATTGAACTGTGTAGCGACTTATCCCTTAATTCGATTATATAACGATAAAGTCCAGAGTAGGGTTAAAATACCGTTTTATTCAAAGAAATAATAACAGATGGCCCTTTCTCGGGCTTACAGGAAAGCTACCATTTGGGGTTTAAATCAAGATAAGTAAATAAGACACTAGTCTAATACTAAACTAAACTGACTTCGCCGATGCTAGACACAAAAACCTAACGAGGTTGGCCCTTAATTAAATTAGCCGGTGATTATCAACAAGCACGTACAATACGGCCGTACGTAGTTGGCTTAATAACGAAGGATCCTGACGGCAAACACGCACCACTAAGGACTCCTAAGCTCTTAGTATGATTCACGTAAAAATAACTCGATCATTACCGCTTTCAAAACTTCACAAGCAAAATTGATTGCGGTGGTCCCGTAACCTCATGGCATATGGTGACAAATGGATCTCTGTAATTTTCAGAGATGAAAAAAGATTGGAATCTAGATAGTCCTGTCGGGTATTAATATTACTAGCATGACTTTAGAAAACAACCTCGGAGCTATTTCAGTAGAAGCAGTGGAGGTAGATCTGTTATGATGTGGGCAGCTTTCAGTTTCAACTGGCAAATAGGTTTCCATTTTCCACCTTTCTAAATGGTCGGCAAGATTCTTTTAAATACATGGAAGCACTAAGAGACCATCTTATGCCATTTTCAGATAACATTGGAGGACAGAATTTGGTGTACCAGCATGACAGTGCTTCCATTCATACCTCTAATACAACAAAAAATTAATTAGACAAGGAAAATAGCACTGTTTTTTAATGGACAACCAAGGAGCCCAGATATTAACCCTGTCAAGAAGGTGTGGGGTATTATGTCTCGGAGATTTAAAGAGAATGGAATGCAGTTCTTTTTTTGAATGTCTTAAAAGCAGCCACGGAGAGTGCATGGGTACAGTGTAGAACCAGAGTTATTACGAAACTTGGTTCTCTCGGTGGAGAAATATGTATTCGACGTCATAATAATAGAACGAAGTATTAAGTAATTTGAAATTGATTACAAGTTGTTCAACTGGTAATATTGTATAAACTTTTGGGACTCACATTCTTCTGTTTTTTTATTTTTCATAAAATACAAATTGCTATTTTAGTTGAATATTTACTGGAATGCAAGTCGCATGTGATGTAAATAAACAGATTTTTATTTGGTGTTTGTGTTCTTTTTCATTTTTCTAAAACATGTGATGTAGTTGAGTCTATAAACTTTTGCGAAAGAGTGAACAATCAGGCGGCGAGGTATAAGAATACGCAGTCAGATTTTGGTGAGATATCTCGGTTGATTTGTGATTCAATCTTGGAGGCCGTTATAACAAAGAAGTACTCATTTTTATTTTTCTGTGTTTCTTCCTCTTGTAATATTTGGCTCTTTTGAATCCAATAACTATAGCTTTGGCTTAGAAGTTGTATTGTTTATGTTATATTGAAGCAGCAGTGGCCCGGCGAGGGGGGGGCAAGGTGATGTAAGATGCCTCGGGCGCCGCTCTCAGAGGGGCGAAAGATGGTCTCCAAACAATATTTTCCGGAAAATTTGATGGTCTCCAAACAATATTTTCCGGAAAATTTTAGTTTTTATTTTGATCAGTTTCTTAAAAGTATATGTAAAATTAATAATTATTGTAATGTAATTAATTATTTATTTTCTTGCTTTGTCTGATGAAATGTGTAATAAAATGTTTGCAGTAAGTATATCAACCAAATATCTCCGCATACAAGACGTTCTTTCTCACCACTTTAATTCTCTAAAATAGAGATATTTTTTTACTTTTTTTAAACAAAATGCACGTATAGTTCTCGCTTTTTATTTTAAAACGATAACACGACCTTGTCCAGAATTTCTCAAACATATCCAGTTTCCCAAAACCGAATCAACAGCCTGGAAATGACATTTTGGGAAACTCCTAACGCTTCCTCTAGAACGGACTGCGTTTGACTCTTCTGCAAACGACTGATGGCCTTCCTGACTACCGATTCAACTAAGTAATCTTCTGAGACATCGTATATTCACTGCTACAAAGCATTCAACGTGTGTCAATTGTTTTTAATCTCCTTCTACAAAAGGAATGGGAATGCTGCATGTCACTCCTTATCTAAAACGCATAGTTTTCATCGTCACAGACTAAATTACCATATTCTCAATTTGATAAACGTTATAATTTTCTCTTATATTTCCATATATTCAATCTCTTATATTTCCTTTTGTTAAAAAGGTTGTAGATTATATGGTTATTTACCGAACTCACAATATCCCCTAATTATTTTGAGCAGTGAATGTGACTGCAAGATAACACTGAACCTAAAACTCTATTACAGATCTAAGGAAAAAAAGTTTTTCCAAACGTAAGAGTCGCAGTTCAAAAACTCCTTACTATTTCATTATCAAATTGTAGCTATGAACGTTCGTTCAGCAAATTAAAATAAATTTTGACATTACAATCAACGATGGGACCAAGATCCCTTAAGTCATTTAGCATTTTTAAATGAGGAATGAGAAAAATTCGAAATGATCGACTTTGATGAAGTAATTGATAAATTTGCGTCATTCAAGGCAAGAGTAAAAATGTAAACATAGTAATTAATGTATTATTATATTATTATTAATAAATATATCTACTTAAAATAAGTACCTTTTAAACTAATTCTAGATTATCGTGATTTTTCCACCGACACAGATACATTTCCGAAATAATGCTAGTGTAGTTCGGTAGTGACTATGCTTAATATATTTTAGAGTATTTTATGTCAGATTCAGCATTTGATTATTTTTTTCATTGTTTTCTTATTACGAATATATTCTATACATAATATTACTATAAGTGTTTTTTTTGGGGGGGGAGATGCGCCAGTTATGCACGCTACGCCACTGTGAAACAGTAAAATATTTCTGAACAAGTCTTATACTAAAATAGAAAATTCACATTAGCAGAGGATGCAGATTTTGAATAAATATTTAAATGCTTTTTATACTTAAGTTACATTGTTAATCTGCAGTTATAATGAAAAATGAGTTTCATTGTTTTATTCAGAAGAAACTATTGAATGTTGTATTCAGTATAAACCATAATGCAGTAGTATTTATTTATTGTTACATTTGAATTCCAGGTGAAAAACAATATGAATAGTTACAGCCTAAGTCCCGATGCACCAAAGATTGAAGTACACAGTTTATTCATTGGGTGAGTGGTATTTTCAGCTCTAAATATTTGTTCTAATGTCTTTTCCAATTAGGTTTTAACTCAAAAGATTATGTACGGTAGAAAATAGAATGAATAAATTAGAATGTAAAAGATACACTTCACCAAATTGCAAACTTCAGTAGTGTATTGTTTTTTCATTGTCACACTTCACCAAATTGCAAACTTAGTAGTGTATTGTTTTTTCATTGTCAAAAGTAAAAATAAATTGTGTGGAATATTGATTAATGTACCGTAAATTAAACAAACAATGAGTAAACAAACATGTCCTGTATCTATCGAAAAAATCGGAACAACGGGAAAATGAAATAAGGTTTGCAAGAATGCTGGATGAAAGATGAATATTAATATATAATCATGTTATGATGACTATGTAACAGTCTTAACGCATACAGTCAGTGACGATGTATTACTAACAGCACAAATTTTGTTTTCCTGAATCTAGAGATCAATTTAAAAAATCTGATGAATACACCACATGACTTCCTTGTACGGAATATTAAATTATACGCATTTTTTCTTGCATTTTATTTAAACTTATTAGATTGAATTAAACCTACTTCGCCGACAGCGCATAAACCACAATTGAATAAATGCATTCTTTAAAATTCACTTTGTTTATCATAGCGACACTCTGGCGCTAGGTTTACTTAACAGTATTATATTTCATTCATATCATAACTCAGAATGCACAAAATGTATATCATTTAAAGAATTATCTAATCGTTGCCATATGTTCTATTGAAATACTATAATAAAGCTAAAACTATGTATAAAAGAAATTAAGCAAACAAAACACAACAGAAACAGTTTTCACAGACGATTGAGTATTTTTCATTCAATTAATTCAGTTCTCACTTCGCGAGAAGGCAAAAATACACAAAAACTCAAAATATCTATATTAAAAATTACGAAGTAAATTTCAAACGATTATTTCCTCGAAAAAATTCCAGAAAGAATTAAGCATGATTTAATTGGCAATAATAAATGAATGCGTTATCTTTGTTGTTGCGAAGCTTAAGTTTCTCTAGATTGGCAACAAATCCACCAGTCTCCTGTTTCAAATGTAAACATCAATGGCCGCCATTAAAAACAGGCTTAGCGGCAATTAAACAACTTTAAAATAGCTGATAATTCTAAAAATATTGCACACAGATTTACTAAAGGCATAAAATCCTTAACCGGAAGATAAAAACAACATAATTCAATCATTTTTAAAGCAAAAAATGTACAATTTACAAACATATAAGAGTAAAGAAACTGAGATCGCTGAGTCGGGTAATAGAGTGGAAATATATATAAGTATATTTATATACGTTTGGCGCTGCCGATTGCAACCAAAATACGAGGTGCACATCTACATGTTATAGCAGTCCTATATACAAAATTTCAACGTTCTGAGGCTACTCGTTTTTGAGTTATGCGAGATACGTACGTACATACGTTCGTACAGACGCCACGAAAAATTCTCTTCAGAATTAATTTTAAAGCAGTTTTATAATTTTTTTAAAGGAAAAGAGCATTTTATTCTGTCCTTACGTACAGATATCGCGCAAAAACATCGTTAAATTGCATTCGATAGCGGTCCAAATGGATATTTTCGTTGAAATATGCTGCCTGAAACTTTTCGCGATTACAATACTTCCTTTTTACGTCGTACAAGGAAGTAAAAACATCCGGTTTGTTAGTTCATCTTTACTGTAGGCAGTTTTCTCCTAAAAAGGATTCCTTTGTATTTCCTTTCTAAAGCTTACATAGTATGCACTCTGGGGAAAGCTTTTTGTTAGGATCTAGAGAACGATATCATTTGAAATATTCGCACCTCTTTGTAATGAGCGGAAGAGGAGAGAAATTGTTGTGAGTCTCCTAACAGAATTTGAGGCGTTGTGGTTTTAAAAAAAAAACAACACGTGAGCAATCTAAGAGTTAACACGGGTCGTCGACAGTCTTATAGGTTTCATTCGCTGCAACATTATTGTTGGTGTTCCCGTTGGTGCCAGTGCCATCGTTGTATAAGACGTACTCAGTTTTTAGACAGAAAATTTTAAAGTAAAACAACGTAAACCGGGAACTTTGTATTAAAAAGTATCACATGATAAATAATTAAAACTTCCATCTAATTTTTTAAAAAAATTCTTAGTTAGAGGATAAGATCGTCACGTCTCTTAGACTTTAATTTGGCAATTACAGTTACAGTTTTTTAGACAACTGCACATTTTTTCTTCCTTCGCTGTTGGAAAAATAATTGGAATTACAAAAACAAGCTCAGTTTGACTTATACTAAACACTGATATGTTGTTCTCAAATTAGCAAATGAATTATGTTTCCGTTTTTACCTTTCGAAACTAAGCGCCAAATACTTTCAATATTGTAAAACAAAGAATTTATTTGCACTTCAGTTTTGAAGTTGCAAAAACTGAAACAGTAAAATTTGTGCTCCTTTCAGGCTAGACAGATAGTAATGATTCAATTAGTGTTTGCACGTTTAAAGCCTACCAACCTGCTTCTCCGCGATTACTAACTTAAATTCAATCAAAGATACTTGCTAGCTGGTAGCATAAAAGCTAAAAGCAGGTAGTGCAAAGGAATGTAATCACCACGGGCTGATGTTTCCAGCTCATATTTCTTAAAACGTAGGTTCTTGTTGAGATGAAATATAGAAAAGATTCAACATTAGAATAATCTTACTAATGAAAATTAAATTTATTTTTCTAGGCAACTGTATATTTATTTTAGTTGTTGCATGAATAAAGGCAGCATAAATAAGAATCTATTCGTAGTTAGGTGATAAAATCGTCAAATTAATGATGAAAAGTCTGAGGAATTAAAAAAAATTGGAGTTAACTTCATAATGTGGAATTTTTCTGCGAAGTGGATGATTGAAATGCGCAGCGATGAAAATACTACTGGTAAGCTTTTTAGTGAATTTGATTATGTTTGACTTTCTAGTATTCTTAGTTTATTTGTGCAGTCAAATTTGTAGCTGCGTATTTTGTTTATAATTTTTTATTTCTTCATTAAAGATTTAGAGCTTATAATTCTAAATCGAACAGTGTTTAAATTGTAAAAATAGCTCATCTAGAATATGGAATAAAGGAAGAAACTCTTCTGTCAGGACTCTGCGTCGTTTGGAGATTTATTGCCGATTTGGTGACCTTCTGGAAGTCTCCATAAAACGTTATTTTTGAAGCATTAGGAGCGATTTTTCTTACAGAAGCTTCCATAAGGCTGGCAGTTCTATATAATTATGGCTTTTAGAGACGGTCTGTCAGTTACTTCAGAGACTTCAAAGAGTTGGCTGAGTGAATCGTGAAGTATGTTTTAGAATATACTATATCAGTTATATGGACATCTGCGATATTTCTAGCTGTCTTCTTATCCCTTTGTTCTTTTTGAGTTATTTAGAACTTTATTTTGCTGTATGTTGTTATTCATTGCAATAAATTGTTAATTTTGTCTTGCTTCTGGTGTAGTTATTGGAAAGATCGCCATGAATCCGTAGCTTGTAACGATATTAATCAGAGTAACGTAACTTTTACAAGCTCTTTTACTAGTCTGTAAAATTTCCATCCTCAGTCGGTATGATGAACTGTATGCCAAACTGAAATCCAAATTATTCCTTTGATTTACTTTCTGTTTAGTTAATTGAGTTCCAAAAAGTTCCGCGATGGAAGTAATATTTTGGGTTTTCATTATGGGTAACATTCAGTGCTTGGAAACAGTACACAAGCCTCTTTACGAAAATTGGGATGCATGCAATATCATTCATTATTATTTAAGTAATAACGAACATCGCATTTTTAATATTGTTAATCAATAGTTTGTTTTTTCTTAATTATACAGAAATCAGTTTTCATAAAATACTTGTTTTTTAATCTGAGTACAAAAATAATGTACTTTATTTTTTAAAATTTTATTTACTCATTATTTTATTTTTTTATTTATTATTTTTTTTCTTCCGGTTATTTCAAAAATTTCTCGTTTTTAATTAATTAATTTTTATTTATTTTAAGCCCTTCATTAATCAAGCATTCTTGTATTTCGAATTCTACTTTTATGTTCGATCGCCATATTGTGGAGATACGCATTACTAGGAAAATAAAGAAAGATATTAAAGAGGTAAGCATAATATAACTGTGGGGTTTGAAATTAATTCAAAGTGATTATTCAACCAATGGATGGTTATTTTAATCTGTTGGCGATTTTTCACCCATAATATTCAACCAATGGCTGATTATTTTAATCTGCTGGCGATTTTTCACCCGTATCAGTTGTTGAATTCTAAACACACACATAGTTAAATAAATAAATAAATTTAAATGAAAAATTTTATATTTAAAATATAAAAAAAATTAAATAAAAATAAGATAAATAAAAAAAATAAATCCAAGTAAAATATTATTTTGCCATTCCATGATGGTTTACAAATTAAAACGATTATTTGTTATAATAAAACTGTTATAAAAATGCTGTTGCCGTGTCTGCAGTTAAATTTCAAATATTTTCAAATCGAAATTCTGGTTCAAAGTCCAACGCCTAATCCGTGTCTCCGAACCCTCTGATACTAACCAGACGTGCTTTCCAGTTACCACGACGGCATTATCTGCACTTGGTTATGTCCCATTTCAGGCTGTGCCATTTCAGTGCCTGTTGAAGAGTTGGATAAGAACGATTCCCACTTCACCTTTTTTTTTTTCATTCAGGGTCAAGGCAAAAACCGATAGCCCGATAGAAGGTCACATGACTGTGAAATATATGTTAAAATTATGTCATAATGGCATCGGCCTTTAAACTGCCAAGTGAGGCTCTTGTAGTGTTGTTATTGATTTTGTCCTGCAGACCGTTACTAGATGAGATGGCGAGTTAACTCTGCTTCTTAAATAGTTGCAAGTACAGAAGAAGGCTTAAAATAACTTATTTATTAAGTCTGAACAATGAACATAAAAGGCACGACTTGAGCAACGACAAAGTACTACTAATAGCGATTAAATGAAGCAGTAACAGTCAATAAAAATTCAAATGCGGTAACGTAGTCTGAGACTGCACAATCAGTAAAATAAGCTATACGTCAGTAAAATAAGCTATACGTTGGCTCAGTATTTTACCGGCGGAAAAAAGGGGGGAAGAAAAAGTTTAAAGCAATCTGCTAGTGAGAAATACCAAAGCTAGAATATCGCTTTAAACTAGAGCTGGCTGTGAAGCGCGATGCGATTGCCCGAAACCTTCAGCTTCAATACTGTCAAAGCTAATGTGCATTCTGGTGAGGAATAACGGAAGGAAGAAGTTACAGTAAAGATCGAAATCATAATAACTGTTAAATTAACATAAGATACATTACACACTGTTTTGTTAAACATTAGTGACGTACATCTAATAACTGATAAATTAACATAAGATACATTACACACTGTTTTTGTTAAAACACGTTGTTGCATCTAATATAGAAAATATTTTTTTTTTCTGAAAAAATTTATTACAGTGTTATAGTTTGAAATAGAAAACAATGATAGAAATTCTAAAGAATATGCATAATTAATGGAATTCGTTGATTTTACAATTATTACTTTTGGTAGATCGACTGCATAATAGTATATTACATCTAAAGTGAGAATATGTTTCATGGTTTCCATTACAGCGTAGCGTTTTGCAGATACAGCTATCGAGGCTATAAATCTGTAACAAAACTTTCATCAAGGTATATATACTATTTTATCCATAATTACCACTCAGTTTTAAACATTAAATTAATTATGACAATTTTATCATTATTTTCGCTAAGCTACTTCAGCGAAAGGTACGACGTTGTTGGCAGGCATAATTATATTATGAGAAGAAAATGCTCATTGCTACCCATGAGATGTGAATGTCATTGCAGACAGTTAGGAATAAAGACTTTATTAATCTAAAAGAAGTTATGAATTGACACATTTTATATCTTTTTAATGATTTTGTGAATAAGTGTAGTTATTAGAAATATTTTTTATTCTCAAGTAAATATGTATTTGTAATAACTGACATACGTACTTGATAATAAACATACTGTTACGTTGACTTTTCTTCACTGGTTCGTGCAGATTTGGAGTGAATAACGACGACACTTGATGAAGTATTGAAACATACTTTATGTAGCCAATATTTAATCAGGACAGCTCTAAAATCACCTTTTACAGTCGCCGAAGATCTACTATACTATAAACACGTTGAAACAATCAGCGACACAGCCTTCAGGTTATCACGGTGAAGACAGCTTTACGGCAAAGCACTAGAATACAGTTCCCGACTGTGCTCGATCGTTTTCGGAACTCCACGTACTCTGAGACTCCACGTTACAACTCGCTATGCACTCGACGACACACAGAGCACAGCTCCCGACTCTTCGATTCAGTCGTTCCCGGAGCTCAACACGCTCTCTCGACGATGCAGTAACCGCGATACACTAAGAGACTCTATGCACTCGGCACTCGCTGGTCGTCTGTCAACTCGATCGTCTCCGCGCGGACTAACTAGATGAGACACACTTAACTCGCACTGACTCTCCGCGTACCAGCAGGGTTTATATAGGTTTTGGCTTGTGTTCGAGAACATTCTGGGATAAACCGGTAAGAATTCGTTCCAGAAGGTTCTCCATCCGTCCATGACATATCGCCAATTTTGTCACCAAATTTCGCCAAATGGGTGATTTCTCGCGCCAAATATAGCAACCCTGCCTTCCTTTGCATTTTATGGCAACCCTAAACCTGCTTCGGGAGAAGCTATCTAACCGCGCCTGGACATGTCGTAACAATACATACTTGTTAATAAAACAAATATATTTCTACACTAAATGATTGGTTTATTTAATTATGGCAAAGCACACTAGGGCTATCTGCCTAAGGGGAGGAATAGCTTTGTGGAGAACTTTCTGAGGGAAACTGGCTCGTATACACGTTACACATGGGGAAAAAACCACGAAAACGCCCCTGCAGCCAGCCCGTTCGCGGGATTCGAACCTGGGACCGAACTACCAGTGTTCAGCGACTTGACCCCTTGGCCGCTGGTGGGCCTTCTACACTAAATGAAACCACCACTGAGATGAACCATGCGTTATTTCAATCAAATTAGAAAGAATCACATGCATGAAGTTAAGAAAATATTGCTGCCAACAACAAAGACATTTTTGTCTCATCAGTAGATCAAATTTGCGTCGCTAGAGTTGCCATAAAGTATATGTCATGGAGGGCGTTTTTCGTTTGCCAGTTTGATACAGAGCAGCGTTTCATAAACTATGGGCTGGGGGCGGGACCTGCAGAAGGAGGGGCCAAAAATTGAGCAGTTTTGATATTTTTTTAACTTATTATAATAATTTTACAAATACCAAATATTTTTACGCAATATACCTGAAAATAGATAAAGATAAGACAATACAGACAAAGAAAAAAAGGAAAACGTTTCGACGCATTCTTTATGTAATAGAAACGTTCATTTTTACTTGCTTTGCATGTGATGCTGTCATTTCGTCTGTTACTTATTAAAAAATTTTACATTTCTCTACGTCTTAAAATTAGAAAATAATGACCTAAAACTGCAATAGTATATTACAGTACAAGTGAAAAAATTGAATTTCACACACACGCGCGCGCGTGTCGGATTTGCGTAATGCTTATGGGGTCCCACAAAATTTTCATCAATATTATGGGGTCCTGGGATCGCGAAAAAATCTCGGTGATAAAAAGGAGTCGCGACTGAAAAAAAATTTAAGAAACCCTGATATAGTGAATGCTGTTAAATTATAAATTACTTTTGTTAGGAAAATAATAAGGATAATGTATCATGAAGCAATTTTTTATTGTGGGACCTGCAATTCGGGCTTTCTGGATTTAAGAGGCCCTAAGCGCATGCTTTACGCGCCTGTGCAGAATTACGCCACTGCCTCAGCGCATTATTTATAAAAATTGAAGTAGTGCGTTCTTTTTTTCTTTCTTTTTTTCCTGATTTTGTTTACATCTCTTTTGAAATGCAAGATGTTAAAAGCAATATTTTAAAATTTGCTTCTTGCATTATTCATTCATTAAAATCCCAAGTATTTGAACTACATGTAACCATTAATCGCGACCGCAGCCTATCCAGGTAATTTGTAATTGATATTTACAGGAGGCAGACCCAAGAACGTAGTTTTTGTTTATTTAAGTGATTAAATTTTAATGTTTTCTTTTCTTTGTTTGTCATTAAGATTTAGACGGTTAAAAAATATATTTACATTAGCAAAGTAAAAAAAAAAAAAAAAAAAAAAAAAAAAAGATAAAATTTAAGGAATGAAATTTTTTATTTGCCTAACTCACAAACTACTTGTTTCTGTTTCAGTCAAAGCAAACACAAACAACGAAAGATTAAGTATGTCCTAAAACTAAACATAATTGTTTTTTACTTTATTTTAAAGTACTAAAATAAAAAATCTGATGTGTACACCACATGACTTTCTTGTACGGAATATTAAATTATAAGCATTTTTTCTTGCATTTCATTTAAACTTATTGGATTGAATTAAATCTACTTCGCCGACAGCGCATAAACAATAGATTAAATGCACCATTCTTTAATTCACTCTAGTATTTGTTTACAATAGCGACACTCTGGCGCTAGATTCACTTAGCAGTATTATATTTCGTTCATATTATAACTGATAATGCACATTTATATCATGTAAAGAATAAAATTATCTAATCGTTGCCACATGTTCTATTCAAATACTATAATAAAGCTAGAATGATGTATAAAAGAAATTAAGCAAACAAAACAAAAAAGAAACAGTTTTTCACAGACGATTGAGTATTTCTCATTCAATTAATTCAGTTCTCACTTCGCGAGAAGACAAAAATACATAAAAACTCAAAATATCTATATTAAAAATTACGAAGTAAATTTTAAACACTTATTTCCTCGAAAAAATTCCAGAAAGAATTAAGCATGATTTAATTGGCAATAATAAATGAATGCGTTATCTTTGTTGTTGCAAAGCTAAGTTTCGATAGATTGGCAACAAATCCACTAGTCTCCTGTTTCAAATGTAAACATCAATGGCCGCCATTAAAAACAGGCTTAGCGGCAATTAAACAACTTTAAAATTGCTCATAATTCTAAACGTATTGCACACAGATTTACTAAAGGCATAAAATCCATAACCGGAAGATAAAAACAACATAATTCAACCATTTTTAAAGCAAAAAAGGTACAATTTACAAACATATAAGAGTAAAGAAACTGAGATCACTGAGCCGGGTAACAGAGTGGATATATATATAAATATATTTATATACGTTTGATGCGCCGATTGCAAACAAAATACGAGATGCACATCTACATGTTATAGCAGTCCTATATACAAAATTTGAACGTTGTTAGGCTACTCGTTTTTGAGTTATGCGAGATACGTACGAACGCACTTACGCACATACGTTCGTACAGACGCCACGAAAAATTCCCTTCAGAATTCATTTATTATTTTTTGGAGAAAACGGGTCTTTTATTCTGTCCTTACGTACAGATATCACGCAAAAATATCCTTAAATTGCATTCGATAGCGATCAAAATGGATATTTTCGTTGAAATATGCTGCCTGAAACTTTTCGCGATTACAATACTTCCTTTTTACTTCGTACAAGGAAGTAAAAAATAAAAAATATTTTTAAAAAAAATTATTAAATAAAATGTTTTTATTTTTTCAACTAAGTTTAAACTCAAATTATTTTATTGATACGAATTACTAAAAAATATTTTTGCTTAAAAGTAACGTTTTGTTAAATATTTTCATCGATAGTTTATATTAATTTAATAATTCTAAGTAAAAAATTCATTTAAACGACGGGAAATATTAAAAAAAGGTAATAAAATAAGGTGAATTTTTTCACAGAGCTAAAAAATTAGATGAGATTTAGATAAATGGAATTTGTATTATTAGTGAAATCTGTTATGAAACCAAAATTTGTATCGAGCAATAATAATAAAATGGACACATGACATTTTGTTCAAAGGTCCCATGTTCGAATTCCGGACAGGCTATGGAGGTTTGTGACTGTAGTGTCTTTACGGTATGCCGCGCAGTTAAATCTCTTCTTTCTTCTTTTTCTCACGAGAGCTGAGTAGTAGGGAAAACGGGCACTTCCGCTTCGTTCGAAATATGTCCACAACATAGGCAGAAAGCCTCTTGTCCTTTGCTTGCATTAAATAATAAATCCAGGGCAATTCTTCTATTATGAAACCAAAGAAATTAGAAGTGTATAGAGCAGTGTTCATAACTATTTAAGGTAAGTGTTCGCCATACGTTCATCCGTGTTGCGAACAGCTCACTGAATATATTTTTTTCATACCTAAAACAGTTATGACATCTAGTATTTATTTAGGTAACCCATAATCTCTTTACAATGGTGTGTGCCATAACTGCTCATAAAACTTCAAGAAGTTCAAGGCGTGCGAGAGGAGAGGAATGTACTTGTTGCGACTGCTCTAAGCCATATGGGGTAAGTTTATATTAATTTCAGTTGAGAGAATAAGTTTCCTTTCATGACATTGAAGAATATTTTCGTTGCCCTTCCCATCTTAAGAACCCAAAATTTGAGTAAAAATAGGTGTATGTATACTATTTAACTTTTGTTATTGAGATGAAATTTAAAAAAATGGCATTTTAAAGATATCTAGTTATTTTGAATGTTTAGCTTTTTATTATTCAGCTAAAATAAAATTTTTAAAAAATTGTAAGTTTGTATAGTTGTCTTGAATATGAATTCTAATAGAAAAGAAGAATTGTCTCACATCCTTGTCAAGAAATAATAAGCCTGAATTTAACCTCCTTCTACGACAAACGATTCATTGTCTACATACTTTAATATTGAAAACTACCACTTTACATACTTTAATATTGAAAACTACCACTTTACTAATATCAGAACTAAAACTTTAAAAAATTTATTTACTGTGTAGCATGTAAGTACAATTAAAAATACAACAAGCGTAAGCCAGCGCTCATTAACGAAGTCTTGGAATGTAAAATCTTGAATGTATACGACACAATAATCCAATCACAAACACTAGCAAAATCCAGAAAACACTCATTAAACCAGCTTGGACCACTGATGAGCAGTTTACGAGAGTAACAACAACGCTTGCCAGTGTCTGAGTTTACACCTTCGCTTATTGTTCTTGACATTTGCTAAGGACCAGAGGCATATTTCGCCATAACGAATGATAGACATCGTTTAAAGAAATGAGATCTGGCACATATTTAATAGATGCTAGAAACACAGAAGTGATCTGTTGCCCAACATTGTTGGTCCAAAAATCACACTTTCAAATTTTCTGCTGCCAAAATTATTCAAAAAACATCTTCCATTGGAGAACTGGATTTTCTAGAGGCATTTCACATTCAAAAAATCTTTCTGGTCTAGTTAACGAACCTAATTCCAATCCATCTTTGCCTTGGGCCTTTAAAGAAATTATGTTTTAGTTCTGGTTTCACCAACAGATGGCGCCACTAACTTATTTTCTGTTCAGGCTTTTTTATCTTATCTGATCATTATATCCTATCTCGTTCGTTTGCGCTTTTGCAGCTGAGGATGGTGGTTCGGTAAAATCATCGAAACTAGTCCTGCGAAAATTTGAAAATATAACGCTGATTTTTGTTGTTTGACTTCTGAATTAGATGCCCAGAAGTTTCATTATAATGCAAAATGGTAGCACCACCACACTGAACATCAAAATGAGCAAATCAAAAAGGTGCTCATAGTAGATATTTTCAGTAATTACGAAAAGTGTGCGCGTTCTGCTTGAAATAACGAACAGGTAGGAATTCGTCAGTATGACTTATGACCAGACACTGAAACACATTTAGCATCAGATTACTGGTGGGAGGTTCCGTGTTTTTATAAGAGCAGTCGATTTCTTGGCCGATGGGAAAAGCTGCAAATTTATTTGCAGTTTTTACTGCAACTAGTTTGGAACGCTTTGCCGAGTAGAGTTGTGAATATTTTGAATTTGCTGTTTTGGGGTGTTGCGAACAGTAGTGAGCATTTAGCAGAAAGCCGTGAAGCCACTTCGTTTGCATAGTAATTAGAGAGCATACGGCTTTTAGTTCTTCAAACGTGAGTACACTGCCTTTAACACAGTTAAATGGTCTTGCTCTACAGTGCTTCTGCTCTTACTTTTACTGTTCCAGTTTTTCCTTAGCAATTCTCTTGTAGTGTATTTAAATTTTACCTAATATCCATTCTGTAAAGTTATGGAAGAAAGAGAAGTACAAGCAAGATTTGAGATGAAAATACCTGTTAATTAAAACAATTCTTGCAAAAGGAATTTCATTTAAGTTGGGCATTTTAAAGTGAGATGAAATGGAAATAGAATTTTATGAAATAGGAACCCACTTCCTTTCATTGTAATTACAGTTAAAGAAAGAGTTTGTCATAGATAGCCACTTTACATGTCTGTTAATAAAAGATTCTTCAACACAAGAGTGAATTTGTATTATTTGTTATTTGACGAAGTAATTCTAAGATTTGGATCCGTCGAGTGTGTTTAACTTAAGGTATCTGTCAAGGGTGACAACTGGCCAGAGACATGAAAAGGCAAGCTGTGATTTTGATGGCTTACGAGTGTGTTTCAATATTGAGCACTCCTTGTGTATTTATAGTATGCGAAGATTTTGAAAACTGCGGTGTTACTTGAATATTATGGTAATACTGAAATTACGGGTTGTTATTTGGAACTTTTTGGAAAATCTCTAGTTTTATAAGAACTTTCGCCTTTTGCACTACGTGGCGTAGTGATGCAAGTTGTTGTTCGTCCGGCTAGTAATTAGAAATTCCGTGGTTCGAATTCGAAGAGGATATAGTTGATTATTCTTACTTCCTGCTCCGAAAAATCCAATAGTTATACAATGGTGCTCTATTAAAATATAGTGAACGATAATTCGTCACCACCTAGATTTGGCAACTGGATCTCCTCCATCCAATTGGGAAGAATATAAAAAATGTTCACTTACTCCACCGCGTCCTTTCCTGGTATAAGTGGTTACGCACACTGACGCTTCAAACATAAATATAAATTCATGTACAGTGCGCGCGCAAAAAAAGGGGGGCCAATTCTATATCTTCCGTTCTACTGGGCCGATTGACGAAATTCAAATTTCGTTTTTCATGTCTCAAAAGCGTGACTTGGAATATACATTCTTTTGCAAAAAAAAAAAAAAAAAAAGTCGAAGCACCATGACGGAAGTGGTTGTTTTTGATGAAAGTGAATATGTGTACAGCTCATACACAGATAATAAAATGATTAAAATCAAGGTCGCAGTACCTGTTCACGGCTCACAATCACCTATTGAGTGATCAAATTAGTAGTTGGTCGAACCGCTCCTGCCGGCAATGCATGCTTGAATTCGTCGAAGCAAGGAGTGGAGAGGTTCCTAATGTCATCCTGCCAGGCATTCATCAGTTGTCGCTCCAGATCTGTGATATTTTGTGTCCGAATCTGGCGGCCTACCATGTCCTAGACATGCTCGATTCGTGAAAGATCTGATGCCCTTGCTCGCCAAGGAAGAGTATCAACCGAGATATGTCCAGAGATATGCGAGCGGTATGTGGCCTGGCATTATCTTGTTGGAAAATGGCCCCAGGATGACGTGCCATGAAGGGTAATGCAACCGGCCGCAGGATGGTATCAACATATCGTTGAGCTGTTAAAGATGCACGCTGGATGACTAAAGATGATCTGCTGTCATAAGAAATAATGCCCCACACTATCATACCAAGGGTTATGGCTGTTGTTTCTGCCCCGAACAAATACAAAGGCTGATTGGGACCGCTATCCCCGTCCTCTCCAAACACGAACACGGTGGTCATGTGTTTCAAGAGTGAAGCGGGATTCATCGCTGAACACTATACGATGCCACTCTGATGACAGCCATGATGATCGGCTGCGACACCACTCCAGGCGACTCCGCTGATGTTGTGGGATCAAAGGCAAACGTCTTAAAGGCCTTTGTGAGCGTAACCTCGCTTCAGCCAAGCGCCGTGAGATGGTGCACGGAAGGTATAGACGTGGCTCTAGTGCGTTGAATACTCCACAATGATACCGTTGGAGCGTTTCGGGCCTGGCGAACAATCATCCTGTATTGCCTCGCATTTGTGATCCTTGGCCTTCCAGAGCCTTCATTTCGTCGGCAATTACCTTGTAGCAACCATTGCTGCCAACATCTTTGCACAGCAGTGTCTGTAGGCTGCAAGTGGCGGCCTATTGCTTGGTATGACCACCCAGCTTCACGCAACCACGTTCGAAGTCGTTTAGTTGTCTGTAAGGTATTTGATATCGTCGTGATGGCATCTTTAGTTGCTTCTTTACGAAATTACAATGGCAGCAACAAAAAAAAAAAAAAAAAGAAAAAAAAAAAGAAATAAATTTTCTGCTTCTGTTACTGGTTTTATACCTTGCGAATTGCGCACTAGAAATGCGCGCTATGATCGCAATTCCTGTTCATTTGCCTTGAAACTTTGATCATTTGCATGTTCGATCAAGATGTTTTTGCATACCAAATTTCGTGACTATCGCAAAAGTCCTTCTTGATGCTTGGTTTTATTTTTCAAAAGAGTGTATATTAAATATATATATATAGCACTGTTCTAATATAGTTATTTTGACACAAAATCGGACTTTTTCTGAAATGGTATGCCAATAGTTTTCCATATTTCGATTCTATGACGCAAATTATGCCTAAATATTAAATTTTGTAAAACTTAATGCGAAATTTACGGAGAAAGACGAAAATTTATCTTAGCAGATTTTTTTTTTTTTTTTTTTTAAAGTTTGCGCCAGCAACAATTTACTTGGCAAACTTCTTAATTTATAGCAACCTATTGTTTATTCCTTTTTTTCATTGCAGACGAGGGGGGGGGAAGACTTCGTTCATACTTTCAATTAATATTAACAAAGTGCTGAACTACATTTGGCGTTATTATCGCCCCCAAAAAATATGCAAAATTTCAAAATGCTCCAATATGTAAATTAATCTGTATCTTAGGAAATTTTGAATGAAAATCTTTAATTTTTTTTTGCAGGTGTGCCTATAAATACATCTACTTTTAAGATGATGTTAAAAATTTTATATGTTATATTTCAAGATTTTTTTCGAAATATTTAAAAATACAAATTTTAGAAATAAATCATAAAAAATGGGCGAGTTATATTTGGATTAAGTCTAAATTTCAAATTCTGGAAGAAGGAATCAAGTATGTTTAAGAAAAAGAGATATTAATAAATATACAAGTATATCAAATTCAATTAACAATAAGGAGCTAAAATTTTGAGAGCTAATTTTTGAAGCTCATGCGATTTTTACAAAACGTGGCATAATTTGAAGAACTGAAATATGGGAAAATATGGGTCATTTCAGAAAAAGTCCGATTTTGTGTTAGAATACCTATATTAGAACAAAGCTATATATAAATCTAATGTATATCCTAAGTCGTGCTTTCGAGACATCAAAACGTTGAATTTTGTCAATCTGCCCAGTATAGAACGAGAGATATAGAACTGTTCTTCCCCTTTTTTTTTGCTCAGTGTATATTATATATTGTTGTATAAATCAAATTAGTAACGCAACAAACTTGAGTTTTGCTTAGATTTAGTCAGGATCTCAATCGATTTCGAGGGCAAAGAGGTACAGATCCCTCTTCGTCAGGATCAAAGAAGTCTGCAAGAGTGACGAAGAGGGACTTTGGGGGCCCTCGAAATCGACAGAGATCTTGACTAAATCTACGCCAAACTCAAGGTTGTTGCGTTACTAATTTTTATGTTTCATTTTGCGTGTTTCTCTTCTGTTTTCATTATATTGATGGTAAAAGGTTCTATTCTTTTTCCCACTAGCAGGTGTCCAGAATCACTTCTCCTGGTGAATCGAGATTCTTCTGAAAATATCAGTTTGGACCATTGTTTCTGCGCCGAACGTTATGCTTTCCGTCGATGGCATGCTTTTAGTGGAATGTATATGATATGATTCTGCGTACAAGCCAACATAATTTAAACACCAAAAATGATTTTATCCGATACAGGAGCTTTGGAATATAATATGGCAAAGTTTGTGGCTCTCTGTCGGAGTAAAACGTTCTTTATCGTTTTTTCCGCTTTATCGGCACATATCTGCCGTTTTTTGAGGTTGAATTCTCCTTCTATGCTGTCAACTTGTTTTGCCCGAGCAGTTCCACTGTTAGCAGCCATTTTAAATCTCTATATAAAATTTAGACGCACCTGTTGATGAGGCAACATAAATTACACTTTGACCTGCATAGAGCCGACCAGTTATTCATCCTCGATTATAAACATTCAGATTATATGTCAAAGCATTCTGCGCTCAATATTTGCCATAAGAATGGAAATTTATAAGATTATCTTCAAAAATCCATAATGTGACTTTCTCCTCGAATTCAAATCTTTAAAATTTGGAATGAATAAAAATCTCGTTTGTTTCCTGTTTGTTTTTTCTGCGATTGCGCAGCTATCGTGAGCACAGCGTTGCATAAATTAGTTTTTCCTAATTTTCAAGGCATACAGTATGCGACCAGTCCGTAAAAAGATTACAGGTTTATTTTATTCTCTCATTAATGCTAAAGCTCACTCTCTCTTCAATGAAAAAAATGTTAGTGCAATACATTCTTCAATAAAATGTATTCTTGATATTTATTAACTAATTATATTACTTCCGTTTAAAATAATTTGTGATTTGTTCTTACAGACATCTGTTCTTACGAAAATAATTGATGATAAAAGAGCTTACGGCGTCGTTATAGAGTCAGAGATACTTTTAGATGTGATAAGTTCATTAACAGACATTCATGGTAAGACACACTTTAAACTATTCGATTAAAATATTGATTGCATATGTACTGAAACGCAGTTTTATCTTTCTGTATTTCTGCCTACTTAGGATCCGATCTCTCTCGTGCTCCGCTACCTGAAGTAATTGAGGAAGTCCTGAAGAAACAGGAAGGTGTTCTAGGGGACACCAATATTCTTCGTCTTCGACTTCTGGCAGTGAAATGTCTTTTCATGAATGGTTATCCAAGTAAACAAGTGAAAGAACTGAAAAAACTGCTTGAGTCTATGAAGTAAGAATTTTAGATTTATTCAGGGTTTGTTGGTCTATGAAACTGAAACGCTTGGCAAATGCAGCATGTCAAACAATGTGTGCGCTTTGGGTTGAGAATCTTGAATGCTTTCATTGATCTTGAATGAATTTTGTTAACAGGAGCACAGTATTAACAGTGTAAGTTTAAATGTTAGTGGTATTAGAGATGCTTAAACATTTATAGGTACTTTTCCGTTTCGCCGGCGCAAATCTCGCCAAGCAGACTTTATTGGCAACAACATACAGTATACACATAAAAAATATTAAAAAAATGCTAGTTCTAAGAATTCTTTTTTTGAAGGCATAAACATTTTAATCTCGCTTAAAATTTTATAAGAAGCCAATAAATAAAGACAATAAATTTGTAAAAAGACATTAAGAATTTACTGTGCTTTCACGATTCAACATCGTGATTCGCCGGTTTATATCACGTGACCCCAAGCGATCTCATCTCACGTAAACTACTCTAAAAAAATCTAATGTTCTCAATAATTATCTACATTAATTTCACGTTAAATCTTAATTTGGAACACAAGTTTAAATGCAAGAAATATTTCAATTCGTACGAATAGCTTACTCAGAAATTATGTAAAACTGCAGTGCTTTACTTCGCTAATGCATTCTCGTTAGAATTGATGAATTTAACCCTTGACTTTCCCTTTTCTATATTTTCGGCTTCGGGTTAAGCGCTGTGATTGCATCCTGATTGACTTAATTACCGAAAATGGCCTTAGACATAAAACTGAACTATCTGATAAAAATTCTATGTAATTTTATGCCAGTATTGAAAGAAACAATCAATCTGATAAGAAAAAGCTGCGACTTGTTTTGAAAATGAGGCTTAAAAGGTTACCAGCGAGAATATTCTGTTTGGCATCGGCTGTACCATTATTGGCGACTTTATCGCTTTCACCGGCAAAACAGAAAAGTACCCATTTATAATTATGGGACATGAATTTAAAACTTTTATAATTATGGAGCGTGAATGGGAGATATACGGAAGTTTAAACTTTTTTAAATAATTAGTTCTTTAACTAATTAGTTTTGCTCGTCCGACCTTCCAATCAAGAAAGTAAATCTTTTGAGGTCTATCTTATTCAGGGTCATGTCTGTATAGTAAATAAGAGTAGAGCTTCATGCAGTTATAATTATCGAGGTATGAGAAAGTTATCTAAAAAGAATTTAGCACTATGGGTTCAGTTAATAAGACTGGATATCATAAAAAATTTTCTTTAAGTATTACTAGTGGGGGGGGGGTTGAAATATTGATAGCTAAAAGTAGAAATCGTCATAAAGTAAGATTAGGAAAAATTGAAATTTAGAGTCTTGGAAAGAATTGTGTTCAAAAAACATACAGCAACGCATTTTCAGAGTGCTTCGGAACTGAATACTCGGCTGGATTCATGCGTTTGTAGGAAATGTGTTTGTGAGGAGCTTCGTAGGGTTAGTATTTATGGTAGGGCATTTATAGCTAAATTAAAACATCAACCTTAAATAGCTATTTACTATTATACTTCCTTTCTTGGGTAGCCGCAATTATTTTCGATAGCACTGAACAGTAGTTTGGCGATTTTTTACTGTCCTCAAAACCGAATAGTACCAATGCGGTAAATGATTATACAAGATTTATGCCGGTCATTTCTAAGAAGAATCAGTGTGGTATGAGTCTCCGAAGGAGAACCTACGCTGTATTGATAAAGCATTATATTGAAGTGCCATGTATTTCGGTTTCAATGTTGGGTTTTTAGAGAGTTTTGTGTTCCTAAATATGCACGTATTATGCATTTTCATCTGCGAGTGGTGCGTGTTCCAGAAGTAGCTTTGTATTTTTTATGGAAAGTGTTTCTTCTTATTAAAAAATTTGAAATTGTTTGGTAATTATTACTTAAGACATCTGATCTGTCTAATACGAATAAAACTTACCTGTATTTGTTTTGAAAAAATGTTGTATTCAAACAGAAAATTCTCATATTATTTCCTGCCATAATCAAAGGATTATTTGAAACTGGAAGTTTAGCGTGCACGATTTCAGAAACAGTGGCACATTATGATAGTAAAATTCGTGCCACACACATACTTCTAATAAATGAACAAATTATAAGACGAAATGAACAATCATCAGTTCCATTTTATCAGATATAACTTTAAAGCAATCTCGCTTTCTCTCAAAAAAAGACAAATGATGTATTCAGCGCTAAAATTTGTAATATGTTTTGATTTAGTCATAAAAATATTTGTGAACCAAAAGGTGTGCGATTTGATGCTGAAAACTTCGGCACATCCGTTGGTGATTGCCATTGTAACTTACAAAAGAAAACCTACGTAGCGAGTCGCTATACGTTCTAGTCTTACCAATAATGTGTGTGTGGATAAAATTCATGGTTTGTAAGCTCAGGAATCGAAAAAAAAAAGCCTAGTTATTATTAGTTTTTAAGATAGAAATTTCTTTGTGGACCCGATGTTTCTGAAATGTTAAAAGTAGCTGATAATCAGACCATACCGAATGTTAGCAGGCTTTAGGGAATTAAAAAAGCAGAAGTTTAAGTTTGATCATAGGACTAATTAATTGAAGAAAAGCATAGGTGGATCAAGGGTCGGGGAAGTGACTAAGGGAGTCGCCAAATTAGTTGTGAAATTTTAGAAATACACTCAAAAAATTCTGATTGTTACCTTTTAATTTTTGCACGTGTCGAGGAACGCCGTCTCAAAATAGCTCAATGCAGTAAAAAGCGTTACTAGTGTCTGTACTATGACTCAAAAGTTTGTGCCTTGGCCTGGACGGTAAACTGACTGGCTAACTTTTGCAATTTTTTTGTTTTAGTTTGCCTCTAAATGACTTATCTGGAACACCGGTGGCTGCGTCCGTTCTTCTACCAGCTTATCGAGCTACACAAAAAAAAAAAAAAAAAAAAAAAAAAAAAAAAAAAAAAAACACTTCTGAAAATTTAATTTGGCACCTGCCGCCTTGAAGAAATCTAAGCCTAAAATTACGGTAGCTTGAAGACGACCGGGAATAAAACCTTTTTTTTACAAATTTTTAACTTGTAATGCTGTCTTAACTATGCTAATATTTATTTATAATTTCACCATCAACTGTAATGTATGGTATTGTATTTGTAATGTCATGAACGTTTCAATTAACACCGATGCGTGGCGTAAGTACGCCCTGTGGAGGTGTTCATCTGAAGACGGTTATTGCGATGTGTTGGTGCTTCCCACACCCTGTCCTGTCTTAACTATGCATCTCCACTGTTGCCTTTGGCGGCAATAACTTTTGTTCCCTGTTTTGTTAAACAGTTTATACTTTCTAAAAGTATTTACGAAAAAATTTTCTGAAAGAAAACTACATTCAGCCCAGGTGTCGATCAATGTACCTGCAGGGAAATTAAATACCAGCACTACTGGGAACGCCAAATTTTTAACAAGACGGTATCCATTTAAATTTTAGAGGGATTTGCTTTCCTCCGGGGAACTGTACCTTGTTATCTTCAGTGCCCCAGCCTTGTTTAAATTTTTGTGTATAGTTGTCCTTATATTTTCTCTTTTGCCCTTCACTTTGACGACCATCATTCGCGGTTGAATCTTTTTCCCTATTATCAAACTGCCTCTTCTGGCCAAACTTCAGTCTTCGCTGAAGTGCTGACCTGAAACTTTGCCCGTGTCTTTTCCGCCATGCGTCTACTTTGGCATTTTGTGCCTAACTCGAACAACTCTCCATTATCGATGGGACCCACCAGTGGCTGAGCGGTAAAGTCGCTGAACACTGGTAGTTCGATCCGAGGTTCGAATCCCACGAACGGGCTATCTGCATGGGTGTTTTCGTGGTTTTCCCCATGTGGGACGTGTATACGAGCCAGTTTGCCTTAGAAAGTCCTACACGAAGGCATCCTCAGTCCTCTGACATAAATCCAATTGAAAATTTATGGCACGAATTGGACCTAGAAGTCAGGAAACATAAAATTTCGTGTAAAGATGAACTTAAGCGTATACTCCTGCAAGAATGGCACAAAATTTCCAATAGTACAATCAAAATTTCGGTTTACTGTATGAGAAATAAATTACAAGCTGTTATAAATGCAAAAGGTAAGAATAAAAAGTATTAAATTTTGTTCCCACATTTTGCTGTATGATCTTGCAAATTTTTTTTGACATGCAAAATTACGTTTTGTATATTTTCTGTAAAAGGCATATTAAAACGAAAGTTTGATTAGATTTGTGTGTTTATTACCTTCTGTGTTCGTTATGTCCATCTGAAATTGTCAAGCATTTTCTTTGTTAGCTAATATGATCAATTATAGGGCAATTGCCAATGCTTTTTTTTTTTTAACCCACTGTATGCTCTTTTCTGATGAGTAAAGAAGTAAGGTTCCTGCAACAAATTGTAACTGTAGATTGGGAAGTGGATATTCTACGTTAAACTGACCCCTTCGTTGCAATTCGCACTTGTAAATAAATCTATTGCTTCAGAATATTGTCATATGAGAATGTTAACCATACACACAATCAGCAGATTGGAACACGGAATTTTGTCTCATTCTGCATTCTTTCCTGACATTTCCCTATTAGATTACTAGTTTTCCCAACACTTGAACAATCTTTCCTTTTCTTTCAGGTTTGTATTTGGAGAATATTACGAAGAATTGATACCAATTTACCGTAAACTGCTTCTCTTGGGCAGAGTTTTCCTTGATCATTCTACATACATGCAGTATGGTCTTGAGGTAATTTGATATTAACATGTTCTATACAACAGTTGGACATAACATGTTAATTGTAATAGTACTATGTTACATACAACTTATGTACAAAAATTCTATATTAAAATGTTTACTGTTATTATGTATTTTTGCGTATATTTGATAAGTGTTCTTAAAAAGTAAAATTTATTTGTCTTAGGACACAAGAATCCCATTCATGCGCGAAAGTTTCGCCATACCACTTAACAGTTATGTCTGAAGTTCTTCTTCTCTGCCTTTTTAAAGTAAAGTGAAATCTGTATACAGTAGAATCACGAACTGTGTCGCAATAAAAAATTGACTTTTTCAGGCTTGAAATATTTCAACATCTGCTTCGCTTCGCATTTTGGGCTGGGCATAGAAAAATAAGTTAACGTTTCGCATAACTTCATTAATGTCGGAGAAGCTCTGCAAAATACCTTCTTCATTTTCTCCTTCCACATGCTTTGTATATCTAAACTGAAAATTAAGCCTGAAACCCTTGAAAACTAACAAAAATAAACAAATGAAAGAAACGAGAACTAAACTTGTAAAGTCATTAGGTTATTTTGAAGCAGAAGACATGAAAAAAAAAAAAAAAAAAAAAGCTATGCCCTCGCCGGAACCCGAACCTGGAACTGTAGAATACGCGCTGAGTGTGCTACTGGTTACACCACGAAGGCATGCAGAAAGGAGAGAGAAAAAGTCGTATAAAATGATTACAGTTCGGAAAAACAAAATTGTAAACTAGGCTAGAAACAGACACGAAGGTTCGAGGCACGTACAAAGAATTACTGCATTATTTTTATACGTTTATAATTCAGAAAGAAAATAATACAGATAAAAAATATGCTTCAGAATTTTCCCAAGCAAGCAATTCTAAGGTGAAATTTTCATCTTATTAACACCTTAAAGAACACATGTTCATTTACATTTTGACAGTTTAGTTTGACTGTATATATATTTTATTGCGTTATTTTACCTATTTTACTATCTAAAAAACATCGTAAGGCAATAAAAAAATTAAAGAACATTTAAACTAACAAAAATTATTGAACAGGACTGATAATAAATGTAGAATACTTGTTCTTACCAAACATTGACAAATCATATACCGATGTAATGTAAAGTTCACAAACTCTCTCAGTTCCTTTGCTCAACCAGTGTTGCCAAAAATCAGAATGTAAAAATGCCCATCGGTCAACTTGACCGTTGTGTGTGCTTATGTTATGCAATACCACGATATTTCGACGAATGCGAGGATAAATAACGCTGTTCACATGAAACAGAACTCGGAACCAAAAATGGTGAACGATAAAGAAAACTTCCGTTGCGAGAACGATAGTCGAGTCTTTTCTGTATATTAGTTTCCACACCATACATTATTTCAAATTTTTTCCTTTAACACGAAAATGAAGTAATTAGAATAAGAACTATTAATTAATAATAACATATCATTATATTGCTGAAGTGTAGTGGATTCAGTCATTATTCTGATTGCTCACTGTCTCAAAACTCGATAAATATAAGCTATTTATTTACTATTATGTAAACCACATTTTATATATTTCTTAATAATTGGTTAATCTACTGTATTTTATATGTTAATTCAATTAGTTATGTTATTAAATTATAATCATTATATTTTCGTTACAGATTAAATATCTGTGGCTAATACCGATTGCTTTAGAATTATGCTAAAATGCTTACGTCATTTTCTTTCATCTGTTCCAGTTTCGTCGTTTGATGAATAAATAGATTTCTCAAAGCTTGAAAAAGGATTCACAGCATTTTATCTTCCAGTGTGTATATAATCTCTGAAGAAAGTTATGAACATCTACAGTGATTAAAAAGTGTCTTTTTTTAAAATCATCTTACTTTAAAATTTGTGTCCGAAAACACACTTCGATTTTCTTTCTTGATTTTTTTTTTTTTTTATTTTCTCATTTAATTTCATATTGCTTGGTTTTGAAAATTAGTTTATTGTTTACATCTATAAGAATAATAACTGTAACTTTTGCATTAAAATGATAGAATAAAACTGTGTTTAGTTTCCTTTTGTTTGGCTGTCTATTTTAAAATGATTGAGCAATTGTGTCATCAGAACTGGGAATCACAGTTACTTTTAAGATATCGTAAATTTCCCGAGGAAAGACGGAGGAAAAAAAGAAGTCATGAAAACAAAACCGTAACGCACAACTGAATTTTGATGTAACGAGTATATGCACTAAAACTGAACCGTTGTTATTGTGTAAATATACTGTCGCCTTGTATGGTAGTTACTGAAGTCGTCTGCCTTATCGTTGGTTCGAGGTTCGAACTTAGGGTAAGGCATTGATTTTTGTAAAATGTAGCCGTTTTTGGGACATAAAGGCATTCCATCGAGTCGTGAATATCCTTGAGAAGCTGATGATAGAATGAGTGAGTGAGTGCACCGCTATGATGGCTTCCGACCACGAACATTTTCGTCCTACGTCTGCCTCTGTCCATCTACTTTGCCAATTTTGTAGCAGACTTGTCAAAGTTGTTCGCTTAATATGAGACCAAGGAAGTTTAGTTGGTCTTTCTAATATATCCGTGCAGTTGGCTGCCTGCTTGGCCAGTAGGTCAGCGGCTTCATTGCCTTGAATTCCTGTGTGAGCGGGAACCCATTTGAAAGTGGTTTTTTTGCGAAATAGGCATTGTCAGAAGCTGTTTCAGTATTCGGTATACCAAAGGACTCCGGCTGTTTTGACCTGCGATAGCCGCCAGACTTGATGCCGAATCACTGAGTATGGAGAATTTCTCCTGTTGACATGTGTTCGCATATCTAATTGCAGCACTGATAGCTAGAAGCTCTGCTTGGTATACCAAGTTGTTCAAGCCTAATTTCCTTTTCCACTCGAATGTTACAACTCCATTTTCCAGTCTACAGAAGGCGCTGCCAGTGCCATTCTCAGTTTTGGAGCCATCTGTGAAAAGGTTATTACTGTTCCTCTGAATTGGTTGGTCGTTTATGCTGATATCGTTGGAGAGATTAAAAGCTGCTGGATGAAAGTTATGACAGTTGTTTTGCTCCTCGTAGTCCGAGTGGTGATAACTATGACCCCAGAGTGTTGAAGTTTGACCCAGCCTGGTAATCCTTACGATAGCTGCCTCCCTTTCCACTATCAAATCTAGGGAAGGAATTCTTGCTAGTTGTTGTAAAGCTAGTGTTGACGTGGTACGGTAGGCCCTGCATACTTGAAGTAGCTGCTGTCTCTGGATAGAGAGCAGGGATCTTTTCATATGAGAGGTAAGTTCGCCACCCCAGATTGCTGCTCCGTAAGTTATTACTCTTTCTGTAATGGTTCTATGCCAAATTTTTTTGTAGCTTAGATGAGATACCCCGTTTATGTGAAGTCATGCGTCTCATGTTGTTGCTTAGGATGCAGGATGCTAATTCGAGTATGATGATAGATGTTGCTTAGGATGCAGGATGCTAATTCGAGTATGATGATAGTATGATGATTGTTCCGTTCCCTAGGTTATTCTCCACCGAGACTAGAATGGAGTTAGGAGAAGTCGTAATGTCACCTTGACCAGTGACGTGCTCCTTCGGTCCGCCATGATGTATTCATAAAACTGATGTAGATACTTGTCCTCCTGTACAGATTAGTGATTAGTGTTACTTAGCTGCCTGTTTACATCACTGTGATAAGTAACAAAATATTAGATCTATCATTTTAAAGAGTGAGTGAGCGCCACCAAGGAAGACAACTGACCTGGCCTTAGCCTCACAGTGTGACATCTTCCTGGCAGAAACCATCTACTCTCTGCTCCACCCTGCTCTGGGAACGCAGCCGAATAGACGGCTAAGAGCCTAATAAAGTCTACATGTAAGCTTGGATGTTGTTGTACGGGGAAAGAGTATTCTGTTATGGACTACTTAAATTTTAAAGAGTATTCATTTTTTATTGGCAGATGATTCGATTTTATGATTGAAGAATGTGCTGATAGTTCTTCATGTAAACCATTTTCCTTTATCTGTGCCTTAATACAATTTATATTCAACTGTTGTAATACGATTTATATACATAATTTTTACAGATTTAGATAATAATAAAAAGATATTCACCATAAAGCAGAACAAGAATGAATAGAGCTCTTTAATAAAGCTTTCAGATAAAGTTCATTTGTTGAAAGTTTATTATCCGATTCGAAATTTTAAAAACAATGATGAAGTTCTAATGGCGTGAGTTTTTTCTTACTAAACATTTCCAAATTTCGTTTCGCTTAAATCAAATTATTTAGACTTTCAAAGTTAAATCTTAAAAAAGAAATTTAAAGCTCTCAAGTGCATTAATTACTCACCCAGACGTGTGTACTTGTGCTAGGAAATGAGGAGAAAAAATTCTAATTTTTTTACAAGGTTACTTTATAAATAATCGAGGCTCGAATAGCCTCGATTGTTTTTGCAAATTTTAAAGCATTTTATAGGATTTCTAGACTAAAAAAAAAAAAAAAAAAAAAAAAAAAACCCGCAAAGTTCAGATATTTTCCCATTCATTTCAAATTTTCACTAAATCTGTTAAATTATTTTTCTTACTACTTAAATAACTTTATTACTATATTTTTTAAAATTTAGATTATTCTTACTTAAATAATTTAATTGCTATATTAGTTAGAATTTACGCGGAAAAACTTTATTACTATATTTTTTAAAATTTAGATTATTTTTCTTACTTAAATAACTTAATTACTATATTAGTTAGAATTTACGCGGAAAACTATAGTTCAAAATTCAAATCAAAATTTTAAACTTTGGATTTCCCCTTAAGGTTTAAGATCAAGTTTGGGTTCATATCCAACAAATACTCGTGGATTTCTGGAATATAAAAAGCAGTCCCCATTTTTGCAAGTAGCATAAAACTCGCTATTTGTTACTTTTTTACTTTACGTTAAATACACTTTTGAATACGCTGATATTTTTCTTTTGAAGAACCCCTCAACAAAGCGGTGTCTCATAAAATAGGTGCAGGTAAGGGGAGGGGACGTTTATACCTAAACAACACCATGCAAAGAGAATTTTTATTTGTTCAGTTACAAAAGGACGCCCTCGGTTTTATAAAGAGTTGGAATTTATTACTAAGAAAACTTTATTCAAATCTTGTTTTTTACCGTTAAACATAGCAAAAGTGTTAAACGTAGCGGAACCAAACTGGGAAGTTTAATTTTACAAATAATTTGGATTCAAAGTAAAGCCAATAGTTCAAGTAAGATATGAGCAAGAATGGAACGGAGAGATCTTCCCTATGTTAATCACACAGTCTGGTTGTAGTATTCATTTTGAGAAACAAAGTGTGTTAGTTTCAAACAAAGTTGAGCTAGGGAAAATAATTCATCAGTTACGATAGAGAAGAAATTCTGGAAAGTCTCGTTTCTAAGCATTTAAATGCACCTTCCACTGGAACATTGGTGAACAAAGACTTTACGTCAAATGAAACTACGATAAAATTTCTAGGAGAAAAATTTATTTGCAGACTTTATTAATTTTTTATGGTGTAAGTGTTATTAACTAGAAAAATCGAAAACAGTTTTCCAAAATCTACTAGTGCTTGTTGCAACTCAACTCTTGCTAAGATCTGATGGCTGAATGACATCATCTCGAACTATGAACTCTCGCTCAGAGATGGTACGAGAACTCGGAACGGAGAAGTTGCACGCTGCGTCGTGCCAAATTTATACCCTTTTTATTATGTAAATATTCTGTAACCCGTTTGCCTCTTCATTAAAATATGTTTGAGTAAAGAATGTATTTATCATTTTATGGATTATTCCCTTCAAAGATTTGCAGATAGAGATGGAAAGAGGAGACCAATTCAACCAGCGGCCCTGGCAGAACACCGTTGGGATGAAGTAAGCAGTTTTGTTTTACCTTGATTAATTAGAAGTGTAAAATAACACTAACGATAGCGTTAAGAAGAAATAAATAATATTGTGGCACTCAACGTGTTGCCACTGGGTTGAATTTGAAATGAAATTTAATAGATTTTGCTTTAAGCAAAAATATGGATTTAGAAAAATTAACAAAGAAGCGATAAGAGCAGTAGTTACGTGGCTGATAAATAAGATAGAAACAGAATTTAGAAAAATTAACAAAGAAGCGATAAGAGCAGTAGTTACGTGGCTGATAAATAAGATAGAAACAGAAATTGCTAATTAATTTCCACACATACATTATAATTAAGAACAATTAATTAACTAACAATAATAATAACAATAACAATAATGTATCAGTATATCTCTGGAGTATAGCAGTTTCAATAACTGTTCTGATTGCTTAGCTGTCTGGAAATTCCATAAACATGGGCTAATAAAAATAAATTCCATAATATTTATTGGTATGTATAAAACGCATATTATATATTTCTTTATTTGTTAATATATTTTATTTGTTTATGTTTACTCAGTTATTTGTATTATTCAATTATGATCGCATAGCTCTTTGATGTTTCAGTTGCAACTTAAATCTGTATAATTAATACTAATTGTTTTATAATTATGCTAAAATTATAACGTCATTATCTTCATCTTTTCCAGTTACGACGTTTGACTAATAGGATTGTCAAAGCATGAAAAAGGATTAATGGTATTTTATCTTCCAATGTGTATAATCTCTGAATAAAGTTATGAATATTTATAACGATTAAAAATATTATTTTTTTTTAAATTTTCTTGTTTCAAAACTTGTGTATGCTTTGAATTTTTTGCTTGGTGCTGTTTTTTTCTGATTTAATTTCGTACTGCTTGGTTTGGAAAATTAATTTATTGTTTACATCTATAAGAATAATAACTAACTTTTGCATTAAAATAATGAAATAAAAACTGTTCAGTTTCTTGTTATGTGGCAATCTATTTACAAATGTTTCGTGATTGTGTCATCGGAATTGGGAATCACATTGGCTCTGAGACATCGTAAATATCCTAAGGAAAAAAGAAAAAATAAGCTATCAAGTCATGAAAAGAGATCGTAAAGTACAGGTCCTGGAACTGAATTTTGACGTAACGAGTATAGACACTGAAATTGAACTGTTATCCGCATATAAAAATTCTGTCGCCTTGTTCGGTATGGTAATTAATTCAGCTGCCTTATCGTTGATTTCGAGTTCGAATGTAGGGGAAGGTATGGATGTTCGTAAATTTTGAGCGTCTTTGGGACATAAAGGCACTGCAACAGCCGAAATCTCCTTTGAAAAGTTGATGGTAGGGAAAGAAGTGATTTCTGGATTCCTCTTCCTAGGTTGTTCCTAGAATGGCGTTAGAAAAAATCGTAATATCACCTTGGCCAATGATAAACGCTTCTTTCTCTTCGCTATGATGAATTCATGAACGTAATCTAGATACTTATCCTCCTGCATAGATTAGTGATTAATATTCTACTTATCCTCCTGCATAGAATTAGTGATTAATATTACATATACTCCTACTTATCCTCCTGCATAGAAATTAGTGATTAATATTACATATACTCCTACTTATCCTCCTGCATAGAAATTAGTGATTAATATTACATATACTCCTACTTATCCTCCTGCATAGAAAATTAGTGATTAATATTACATATACTCCTGTTTAAATCGCGATGATAAATAACAGCTAAATAATAGTTCTGTCAAAGTAAAGAGCATCAAATTGGTAGATAATTCGATTTTATGACTTAAAAATCTGAACTAAAATGTTACGAGGCGCTGAATAATAGTTTATGTAAATCAATCTTTTTCAGTTTCTTAATATATAATTTATTTTAAGTTAAAAAGCGGAAAATATGTAGGATTTCTCTATTAAATTAAATTAAAGTTCTTAAACCCTACAAAGGCAGACGAGTTTTCGGTCCGTCTGTATAATAAACTACTGAAACAAAAGAAGGTTTAAACGACTATTTTATTAATTTAAATTATAAAATTATGTTACAACTTTAAATTATGTCACGACATACAAATAATGTAACAATTTGGGGAAGGCTTATTCATTGGTTTACCTTAACTAATCGATGTGTCTTAGTATCATTAAAGTGAAAGGTTTAGATTTTGTTCTCTTGTGTCTTAGTATCATTAAAGTGAAAGGTTTAGATTTTGTTCTCTTGTGTCTTAGTATCATTAAAGTGAAAGGTTTAGATTTTGTTCTCTTAAATTTAATATTTACTGAGTTTAAGAAAGGTTTAGATTTTGTTCTCTTAAATTTAATATTTACTGAGTTTAAAAGAAGAAGTCGGTCTTTTTATTGATATAGACGTAGAGTTCAAAGACTCGTAAAATGTTGCTGTAATAAAAATATAAGAAAAGTGGTTTCAATCGCGCTCATAATAAATTTCTTAATATAGTAATATGAAGTCAGATGGCCCACTTGGCTTGCATACGCAATACCTTTTTGATAGTGTTTCTGTTCTATGCTCAGAAGTAAAGTGTTTCAGTATTACTTTAATATCTTAGAAGTATAAGTTTGCTTTTTACCTTTTTTGGTTTCTTTTTTAAATGCGTAACTATAAAATTTATATTACAATTAATACTAGCTAATAAGTTTAATATTTTTACTTATTAAAGTACTGTTGTCTTAATAATACAAATATTGTAGTTTTTCGCTTCGATGTGGATGTACCAGGAAAGTTATTGAGTGATCAACTTTCTACTTGTAAAACTTTCCAGTTATGGTAAAGTTATGGAGTGCAGTTATGATTATAGCATTGTAAAAGGCCTTTAAATCAGATACTTGTTTTTTTGTTTCCTTTAATTAGTCTTATATGTCGTTTTTTGTAACATTAAAAGTTCAAAAAATTCCCTTTATATGTACTATATACAACTTGAAATAAGCTTTTATTAATTTTATTATTTATGTAATATATCTATGTTTTCAGTTATTATTACCAAAAGCTCAAATTTATTGTAGTGGTCCTTTAAAATTTTAAAAACTGTGTGATCTGCGATTAGAAAAGTTTGGAGGACACTGAATTACACTATGACAGCACGTTCGAAGGAATGCGATAATTTCTTATCGATAAAGTAATCTTTCCAAAGTTAAAAAGTTTATTAGGTTGTGATTGAAACAACAAGAAACAAAAGGGGAAGTAAAGATTCGAGGCTTCGAATCTGAAAATCTTTCTTAGGATTTTATGTAATTCGATTATTTGAATGTCTCATTTCTCGTCATATTTTGCCATTCTTGTAAATAACTATTAAAGAGAATATTCCTTAGTATAAAAATGAGTCATTTTTGTTGTTGTTGTTGTTTTTTTTTTTTTTTTTTTTTAATGAAAGTAGCTGCACTACTACACGCATCTCGCTTTCACAACCTTTTAACTTACTTTGATAACTAAATTTTAATAAAAATATAAAATCTAGCTTGTGATAGACCATTTTAATCGAAATGGTATTTATGATATATAAAAATGAGTCATTTTTGTTGTTCTTTCTTCTTTTTTTTTTTTTTTTTAATGAAAGTAGCTGCACTACTACACGCATCTCGCTTTCACAACCTTTTAATTTACTTTGATAACTAAATTTTAATAAAAATATAAAATCTAGCTTGTGATAGACCATTTTAATCGAAATGGTATTTATAATATATAAAAATGAGTCATTTTTGTTGTTCTTTCTTTTTTTTTTAATGAAAGTAGCTGCACTACTACACGCATCTCGCTTTCACAACCTTTTAACTTACTTTGATAACTAAATTTTAATAAAAATATAAAATCGAGCTTGTGATAGACCATTTTAATCGAAATGGTATTTATAATATATAAAAATGAGTCATTTTTGTTGTTCTTTCTTCTTTTTTTAATGAAAGTAGCTGCACTACTACACGCATCTCGCTTTCACAACCTTTTAACTTACTTTGATAACTAAATTTTAATAAAAATATAAAATCGAGCTTGTGATAGACCATTTTAATCAAAATGGTATTTATAATATATAAAAATGAGTCATTTTTGTTGTTCTTTCTTCTTTTTTTAATGAAAGTAGCTGCACTACTACACGCATCTCGCTTTCACAACCTTTTAACTTACTTTGATAACTAAATTTTAATAAAAATATAAAATCGAGCTTGTGATAGACCATTTTAATCGAAATGGTATTTATGATATATAAAAATGAGTCATTTTTGTTGTTCTTTCTTCTTTTTTTTTTTTTTTTAATGAAAGTAGCTGCACTACTACACGCATCTCGCTTTCACAACCTTTTAATTTACTTTGATAACTAAATTTTAATAAAAATATAAAATCTAGCTTGTGATAGACCATTTTAATCGAAATGGTATTTATAATATATAAAAATGAGTCATTTTTGTTGTTCTTTCTTCTTTTTTTAATGAAAGTAGCTGCACTACTACACGCATCTCGCTTTCACAACCTTTTAACTTACTTTGATAACTAAATTTTAATAAAAATATAAAATCTAGCTTGTGATAGACCATTTTAATCGAAATGGTATTTATGATATATAAAAATGAGTCATTTTTGTTGTTCTTTCTTCTTCTTTTTTTTTTTTTTTAATGAAAGTAGCTGCACTACTACACGCATCTCGCTTTCACAACCTTTTAATTTACTTTGATAACTAAATTTTAATAAAAATATAAAATCTAGCTGGTGATAGACCATTTTAATCGAAATGGTATTTATAATATATAAAAATGAGTCATTTTTGTTGTTCTTTCTTTTTTTTTAATGAAAGTAGCTGCACTACTACACGCATCTCGCTTTCACAACCTTTTAACTTACTTTGATAACTAAATTTTAATAAAAATATAAAATCGAGCTTGTGATAGACCATTTTAATCGAAATGGTATTTATAATATATAAAAATGAGTCATTTTTGTTGTTCTTTCTTCTTTTTTTAATGAAAGTAGCTGCACTACTACACGCATCTCGCTTTCACAACCTTTTAACTTACTTTGATAACTAAATTTTAATAAAAATATAAAATCGAGCTTGTGATAGACCATTTTAATCGAAATGGTATTTATAATATATAAAAATGAGTCATTTTTGTTGTTCTTTCTTCTTTTTTTAATGAAAGTAGCTGCACTACTACACGCATCTCGCTTTCACAACCTTTTAACTTACTTTGATAACTAAATTTTAATAAAAATATAAAATCGAGCTTGTGATAGACCATTTTAATCGAAATGGTATTTATAATATATAAAAATGAGTCATTTTTGTTGTTCTTTCTTCTTTTTTTAATGAAAGTAGCTGCACTACTACACGCATCTCGCTTTCACAACCTTTTAACTTACTTTGATAACTAAATTTTAATAAAAATATAAAATCGAGGTTGTGATAGACCATTTTAATCGAAATGGTATTTATAATATATAAAAATGAGTCATTTTTGTTGTTCTTTCTTCTTTTTTTAATGAAAGTAGCTGCACTACTACACGCATCTCGCTTTCACAACCTTTTAACTTACTTTGATAACTAAATTTTAATAAAAATATAAAATCGAGCTTGTGATAGACCATTTTAATCGAAATGGTATTTATAATATATAAAAATGAGTCATTTTTGTTGTTCTTTCTTCTTTTTTTAATGAAAGTAGCTGCACTACTACACGCATCTCGCTTTCACAACCTTTTAACTTACTTTGATAACTAAATTTTAATAAAAATATAAAATCGAGCTTGTGATAGACCATTTTAATCGAAATGGTATTTATAATATATAAAAATGAGTCATTTTTGTTGTTCTTTCTTCTTTTTTTAATGAAAGTAGCTGCACTACTACACGCATCTCGCTTTCACAACCTTTTAACTTACTTTGATAACTAAATTTTAATAAAAATATAAAATCGAGCTTGTGATAGACCATTTTAATCGAAATGGTATTTATAATATATAAAAATGAGTCATTTTTGTTGTTCTTTCTTCTTTTTTTAATGAAAGTAGCTGCACTACTACACGCATCTCGCTTTCACAACCTTTTAATTTACTTTGATAACTAAATTTTAATAAAAATATAAAATCTAGCTTGTGATAGACCATTTTAATCGAAATGGTATTTATAATAAAAAACTTTGCTTTCAGATGTAAAAACTGGAATCTTTATGGAATAGACTACAATTTCGCAGCTGTAAAATATGTTTTTGCAGTTTTGTTCTTCGAAAGAATACGATATGTTTCCGAATGTCAGCTCATCTGTATACAAGACTGAAGGCAAGATTTAACCACAAAAACTGAGTTGCAATTGAAAATATGTAAGCCAAAATTAATTTTTTTTGTTGTTGTTCTGTAAATCCAGTTATATATCCGAGTCGGGGAGTTAACTGATGTAGATTTTACTTTTGAGTAGAAGTGCTTTCAGTTATTCAACATTATCGCCTTCTTCAGACTTCTTATGTTTCTTAGCTGCAGTTGTAGCTGAAGAAGCTAAAAACTGTTGTTAGGAATAATCGAATAATATGTCGTCTGTTTAACTGGACATATCTAAAGCTGAATGCCACATCCTTATCCATTCGAAAAACAGGTCAGAATCGATCATCAGATCTTTCAAAATATGTTGCATAAATAATGATGTGGACGAAGTTAAAGAGAATATCTGCGTGGCGGATGACGACTCTTGTATAGTATTCTGATTTAAAGGAAGGTCAAATAATTCCTATGGAATAATTATTCCATCTCCGACTTGCTGAAATGAAGGAGGGTCTCAAACATTAAGAGAGGATTTATGAAGACAAATTATTCAAGATAAAAGAAGAAATTCCTGTCGAGCATGTTGACGATAGGGTGACAAGTTCAAAAAGAAGGATGTTGAAAGGGAACAGAGAAAATATATGCAAGGAAAAAAAACATGACATAGGAAAAATGATTAGCTTTTTACATGCAAAAAGAAGACGTAGTGAAAATTTGAGAAATTGAGTCGGATTGGTGCAGATAATGTGTTGATTAAAACTTTAGTAAAAAGGCTGAGTAATAAAGATTAAAATAGAAATAAATAAGAAAGACGACGAGTAAATAGAAGTAGTACGAATTTTATGAAACTTTCTAAAAATTAAAATAAGTAAATTAATATGAAAAACGAGGAGTAAATTGAGGAAGTACGATTTATATGGGGCTCTGACTATTCTAAATTTGTTATTAAAAAACCGGAGAAACTAGCTTGAAAAAGTGATTGGGAAAAGAGAAAATGCCGAATGACCGATGGGCATTCTTCCTTGTGTACTTGAGAAGCGCACTGCGTATGAAAATGTTGTGTCTGAATGTAGAAATCCGGAAGCAGGGGATGGTTTTAACGTATCATTTGTTACTGGAGAAGAGATTGTGTTTCATTAAGAATGTTCATCCTAATACAGGTTCCTGATTTTTTGGCTTTGTGCTGCATGTGTCATCGAATTCATTCACTTTGATTTCGGCTCCAGTAGTTCTCTGTCACATATTTCATCGTGTTCCTTCGCTTTGATACAATTTCGATGGTTTTGTGATGTAGTTTCTTACTTTATAATAAAGTTCGGGGTATTGGAATCGGCTGCTTCGAGTGATGTGTTAATTGATTACCTTTCAGAATACGTATTCTTAACTTAGAAGTGCTAATCATCGCTGTGATGTTGAAGGTTAATCGAGTAAGTAATCTGTTTGCATCTTCTGTGTGGTAATCTAATGCTAGCAGAAATTGGGATAGCTTTTCGTTTTGCGTTAAAAGTACGAGGATTATTCTGAATCACTGTAGTTAGCCTGAAAAAATGGAAAGGAATTATTAAGAGGATCTTTTTTAATATTGATTTTTCATGTTTTGTCTTTCTACTGAATAAGAAGCTTAAAAACCAAAGTGTTTTTAGCAAAAAGTACCTGGGTGTGCGGATCTACCTAAATATAAATCGAAGAAATGGGATTAATGTTAAATTGAACTTGTTCTTTCATATCTCTATAGCAATGATGACAATATTAACTATGAAACGAAGGATGATACTTAGTCATCCAGAGTTGCGTGTAGCACAGAGATACATTTGATGACTGCTGGAAAATTTCGAGTCGAATACTGGAAGGGAGACGTTTTTAATGGATATGTTAAGCTTAAGTAAAATAAAATTAATATTTTTTCTATTTATTCGTTTGTGTTAATGAATTATAAGTTTTTTTGCACTCGTATACTTAAATTTCAGTATAAAACATTTCCTAAAATTGTTTGCCGTATACACAGAAATATATGGTATAATATCTGCTTGTTTGCCTTCCACCGTTTTGCTCCATATTTGCCACATTCTTTTAGTGTTGTTATGCATTTTGAACATGACACCACCCAAAAATTGTGCATGTAAAGTAATACATAAAAATGATAAATTTTATTTGACGACACCTTTGAATTGTTGTGCAACGTGTTATATTACCTACAGGAGCTGCGTTTCTTTGATGATAATATTTTATGAGATATGGTTGCATACTATCATAAGTCTCACTTTTCTCCTCTAGATGATGCAATGCAATATTTAATAATAAATCACAGTAAACCGGCTGCTTTGCCTAGTTCATAAAATAGAGAATCCTGTTTTTGTAAAAGTTTGTCCGGATCTCCATCTTCCACTATTCTTCCATCATCCATTACTAGAATCCTAAAACAAAACGCAGAATCATTAGATGAAGGTAAATATCTGTCAATTGTTTTTAAAATATTTTCATAGCGAAACGGATAATTAAGTGGGTTTTGTCTAAGCTGCTTCCATTTAAATCCTCTGCTTCCATTTAAATCATTGATGGGTATTATTTCCAATCGTAATTAATTTTGAATGTGTTCACTTTGACAAACAGAGGATGATGCTTCGATTTATTTAAAAGTCTAAGTGGCTGAGAGGTAAAATCTGTCTGTATTCGCCCTAGGTTCACACGCTATGAGTAAGATGGCTGTTTTGAAGTTTTCGTGGCTTTCGTGTGTAACTTGAATACGAGCCACTTTTCCTAAAATGTTCTCCATAAAGGCTCCTATTACGGGATGGCCCTTTTGAGCTTTGCCGGATTAAAACAGCCAAATTTAACCATTCCTTCGTATCTATTTCATAAAGTTTGAATTTTCTTTTATTTCACTGCCATTAAAATATGGAGTGTAAGGTAGTGCAAATCATTCTTTTTTAAATATTAAGCGTAATATTGAACCAACTGCACGGCTGTACGACTTATTTGGAGTTTACAAGAAAATGAAAAATATCTTTGCGATCATTGTTGTAATTGATTATATAATTAAATAAATTGAAAAAAAAAAAGGTTTTATTATAATGTCCAATTTTAAACGTAGTACGACTAAAAGTGCTTGTCTAAGTCGTATTCAATTCGTGTTCATAAATTTTATTACTTTGATCCAAGAGAGTAGACTGTATGGAATTTTATTGTAATAAATGTCATCAGCGACAATACAAGGTATTATTACCACACACTATTTTTATTTTTTCACAGATCCTAAACGATTCACACTTATTTTATTTCAGGGGTATGGCTTACGCAACTTTACCCTATACAGTAACACATATTTTTGGCTATTGGTAAAAAAATGGCATGAATCGAAATCCCTTTTTGTTAGATACTGAAGTATATTATAGCGTTTGCAGTAAATGCTTTGCATAGGACTTGCCTTTGAGATTTAAAGTATCGCACTAGTAGATAGAGAAACAAATATTTACATAATTTTTATACGTTTACATTTAAAACAATTTATTTATAAACTCTTCTTTGAGGCGTTAAACTGTAATATGAAGTTTTTATATTTCAAGATTTTCCCCTCTTCCTCATGGGGGTAATAATGAAGAAAACATCATGATTAATTATCCAGTGATTCGGTGTGAAGTAATTCTGAAATTAGAAATCATGTCATGAAAGGCTGGTTTTATATCCTTCTATATAGCCGTTAAGTCTATCGGAAATACAATATGCGGAATTATAAGCTATCTCAGATATCACTGTGTTAATAACAGCACAGAAATTTTAAACAGCAATGCTGAGCAAAAAAAATGTTACAGGTTATTTAAAGTATAACGATTTTATTTTTCATATTTCGGCTAATCTTTGGAATATGGTAACAGGTAGTTTGGCGACATTTTGGTAAGGCGATAAAGGTTACTAGCTAGGACTTGAGCAGTGTACATGGATAAAGTCAAGAGTGTGCGCAATGCCATTTTTGTGCAATTCTGGGATGTTTTTTTAAGTGAAAATAGAGCGACGTGTACATGGATGATACCGTGTATGTGCAATTCTTAAAAATGCGGCAAGCAGTGGGCGATTCTGCACTTTCTCCCAATTTCGCACCTAATCTTCGTCATGATTAAGCACTTTTGTTCCATAAAAGTTCTAGCATAAACGTAATTCAATTAGCAGATTGATGGAAAAAAAATGTTCTGTAAAAAAAAAAAAAAAACTTCGTGACAACAAAATGGCGTCCAAACAAAAACTAGCAGGTTGCTGTAGCAGGGTTGGTCGCCAAAAAATTGCCAAGTTACCATTATCCGAAGATTAACCCATATTTCATCCTTATTACGATGCAACTTATATTGTTATTTATAAAGGGTTATTAGAAATGATGAAGCTTATTTTAAATCTTTATATTGGATTTTATATTATGTCAATTTTCTTATGTTTTATACCGAAATAATTATAAAATCGGTAAGTTTTCACCGAAGGAATGGGAGTGGTAACTTTGATTGATTTGCGTAGTTGATTTGTTGGTTGATTTGCGGAGAAACTATATTCGGTTGTAAGTGCTCGTAACCAATCAGTTCACATGAAGATGGTGATGCAGACACAAAGGCCATATTTTGTTGCAGTAAATAGAGTTTAATATCTATTACAGTTGTTCAGCTTAGCTTGCGATAAACTTAGGGAGGGGGGGGGCAAGCCATCTACTGCAGAAGGCAAGTTTAAAGAAATAGAGAGTGTTTACAAAGTGGATTCCCTAGGGCGGCCGTGTACATCCGACAAGATCATGAAATGTTTAAAACAACCATGCTTAAGTAATCCACAAGCTTCGAGCTGCACGCCGAAGTTTGAAGTTCGGACTTCTTAAAGACCAGTATTCAAACCGTTTTTCGTGCATGTAAAATTCAGATTGCTCAAAAGCTAAGATCAGAGATCGGCCTAAGCGTACTGAATTTATGAATGAAATGCTAAATGCAGTTGAAGGTGATAAATGATTTTTAAAGCAATGAAGCTATTTTCTAGTGAATGGTACAGTTATACCTGCTGAATTTGAGGAATACATACACAGGTAGAAGCTAGGCCAGCACGTCGATAGTACCATAGGTATTTGAGGTATTGTTGTAATTAATTAACTGTTAGGCTTCCGTTGCAATTTGGAATTCCGAGAAAGAAGACCTTGAGAGCGGTCCGAGGATCTCCCAACCAATTCGCCATGCTTCCGTGCCATACAAACACTATACGCTTACAAACAAGCATGTCTCCTTCCGGATTCCAACTCGGGCAACTATTCCGTACGTCACTCTTTGTCATTAACCACTATCCTATCTGGGCGGCATTTGGGGAATACAGCAGCCGAATTTGAAATCAGGCACATATTTGGCATTCACTGAAACTGAATGTTTGATGTGATTTAATGTATATTCGCATTATCGGCTTGGTATGTTTTACCTTAGACAGAAGAAATATTTCGAAAGGGAAAATAACAGAACTGATATCTTTCAACAAAATGGCACAACTCCACATTACAGTCACGGCATGCGCCCTTTCTTGAATAGTTCCAGTCAGGATCGGGCTGGTAGGGTCAATTCTAGTTTTTGGCTTTCTGCGGTCCTGATTAAATTCCATCAGATACTTTCATTTGGTGATGTGCAAAAGCCATTTTCTGTTCTGATGAAATTCTTGACCTAATACAAATCCCAAAGAGAATCCGCTCTTAAGTTCATAAGGGGGCTGGTCGGAATGAATTTAATTTTAAACGTACTAGTCTCTGAGCAAATCACGCGTTACTTTTCTCTTGTATCTAAGTATTGAAATAATAACTAAGAATAGTTATTAAAATCTACATCTATTGTAATATACCACATTTCTCACCTGTCATAATCCAGAACAGTATGCAATCTATGTGCTATTGTGATGACAGTACTATTCCGGAATTCTTTGCGTATAGTGGCCTGGATGAGTTTATCTGTTTCGAGGTCTACCGAAGCTGTTGCTTCGTCCAGAACAAGAATCTTCGTTTTCTTCAGCAAGGCTCGGGCCAAGCATATTTGCTGCCTCTGACCAACACTGGAAATGAACAAATAAAAAACAACCTTCGTTTCCGTTCAGCATTTCAAGAGACATTAATTACACAATTTATAATCAAAGGCATCGATAATTTGAATGTACGAATTTTTTTAATTGTATTTAAAAAAAGAAAACTAAATAAAAATAAAAAGTAAATTATCTTGCAATTAATAATAGTAAAATAAATAATGTTGCAACTACATTAATTTCTTTGACTTGTCTAATATGATATTATTTTCTACTCGCATATGGATAGATCTCTACATTTTTACTTACACATATATACACATTATTACCTATTTTTATGCCCTAGTTTAAATTTAGTGCGGAGTTTTCGAAAGTAGGTGGCTTGTTTTGCTTGAAAGCAAACTGATACGTTGCAGGAATGGCATAACCATCTAGAACAGTGTTTCCCAACCTTTTTTGTGCTATTGCCCCACCTAATCCTCTCTAAATTTCCTTTGCTCTCCTGAGCAAATACATAATTTTTAATATACAAAAATTGAAATGTTCACGAAAGAAACTTGAATGATAAGTTTTAGGAAGAAATTTCTAAAGATTTAAATCTCTACAGCGAAAATTCTTTATACAATATTTAAAATGCACATCAATTTAAAAACATTTTACGTATATATCACTGAAATTATTCTTTACTTTTGGGAATAAAAAATGAAATTTTGAAAAATTTCAACATCTTGAAGAAAAATTGGGAATAACTCTGGAAGAGTCTTATTTTCGAATTGCCTCCCTTAACAATCTAATTGCCCCCTCCCGTGGGACGTGGCCCCCCACGTTGGGAAACACTGATCTAGAACATGGTCTCCATTCTTTACTCCTCACAGGTAAAAATCAAATGTACAGGAATGATTCATAATTACTTCCGGTATTTCGAAAATTTACATAATGGCTATAATTAATTCAGCAAGAAAGATGCATATTAGTACAAACAGAATCTGTCCCAAATTTTGTATGTACCACCTTACAGATAATCGATATGAGCATTCCTGGACTTTTTGTTAAAAAAAGTCTTTTGTTTGGAGCAAATTTTTGTCTCAGATGATTGTTCTGGTCGGTTGTTTGGTGCATCGTGCAGGTCGCCATTTTCTTGAACTAGTTGTACCATGCACGAGTTGTCCTGTGTGTAGGTACCTCTGTTTTATATTTCGTACGAAATTCTAACTGTACCATTGTGTAACGACTCATATTGAGCAAATTCTAAGGCTGCAATAATCTTTGTTTTCACCAATGAATAAAATGCTGCCTTTTATTGCCATCTTGCTTTATAACTGCTACTTACCGACTAGTTATGCAATAAAACTTAAAACCAATTTACGCATTCGCCTCTGCATGCTGTTATGGTGTAAGTAGTAGCACATTCAACTAACAGCTGGGAGATCCGTGGTTCGAATCCCAGAGAAACGCATAAATAATTCTACCTATTTTCTAGTGCAGAATATTCAAATGTCTCTACAGTAACGTCCGAACTGAAATTTGATGGATGATAATTCATCACCACTTGAATTTGGTCCACTGAATACCGGACATATCACTAGTCACCTATTAAACTGAATTCCGAGAAAGAATCTGTACAAATCCAATATCTGTACAAACTTACTAGAAGTGTAAACTTGGAGAGATTCTTTATCTGCTGCTATTTTGTTGCAAATATTCTATTATAAACTTATGAAACCCTGAAGATAATTTTAAAAGCCTTCTATTTTGATGAGAATGTAATTTATGCACTCTATGACATAAAAAGCGAAGCACCAAGAAAGAGCTATCCGAGTGGGATAAAATTGCATATGCCTATACTATACTTTTGAATGTCCATATGATTATTAATTTAGAAGTCAAACAACAAAAATCAACGTTATATTTTCAAATTTTCACAAGACTAGTTTCGTTTTACCGAACCATCGAAACTAGTCCTGTGAAAATTTGAAAATATAACGCTGATTTTTGTTCTTTGACTTCTAAATTAATATTTGTCCGGCGTGTTATTGTATCTTAATCCATATGATTATTTTTGGCGACTAGTGGCGGACTAGCTGGAGCTAAAGCGTATTGCAACCGAGCATTTGGATGGTGTATAAAATAAGAGAACATACCAATGCTAAGGCATAACTTCCAAATGAATGTGGTTCCGTTTACTCACGTGGACTGTACCAGTTCCTCGCACCCGGCTTCGAACAGTTTGAGCAGATGTTACCGTTTGAAAGAAGATGTAGACTAAAGGAAGGAGAGTGGTCAAATCGCAGGATCGCTAGACATTTGGGTGGAGCGATTTTACCTTTCTATGATGTTTCTGTGATGCAGGTATGGATGAACTAAAGCCATACGGAAGTGCCAAGAAGGTAATCGTCGACTGATAGCCACGATAGAGTGATTGTCCGATCAGCGCTCACAGTCCCTGATACATCCTTATGAACGATTCGAAGTGTAACCAGGACACAAGTGACTGCAGTGACCATTGACGGGCAACTCAGAGAACAGGGATTAATGTCAGGAAGGCCATTGCACCGACTGCCATTCACCATTGCACACCGCCAGGCACGTTTGCTGTGGTACCCGGCACACTGAATCTGTGATCTCACGGACTGGAGTAAAACTGTTTTTAGCGATGAGTTTCGCTTCTAATTGACCTTCGATGAGCAGCGAAGACTTGTCTGAAGATATCCAGGCGAGCGGTGAGATACTCACCTAACTGTTGTCTGCCACACATTCCAACAACCGGGAGTTAAGCTAAGGGGTTCCTTGGGGTGTTCTGCGGTTCCTTCATACGTGGCCTTCAGCAGGACAGTTCCAGCAGGACAGATTTACTCCTGTTTCGTGTCAAGACATTTACTTGCTTTGTTAAGTCATCTAGACAAGCAGTCTGTTGATTCACTGGCTCTTGGACTTGAACAGCTGTGATTGGGTGGCGGTCTCTACAATTGGTGTGATTGCTCTGATTGGGTGGCGGCTCGGGCTGCCTCGAATTTCATGCAAGAACGCTTTTTAAGTCCTTGACATCTGCCCTTCGCAAAGCTTTCTTTCTGTTTTTCAGTATCCCGGATGCCAATGATGAAGTACTGCAGGGACAGGATGTCCCTTCTTTCTGTCAGACACTTCGAAAAGGCGAGATGAGACAGCCTGGGAACACCCGTGACAAGTTCATGGAGTGTTTCCGTGGACTTCTGTTGACTAGAATTAATTGAAGCCTGCTGTAATCTTTTAAACACTTCTCCCTAAAACAGAGCTCCGATGTGGCGGAAAGGACTTAAGCGGCGAGATGACGAGCCTTAGCTTGCAATCCCATCCATTCGCCTCCGCTACTATAGAAAATTGTGTCGTATACTCTTGCTAGGAGGTTTACCATCGTATGTGGATAGCTTTAGAGAGGAGCGAGCAGGAACGGGGGACAATTTAATACCATCAGAATTGCTCCCTGTCTTTGCTACTAATTTTTTTAAGGTATCAACTTCTTTGCCTACCGCAGAATCTCTGTCACCAATTTATTTTTGGACCGCAAAAACCCTTTCTTCGATTTGTTGTTCTGCGGTATACACTCTTTCCTGAATTTCTTCAACTCTTTCTTCAACCGTGTCTATTCTGCCTTCCTTAGCTTCAGATTTGTTTTCTATTATGCAGGTAATTTCTTTCTTCATTTCCGCTTGACCTGTTTCAATCTTTCTTGAATAGCGTTCACATGTTCTTCAAATGATCTTTGCCAGCTTTCATCTCTATTTGACGGAGATGGCTGCGCTTTCTATCTTTTCTTGGAATGGAGCAAAGGCAGTCACCAGCTGTCTTAATTTCTACTCCATTACTATTACAGACATTCAACCCCACTCCTGACGACATAAAAGTGTTGCGTGCGTACGGATTCAAATTAGATTGAATGTACATAGGTCCGATGATAGGTTGATAAAATTTACTTCTGTCAAAAGAAATACTTCAGAGATCTGGAAGTTTCCATAGAAGTAGTCGTACAACTCTTCACAATATCACAGATTACAGTCAGTAGTTATAATTCAAACTAATATGAACGTTAAACGCAACACGATGGAAAGTGCATCTAAAGAGCTATGCTAAATCGGAGATAGTACACGGGACTCACGCTTACCTTATAGCTGACAACAACAACTGAGAGCATGATACTTTGACATTTTGGTTGTTTATTCTAGGATGCAGCGGGAGATGCACTACTCCTGCTCTTTCCAGATTCCTGAATGAATCCCCCTTAGAGTCCTGACATATGTAAAAGTCCAAAAATGAAGCTTCTCCAGTTGAGGTAACCTCGTAAAAGTAATAGAGAAGTGAAAAGCTGACCTCTCATTGGTCAGTTTAGGTAGACTGTAACAAGTGAGCGGCGAATATGGGCGGAGAAGTTTATCCTCATCAAGTTTTACGTAACTTAAGATATTGGCGAAATTAGCCGAGTTGTAGCTAATCGCTCTGTTGAAGAATTTTTCATTGATGCGATTAATAAATTCTTGAATTTGTTCTAAGTTTAAATCCGAGTGCAAACTACGATTTCTGACGAAGTAGGGAGCTCCGGTGATTATTCTTAAGAACTTGTTTTGAAGGACTTGAAGTTATTTGTAGTCCTTGTCTTTTGCATTAGCTCAGGCAGGGGAACCGTATGTGAGAATCAGTCGAATGACCGTAATATATTCTTTTTGAGGTGTAGCGATAGTTGTTCACATTTTAACAGTAGGAACAGTCTGAACATAATTTTGTAGGCCTTTCCACATACTTCGGCCACGTGATCGTTCCATGAGAAATTACTATTGAAGATAACTCCGAGGTAGCTTGCTTTTGACCCTTGGGATTGGGGAGCCAAAAAGGGTGACTTGAGTTTTAATTTGGTCGAGTCTACGATACTTCCTGATGAGAAGAATTTTAGATTTTGAGAGTTGAATGCTGGTTTTCCAAAAGCCACATCATTTTTCTGTGGCTGGAATTTTCTCTTGCAGCCTGGCCGGAGCATGGTCCTGTCAACGTGATTTAGGAACTGCCGTGTCACCAGCGTAGCTGGCTAGGAGAATATTAACGTCGTTTGAAAAGCTGGGGAAATCGTTAACGTAAATTATGTAAAATAAAGGCCCAAGGATGCTAGCTTGCGGAATACCAGCAAGGATATTCTTTACAGTAGAAATCGCCTTTTCATGTTTGACAGTAAAAGTGCGCGAGAAAACAGTTTATGAGCAAAACCAGTTCACGAGACAGGTCGAGCGTGATAAGTTTGTAGAGCAGACGTGGATGCCAGACGCGGTCAAAAGATTTTGCCACGTCTAGCATCAGGATTGCAACACTCATTTTATTCTGGATCGCCGAGCCTATGAATTCACTGTAGTACTTGTCATTCACTTGTCGAAGTAGAGAGTTTTTTCTTGAATTCGTGCTGATCATCCGCTAAACATTGAAGGTTGTTGATCAATCTATTATATATGAGCCTTTCGAAAATTTTGCTGATAAATGGCAGCAGCAGGCTAATGGGCCTGTGGTTTGCGGAATTTTCATGCTCTTTTCCTAGATTAGGAATGAGAAAGATGTTAGCATGTTTCCACGCCTGTGGAAAGTACTGATTGTAGAAACAGGCGTTAAAAATACACGTGAGTTAGCATAGAGTTTTAAACGGCATGTTCTTGAGCATCTGACCGCTGACTGCATCGCTACCTGGAGCTTTTTGGAGTTTGAGAGACCTGATGATTTTATTTACTTCATGAGGAGTGACCAGATTTGTAACATTCATAGCACTAGGCGCGTTAATCCATCTATATACGTAATCAGTTACTTGCAGGTCAAATTCATGGTTAACAGGAAAGGAGTTTGGAATGAATTGTTCGGCCAGGTGATTTACGAAGAGTTCGGATTTCTCCTCGTCTGTCTAGGCGAATCCGCTCTCATTTCTGATGGGTTTGTTGCAGGAGCCAGTCCGCTTGAATATTTTTACATAGTTCCAAATGGAGCTGCTATCCAGATTAAGATTTTCGATTTTGCTATTCCAGATGTTTGTTTTATGTGCCTTGATCAGCTGCTTAATGCGTCGGTTTAAGATGTTGATGGCAGATTTAGTAGCCGGACCCCAAGTACGATTAAAGTCTTTACGCAATCTGTTGCGAACACAGATGATTTCTCTGATGTGCTTGGGGAGCTGATGTTCATATTTGTTGCGATTCACAGTTTTGGTAGCCTGTGCACGAGCGATATGTAGATGTTTAGTAAAGATATTTACTGCATAATCAATGTCACTTCGAGATTTTAAATTATCAAAATTTAAATTAGAAGTAAACAGGGCATTGTAATATAAATCCCAGTCGGTGATTTGAAGTGGGGGGCGTGTCCTTAGTTATGCTAACGCTGAGATAAGTTACCAGAAGCACGTGATCCGAAAGTTCATTACAAGTTTTTTCTCAAAATTTCGTTAGTTTTGACATCACATCGTGTTCAATTTAATAGTTATTTATCAGAGATAATTACTCATATGTTAAAAATCATGCTATAGCAGATGTAAATTTTCAGGTGGTGCTTGCAAAACATGGAAGATTATAAAAATACCAAGAGTTGTCAGTAAAACGGGATTATGACGTGCCTGTTTGAATTAAACATTTAGAATGTGGAATAATATTTAATTTTTCGTGCATTCAACGTTTCTTGACCCATTGTATCATAGATACAGTGAGAATATTGCGTGCAAAGGCATTATTATCGGTCAGACAGACGATTACGTGTTAATTACATTACCCAGCAATGTTTAAACTGAAATCATCCGTGTTAGCAAACAACTAACCATCTTCACATCGGTCACTCACCATCGTTTCACATCGACTCATAATAGACATTACTTGGAACTAAGAGGACTCTCAGCATGATTGTCCAGTCTATGGGAATGCAAAGGTTGGCTCAATCGGCTAGGTATCAAATCGAACCAAGGATCGTGGATTGAAACCCATCAGTAATAGTTGTGATTGAAACCCTAGCAAACTTATGATGCATCTATCGAAAATATTTTTTTTACAAATAATTTCTTAAGTCAATACATAATGCTAGTGAACAAAAAGGTGAAGTATCTACCTTCCGACAAAAGACATGAAAACTTAAGTAGCTCATCTGACTTGATAAGGAGAAACAATCTCTGCGGTTTTCCCCCTCCTGGAAATTAAATAAATGACACTTATTTTGCTCCGGTTTCTATTGAGAACTTAATGGAGGGTTATAGAAGGCAGTGCCTAAAATTAGTATTTACATTCTAGAACGAAACATTTTATGATCATCTGAAATTGGTTACGTCTGTTTCATGATAACCTATATTTTACTAATTCAGAAGTCAAACAACAAAAATCAGCGTTACATTTACAAAATTTTCACAGGACTAGTTTCGATGGTTTTACCGAACCACCATCTTCAGCTGCAAAACCGCAAATGAACAAGATAGGAAATAATGATTAGATAAGATAAGAAAGCCTGGACAAGAATAAGCAAGTGGCGCCATCTGTTGGTGAAACCAGAACTAAAACATAATTTCTTTAAAGGCCGAAGGCAAATTTGGATTGGAATTAGGATCGTTAACTAGAACAGAAAGATTTTTATGAATGTGAAATGCCTCTAGAAAATCCAGTTCTCCAATGGAAGATGTTTTTTGAATAATTTTGGCTGCAGAAAAACTGAAAGTGTGGTTTTCGGACCAACAATGTTGAGCAACAGAAGACTTCTGTGTTTCCTTCTTTCTAACATATGCCTCATGTTCCTTGACGCGAAATTTTAAGGCTCTCTTAGTTTGGCCAATGTAAATTAAACCACACTGGCAAGGAATCCTATAAATACCCCAGGAATTCATATCCGGAATGGGGTCCTTGAGTATGGAACTCGGAATTTTATTGATGGGAGAATTAACAATCCGAAAGTTAAATTTCTGCAAAATATGTGCAACTTTATAGCTAATTGATGGAAAGAAGGGAATGACAACAGAATTTTTATAATCTCCTAAAACAAGAGTGTGCCTTTTAGTGTGTTGAGATGAGAATTTTTTAACTGCTTGATTAATAATGTTGGGTGGAAAGCCCCTGTCAATAGCTATTGCTTTTAAATACTTTAGTTCTTCATCAAGGGCTAGTTTGGAGGAGCAAACTTGAAGAGCACGGAAAACATAGGAATAAAATGAAGCTAACTTTTGTTTAGTCGGATGACATGATTTAAAGTGTGGTGGAAGGCAAACCGATGAAGGTTTACGGTAAACCGTAGTACTGAAGTTGGATGTGTTACGTGTGACCAGAATGTCGAGAAACGGAAGAGAATTGCAAGTCTCAAGTTCAAAAGTGAACTGAATAGCAGGATCAATAGAATTCATTGTTGAAAGAATTTTATTTAAATCATCTTTATTACCTTCAAACAGAGTAAAAGTATCGTCTACGTAGCGGAACCAAATTACGTTTTCGCGTCAAGGAACATGAGGCATATGTTAGAAAAAAGGAAACACAGAAGTCTTCTGTTGCTCAACATTGTTGGTCCGAAAACCACACTTTCATATTTTCTGCTGCCAAAATTATTCAAAAAACATCTTCCATTGGAGAACTGGATTTTCTAGAGGCATTTCACATTCATAAAAATCTTTCTGTTCTAGTTAACGATCCTAATTCCAATCCAAATTTGCCTTCGGCCTTTAAAGAAATTATGTTTTAGTTCTGGTTTCACCAACAGATGGCGCCACTTGCTTATTCTTGTCCAGGCTTTCTTATCTTATCTAATCATTATTTCCTATCTTGTTCATTTGCGGTTTTGCAGCTGAAGATGGTGGTTCGGTAAAACCATCGAAACTAGTCCTGTGAAAATTTTGTAAATGTAACGCTGATTTTTGTTATTTGACTTCTGAATTAGTATTTATTCGGCGTGTTATTGTGTCTTAACCTATATTTTATTCTAATTCTTTGACAAGAATCGATTGAAGTTATTTTTAAAATTCAGAAATCAGCCAGAAATGTCTCTTACTTTTTAGGGTAAAAAATGATATAAAAACGTACCTCAAATTTTCACCTCTCTCAGACACTTGATACCCAAGTCCATTATGCAGTGCCTTCACAAAATTTTTCAGATGCGCATGTTCAAGTGCAGTCCACAAATCCTTATCTGTATGCTGCTGCAATGGATCCAGGTTCATTCTTAAGCTGCCACTGAACACAACAGGTTCCTGAAAGATCATTTACTTAAAAAAACCATTATAAAGAAAATTAGCACATAATATCTTTGCGCATGTAGGAAAGAAATTACAGCAACATATTCGGTAGCTATCGGTGCAAAACGTACACATTTTCGAAACATTATATACGGAAAATAGGTGGTAAACCTTAGATATATACATCTGAGGTTCATCTAAGGTTAACAGCCTGTTACAAGGTGCAGGGAAACTAGCAGTTGTAACTGCTAGAGTTTCACTGCACCTTGTAACAGGCTCTTCTAGAGTTTCACTGCATCTTGTAACAGGCTTTGCTAGAGTTTCACTGCATCTTGTAACAGGCTCTGCTAGAGTTTCACTGTACCTTGTAATTGTTTTGTCTGCTGAGTTATATGTTTCTGTTAACTGGTGGTATTATTAAAGTGTGAAAAATTTCTAATTTCTGTAATTTAAATTAAGTAATATCAAGTGTTAACTTAACCTGCATTCATTAATTGGGTATATAAAAATGTTCTTTTAAAATTAATTTTAACTGAGAGGACAAACATAAAACATTTTTAATATTCTGACAACAGATTCGAGTACTTAATATCTTTAATTAGCGACGTTTAAAGCTGAATTTTGTGAGCTAACAGATATTACAGATGAGCAAAACTGTTCATTTATGCGATCGGATCAGAACCGATTGCTTACTGAAATGAATCGGTTCTTTTTATGATTCTCCGCTCACTAGCAATAACGTTGATGAAAAAATCTGGAAAGAGGGGTGAATCAAGAACGGTTATATGGAAAATAGAGCGAACAGCAGAAAGAATCAAAAGGGAAATCAACCGAACGAAAAGTGGTATCGGAAGAAATGGAGCAATCAAACGTTAACTGCCTGAACTGATTTCTTTCACCTACAGTTTTGAGATCTTTTTGCGCAGAAGTAACAAAATTCTGAAATAAATGTTTTCGAAAAGTTGGGAAATGGTAAAAAAAAATTAAATTCATTTTTATCATGGAAAGATAAACATTCTTTTCTCCCTAATATAAGATCGAACTTTCCTGGCACGCTTCCAACAAGAGCTCTGCTCTCGAAAATCAGACTCCAAATCGCTAACCTGGCGCGTTTCCAACAAGAGCTGCCCGTGAATTCAAAAAGAGCTTTGTTTTCTGGAATCGGAGTAACTTCGCTCGTTAAAGTAGTAAATCGGTTCTTTGAAGCAGTTCCCAAGCGGATCGTCGAACTCTAATAAACACAGCCTAGAATCATCATCGTTTCTCATCGGCTCGTGGTACACATTAATTGGACATAGAGAACTATTTCATTTAACGTTCTTCAGGATAATTGTTCAGTTTGTAGAAAAATATACAAAGGTTGCTCAATGGGGAAGGTACATTAAGGGGACTCATACACCTTAAACCTCTCATGATCTTCGAATATGTGACTGTTGCAAGAATTGGGATATTTTATTTATTTTAAAAGCAATTACTTCGAAATTTTTACAGCTGACTACATAATATAGCTGCTTTAGAAACTAGTAGCCAGAAAGTTTGTGTTGCCACAAATATTTTTGTAATTTAATAATCTTTGTGACATAATATTTCGCCGTGTTTCCACCTTGCGCGCATGATATTTTAAAAATGGCTAATGGTCCATACTTGAAATTGGATGGAATTCTTTACATGGGCACTATTTTATAACTGAACCAACAATCTGATGAATATTTTAATATTGAAAAATTTAATGGACGAAAACATTACAAATTTTTTTAATAAAATACATTTTATAAACTCAACTCAAAATAAAATAAAAATTTAACATGAAATTTTTAGAATTTTAGGTTCACACTAGTTTCCAAATGTTATAAAAGCTATATATTAAATATGGAATTAAATTATGAAACAGAATGTTTTAAACTGTGCGCGCAAGTTGGAAACATGACGAAAAATGTTGTCACAAAGCGGATTAAATTATAAAAATATTTGTGGCTACACAAACTTTCTGATTACTATTTTAGAAAGCAGCTATATCATGTAGTCAACTGTGAAAAGTTGGTAGTAATTGCTTTTAAAATAAATAAGTTATCCCAATTCTTGCAACAGTCACCTATTCGAACATCTTATGGGTTTTAAGGTGTATGAGTCCCCTTTTAAATGTAAAACGTTTCTTTTGTGTTGAAACCTGATAGGCTAATATACATTTTTGTTTATCGTTAAAGCACAAGTATATAAAAGGAAAATTTTAAAAATATGATAAATTCCTTTATTAAAAGCTATTTCAAACTTGTGACAAAGTAATTGGAATCGATAATTAATACAACTTAATAGTGATTTGTAAGCTTTTTGTAGACAGAGTAGCGAATATTATGCGAGGCAAATTAATAGCGTATAAATACTGAGACAAAAATTTGTTATTCTAAAATGTGCCAATTTAGTATACAAATAAATTGTTCTTTAAAGGTGAATATTAATTAATTTAAATGTTCATTGGCTCTAAACTGATATTAATCGTGTTTTATCAAATTCGAAACTAATGCATTTGTATTTCAATGGTAAATACCTCATAATTCAAGGCATAGTATGATGTTCTTTTCTTAAACAGTTATTGTGATATTCTTCTCTAAGTTAGTGTCTATGCTTTGATTTCAAGACAGCAATCGTCAAGAAAAAGTTATTCGCGTAATTTAAGAAAAACTGCAAATTGCATTTCATTTCGTTTACTGCTTTAAATGTTCTAAATTTCAGTTTCTATTTGTTACCTAGAATGTAGCACTGTTTGGCCTTCTGAAAAATTAAAATTCTGTAATTTCATAGCTTTTGGCTTGATTTAAGCTAAGTCTTGTAATGAATGTGGCTCTCATGAGACTTAGATGCAAGACATTGCTCAAGGTTCGTGTAATGAATGTTAAGTAAACACATTTATAATGAGACTGTTGTGGTCCACATAAAGATAGGAGAATTCATATGCATTTTTCCACACGTTGCAAATCGCTAAAATCCTGTCACTCATCTTGAATGTATGACTTCGTAACGTCAGGTAAAGACTGGTGAAGTTATTACTTCTACAGTGTAACAGCATTGTTACCTCACAGTCAAAAATTTTGGAGCATTGTTGGAAGACCAAATAAATTTTCCAAAAATTGATTTTACAATTTTGATTTTATACAATTTGGTGGACATTGCCGATATCAAAAAATGCATAACGGATAGCTTTTCCTGCCCAGACGGGAAAGTGGTTAGTTACTCTGACTGCCGTATTGAAGGGCCCAGATTCGAATCTCGGAAAAGGCACGGATGTAAAATTTCTGTCTTTTCATATGAGGTAACGGTGGCCACCTATTAGGTGCATCCATAATAAAATGACCATTGCTTCTTCTGGCCTTTGTAGTAAACAAAGCCTAAAATGTCTGCTGACAACCATAACTTAGCAACTCTTGTAAATTATGGTAAAAGATGTGAACAAATAAAACCAGCCCCGTTTCTAAAAAATAATTTGGGTTTTCATCCGCAGAGAACCCGTTGGCGCCGTTGCATTTTTACTCGCCAAGCTCGCTGTTCATCGACGATGAGCCGAGCCGTATATTTTGTAAACGTGATTTTTAGTGCATGTAAATTCAAGTTAGCAGACAAAACAATATATTAAGCATATGGTAATAAAAATTCACAGATAATAAGCATATAGATGTAAAACTAACTGGTTAAACGTGATATACGAAAATAAATTTGTATTAAATTCAAGTTAGCACAGTAGCATTTATAACGGAAATAAAAATTCATTTAAGAAACATAAATTAGTATTAATATACTGAAATTAACTGGTTAAACGTGATATACGAAAAAAATTTGTCTTAAATTACAGTTAACTCAGAAAACATTATATTCCTTACACCAGCAGTGGTTTGCTAATTTTGATGACTATGGCGAGGCATCAAACTATTCTGTCATCTTATATAATCAGTAATATTTTTTGTTTCAATTTAATCATCTATTTATGTCACACCTGACATCCTCTGAAAGGTTATTGTTAGAAAAGCATTAACAATATATTATCTTGTTAAAATTTTACGCCGTAAAAATTGATTTATTCTCATAATTTTAGATTGACAATAATAAAAATAAAACATTACTTATTTGCACATGCACATTTAATACAAATACAAAATGCACATGCACATTTTTGCGGCCTACGAAAACAAATTATTTTAGAGGTTGGAAACCTCATGGTTCTTAGAGCTGTTAATAATTAAGAACACAACGTAAACAGCCATGTTACAAATTAGTATTCACCCCTCCCGCCGTATTTTCTTCCTTTCATCCCGAACCGAGAACCGGCATCTATCTACGAAAATATTTCTATCTTTTCGTTGTTAAAAAATTCAGAAAAAATAATAATAAATAAGAGAAGAATAATATAAATCTGCAAATGCAAAGAACGACAGTGATATTTCAACAAAATTTGAACGCAGGAGGAATAGTTGCAAACTTCGAACAAGCGAATAGGATAAATACTCTGAGGTACCAGGTTTGAACTATTATCGCCAAAGTTGGCGATGTTTACATTTACCGGGTTCTCTGCGGAAGTGCTTCCAATAATTTTAAAAAGGTTTCTTTTAAATAGCTTTTGAATGACTTTTCAATATTTTTTCTAATCATTATATACGGAAGCAGCAAAGGACATCGACCTATAGCGGCGCCATCTATTAGCAGACAACACCATTAACAAATCTAAAGCAGCATTCTCCGACAATAGATGGTTCCAATAACCAAATGTAGATGTTGCCACCAGACCAAACCAATTCTTATAGCAACAACACCCGCCAGTGCCGTTGTAAGACTAAACGCTAATAAGATTATAGACATACCTTCTGGACTGAGCTAAAACGTAGCATGTATGTAACTTCTCTTCATTTTTCAAGTATTCAGTCTGTTCATGATATCTGTGAGGAAACCCAAATCAATCTAACACTGAATGATACTATGCACTGAATTAATTAAGTTGATGTTTATGACCTTTTTTATAATAGCATTTTTTCATCTGTACAGTCAAACTTACAAATATTTTAAGAACTTTCTGAACTTAAACATTTCTCTAAACGGATAAAATCTAATTATAAATCTTTAATACTTCTGTGAAAGAGCTTAAAATGTAAAAAAAAGAGGGGAGGAGGAGTCTGTTAATTATTTTTGTATGTGGTTGAAATCTTAGATTTCGGACAATTGTTAGCTAATAAGAATAAATTTGGAAAGAAAAAATTTGGGATACTGAGGCTTCTGGCTTAGAAGAAGCACGCATGAATATTTCTGTTCCTGAGTATTTCATTCCGAAAAATAATAGTTTTATTTTAATCGTCATGTTTTCCCTTGCGCACATGTATTTAGACGCAAATTATTATAAATTTAAAAACTTGAAGTCTTTCAGATCGGTGGGATCGACTAGATAAACTGCTAAGATAGCTCTAATTGATCTATGAAATTAAACTTATGGCAACCCATTGACTAACCACCGCCAGCATTCAGAACCGATCCACATATTGGCCTTAGAGATGAAAATTCATTTTTGCATGGCGGTTTCTGTGCTACATCAGTATTAGTTCCGCCCTAAGGCACTACTTGGAAGGGAGGGATGCCTTCGTAACGTCAGGTACGAAGGACTTTCTAAGGGAACTGGCTCGTATTAAGACGTTACACATAGGGAAGCCACGAACACACCCATGCAGCCAGCCCGTTTGTGTGATTCGAACCTCGGACCGAACTACCAGTGTTCAGGGACTGTACTGCTCGGCCGCTGGTGGGCCTTTTCTATGGTACAGACTTCCAAATTTATTTACCTGTTTCACAGAAACTGACCAAACCTGGAACAATTATCAATTTCACTACCAATGGCGCCGTTAGACGGATGGGCGAGATAACGCTAGGTGGACGCGTTCAAATTGAAAGGCATATTAATTACCTGTGGTATTACTGTAATCTTCGATCGTAGATCGTGCAACCCAAGCATTCCAATATCGATTCCGTCGATGAGGATACGTCCAGAATCTGCTTCTACGATGCGCAATAAAGCAAGTGCCAAAGAGCTCTTTCCAACTCCTGTTCGTCCCACTACTCCTACCTGTAAAGAAACATAAACTATACAGGATGTTTCAAAAATATTGCACGATTTCAAAGCTCTTGAATAATAATCATAAGTTTGGGCCTCTAGAATTGAGTCGAATATGATGGGAGTACAGAATACGGGTTTGGTCACATAGCACCTTTTAGTAAAAGTGCACGAAAAGTATATTTTTAACTAGAGATTCCTTAAAAAAAAAAAAAATGTATGAAAGAAAAAATATTTCCTATAGGTAAATTAGTTCCCTCTTCCCCCCAAATAACGATTTCATATAGAATCGTAATTATTTGAGATATTACTGATTAAAGTTTTTATGGAACAGAAAAAATTTACTGAAACCAATTATGCATATTAAATTTTAATGCAGATTTTTGAAAGATACATTCTGTATTGTAAACTTTAACTGAAAATCATTGGTTTCAAATTGCAGTTGTAAGAATGTTTTACTAAATTCAGTTTTCTTGCGACTTCTAAATCGATGCGTTAATATATTTTCAGGTGGAAAATGGTCTAAATCACGTGAATTTCACAATTATTTCGGAAGTAATCCGATTCGCATTTTAAGGGCCTTGGATTAAAGCATCTGTGGTAGAATAGGAAATTATTTATTATTTGAACTTTCTTCGCAGAAAACCTGTGATACATTTGCATAAAAATTTAAATTTCATATTATTTTTTTAAAATATATCATTTGCCATGTTTTCTGGCTTGCCATGTACTTGATAATTTTTACAGATTTAGATAAGAATAAAAAGCTATTCATGACCAACGATTCAAGATGTAAAAAAACTGATCTCTTACTTCAGAGTTGAAAAGGCTTTCTACGACATTAAGTAAGATATATTTGAATAAAAAGCTATTCATGACCAACGATTCAAGATGTAAAAAAACTGATCTCTTACTTCAGAGTTGAAAAGGCTTTCTACGACATTAAGTAAGATATACTTATATTAACCAAAATAGCATGCCGAAAAACACATCTTGGAGATACTAAAGCAAAAAGAATTGATATAAATTCTATAAATTTTGCAAGACTATTTTCGAAAGTTTGAATAGAACCTTCAGGTAGGAGTAAAAATGAAGAAGGAGTATCCTGGGCTGACGCGATAACAATAGACCAGAAAATTCAAGGTACTAATGAAGGAAAGAAAAACAAAATTGCTGGCATCATTTTTATTGATAAAAAGTGAAAACTGCTATTAAGAAATTTCCTTAAAAATTGGAGATATAGATAGATAAGACCTGGATCATTAATCAAAACTGAAAGATTTTTATGAATTTAAAATCGTCTAGAAAATCCAGTTCACTAATTAAAGTTGCGTTTTAAATCATTTTGGCTGCAGAAAAATGGAAGATAAGACTTTTTTGACAAGTAATGTTGGGCAATAGAGGATTTTTTACTTCCTTGTACGAAGTAAAAAGGAAGTATTGTAATCGCGAAAAGTTTCAGGCAGTATATTTCAACGAAAATATTCATTTTGATCGTAATCGAATGCAATTTAACGATGTTTTTGCGTGATATCTGTACGTAAGGACAGAATAAAATACTCTTTTCCTTCAAAAAATTATAAAACTGCTTTAAAATTAATTCTGAAGAGAATTTTTCGTGGCGTCTGTACGAACGTATGTACGTACTTGCGTACGTACGTATCTCGCGTAACTCAAAAACGAGTAGCCTCAGAACGTTGAAACTTTGTATATAGGACTGCTATAACATGTAGATGTGCACCTCGTATTTTGGTTGCAATCGGCCGCACCAAACGTATATAAATATATTTATATATATATCCACTCTGTTACCCAGCTCAGTGATCTCAGTTTCTTTACTCTTATATGTTTGTAAATTGTACATTTTTTGCTTTAAAAATGATTTGAATTATGTTGTTTTTATCTTCCGGTTAAGGATTTTATGCCTTTAGTAAATCTGTGTGCAATATTTTTAGAATTATCAGCAATTTTAAAGTTGTTTAATTGCCGCTAAGCCTGTTTTTAATGGCGGCCATTGATGTTTACATTTGAAACAGGAGACTAGTGGATTTGTTGCCAATCTAGAGAAACTTAGCTTCGCAACAACAAAGATAACGCATTCATTTATTATTGCCAATTAAATCATGCTTAATTCTTTCTGGAATTTTTTCGAGGAAATAAGTGTTTGAGATTTACTTCGTAATTTTTAATATAGATGTTTTGAGTTTTTATGTATTTTTGCCTTCTCGCGAAGTGAGAACTGAATTAATTAAATGAGAAATACTCAATCGTCTGTGAAAAACTGTTTCTTTTGTTTGCTTAATTTCTTTTATACATCATTCTAGCTTTATTATCGTATTTGAATAGAACATGTGGCAACGATTGGATAATTCTATTCTTTAAATGATATAAATTTTGTGCATTATGAGTTATAATATGAACGAAATATATATACGTTAACTGTTATATAATTATTGGATTATATAACAGTTAACTTAGTTTCTGTTATGTAATTATTATATAAGTTAACTGTTATATAATTATTAATATTGTTAAGTGAATCTAGCGCCAGAGTGTCGCTACGGTAAACAAATAATAGAGTGAATTTTAAAGAATGCATTTATTCTATTGTAGTTTATGCGCTGTCGGCGAAGTAGATTTTCAATCCAATAAGTTTAAATGAAATGCAAGAAAAAATGCGTATAATTTAATATTCCAATATAAGGAAGTCATGTGGTGTACACATCAGATTTTTTTCTGTATCAAACTGCAAGGCGGTCTTAGTTTCACAAATATGTATTAAACCATATTAGCTATGAATACTTTATATGCAACAGGCTTTCGTATTCGGAAAGTCTTTAAGTATGGAAATGCGAATTTTACCGGTAGGAGAAAAGAAGACACGAAAGTTAAACTTCTGTCAAATACATGCAGTTTTACAGCTAATCGAAGGAATGAAGGGACTAAAAATACAGAATTTTTCTAATCTCTCAAAACGAGAGAATGCTTTTTATTGTATTGAAATGAATTTGTTTTAACTGTTTGGTGAACAATACTAGGTGAAAAGCCTCTGTCAATAGCAGTTGCTTTTGAGTTCTTGATCATAAGCCAACTTGGAGAGCAAAGAAAACGAAGGAATAAAAAAGAGGCCAAACTCTGTTCGGTCGAATGACAGCATTTGATTTGCGGTGGATGAATGTCTGCGATATACAGAACTATAGATATTATATTTCGTATGACCAAGATGTCGAGAAACGGAAGGGAATTTTATGTCTCAAGTGCAAAAGTGAACTGAATAGTAGGGTTAGTGGAATTTAAGAGAACTTTATTCAGATCTTCTTTTTTTACCGTTAAACAGAGCAAAAGTATCGTAAACGTAGCGTAAACAATTTAAGTTTTCAAATAATTTGGATTCATAGTAATGCATGTTGATATGAGCAAGAATGGGACTGAGAGAGCTTCCTATTGTTAATATCACAGTCTGGTGGTAATACTAATTTTGAGAAACAAAATGTATCAGTCAGACAGAGTCAAGATAGGAAAATTAATTCATTAATTTTGATAGAGGAGAAATGAAATTCTTTAAGTCTCGTTTCTGGGCATTTATGTGTACCTTCCGATGGAGCATTGGTGAATAAAGATTTTACATCAAATGAAACTATGATAAAATTTCTGCGAGAAATATTTTTTACTGTATTTACAAACTTTGTTGATTTTTTATGGTGTAAGTGTTAATAAATAGGAAAACTTAGTCAGCTTAATTTATGAATATATTTATAATATTTTAAGAAATTTCAAGTAAATTTATGACGCTTACAAATGATAATACTTTCGTGTATCTCTCGGATGCATCGATTGAATAATACGTATCAAACAGCTTTTATGTAATCTAAAAACTACAAACTTTTCTTACTTTCTCACCAGGAGTAATTTCTGCAGTGATTCCTTTCAGGACTAGATCCGTTCCTGGTCTATATCTCATTTTGTATTCTCGGAAAGAAACAGCTCCGTGTCTTGGCCACTCATCTAAAGATAGCAAACAGGAGTCTGTTTTCCAAGATGCCTGCAAACCGGTAATACACTCAGTATAAGATGGATATATATTCAAGAAATACTCGGCCCACTTTGCCAAATAGAGTAAAATTAAGGAAATAAAAATTTAAATGTTAGTGCTTACCTCTGGAGGAAGTTCGGAATATTCGTTGATCCTTTCCACCGACACCATGCAGTTCTCGAGTTGAGTTAGTATTCTAACCATCTGGGTTAAATTGTCTGTTACCTTTAAAAAGGAAAAAGAAAAAAAAAAAATGTTTTGAAGGAGATATATTTATTTGAAGATAGTAATCTTTTTCTTATTTATAACGAAATGTCCGTTACTCTTCGGTGTTCATCTTGTATTACGAACACTTTTATAGTTAGCATCTAGCATGACTAATAAAAAGACATTTCAGTCCTTTATTACCGAAGTTTAAGTTTTGTTGCAGCTTGATTATAGATTTCTTGCTTAGCGTATTTTAAATATACTACAGCAAATAGTTACATTAACATTTGTACCGTTATTAAATATATTCCGTATCATTAACTTTCTGGCCTTTAATGTTAGCATAAGAACTATAAATTACGGAAAGAAATGAAAATACTTTTTTTGTTAATTTTTTAAAGTTTTTGTTATATTTTTAATTTTTTTTGTTTTTTGTTAATATTTTTTGTCGTAGGTATTTTTCTTCTATTTTTCTAAAATTGGTGTTGATCGTTTTAAAAAACTAATCAATAGGAGTTTTTTTTTCATAACCGATTTCCCTTTTGGCTGTGTCTTTCTATCGTTGTTGCATGTTACGGATAAAAAATAGTTTGTGCAAGATTTTGAAAATGTTATGTTTTTATGAAATCGGGATGACAGATATGAAGATTTTCTTTCAAATATTCTTGCGTCATTTTTGTCGTTAATGACAAAAGGTTTGTGAAAATAATATAAGTGTTTAATATTGATAATGTTTCTAGTGCATATTTCAAATTGAAATAGCAATTTGAAAAGGAATATGACTCAGTTGGTCACTTTCCATATTCCTTTCTACAAACGCTTTTGCTGTTTTTATTTTAATATGGTTTTCTGAACGCGAAGGAAATGATCAGCAAAGTAGAGCGTATGACGTAATGAAAATCGTTGCTGCTATTTTTGTAAATCACAAGGCAAGCTATAATATGAAATATAATCATTTAACAAAGAAGAGAACTTTCCAGACATTGTTGCTTACTGTATATAATTCTGACTTTGTCCAATTTAACGTTGACTTAAATATGATGCATGTTTATTAGATGACGGAATGCGCTTTATTTGAAGTATAATAATATCAAATTTGGATGAAGATATGGTATACAAAAATTGCAGTGAGCTATTTCTCAAAAGTTATTATCATTAATATGTTTTGCGAGATAACAATAGGGAATGCTTTAACTGGATTAGAAGTCCACCAACGGTCCAGCAGTAAAGTCGCTGAACACAGCTAGTTTGATATGCGTTCGATTTCAGGAAAACTGGCTGGCGCCATGGGCATTTTCATAGTTTATCCTAGATGTAACGTTCCTCTGTGTGTACGGCCCAGTTTCCCTTAGCAAGTCCTCCGCGAAGGCATCCTTTCAGTTAGACAGAAGGCCCTCGAGTGCTTTGCCATAAACAAATAAACCAAGTTAAACTGGATTAGAAAATATCATGTTTTCATTTCGACTATTACATAAATTTTAAATTTACGATAATCCCCTTTTCAAAATTAATGTTCCTTGCCATAGATATGAAAGTTTCACTTACATTTAGTGCATACGACAGCATCAGGCCTACAACAGCTGCAGCTAAAACATTTCTCTCCAGAACCGACAACAAAGCTACAATGAAAACAATAGCAGCTCCGAGGAATTGCAATCGAATTGCGAGCCATCTGCAATGAGTATTCATACATCTTTTAATATCAGTGAAACATTATACTTCCTTTTGTTTATCATTCAATAAAACGTGCAAAAACATGAGCATTAATTTACATGAGTGAAGAACAGTAGACATTTTTTTAACATTTTATTTATTTATTTACTTTTTATTTTATTTTATCACCAGAATTTATTTGACGCTTTGGTGAATCTTATGCGTGCTTATCTGAATGATAACTATTCTTTTTTTGAGTCAGTTTAAAACTATGATCCAGAATTTTATTAAATATATCTTCCAATAAAACATAAATGAAAGAATGATTCAATTAACAAAAAGGAAAAAAGAAAAGAAAAGAAAATTTGAAAGGTTTCAGATTTTAAATTACGTCCAAAGGGGCGTTTTTTTAACATTTCGTGTTTTAACTTTATTTATTAAATATCATGTTCTTTGCACTTAAACCCTAATATTCAGTTCAAGAGCAATATCGCAAAACAGTTTTAAATTGAGTATATCTTTAGAATTTCCGATACGCAGTCTCACGCGCTGGAGATAATTTTTTTTTTTTTCCTCCTGTACAACGCTGCCATTACTCTCTTTTAAATCCTTGAGTTTGTTAATCAAAAATACGTTAAAGTTTTACAAAATATGAAATCGATAATAAAACAAATTTCAAATTTCAAATTTGGGCTTTCAGATGCCCATATTCGCAGTAGGATTACGTCATTCAAAACTGGATCGCTCTAGGTACCGTTATTTTAGCACAATGCGAGAAACATACTACGCAGATTCTTTATTATTTAATTTCGGTACTTTTCCGTTTTGCTGGCGCAAGCGATAAAGTCGCCAATAATGGTACAACCGATGCCAAACGGAATATTCTCGCTGGTAACCTTTTACGCCTCATTTTCAAAACAAGTCTCAGCTTTTTCTTATCAGATTGATTGTTTCTTTCAATACTGGCATATAATTACATAGAATTTTTATCAGATATATCAGTTTTATGTCTAAGGCCATTTTCGGTAATTAAGTCAATCAGGATGCAATCACAGCTCTTACCCGAAGCCGAAAATATAGAAAAGGAAAGTCAAGGGTTAAATTCCTTAATTCTAATGAGAATGTATTAGTGAAGTAAAGCACTGCAGTTTTACATAATTTCTGAGTAAGCTATTCGTACGCATTGAAATATTTCTTGCATTTAAACTTGTGTTCCAAATTAAGATTTAACTTGAAATTAATGTAGATAATTACTGAGAGCATTAGATTTTTGTAGAGTAGTTTACGTGAGATGAGATCGCTTGGGGTCACGTGATATGAACCGGCGAATGAGGATGTTGAACCATGAAAGCATAGTAAATTCTTAAATTAATGTCTTCTTACAAATTTATTGCCTTTATTTATTGGCTTTTTATAAAGTTTTAAGCGATGTTAAAATGTTTATGCCTTCAAAAAAAGAATTCTTAGAACTAAATTTTTTTTTTTAATATTTTTTATATGTATACTGTATGTTGTCGCCAATAAAGTCTGCTTGGCGAGATTTGCGCCGGCGAAAGGGAAAAGTACCTTAATTTCTTCAAATATAATACAGGGAGATAATATTTGGTGGCAACAGTTTGAAAAGTGATACAGCCATTTATAGTGTTTCAACCCAAAATCGCAAAACGCAATAGTCGCTCAGAGACAAAGCCTTTTCGGACTAAAAATATAGGAATTGAGTTCTATACCTAAGATTGGGAAATCACAAACAATTTTGCTGTGGTGATAAAACTTTCCAGCTCTGATTCGTAATTTTCTCCAGTAAATTACAAATGAAATTAGGTTTAAAGATTAAAAATAACTTTCATGTCCTTTCATTGATTTTTAAAGGTGGTTCTTTTTTCTATTAAAGACAGTGTGAAAACCTTTGTTCCCATTTTTTTCCCCCATTTGTTTACTATTAAAACATATCTTTTCTTCCTACCTTGTTTTAATTCCCTTTTATGGTTTTGAATGGATTCTTTCAAATTTATACAATTGATATTTTGCTTTTATCTCTAACAGATAAACCCAGCTTGACAGATCAGAAATGAGAGTAAGAGAATTCTCGAATCGGGATTCAGTGACATTTGACACCTATCTGTTTTATCTGTTTCAGATAGATGTACCGTATAACGCTGACCGGTGTGTAACACGCACCTGTAATTTTAAACTACAATTTCTAATTTTTAGATACATTCGTACTCTTTTCATTACGAAGAAAACTGAAAGATACATGTGCTATGCTCTTATTTTTCTCTGAAGACGTTCATTCGAAGATTCTTCGCAGACTTTCGAACAACGGTACACTGAATTGACAAAGAAATGCGACAGTTTTCTGTCTGAATGTTTCCAACGGACTGTTTTCATAGAATGTTTTTGGATAGTTTTACTGTCTGTTACATTGGCAATTTTGATGAATTTGGCATTGATAATGCTTCACAATTGTTTAACTGAAAATGTTACGAAGAAACATTTGTTCATTTTAAAAACTTTGCATTAAACATTAAATTGCACAAAAAGATAATTGTTATTTCTTTTCTCCTTCTTCCTCAAAGAAAATGAAACAAAACAATAATATTAAATACTAAATTTTACGTTGAACTCAAATTACATCGAAAAACAAATATCCTATTTTGCCATAAAAGTTGAAGGGGAAAAAATTAAATATTAAATAAAAACATAAGTAAAAAAATTTTTTCTTCTTTCACCTTATCGAACTGTTTAATTATCTACGATTTAGAAAACGATAATTCTTGGCGAATTAATATTTTAGAAATTTTCAACGAAATAAAACTTTCATTCTTTGCTTTTATATACTTTTGACTGTATGTTATGTTTTATGGTTATGTATTATGTTGTACATTGTATGCTATGCTGCATATTCTATGTTATGTCCTACATTTTTATGTTATAATCTTTATTTTTCTCTTTTTAGATATTTATGTGTACTGTATATTTTTACCTTCTGTGCATTTTTGTGTTATGTAAAATTTAAGAAATTATGGGGAGCTGCAAAAAAAAGGGAAAGAGATTTTATTTTAATATTTTTGGGTAGTATTTATTTTATCTATGTGTACACCTCTTTATATTTATAACCCGCAGCAACAAACATAATATACAAGCTGTACATGAAGTTTCTGAACAACTTGTTGTTTGGGAATAGAACAACTTTTACCTTTGTTACGGGTTACACTGTCACAAGGAAGGTTGAAGGTTTTTTGACAAGTGACGTAAGTTACACAACCTTGACATGCGACCATATAACCTCTCGTTGACGTCCTCCTGTAGACAAATGCAATTAATACATGTATCGAAGAAACCTCTGGCTGTTATTTGTTTGTTTACTGAAGAAAAATGGTTCTAAAGTCTTGTCATGCTGGGAAGAGAATGTCATCTCACACCAACATTCTCTTTCGGGCTGTCCCGTTTCAATTCTCTTGTGACATGGGGATTTTTGGGTCTTCATATCCTCACATTACGTATATTAAACCAAAACCCACCGTTTGGAGAAGACTTTGATATACGTGTCATAACACCGCTAAAATTTATAGCAGTACCTTCTACAGGGGCTTACAATAATAATGTAAATTTGTTGAGGGACTTAGTGGACACCCTATGTATCATATCTTGAAAATAACTTTCCCGAACTTGTAATTTAGCTTTCACTAAAAACGGGTTAGCATCTAGGCGAGAGAGCATTCTGCTCTCTGAGAAACAAGTCTGAAAATACACTCATGTCCATAAATTAAGGATAATTCGGAGTCACGCGGAAATCGAACTCTAAAATAAATATATCACCTGTAAAATCACTACACACATCTTCAAGAATCATATGCAAATTTCAGGAAGTAACCACATGACACCGATGGTACGTCACAATGACGAGAGTGTAAGAGAGTGATATATAAGGAATACAGGCAAAGAAGTAAAATTGTTCGCAGGCGCTTTATAAGCATTTCAGTGCAATAACCGAATAGTTATGACACAAAGGAAGCATTTGGATGATTTTTTACGTGGTAGAATTATCGGCCGTCTGGAATGTAGGCGTACCCAACTGGAAGTATCAGACGAACTTGGTATTGCCCAGAATGTCATTTCCAGGCTTTGGCAACGATTCCGAGATGATGGTAATGTGAGTGGACGTTACAGCACAGGTCGCCCCAGAGTTACAACGCCGAATGAGGACCGGTATTTGGCAGTTACTGCCAAAAGAAACAGGCGAAGCACAACTTCAGACCTGTCTCGTCAGCTCTCTTCATTCACTGGTACGACAATATCAAGGCAGACCGTGTACAGACGCTTAGGGCACATTGGTCTATATGCTCCTAGACCTGTCAGATGCGTTCCACTTACTGCAACTCACTGTCGCCTGCGGTTAGCCTAGAATAGAGAGCATATGCATCGTGGACCTCGCAACAGTGGGCTTGTGTGATGTTTTCCGACGAGTCTAGGTTTAGCTTGCAGTCTAATTCTCGCCGGACTTTCATATGGAGAGCTCCAGGTACCCGTTACCACCAAGAAAACATCATTGAACGACACTGTTACGGTGGTGCAGGAGTGCTCGTTTGGGGTGGAATTATTCTGGGTTCTAGAACTGACCTTCATGTTCAAATTGGAACCATGACAAGCCAAATCTATCGGGACGTCATTCTGAAACAACATGTACGTTTGTTTCGGGGCGCCATGGGCGCACAATTTGTGTTTATGGATGACAACGCCCGTCCTCACCGTGCAAACATCGTAAGCGAATGCCTTCAATCGGAGGATATCACCCGTATGGACTGGCCAGCATTCTCACCGGACTTGAATCCAGTAGAGCACGTGTGGGACATGCTTGGCCGACGAGTTGCAGCCCGTCAACCTCCTCCTACATCTCTACCGGAACTTCGGAGAGCATTGCTTTTTGAGTGGTGTAATATCCCCCAAGATCAGATCGATAATTTGATACTCAGTATGCCTAGGCGTTGTACGGACTGTATGGCATCGTCTGGGAGACATACGATGTATTAACAATCATACCAACCATGTAATATTGGGTTTTGTAAATAGTTTTTTTTTTTTTTTTTTTTTTTTTTTTTTTTTTTTGTAATTTGCTCCAGGGAGAAAAAATCGCTAATTTTTTTAATAATATCAAACATATAGCATCGTTTTTTTGCTCTTTATAAATAAGCTTTACAAATAAGTCAAATTTGTTTTGCTTCTAACTCTTCCTTTGCCTGATTTTGCATTATCCTTAATTTATTTACATGAGTGTATATGCTTGCATTGCTTTGGTAATTTTAAATCTTGAAATGTAAATTCCAGCACTTGCTCCATTAAATGTCTCGAACATTTCATTTACTGAATTGTATTGTACTTTTTTTAACAGCTGACAATGAGCGAAGCATAAAACAAAAGAACACTTACCTATTAACGAATGTATAATTTAGAAAAACTCTGCAGTTATCATCGATCAGTCTTTCCTGCTTATCGATGTAATGGAACTGGGCCCCAAAAGCTTTGATTGTGCTAGTCCCTTGAGCAGTTTCTGAAAAACAACTCAGCACTGGAGAAAGTGTCGTAGCTTGGAGTCTACGAAGCTGCCGTGAAGTAGCCATGTAGAAAAACTGTGGTATAGAATAGGAATATTTCAGTAATATCAGGCTGATCAGAGAGTAATACAGGTTTTAAGACAGGCAACTTCCAGTGCGGAAAAATATTGCCTGTTCTGTCAGGCAACTTTTCAGTTCTCTTTTTTGAAGAATTATATTTACTAAGCGGTAAAATAATCGTTTTATTACCTTTCCGTCTTTCCCTTTACTACGAAAGTTTTATTCACCAAGATTTTCTTTTTTGAATAATTATATTTACAAAGCGGTAAAATAATCGTTTTATTACCTTTCCGTCTTCCCCTTTACTATGAAAGTTTTATTCGCCAAGAAATGTTGCAATGATTAAACTGGTAAAATCTCTAATGAGCAATAACTTAACTCTTAAGCTGGATGTATAAGAATTTCTTTTTATTAAACCTTTGTCTATTTTCTCTTACAGTATGTGATTTGTGAATCCCATACTGCAAGAGTTCACTTGGCTATGAATGTTCATCTGGTTATGAATCTCATCAAGTTTGTTGATTAGCCGTAGTCCCTTGGTTGTCAGAACTGTTTCACATTAACCAAATTGGCAATATATGTTTGCATTAACAGCTGGTTATTTTTTAATAGATAAAAGTAAACCACATTTTGCACATCTAACTGCATTCGGAGCAAAACCTACTTTAAATGGAGACTTGTATTTCTATCAAACCCAAATTGTTCTTTTGCGTTCAGTAACTGTCTTTCTCGAGTATCATCAACAGAAAGAGTTTAAAAAATATATATATATATATATATCTTATTTTTATTTTTTTTAATGCCTTATATGAAGTAAAGGAAAATAATGGAAAGTAAGTAACGGAAGTAATGTAATCGCTAATAGTTTCAGGTATCACATCTAAACGAAAATATCCATTTTGACCGTTCCCTAATCCATTTTGACTATTTTTCTGCGAGACGTCTGTACGTACGAATTTTCTTTCAAAATTGTTTGCAAAATGGATTTAAAACGGATTAAAAATGGATTTTTTCGTGACGTCTGTACGTATCTACGTAGGTGACTTGCATAACTCAAAAACGTTTAGCCTTAGAACGTTGAACTTTTGTATATGAGACTGCTATAGCATCTAGTTGTGCACCTCCCTTTTTTATTGCAGCCGGTAGTTATATATTTATATACACCCACTCTCCTTACCCGGCTCGAAAAGTTTTTATCCGGTCTTTATTTTCGCAATCTTATGTCGTTGTCATAAACCTTTGAATTACAGAAGTATTTTAAATGACGAAAATATTCATGCTTTTGCAATGTCAAATCTAAAAGAAAAAATTAATTTTCGTCAAATAGAGAAATATGACTTTTAATGCAGTCTCCCGGTTCCCGTAAGTATATTTGGGAAAGCTTTGCACTCATAAAATAAGATTACTAAAAGTCTGCCTCTATACGAGAAAAGCTGACCAGAATGGTTAATTAAGTAAGAAATACCTAAACTAGAAGTTTAAATGAAATGAAAAAAAAAAGTGTGTATAATTTAATTGGCCGCGCAAAGAAGTTATGTGATTTGTATGTCAGATCAGATGCAGTCAGAAACGCCTTAAGAAATTCTTGTGAGCATGAAGATTTTCAGCTATTCATTCACATATAACAAAATAGCGGTACCAGAAAACATTCCTATTTATTTCAAGAGATGTGTTGCTGTTTACTCTACCCTTCTTTAAACCCCCTTGGTATTGGCATTTAACTGATAGCGTCTGCATTATATTAAAAAAAATCTTCAGATTGATTTCTGCAGAACTTTTATGAAGGAGAAACTCATAAATCATAATACAAAGAATGCATACGTTATCATATGACATCATTTACCTACGGATAATAGTAAAGAAATGGTACAGTATCAAAATTATAATGATCTGCAATAATTTCGATTGCAGAACCACTTCATTTGTGGTTTGCTATGCAACCGAATTTTGGAATCTTAGATCGCCTTTCAGTCAACCTAATATAATTCGTAAGGTTTAACTGTCAGTAGCTTTGTTCGGCAAAATCATTGTAACGAAAACATCGCAAGAATAAATCTTCGCAGATAAAACAGTGCGAATGAGATGTATTATCGTACAAAGCATAATAGAAAAAAACAAATGATAACAGTAGCGAAACTTCAAAATTTTTAAAATAGCGCAGTAAAAATCATCGTTACCAAACACAACCAAAATTTTCATAGTATCGTATTTTAAGCAACACTTTTGCGGTATTTTGCAGTTTTATTTTTGTCACGTTATACTCTATGATAATGTTTCGAGATTATAAAGTTGCGTCTGGAATCATAAAGTTGCAGAAGAGTTGTTGCTTCCTTTTAATTTTCTTATCTCAACTTTCACAATGTTTTTGCTCATAACATTTGCACCACGATATTTTCATACATTTAAGCCAAGTAAGGGAGGGAGAATAAACTTTTAGGCATCTGCTTGGCTTATAGCATTTACTTTAAGTTGCTAACACATTTTTCTTTAATTTGACTCTTCTCTAAACTCAAAATACAGAGGCTGTTCGCACATTTTTTAGACGATTTTGGTAAGCGGTAATAAAAAATAGTTTGCTGCAAAAGTCATTGCAATTGTACTATGTTTTTAAAAGTCAAAATTATCGTCTGTGGCTTGAAAGTTTTGTTTTTATTCAAAATGGCGAACTTAACAAAGCAGTGATTCGAAGGCTACATTTACGCTCTTTCCGAAGAGAAATATGCATACTCCGTTATCCAAAAACGATGTGAGAGTCATGGTTTTGTGATATCTAAAGCGTCGATAGGTAATGTCATCAACAAGAAAGGAAAAAAACGTCAAATTGGAGCCTCAAGTGGGACAAAAATTCCAAACAAGTATCCAAGGAAAAAACGGGCATCTTCGACTATTGCACAAGTACGTTGTTTAATGTTAAAAGAAAATCCCCCTAGTCAAAGGACAGTTGCAAAATCATTAAAATGCTCGGTGTCCACTGTAAACAAAATCATAAACGTTGATTTAAATCTTAAGAAAGAGAAAAAACGCAATGCGCATCGTCTTCTTCTAAAGCATATCGCTCAACGCAGGACACGCTGCAGAATTCTATATGAGAAACACTTATCCAAAGAAAAATGGAAAACAATTGTCACAATAAATGAAGCATGGGTGTATTTAAATGATTGTAACAAAAAAAAAGAGCCATTTAGTATCATAAAAGGGGAGAAAAAAATTTAAGTACATGGTTCGAAGAATCGAAAGAAAGTTTTTAAAGGATTCATGATTGTTGCTGGTTTTTCTTATAATGGCAAGTTAAAAATAAAGAGAGTGCAAAAAAAATATCAAGATTAACTCCAAATACAATCAGGAACATATTTTATCCAATTTTTCTGAATGAAATACCATCGCTTTACCCACATTGCCATCAATCTGTGAGACTCCATCAGGACAAAGCTCACATCAAAATCCACTGTAAATTTCCTAAAAGAAATGGAACAAAAAACTAGTATTACTTCACTGATATCCCTACTAAATCTCCCAATGTGTCACCTATGGATTTTTGTGTTTTCGGACTTTTAAAAACTGCATTATGCAAACGTTGTCCCAAAACCCTAACAGGACTCTAGAAAGCTGTTCGGGAGGAATGGGATAGAATACCTCTTCTGCCACTTCAAAAGGCATTATTATCCTCGAAATTGCGGTGTCGAAAGATTAGTTCAGAATAAGGCATGTCAAATAGAACATTTAAAACACAAGAATTTTATGTAATTTAGTTTTGTGAATACAATATACATCGTCTAAAAAATGTGTGAAAAGCCTCTGTAATAATAATAATATATTTAATGTTTGGCATTGCTACTTTTATTTTATATTTTGTAAAACTTACAAAATTTTTATTGGCAAACTCTACGATTTGAAAGCGAGTAGTGGCGACACTTTTCGAAATAAGGCATTCTTTTTCTCCAGCGACTCCCGAGACTGTTGCCATTCGGAAACTTTTTATCTTCTACAAATTATATTTTACTCTGTTAGCGGTTTAATACGATGTGTTGAAAATATTTCGCCTGAAAAAAGTTTTTGAAGCTTTCTAATCGTAAAAAGGTATTACCTATTATTTAATATCCGATCGTTTTAAGTATTATTTCGTGTAAGTAACATCTGCACTAATTTATCTAAAAAACTAAGATTTTCTATTTTGTCCTGAAAAACCAGGAAAAAGTCTTTTTCTTGTTTTTATCCATTTTTGTATTTAATTTAGTCTAATCCTCTCAGTATAAACGCGTGTAAAGAAACAAATTAAAATTGACTATGAATCAGAAGATGTGAATAAAAAAGATTTAATTATTAAGGGAATGCATTTATAGAAAAACTATGCAAAAATAGTGCCTCATCTGAAATGAAAGCTTGGTAAAAAATTGACAACAAAGCAATGCGAATAAAATATAATTAATAAGCTACTCAGACGGAAAAGCAAGGAGAACAGGGTTGTCACATTTGGCGAGAAATCGTCCATTTGGCTGCAAAATTGGAGATATACCATGGACGGTTGGAGAACCTTCTGGAACGAATTCTTAACGGTTTAGTCCAGAATATTCCCGAACACAAGTCGAAAGCTATATAAACCCTGCTGGTCCGCAGTCAGGGGAGTGTGCTTCATCAGGAGGGAGAGTGTGTTTTTCATCGAGAGTGTGTGTGCCTCGTCTAGAGAGTTAATCCCTGCGGAGTCGATCGACTTGACAGCCGGGCAGCGAGTGCCGAGTGAGTCGTCGAGTCCACTGAAGGAGTCTGTTAGTGCATCGTCGAGAGAGCGTGTTGAGCTCCGGGAAAGACTGAACCGAAGAGTCAGAAGCTATGCTCGTGTGTTGTCGAGTGCATCGCGAGTTGTAGCGTGGAGAGTCTCGAGAGTACGTGGAGTTCCGAGAACGACCAAGCAGAGTCGGGAGCTGTACTCCGGAAAGCAGAGTCGGCTGCTTTGCAGGAAGCTGTCTCCACCGTGATAGCCTGATAACCTGAAGGCTGTGTCGCTGATCGTGTCAGCGTGTTTATAGTAGATCTTCGACCACTGTAAAACGTGTTTCGGAGCTTTCCTGACAATACTGGCCAATAAAGTGTGTTTCGATACTTCATCAGTGTCGTCGTTATTCACTCCAAATCTAGGAACCCCGTACGAACGTGACGGAAGAAAATAAAGTAACAACTGGTGTCAGAAGAATAAGAGAAAAACGTAACAGTATCATTCCAGCTCAGATTTATTCGCCACTTAAACAAATTTTAAGATTCTCCCAGATTTATTCGCCGGTTAAACGATCTCCCAGTCTAGGGTGCATGACGGCTGCAAATCTATTAAAGAAGCTCACCTGACAGATGAAAATGAAATGCAATCCTCATCGGCCGAGTACCTCATTTGATAAAGATAAGTTAACTGCCACTGGAGTCAATCGGAGAATCAAAGTCAGAGAAATCGCTAAGGAACTTAAGAGTTGGCAGTGTGGAAATATTAGTTTAAAGATAATCTTAAATGTAGCAAAGGGAGCGCCAGGCGCGCGTCCCGTCTTTTGATGCCTGAAGACAAAGAAAGAAGACTGGTTGAAGTCACATTATTTCTAAAATTTTAGAGGCCTGTAGCCATTCTGTGATGAAACATGGATTTTTTTTTTCACTCCACAAGAATCAGCATGCAGTGGGGGAATTCAAATTAAGCACCACGAAGGAAAGCCAAACGATATTTTCACCTGGAAAATTATAGTTATTATCTTTTAGGATTTTTTTTAATGCAAAAGTAGCGCTTATTTCCAAGCGGAGAATCACCCAGGATTTAATCTGATTAACTCGGGACAATTCTTGCCCTCACACTGTTGCTTTGACGATAGAAACCCTGCAGAACTCAAGTCTTACCTCTTTCCCCATATAGCTCAGGTACAGAACTAGTGGAAGCCGCAGACGGTATAGTGGTTAGGCGAGGTGTCTCTGCGGCATGAGGGCACTTTAAATATATGGCGAGCCGAAAGTTCTCTTGTGTAGTTTGGTAGTAGGTAAGAGACCCTCGGGCCACCTCCTCGGGGTGCTCTTTCTCAAAATTGGGGTGGAAGTAGAAGTCAGTATGATCTGCGCTCAGTTTCAATACAGTATTGCGTGTTCCATGAAAATCTGAGAAATTCTATTTGTCTGACTTTTTCCCCCCCTTTCCTTGACAGGAGCAATTCTTGTGGTTTTATTATTTTGGTTAATTAAATGCAGTTTTTAATAAATGGTGGGTTTTTTTTTTTTTTTTTTTTTTTTTTATATGTCTGTCATGCTTTGTTGCATAATAGTGAATATCTGACGGTCAGTAAATTGGAAAAAAAATAATTAAATAATATTATAATTACCTATTATTTAAAATATTATGTCTTAAGGTTTTATATTAACAACATGATTAAAATTACAAACTTACCTGAATGAAAATATATACGATAGTCAAAGGTACCATGCTAAGAAGAAAGAGAGGAAAATTAGCGGAAATCACAACCAGTGAACCAATGATTGCGAGAATCACAGTTATGGAGCTGTTGAATTTGGCGGGAATACTGGTGTCGACTGTGTTGATATCTTTTCCAAATCTGTCGGAATAGTGAAAAAGGTCAAGAACAGTTACAGATTGGAAAAAAAAAAAAAAAATTAACATTATTGCAAACAAACTAATACAATTACGCTAAGTAATGAATATCTGACACAGTTGTAAGGAATTAAAAACTTTCCTTTAGCAGGTCATTGTCGTGTAATTGTTAGCATGTCTGACTAGCAGTCGAACGATCCGTGGTTTAAATCCCGGTGAGGACATAGCGAGTTCTTCGTGTTACCTATTCCGATAAACCGGATAGCTCTACAATGACGGTTAACTAAATAGAGCTCATTCAACCAAATCCAGTCTCATTCTTCTCTCCCCAGTCACCTTTTATGTGGGGAAGGAAATGGGGAATTTTGACTTTTTCGTGGGTACTTTCGTTGTGTATAAATGGTAGCACGTCCGACTAGCAATCAGAAGAGAACCCTAGTTACAGCTTTGTTTAGATGATGCAGATTTTCATGTTATGGTATAATTTTTTAAAATGAATTTTGAAAAGATTTATGAAATTTTTCTTTTTATAAGGTCTTACGGTCTATGTAAATCATATTTAGTAAAATGTTATACACAAAAGCATGAAACAAGTCGCAAGAAATTTGATTCCCGTACAACAAAAATTGACAAAGATATTTAATTTCCAATTTAGGGGTTATTTTAGATTTTTCAGTGACAGAAAGCAATATTTATTGCTTTTATTAATAATATTTATTGCTTAAGAAAAGCAATATCGGTCGGTTGTAAAATAATTTAGGATAGCCGGAAGATGATTTTTTCTCTTTTATATCATTTAGTGATGTTCCTTTGCGATTTACTGTTATGTAACTTTTTATTAGCCCGAATATTAGCCATCCTAGAAGGGCTATTAGTGACAAAACGGCATTTTGTGTCGAATCAATTTATATGTCCGGATCACTTTTCAAATTGTTACCACCAAATATTATCACCCTGTAGTTAAAGAAACTAAATAATGAAGAATCTACATGTATGTTTCTCACTCTTTGATAAAACAACGGTTAGAGTCGTCAGATTTTGAATAACATAGTCCTCCACCCAAACAAGAGCACCTGGAAGCCCGAATTTGGAATTTCTTTTACTGTCTATTTCATATTTTGTAAAACTTTAATGAATTTTTGATTAAAAGCTCAACAATTTCAAAACGAGCAGTGGTAACACTGTAGGGAATAAAACATTTTTACCTCCAGCACGCGGGACTACCTAATGGAAATTCCAAAGATATGCTGTTTTAAATATTTTAACTCTATTTGGCGTTAGCCCGAACGTTTCCGAAACGTGTATGTGTCTGTAAATAAATAAATAAATAAAAGGTCTTTTCGGGTGTAATGTAAAATCTGAAAGCTTTCAGGATTTACTTTTTTTAATAATTTTATTACATATGATATGAAGAAAGCATTTTCACACAAGTAATTTATAAATTCTCAAATGCTAAAATTGCACTGTAATATTCAGTTTCAGTTTTATTAAATCAGAGCTATTATCTAACAGACCTACAAAAATAATTAAATACCTTTCAGTTTTAATTTATGTAAATAATGTCATGAGTTAACTATGTATAGATGCTTGAAACTGCCGTCCCTTTGTAGATCATGAACTCTTTTAAGATTCTCTCATTGAAAGCATTTATATCGAACAAAACTTCCACGATAGTTTGTGTGCATATCAATGCTCGTTATTTAATCTATCATCATCAGAACCTCTTTCTAAACCTGATATTTCAATTGTAGTTGTATACAAATTTAAATATTTTTCTCTTCTGTTTGTGTATCACACTAGAATTTTCAGGAAAAATGATCTCAGATTTTAAACTTGAGCATCCGGGTCTTTTATTCTTTTTATTTTTTACGGAAGTCAATTTTTTTTAAAAAGCTAAAATAGATTTTATAATAGCTTTCTAATTTTTTAGAACAAATAGCTTTCTAATATTTCAGAAAATTGTTTTATAAATTTAACTATTTGTGCCGTGTAAAAGTTTAGATTTCTTAAATTTTACAAAGATAATTTTTTTTTTTTTTTTTTTTTTTTTTTTTTAAGTATACAAAAAGTATATGTCCACAACCAACGGTTGAGAATGTAAAAGCTATGTAATAAATTTTATGGACTAGTTGGCTAAAGGTTCTGTTATAATAGACGAGTTCAGTATATTACAAGCAGATTAATTTTCTAAGGATCAAAAACAATTAAATAAATTTAATAAAAATTTATTGTTATAAATTATTTAATTTAAATTTAATAATTACAATTAAATAATTCATATCAGTAATTTTTTTTAAATGAAACTTTTTGTGGTGATCATCTCTTACATACATTAAAGAACTTTTTTGCGATGTTCATCTCTTAAAGACGACCATTTCAGAAAAGGACCAGTATTTCGTTGAAAGTTTTTGAAGGAAAACATTGAGCTTTAGATCACGATTAACATCAGAAAAGTATTGTTTTCATTTCATAAGAAAATGATACTTGTCAGACAATGATTTAGATTTCCACATTTCTAAAAATTTGTTTGCTTCTGAAGTAGAGGATCTGTTTCGTAATCGACTGAACTGAATTCAAAATCTACGCCAATCTGCTTTGCTTTTTTCCCTAATTTTAAGTTTAATTCTGGCATGTTTCTCTTTCAAGTATTATATTATTAAAACATTATAACTTAAATTACGAATAATATTATATAATAATATATATAAAATAAGCTGAAAATACCATTAAACAATCAATATATATATGTTAAAGTGCATTATCTTAAAAATTATTATTATTAAACATCCCTTTCCAAATCTAGTTTCCTCTAAATACAACAGATGGCGACACATACGCTAAAAACAGAGTTCTCTGAACTTGAACTTCCTCTAATTAATTCATGGTTTATTCTAAATTTAACGTGTATCATTTAGTACTCAATTTAAAATGTGCTGTATAATATTCTCAGTTTTATGTTTATGTAAAAGTACGATTTAAAGTATAAGTTTGTATGAAATGATTTATTGCGCAACATTTGAGATGCAAAATTTATTTCATGATATGAAAATTAAGAAAAAAAAAAAAAAAAAAAAGAGTTCTGTCAATAATCATTTTTTGCCATCGAAAGAAGTTAATTAAAACTTGATGCTTATTTGAAAAGCACGATTTTCAGAAGGATAAAAATAACACGAATTTCATTAGCATTTTAATTGGTATATAATATGTCACGTTAATGTCATATTTTTATAATATACCACATATGTCACATTTTTATTTCATTAAGAAGTATTGTAATCGCGAAAAATTTCGGGTATCATATTTTAATGAAAATATCCATTTTGATCTCGAATCCATCTGAACATTTTTTTTTTTTTTTTTTTTTTTTTTTTTGTGACATCTGTACGTACGGACCGAATAAAGGATTCTTTTCTCCAAAACGGATTGTAAAAAGAATTTAAAACGGATTCAGAAATTCAGAAGGGATTCAGAAATTCAGAAGGGATTTGTTTCGCGACCGTTCGTACGTACGTATGTATCTCGCATAACTCAAAAACGATTCACCTTAAAACGCTGAAAAAAATATTGTATATTGTATATGTGTACCTCCCTTTTCGGTTGCAATCGGCAGCACCAAACGTATATACATATATATGTGATGTACCAACTTTAGTCGTAACTTAAATTATCAGACGATAAGTTTTTTTTTAAAAAAAAACAGGATCCCTTTATTATTATTCAGGAGAAATAGCAGTTGCAAAATCAGACATCCAGAGTAAATAAAAAGAATTACTAATAACTTTTTGTGTGAAGTTTACTGCATTGTGACATTTAAGAAAAAGCTCCCGATATTTTTTTGCGAGTCCTTTTATAGCCTCTGGAAAGGCGGAGCTTTTATAGCCTCTGGAATGACGTCAGCCTCGTCAGCCATTCCAGTTCGCTTTAAATATTTCCAGAACATTCTATAACTGTACGTGTAGAAAAAGCTGGAAAAACAACTTGACCACGGGGCTGTAGATTTAATTCCACGTACTTTCAAAATATGAGAACGTCGCCATTAAAAATGAAAAGAACATACAGTTAGAATTTTAAGTGTAATTTTGACTATGGAATTTTATTATTACATATATATATATATATATATATATATATATATATATTTGTTCACCCTCTTACCCGGCTTGGTGAGCTCTGTATTTTTATTCTTATATAAAATTGTGCATTGATAAACTGCATTTTTTTTATTTAAAAGTAATTGAATTATATTGTTCTTATGTTTCGGTACATGATAAAATATTGCCAGGAGAAAGACTCGTGCAAAAATTTACGAGCTATAAAAATTAAACTCGTGCAGTAGCATTTGCAGCAAAAACGAGTGTTCGGCTCTCGTATCCTCACACAACTGTTTAGAAAATTGGACCAGATATTATAAAATTTGCCACATTCACTACACGTTCTAACACCTGATTCAATGCAGGACTCAGATGTTTCGACGCAAGCGTTTCCCTGTGAATAATGCAAATAATGCAATGGGCTCACAGTGCATTTGATGATTTGCTTTAAATAAGTCCCTGTAATCCTTCCTAACAGCCAGACATGGAGCGATCTCCATCAGTACAAACACAAACGCACTAATTACAAGACAGTACGCATCAAGAATCTCGAAGAGGTCCTGAGCTTTCGCTCCTGCAATGATATTTTTACAAAACAGAATGTCTTCTTTAATATTATTACCAGCTATAAAACCGTATCAAATGAGCACCTTATTATCCGTAACTTCATATAGCTGCAATCCAAATTCCACTCCTTTAAATTTCTCAAATTATTGATCTTTGATATCCTCCACCATATATTGTATTCTACGATTAATTGTGTTAATGGGTAAAGGCACTTTTAAAAGCAGCTTTCCAGCAGACTCACCAACCATGATATTCACTATATCTACTGTAGCCGGTAGAATAAGTTCTTCTGTGATGGTATGAGGCTTCGGTACTTTTCCGTTTTGCCGGCGCAAGCGATAAAGTCGCCAATAATGGTACAACCGATGCCAAACGGAATATTCTCGCTGGTAACCTTTTACGCCTCATTTTCAAAACAAGTCGCAGCTTTTTCTTATCAGATTGATTGTTTCTTCAATAGTGGCATATAATTACATAGAATTTTTATCAGATAGTTCAGTTTTATGTCTAAGGCCATTTTCGGTAATTAAGTCAATCAGGATGCAATCACAGCGCTTACCCGAAGCCAAAAATATAGAAAAGGTAAAGTCAAGGGTTAAATTCATCAATTCTAATGAGAATGCATTAGCGAAGTAAAGCACTGCGGTTTTACATAATTTCTGAGTAAGCTATTCGTACGAATTGAAATATTTCTTGCATTTAAACTTGCGTTCCAAATTAAGATTTAACTTGAAATTAATGTAGATAATTACTGAAAGCATTAGATTTTTGTAGAGTAGTTTACGTGAGATGAGATCGCTTGGGGTCACGTGATATGAACCCGCGAATCAGGATGTTGAACCATGAAAGCATAGTAAATTCTTAAATTAATGTCTTTTTACAAATTTATTGTCTTTATTTATTGGCTTTTTATAAAATTTTAAGCGATATTAAAATGTTTATGCCTTCAAAAAAGAATTCTTAGAACTAACATTTTTTAAAAATAATTTTTATGTGTATACTGTATGTTGTCGCCAATAAAGTCTGCTTGGCAAGATTTGCGCCGGCCAAACGGAAAAGTACCGAGGCTTCTTATATTTCGCTTTTCTGCTGGCAAAGCACTATTTGATGCAATCTTTAAATTTTTTTTTCGTTGTTTTGGTTCTCTTAACTGGCAAAAAAAGTCACGAGGTCTGCCAACCATACGGTGGTGATTAGCTTCTAAATGACGCTTCAGTTTACTTGGAAGCATACACTCCGCTGCCAAAACTTTCATACACAATACACATTGCAGGCCTTTTCATCATTCATTTCTGTTGACGCAAAAGCAAACTCTAACTTACTGTCATCATATTTACGACATTTCCGTTTCTTCACAGTCGTCTCACGGGTTAAAGACATACTTTTCTTTACCTACACTATATCATTTATTACTATTCAAAAATTAGTCCATTATCAAAGGTACAAGGGCAAAAAATCACAAAACTAACTATGTATCAAAGACAACAAACACTAACTGTATCGCATGAATTAACTTATATCACTGTTCATTTATATGAAACGCCGAGTTTAATTTCACTACGCTTAGATTATGATATAGTAGAAAATGTATGCGTTTCAGCCGTAGAATATATACTTTTACCATTTCGAGATGTCATATTTTAAAAATTACTCTTATGAAATATGAATATCGTTCAGCAGAGAGAACGGAATGAAAAAAAAAATTGTGTGAAAGGATAGATTACATTGCATCCAGCTTTTTATGTAAAAATTTTCCAATATCATGTCAATCATTCGATAACCGACAAGAAAACATCCCCTTTTGGGGGGGCTATTATTGACCGAAAGTGCAAATTCCAGCAACCCCGACCTTACTCCACTCTCGATGTAAAAAGCAATTAAAGCATTTACTGACCGGGAAGAGAAGAAAGCAATTGCTATGGCATCTGCTTTATCTTTGACGTATATGAATAATTTCAAAACCTCATAAGACTGGAAAAATTTTACGCGGTTCCACTAAGATTATCATTATTTTTTTATTTATTTATTTTCTTTTCAAATTACGGGAGCATTTTCCTAATAAATCCGGTTACGAAATTCTTACTTTTGTTTCTGATTTGACTGACGTTTCTTTGACAAACATAAATCACATGAAATCCGACCGGAAAGAAAATCGTGGATTTTCGACTTCGGGGAAAAAATGGCCTCTGGAATTCGGCACATACAAACTCGAATCAAACAACATGATCAGCTTAACTTTAGCAAAAATACAAAGAAAAGTTCACGGTTTCTTTTTACGGAATGAACCGTGAAAATATCGTTGCAGCCTTATACATACACTGGTGTGCAAAAATTAAGCACGAAGTCGAAAAATTAGCATATCAGCTGAACGAAGAGGCAGAGCGGACAGAAAGACCAATCAGGAGATTAAGTAAGGTGATGTACGGTAGCACATGCGCAGATATGCAGGTAGACGTAATGGGGGAGTGTCTGAGTAGTATAAAGCATGTTGTCTGTGTAAGATCAGTATTTCTGGCAAAGAGATTGCACGCCGTATAGCAGTTAAAATCACACCGAGTTGCTGCCTCAGCGAGAAATGGCGAATAATCAATCTATTAGACGACATCTGGATGCTTTTACCCGAGGTCGAATCATTGGGAAGTTGGAGGAAGGCCGCAGTGTGACAAGTGCGGCTGCACAGTTCGAAATTGCTCACAGCATCGTTTCACGACTTTGGAGACAATTTCAAACTACAGGAACAGCTATCCGGGGGTTTAGTAGTGGTCGTCCACGAGGAACCACACCCGCAGATGACCGGTATATTGCCTTACAGGCCAGAAGAAACAGGCGGCAGACAGCGGGAGAAATCGCTAGACACACGACACAGGCGATTGGACGACCGATATCGCGTTTTACCGTAGCCAGAAGACTGCACGGTGGTGGTCTGTTTGCACGACGCCCTGTACGGTGTGTATCTCTAACGCCTGCCCTAACGCGGAGAAGGCGTTCTCTGTGGTGCCGGGAACACCGGAATTGAAGAGACAATGAATGGGGACGAGTACTCTTTACAGATGAGAGCAGATTCAGTCTGAGTAGCGATTCTCATCCCATACTCATCTGGAGAGAGCGGGGAAGCCGCAATCATCCCTCGAACATCATTGAAAGGGACAGGTATGGAGGTGGCGGTGTTCTCGTTTGGGGAGGCATCATGCTTGGTAGTCGTACAGACCTTCACATCTTCGACGTAGGTTCAGTCAACGGGACCCGTTATTGTAACGAGATTCTTCTTCCACATGTGCGTCTTTTTAGAGGCGCTATGGGTCCGCAATTCCTTTTCATGGACGACAATGCACCATGTCATCGCACAGTAGCTGCCGAACAGCTCTTAGAGAGTGAGGATATTGAACGTATGGATTGGCCGGCACGATCTCCGGATCTCAATCCCATCGAGCATGTATGGGATTTTCTAGGCAGACGCTTGGCAGCTCGTACCTTACCACCAGTAACGATTCCGGAGCTTCGACTGGCGCTGCAAGACGAATGGGCAGCAATGCCTCAACGACTCATTGACACCCTCATTCTCAGCATGGGCAGACGCTGTGAAACCTGCCTAGCAGTCAGGGGAGATCATATCCCCTATTAAAGACCGGATGTTTCTTGCTGGACACCCATCACAGGGATGTTTCGGCCTTCAGTCGCATTGCGCTCCGTGCTACTTTTTCAATAAAGCTTCTTTTTATCCCTCTGATTTCTCTTTTAGTAAGTGTTGCTTACATTACTCATGTCCTTACGTATTGGGGATCTTACGGTATTAAATGTGTTGATTTGGAAAGCTTTTGTACAAAGTTATATTGAAAAAACCGTCTCGTCCTTAATTTTTGCACACCAGTGTATTTTCAGGTTAGATTGCCGTCAGGTATAGCGCGATCGCATGGCGTGATTGAGAAGGTGCAGCATTGCCGTCTAGTGTTCGAAAGAATATTCTGCGCCGGCAATTTTAGTTTTTTACAGGGTCAACTAAAAGCAAACCAGGCAAAAAATCTAGATATTTTTAGCTTCGCACTTTGTTTTTTGTCTAATTAGGCCAAATGTCTTGGTTTGCTTAATTATGAAGCTTTTACAGTATTTCGCTGCGCCCCTGTGAAGAGAGGCGCGAAGCGCAGTTTGGGAACCATTGTCCTAATCCTTGCTGTCGACATCTTAGCTAGTCATCATTGAACGTTCATAAGTCTCCCGTTCCAAATTTAATACTTAACATAAATGATTTTCTACTTAGTATATAGAGAAAATTACAATGACTGCGAATAACCGTTTCAAATTTGATAAAATCTAGGTGCATAAAAATGTGTAAATAGGAATTATAAGATAAATGCTAAAATCTTGAAAACCATTCGAAGTTTCAATGGTATTTTATGCAAATTATGCCTAAAGACACCTTTCTGAACCTGCGTACGTTGATATTTGCTGTAAAACTAGTGTTATTTTATTTAATAATATGTTTAGTAGTCTTATCGGTACGCTACGCAACGCCCATGATAAGTCGTGACATGATGTTGATGACATTTCTTAGCTTAACTTTTGTGACTTTATACTTACACCATCTATTCTAACCTCCTTAGTTGTGAGGAGTTTGAAGTGATTTGTGCGAACAGTTATCGGAAAAGGGAAGAATTATCAGAGGAAGTCTAGATAGCATTTCTCTCAAAAATTCCTTCCTCCACCTACAAGTAACAATATGACCTCCCTCTGATAGTTCTCAGTGCGTGATGTCCCATTTCAGGAGTTCTTAGTTCAGGCTATCTAGAGCTGGCAACAAAATTGTACCATTTTAGGCTTTTCCTTTTCTTCTTGCAGGTATTTGCGATTAGAACATCAAAAATTGTGCCTTTTCAGCCTCTCTTTCGTAACTTGGAAGAAATTCTTATTTAAAGCACTTCATATTTTAAAATTGTATTATGTGCTTACCAAACTGACTTCGCTCGCTTCACATTAAATCTGTTCTGCTTTTTTGGCAATCAGAAGTTTATTAGTGTTTAAACGCTCTCACTATTTACTTCCGAATCAGAAATTCAAAATTACAGTTCTCATCTTTTAGGTAATCCGACATAAATTTTGCGTTACATAAGAGAAACCAAAAATGGAAAGCTTTTGTAAGGTGGATGAAAAAGACTTACTTCAGCCCGGAAAGGACGACACATTCTGTATTTGAATAGCGTATAGTATATGACCGTAATAAATATATTTAAAAAAAAAATCCGTTTAACATTTTCGTCAACAACGAAATACCATTATTCAAAAATTAGTAAAATAATAAATCTGCTTTTATTAGAAAACCATCGCTTATGATTTTATAGATCTTTGGAGTATTACGTTTTTAATTTAGATATAATGTTAATTCAGCCCTCAAGTGTTCTAAACTTTCATTTAACGTGTAGAATTCTAAAACTATTTTAGCTACGAGTATTTAGAAAATCGATGTGGTCAAGCCTCGAACTAATAATAACGTTGAATTGAAAATGAAGTTATTAAAAAAAGTGGTGTTTAGTGTACTATATATCTGAAAGCTCAGATTGTATAAGGATTTTAAGTTTTACTAACGTTTATTTTATTTTAAAACTTTGCTATCTTCTCTGATTTTCCATTTCCGGCCAGAATAAGCGCGAGTAGGAACTTTATGTTAATGAGTTGCAAATTGTAAAGGTATTTAAGAAGTGTCTTTTAGCCGAGAGAGAGACTTCTTGCTGCCTTGCCACGCGCGTGCTTTTCTGTCAGTTTATGTCTGCCTTTAAGGCCTGAACTTAATTCCTGCTGATATACTAAAACGTATTGTAGTATTTGCATTTCGCTCACTACATACGTAGCGTTAAAAGGCCAATGTTGACGTTAATAGTTTCTATAAAGCATTTAAGTTTAGTTCTTATTTAGTTAAGTTAGTTTATTTCTTATTTTCTACGTTTTAGATCAAAAGTGCTGGTCTCTGTATCCCTAAGGGCGGGAGCGACTATTCGCTGTGGGGAATAAATGGTAAAGTTAACCCTTCTTATTGGTGTTGTCTCTTCTATGCACACACGAACATAGTTTGAGTAAATTCCCTGTTCCTACTCAGAACTCCAGTAATGTTTCCGAAGGCAATTAGATATAATAGCAGTTTTGACAAGATAAAACATGAATATCAAAATTTAAAGGCCAGGAACATCACTGAAACATGATTTTCCACATATTTCACAGTGACCGCTACTGTCGATCATATTTTTGGATGTTGGCTCTGAATAGAAAAGCTGAAATGAAACGATTTTTAAAAACGCCGCAACTAGGAAGGCCTGAAATGGGACATGACGTCTCAGTTCTGTGATATCTCTTCGTCCAAATCATTGAATGGTCCTCGTTACTTTGCGGATTGGATATCGAAATTTCTCCCAAATTTTATAATTCTTTTCGGCATTTTCTTTTCTTGTCATATAATCGCAATAATTTTAATGAAGGTGCACATATAATTAATACTGGAGATTTTTCAGTCGGATCTATTCGACTTATAATTGTTAATTAGACTCTATTGTTCTGTGCCTCTCCTATATATTCAAATATATTCTCCTATATATTCAAATGTCTGTTTGAATTCATTACATAAGATATTCTACGTAATATCAAGGTCTTCTCTATAACGCTCAAACTATAACACAAGTTAAAAAGAGTTAAGAAAAATGCTTCAACAATCATGAATCGAAGTTCAGTTAAAAAACAGTTTACTAAAAACTGTAGATATCTGGTATAAGCTAGTGATTTGAAAATAAATGTAGGAATTAGAGATCAGTAGACAGCAATAGAGTAGCTGTCGTGTGACACTTGGCACGACAATTAGAAAAACACAGCGGGAACTGGAAGAGCGTACGCTGCTCCGGAAGCGTCAAGGGAAAAGGTGGTGTTGGTGTATTTAATTATGGCAAAGCACACTAGAGCTATCTGCCAAAGGGAAGGAATGCCTTCGTGGAGGTCTTTCTAAGAGAAACTGGCTCGTATACACGTTACACATGGGGAAAACCACGAAAACACCCATGCAGCCAGCCCGTTCGCGGGATTCGAACCTCGAACCGAACTACCAGTGTTCAGCGACTTTACCGCTCGGCCGCTGGTGGGCCCGTCAAGGGAAAAGGAAATTCCGTTAATCGACCCCTTCCTTCAAACCTTCTTATAGTTGCTACCCGTTGATTGCGGAGATGAATTTTTGATCTGAAAATGGTTTAGGCGAACTCGACTGACTTTATTTTCCTTAAGGAAAGCATAGTTATGCGATGACTTGGGTGCCCGAACATTGTGGGCGTAGGCAATAAATCAGGCAGTAAATAGACTGTTCAATTTACTCACCTGTTTAAAATCCTGCCCAAAGGTGTGGTGTCGAAGAAGAACATAGGAGAACGCATAATGCTCCACAACATATCCTGATGCAGACGAATGGATGCTTTCGTAGCTGCAGCTGCCAACACGAAAGTCGCCAATAAAATGCATAAACCTAGAAAGGTAAATATAATTAGCGATATAAGGTAATTAATATTAAACCAAAATTTGTGAAAAGAGGTCTCTGAAAGTGGGCTATAATTATTAAACACAGTTTTTACAGATGTTAGAAACTTTTTTATTAGTACGAGATAAATTGAGCAACTAAATCATTCAGGTCAGATTGGAGTGGAAAGGTGTAGTAGATTGAAAATTAAAAAAAAATATTGTATGAAATTGTAAAAATGAGTAATGCATTACGAGCCTCCTGAAACGTCGTTATAGCTTATCTGTCTTTAGAAACATGTTTAAGCAGAAGTTTTACTCCGATAATATTGAAAGCTAATATATAATTTGTTAATTTCGTTGTAACATCAAGAAGAAGTAAATGCATTTTTGCTTCTTCTTATTTAAATTTCAATAAGAGTGGAAAGAACTCTTTAAAATTCGTATACATATTTACTCAAAAGAAACCGAATTATTTAATGTTTTATAGAAACAAGAATAGTAATATATGAAATATTTACAGGGATATATCCTGAAGAATTTGAATATATTGAATATACCCTGAAGTTTACATGGTTAAGTTTCAAATGTTCTACGTATTCCTTTTCCACCAGGAAAGATATTAATGCGATAGTTATGTTCTTTCCAAACGCGATCCCATATGTCCATTTTAGCAATCGCAAGAGATTGCGTTTGTTGACACAGACATATCAAAATGATGCCATTTGACAAACAGGTTCGGGAAATCCTTAATAATAGAACTATCCATATTAATGGATTGCTTGTGTGTGCTTTTCATCCCGGTTGTTTATGAAAACTCCCACAAAGAACCCCCCAAAAAAAACTGCGAGATGACGGTCAGCGGTACAAGGTGACAATGTAAATTTACAGGACTGTTAAAATAAATGGTTTATTTGATTATGACAAAGCACTCGAGAGCTACCTATTTAAGGGCAGGGATGAGCAGGAAATCCTTCATGGAGAACTTTTTCAGGGAAACTGGCTCGTATACACACTACCATATAGGGAATATGCCCATGCAGCCAGCCCATTCGCCGAGCTTCGAGTCCCAGACCGATCTACCAGTGTTCAGCGATTTTAACGCTCACCCGCTGGCAGGCTTAGTTGTTAAAACAAAATTTGGCTGATTGTCTCTGACTACCATCAAAGTCATTGGTCAAATTACTAAGAAATGTTTTTTTAAATCACTCAACAAATTGCAGAAGCAGTTACAGATACGGCAAAATTTTGAGAACTAGTTCTTTGCGAGGAGCGTCAAAGATGAATTAAAGATCGCGCAATTGCAACTTTTGCCAAATTCAGTGAATGATAAGTACATGATGACATAACGTACCCATAACCGTGGCGTGAAAAATCCAAAAATTTTAAATTTTAAAAGAAGAATATTTCTAATGCTAAAATTATATGGAAGGCCAGTGGTAGCTGTCAAGACCCAGCAAAGCAAATTTAAATATATATTTAAAATAAATTAAATCGGAGGATACTACTGCCTCTAAAGGTTATTGGTCGCCGGTGTCGAACCGGTGGTCAACAGTGTGGTACTGAACAATAAATTTAGTTGGGCTATTAAAATAAATTAAAGAAAGTCATTTCTGTCCATCATTGTCGTTATTACCGGTAACCTGTCGGTTGATAGTCACCGGTATGAGACAATGGAATATTTCAAGTTGTGATAACGCTAGCTGAGGTGCGTGGCCAAGACGTCATTACGGCCTCCAAAATCATCTTATGCCTCTTGACAACCCTGCTTTTCTTTCACAAAAGAAGCTTGCCTTGTTTAACTGTGCATACATACTGTGTGTACACACTTCATGAAGGACTCTAAAGAACTACTTTAAGATATTTATTTTTATTTATTTTTTTAATATGGCACTATATGGCACACTATATGGCAATGTAAAAACCTTTTATTTATTAATAAATACTAGATAAGGGCAGACGTGGACAGAACTGATTAACCGTAATGGTAGGGGGATGGTGCTCACGTCCTCCGTTACTACTACTACTGTGTATAACACCTGTGTGCCTGGGGGCGAGACCCTACCCCTAATCGAATTAAATTTAACGTTACGAGTTAAATTCTGACAATAACTTAGATTATTTATCTTAAATAATAATTAAATATTAATACTTTTTAAATTGAATTAGAATACTAAAAACATAGAAGTGCAAGCTATTGCCCTTGCCCTTCTAAGCTATTAAAATTTAATTAGAATACTAAAAAATTAGAATACGAAGGCTGCTGAGCACCTGTATAATTCATAAGGTAAATACTAATCACCCACTGCCAGTAAGTAATAACATATTTACACAAGAAATATAATAAATAGAAATACTGCGTTAATGTAAGTACAACACAAAATTTATAATACATTCAGGGACAAAACATGATACATTTATTTTCCCTCCCAATGCTTGGGTTTAAAAGTTCCCGTTGGTCTTTTTTTTTTTTATTATTTTGTTTTGTTTGTTTGTTTTGTTTTGTTGTTGTTGGTCATCCTGTTATATAGTTATATATTAGTTTTGTTGGTCATACTATATATGTAGATTCTGATTTCAGAGTTTGAGATATTTCTCATTTAATATATTTATTTATATATTTATATAATATTGATATATATATAATCAATATTATATATAAACTAAAATAAAATATTTTAGTTCGGAGTTGTACAATGTTCAGTTAATCATGGATAACATTGTTTCGGACATACACAAAAGAAGCACTGGAGCACGAAAAGTAAACCGTGGAGGTTCTTGAAAGAGCTATTTGTTTGGGGTCTTAAGTTGTCTCAAAGGACCCGGCATCTGGGTGACAAATATATGGCAGCTTAATGTTGCAACGTAATTTATTTAAAACTTTTCAAACTTATTAAAAGGCATTTCCGACGTTCAGAACTTTACACTAATGACTTAGGTTTCAAATGAAATTAATTTCTGTGATACTTTAGGTGTTAACATTGTACTGAAGTTTTATTGACTCTTAAATATAATGAACATTCATATTTCATATGAAATTCATGTAAAATCTTTTTATGAAAACTGAAGATACTCGGAGCTTGTGCCACTTATTAAATTTGATTTGCTTCACAATTAATTACCTCCTGCTAATCCTAAAGCTCCATACACTCCTATTCTTAAATTTCTCAGTTGTGTGTCCTGTGATCCATCGGCAAGTAGTTGGTCGTTGCTCCATAAGCTCAGCCAGACATTCGAACCGATCTGAAGAACGAAAAGATGCATTTTATAGCTTCGTGCTTTTCTTCTTATGACTATAAAAATAATAAAATACACGTTACTTATTATTTATGCACTTACTTCAAAGCCTTGAAACAGGCTGAAACCGAATACTACCAGAAAAATGAGTGGCAATGTAGCTTTACGGAAGTAAGACCAAAATACACCAGCTTTCACCTTCAGAGGAATAAAATTAAAATTATTCTACATGTCTTTTAAAAATTCCTCACCAGTAATTCCGTTTAAAGTATTCATAGGAGCTTAAGATACTTCTTAATTACACAAACTCATCACTAACGTCGTTTAAGACATAAAAGTTTAAGATATTTCATCATTCAAAATTTAAATTAAAACATCTGTTTTTATTAAGTTTGAAACTTCATGGAAACTTTGAAATTAATAACATTAAATTCCCGATTAACCAGCCTCTGTCTAAAAAAAAATGTAACTTCTTTGTTGTGAAACAAAGGAAAAATTATTATCACGACTTATCAATGTAAAACAAAACTTTCTACGAAAAATATGACAAAGGAAAATATAATTCTCGGAATAATAGTTGTGATAGTAGATAATAGTATTTAGGAGTTATTTTAATCCTCAACTGTACATAATTTAACAGTACGTGATCTGGAGTGGATTTGGATCAAGATCAACGATGTTGAATAAAAATTGAATGTGCCAGAGGTCGTACAACACGACAGTGTCATCAAGGGCTTCAAGAGGCTTGCGGGGAATCTGCATTGCCTTACAGAACCGTAGCAAGATGGGTGAAAGCATTCAATGAAAGACGCCAAAATTTGGTAGACGTGCTGCGGCCAGGTCGTCCGAGTGTCAGCGATGCAGATGTGCAAGCTGTTGCCGCACTAATGGACAGTGATCGCCACCAAACGATTCGTCAGCTGGCCGGACAAACAGGATTAGCGCATACGACTGTGCTGCACATTCTGAAGGAACGCCTGTCCATGAGAAAAATTGCTTCACGATGGGTTCCACATCAATTGACGGAAATGCAGAAAAGGCTACGATACGATGCTGCCCAAACCTACCTGGAGCGCTATGAGCGCGAAGGAGATGCTTTTTTACGCTGGATGAGACTTGGGCCCGAACGCACCAGCCAGAACCGAAACGCCAATCAAACGAATGGCATCATCACGGGGTCACCTCGACGTTCGAAATTTCGTCAGAACCACAGCAATGTGAAAGTTATGGTGATTCTCGTGTACGACTGTGATGGTGTCATCCTAACGCATACCGTTCCCCCACAGCAGACCGTCACTGCGCAGTATTACTGCTCATATTTGGAGCACAATCCCTGACCAGCTTTGAGAAAAAAACGGCGACACTTTCTGCAGAACGCTTCTCTCATTTTGCATGACAATGCTCGGCCGCATGCAGCGCAAGCTGTGACTGATTTGTTCAAGCGATGGGGCTGGGAAGTGCTTTACCATCCACCATACTCCCCAGATCTAAGCCCTTGTGACTATGACTTAATTCTTAAGATGAAGGAACCACTTCGTGGCACTCGCTTCCAAACTGTTCCTGAGATTCTTGAGGCAGTAGACCGGTCCATTCAAACTATCAACAAAACAGGCGCTGCTACAGGTATTCTGCGACTTCCACATCTTTGGAAACGGGTTGTACACAATGCTGGCGACTATATTGAAGGACTGTAAAACATGGTGACATGAATCACTTTTGTGTTCCTTGTAAATAAATAGTTGCCACTATTAAAGTTCCAACCCTCGTAATAGTAGTAAGTGAATATTTAAACGGGAATTATTAGCGAATGCGACAGTAATTTATGTTGTGGCGCAAAATTACGAAGCTTTCAATCAAAATCAATGTTTAATGATATATGTCGTTTGTTTTGACACATCTCTCAATTTTTAGGTTAACCTAATTATTAAGAATTTAACTATTTTTCTCATTTGATCCGCTCATTGAAGTCAGTTGCCTTATTTCAAGATTGTGAAGATCAACCCACTGTATTTAAGTACAACAGAATGACTATCAAGAATTTCGAGACGTGCTTCTGAATATAATTGTCAAGGTTGCCAATGTTGATTCTCTGAAAAAACAGAACTGTGAGCGTAAATGCAGAAATTATGGAGAAACACATAGACACATTCCTCTTCGCAGAAGAGGCAACACAAAAGTGGTAAACATAGCCTTCGATAATATTTCTTCCGAAATATTGGACAGATACGTTTCTGTCACTTCAACAAATTATACTGGAAGCAATGAAGAATGATGGCTCCACAAATTATACTGGAAGCAATGAAGAACAAGGAATCCTATCTACAAGTTTCAAATTCGGTTAAGGAAATTATTGAAAAGTCCAAAAACTATATGAACACTCAAAATAAAAATTAAAAGTAATGTTTTTAATTTATTGTTTAATTTGATGTAGATTTTTTATAAAAATGTTGCGTTCTGTATTTACTTTCTTTTCTGTTATTTTAAAAATTAAATTCATCAAATACTGCTATTATTACAGAGAGAGTACCATTTATAACTCAGTTTCTTCATTTCTAATGATGTTCTTCCTTCGTTTTACAATCAGTTCTTTCTGTTTTGGACACGGATTTAATTTGTGTAACCATGGGAAAATGTGTTCGAGATTAAGCTATTGAAAATACAGATAAATTATTATTTAGTATTTAAAGTACTTTTATTTATTAACCCAAAAGGGCAGCCTAAATAGGCTATCAATATCGAAAGAGGGTTTGTATCTTCCACTGTAAATGGCTGTATCACATTTCAAATTGTTGCCACCAAATATTATAGCACTCTATTATTTAAAAAAAATTAAATAATGAAGAAGCTGCATGTATACATGTATTTTCCTTGCACTGTGAAAAAACGACGGTACCTACAGCCAGCAAATTTTGAATGACGCTCAATAATAAAGCTAAAAAGGCAAAAAGGATTGGGCTAGCAGAAGGGAGTGCAAAAGCAGCGTGGTAGACTGCGAGCTCAATGACAGCGTAAAAATACCTTAACAAACCCTTTTGGGCGACCGTTAAAATTTTATTTTATTTCAAAAACTTTCCTGTTAATTATAATACTTGTATGAATTATTCCTCTTTTCCGTGTTTCTTTAACTGCCTTTGGATGAACCGTGATTTTTGAGTTAATAATGGAAGTGGCCATGGTTTATTTCCTCAGTAAATCGAGAGTTCATCGCATTAAATTCGTCGACGATGCTTAAGAAGATTTATGTAATATTAAATTCGCTTAATCATTAAAGATCGTGTAAGTCTTTTCGTCTTTCAAAATTCGTTTAATTTTTCAAATAAAAACGCCAAGTTCTTTATTAAGCTAGATGAAAATAAGGAATTAGCAACATTATATAAACATTAATCTCTTGAATCTGCTGTTTAAAAAATAGGAAAAAGTCTATTCTGATTTTTGTGCGTGATTTAATACAAAGGGAATCTTAGTTTACGTGTTTATAAACAGATGGCGCCACAAATTCATTCTCATTTTAAGGAGAAAAATTTTTCCAATGATGATTTAAAAAATTACCAAATTTTTAGAAAATATTTGTGATAAATCAATAATTCTTGTCATACGATTTCATGTGGTACTTCTTTTGCTGCCTACCTTTTAACTTTAATCGTTTCCAGATAATAATTTCTAAAAGTGATAAATCCGAATTCCTACAGTAAACACTCAATTAAAATTTAAAAAATTCTAAGTAAAATAATAACAAATAAAGTAGTGAATAATCAGCAATAGAAAAGTAAATTACTTTTTATTTAGTTATGAATCAATAATTTAAACAGGATTCAGAAAGGTGCGTATATATGCGTGTTTGTATGTGTTCATGTATGCGTGTATATAATATATATGTACTTATGTATATTTGTGTATACATGCGCACATATACGCACATACATTCATACATACATGCATACAATTCTGAATACTATTCCGATAACAGAAGAATACCTGATAAATGAACGACAAATTAACAAATAATAATTTATTAATTAAAAAAAGTATAAGTAGTTAAATAATGAAGTAAACAAATAAGTAATGAATAATTAAAAAGTATATAAAAAATTATAAGGTATATACAAAAAGTATATAAAACTAATAAATGCATACATTAAAATTAAATAAAGTTATTTTCTTTTAATTTTAAAATTATGCTTTTAAACACTACATAAGGCGTCTGTAAAGTTTTAGGATTAATTTTTTTTAACAAATCTTAGTAATTTTACCAAACCATAACGGTAGCATTTATTACTATGGCATCTAAATTTGCTTTCTCTAAAATATATTATCTGTTTTTGGATAGGATTTTCTATGCAATCTCTTCTTTTGATTCAGTGATCATCTGCCATGAATTCGATTGATCGGAAGTTGACTGAAACGTGTATCCCAGTTCCTTCCTTTCAGATTGTAACGTTAAATTCGATGGTCGGTACAAAATTGTGGAAACTGATAAAAGCTTATTCACCCCCTTTGCCCCCCAAAACGGTTAGGGACAGTGTTTTTTCTCCATACTAAGATTTCGGAGGACTTTATCTTGAAACCGCCGAATGTTTCCTTGTTGCAATCTTTGATCGTCTCTTCCCGCGACCAGCTGAAGACCATGGAGGTAGGAAGTAAGATGGAGTCCCCCTAAACAAGTTTCTCCCGTACCCTGCTCTGAAGCACCGGCGATTCCTACGTGGTAACCAAAACATTGGGTCATTTACCATTGAGTTCTATGGGATTTGACGCGTTCGGATGTAAATATTTTGTAATTACGTCGTAAATATACATATAAATGTATATATTTTCTTTTTCTACAACACTTCAGAGTCCTAAGTATGTGAAAACAACATATTTTTAAACAACATTTCATTCTGAACGGAATTAAATGCTATACTTTTCGCAGGACAGTTTTCTCAGAATGGCTTAATTTGAATGAAATATTTTCACAAGTTTTCGTTAATTACATTAGAAAAAAAAAATAAGGTAATTCGATTTTATTCGGTTAAGGTACAAAAATTAAGATCAAAGTTTATTGTATTATTAATATTAAAATTATGCATTATTTCTTTTCTATTTAGAGAGCTTCTTCCTAAAATAGTTTCTTAAATATGACATGATTTTTTGGCTTCTGAGGCATCTTTTAAATCGAAAAATGTAAGTCAATTTATAATTAATGCTCTATTCGGTTCATTTTAAATTAGAGAATTATTAGGAATTAAATAGTACTTGACTTTCTCTGAACATTTCTGAAAGGGAATAAAATAAGTTTTTTTTTTTAAGTATTATTTAAAACTTGTAACTGAGTTATTATAAAATGTAAGAAGAATAATTCTTTTAATTATACTTATCAGATTTTTTTTTTTTTTTTTTTTTTTTTTTTTACCCTTCATTCCAACAAATCATATTCCAAAACTCTTTATTACGTTCTTAAGTGCGCATCTCATAGCATTTGCTTTACAATACCTTTTAACAGATTGCTTTCCAATACGAACAATTCTTGCTTAAATAGTTTTATAACGTATTTGTCAACAGGATTTCAATTTATGTTTACAATTCAATATTAAGGTTATTATATATTTAGATAACATTTATAAACATTATAAATTAGATAATGTCCACGATGGCATCTCTCTCTTTAGGCAGATAGCCCTTGCATGCGTTACTCTATTTAATAATCTGACCTATGTGCCTAATTACAAATATTTTAACATACATAATTTTGTATTTATAAAACGTGTAAACCCAAAGTGATTATTTTTCAAATATATAAAATTAAAACGATGGGTTTAAAAGGAGCAGCAGTAAAGCCTCTCTTCTAAAAAATTTTAAAAGGTACATGTTACAATAATATATGGATGTGAAAAAAATTTGTTTTATTTAAAACATTTTGACGTTTGGAAAATAAAATAAAAGTAGCGAATACTCTATCAAGGGTATCGAAAGACGTATACAATTTTAATTGTACCGTAAGGTATTTTTCATTCTTTAAGCATAACATTTTTCTTAAAATCTATATTTTTGTAGTGCAACAGCTTAGAATTTTATAAAACAAATTCATAATCAAAATCGCTGTTGTTAGTTATCGAAAAATAACCAAGATGGGATTTTTGCGTAAATGTCATTTAAACTATACAAATTGCTATTATCCATCACACTATGAATGTTTCTTTCATGCGAAAGTGTCCCTTTTTCGATTTCTATGGAACTGTCGTGTGTCGAAATACTATCAGAATCTTGTCAAGAGAGCTTCTGAATGTAAACAAAGAACACCCCATCTGGTGACCCAAGCTTCAAAGCAGTGCTTCACTTTTAGCGCGGGTTGGCCCCTCCTCCCTTTCCTACCTCCATGCTGAAGACATGGGGACAGAAAAAAGTCAAAATGCCTTAATATGAGACTGATAATGCGTTGACTTTAATGGACTATAAAAGTACTATAAAGTTAATTTTTCTTTTATGGATTTCAAAAAATTTTAAATTCATCTGATTTCTGTTCTTTAAACTGTTTCATTATTTTCGTCGATTTTCTGCCAGTGCCATAAATGATTCACTGTCACATAATGCAGTTTCATAATATTCTTTGTTTTCAATAAGTTGATTTTTTTTTTCTGCTAATATTGTAAGTCATTACTTATCTAACGTTATTTATGCGAATCTGAGAAATTCTGAGTGATTTTTCAAGTTCTTACTTCTCCATGACTTGCTGGTTATCCGGTCCTCCTCGATATACCGATTGCATTAGTGTTTTTGGTAACGAAATATTTCTCGTTTGATTTTCGGTGAGTTTTTTTGGCAGTCGCATTCAAAATGGCATCAATTTTTTTTTTTAATTCTTTGCATATTTTCTGTATCTACTCACGAAATCTGAAGAATAATAAGAAAATAATAAAGAATACAAGTGTCTAATAAGAAAGAATACAAGTAATGATAAGCTATTCTAAAATAGCCTCTTTACAAAAATAAATAAATGAATAAAAAAAAATCACTCTCCCTTAAAAAATAAAATAAATAAAAAAGAAAGAAAATCTGAAAGCGTTCAGATTTTAACGTCACGTCAGATGGCTTGTTAAGGCTTTCCATGCTATTTCTGTGCTCGCAGTTTATTAATCCACTCTTGGAATCACCTTGCTAGCACAACTTTTTGAACTTTACTGTTAAACTTCGCTTTCTTGCTACTTGCACCATCTAAAATTCAATAGCAAAATCCTAAAATTTTTAAAAGTATGCTTTTCTAGAATTCCTGTTACTTTCCCTCAATTCATCATATCACCGTTCAATTTCCTTAACAAGATGACCTACGCAAGTTTTTTTGCCTTTTTAACTTTATAAATAAATAATAATTCCATTGCTCTTACACCATATATAATATAGCAGAGCATTTTTAAAAGAAGCATTTCTTTAGAATTTTCGGTACAGTGTTAACTGATAGCAGGCATATTTTAGCCCATAAAGGGCTAATGGCCTCGAATCTGTCTTTTGTACGGAATCCCTCTTGCTGTCCGCTTCACTTTAAATATGCAGTTGCTGGAACTGCTAGCCGCCTAAAATAGTCCTGCTATAATAACTAAAAAATAATAACTATAATAACTACTATAATAACAAAATCGTCTATTATATCACGTCTATTATATCAATCGTCACGAGTAGTTTATAAAACATTAGCTCTTGAAATTTTAGCTCCTCGAAATTAATGGAATTTGGTATGTATTTATTAATATCTATTTTTTATTTAATTTACTTGATTCCTTCTTTCACAATTCGAAAGTTAGGTTCAATCCAAATAAGATTCGCAGATATTTTCCGATTTTTTTTAAAGTTTGTATTTTTTAGTAATTTTTATAAGTTTTTCAAAAACATTTGGAATTATAACCTATAAAATGTTTGCCATCACCTTAAAGCAGATGTATTTCCAGGCACACCTGCAAAAAGTTAAGAATTTTTTTATTCAAAATTTTCAAATCTATACTTGAATTTATATATTGATTTTGAAATTTCACATATTTGTTATAAGCGATAATAACTCTAAATGCACCTACATTACGCACTTTTTAAAATTATTTAAAAGAATGAAAATGCAACTTTCTTTCCGCTCGTGCACAATGAGAAAAGGGAAAGGGAAAAAAATAGGTTCCTATAAATAAGGATTTCGCCAAATGTATTATTCTTGGCGCAAACTAAAAAAAGTACGCCGAAATAAGTTTTGAATTTCTCGGTAATTTTCTCACCAAATTTTACAAAATTTAATATTTGGTTATAATTTGAGTCATAGAATTGAAATTAAAAAAAAAAATGCCTTTTCAGAAAAAATCCAATTTTGTGTCAAAATACCTATGTTTTAAAAATGCTATATATAAATCTAATATTTATCCTAAGTCGCGCTTTAGAGACATGAAAAACGCAAATTAAATTTAATTAATCGGCCCGGTAGAACGGGAGTTTTCTGTGCAGAGTGTACATACAGTTCTGTTCGGTACAGACTGTTTTTTATTTCATAATCGATGTGAAAGACATGTGTATCTTACGCTTTGCCGAATAGCAATACATTTGAAAAGTGATACGGACAAAAAAGCGAGATTTGAGACTAATTAGTTCATCTGGCGGGAAAAAAAATTAACAAGAAAATGGAATGTTTGGTGATGTATCGACAAGTGCTGGATGCCCCCCCCACCCAACTATTACTCTATTCGCTAACAGCAAAGCCAATTTCTTAATTTCTGCTTTAACAATTCGAACTCTTACTCTTCCGACTTCGATCTTCTCGCGTTCGATGAATCGAACTTGTTTAGATTTACGTTCTTCAACAGATAAGCTCCGAGAAAGTGTTCTGGAAAGGCGACGACCGGCTTTTTTCATCTGTTTCTTTAGCTCTTCTGCAGTCAGTTTTGTGGGATCAGAACTTTCTGATTCAAGAACATCGCAAGGGCTGAAATAATAAAAATATTTATTAATTAATTCACACTACTTATCTACTTTTTTTGCTACTTATTACCTATTAGTACTTCTACTATTTACTAATCTGTGTATATTTTTTCAGCATCTTTATTTATTTACTTATCATACCTAGCTACTTTTTAGTGCTTTCAGCTGCAATATATGAAATGGAATAAGACCTTTGATGAACAGGTCATTATTCTGTTGTTTCTTAATATGAAACTGCTCCTGTACTTGCCAGTCAAGCGGAAATACGAGAAAATTTTGAGATACATGACTCAAAGTGTGAGTAAAAACTGTATTACTTGACGGTTGCCATTTTTTTTTAATAATAAGATGGATCGGAAGAAAGACATTACAGAATAATTGCATTTGATCTTTTAAGCGAACGAAATGTGCTAGAAGTGGCTGAATTTGCCGGTTTCTCTAACAATGAAACGTATTTTCTAGCAATAGAAGGAACAACAAATAAAGCCAGCATGTGAGCTATTGGAAAAAAGTACTCGCTGATCGGGCTGCTTGACATTGCCATCTTAGCTGTATTTCAACTAACTCGCAATGAGTACAAATTATTTCAAGAAAACATTGGTACGCAACATGTTCGAATTTCAGAAGAAACATTACGGCTATATGGATGTATAGAACAGAATTCAAACTGAATAGTATGTATGTATTGCAAACTTTACGGCAGTCCGAACCTATAGAATTGCAAAAGACCCCAAAAAAGTAATTTCGCGACCCGAATCAGAGTGTCGACCCTTAGTTATATATCATTAATTCAAATTTCTTACAAAACCCACCAACGGTCGAGCGGTGAAATCGTTAAACCCTGATAATTCCGATCTAGGTTCGATTTCAGGCAAACGAGCTGGCTGCATGGGCGTTTTCGTGATTTTCACCATGAGTAGCGTGTATACGAGCCAGTTTCCATTAGAAAAGTCCTCCACGAAAGCATCTCTTCCCTTAGACAGATAGTCCTAGTGTACTTTGCTATAATCAACTAAACCAAACCAGATTTCGTATGATAGGGATCGCGATCACAATTTGAATACCACTGAAGCAGAGTATAGCAGAAATACCAATGCTATCACTAGCTTACAAAAGTGGCACGTTTAAAGAATTAAGCCCCAGTATGAGTAGTGACGCAAAATGGCGCAAAGCACATCCTCCAAGAGAGGATGTATTTAATTAAAAACTGTGTGTTTAAAACATATCTCTTCTTCAAGAATATGCTTTGCACCATTTTCTGTTAATCTGCAGTATGTTACGTTACTCTTTTCCTGCAATTTCTCTGCACTGCGAAATCTTTTGCCGAGTTGCTACTCAGGATTAAAACAAAGACTTTCCAAGATTTTAAATACGACTGAAGTTAATACGCATCACTTTTTTGTCTGGCTGTACTGTCTAGGAATGTCACGTCTCTTCGACAAGCTTCTTTTGCTATTGTCTAAAATGTCAACTGCGTTAAAATTGTAGGGCGCGTTTAGCACACTTAATGTTGTACCAATTAAAGAAAAGTGTATCTCTGAAGAATTATCCCTGTTCAGAATAAAATTGATGCTTTAACGATCAAGCTAGCTGAGATTTTTCCTTCAGTCATATTTAAGCAACATTTTTTCCCTCGGCCATGACTAAAACGTGAATTTATTTCATTTTCTCTAATCAGCTCTCTGCCAAATTCTGTCAACGTAGCATTACTGCAAACCTTCCAACTTTAATAATATAAATAATAATTTCAAATAATAACGCATTCTTACTCTCGATTGCCTAGTAGCACTTTTTATTCCCCATGCAATCTTTTCCTAGGATAATCTTTTTTTTTTTCTAGGACAATCTTTTTAAAAAAAATGTTTAAAAAATTTCTTACTCTTTGGTACTACTGACTTCAATAATAAAAGCGCGATTCACAGCTAGATGTTATAATAGTCCCATTTACAAAATTTCAACGTTCTGCGGCTAATCGTTTTTAAGTTATGTGAAAAACATACATACGTCCGTGCGTAAGTATGTACAGAAGTCACGGAAAAATAAAAATTATCTTACATTTTGCCGATTGATAGCAATCTCGAATGAAAAGTGAAACAACGCATTAAACTGAAACAAAGCAAAACGAGTCTCGAGACTAATAGATTTTAGAACTCAGAACGTCCACCACGAAGGCATTCATTCCCTTGGGCAGATAGCCCTTGGTGCTTTGGCATACTAATTAAATAAACTAAAAGAATATACTTTTGACAATGAAATTCGATTTCGTCGTAGTCCCTGTAGCGCAGTGGATAGCGCGTTGGACTTCTAATCCAAAGGTCCCGGGTTCGAATCCCGGCAGGGATGCTACAGCGATAGTATCCTTGTTGCTTTGGGGTACAACTTTATTTTCGTTGAATAGTTGTATTAAAATTGTGTTGTATAGTTGTATTGTATTGTGTTGAATTTAGCACAGTTGATTGAGGTTGTTTAGTTGTATTTGAATTTGTCATTGGAACTATTGTTGTAGTGTATTTTCTCATATTGTTGTCACTGATTTGGATTGTCTTGGGTCCTCCTTGAAAGCTATGATCGCTCGTCACGTTTTGCAAACTTGTCCGATTGATTGTCTTGCTCCTTTTGGTACTTCTCTTCTTCCCCTTTTCTCCGTTTTCTCATCTGAGATTTTCTCCGCGTCAGGATTTCTTTATATTATGTGCCCTTGGGCTTTAATTCTGGAACCGGCAACATTGCTCTTCGCAATAACTGCGTCAATTATAGAGTCTAAGTCGATTTCGTCATTTAGGCGCCCACTATTAGTAATATAAATCTGAATATGAATTTTGTAAAGATAATTATTTAATTTCTTGCTTCCATTATTATGATTTATTATTTTTATCCTTTCAGTTCATTGAAAACTGGGGAATCAACTTTTTCAAAACAAAACTGGGAAATTAGTTTTTCTAAAAAACGTTCAAAGAACCCATTAAAAATTCTATATTTACTCAAAATATTAAAATTAATAAAATAAAATATAAATAACTAAATTTAACAAAAAATCTGAAATGCTTTGAAATGTTTCAGATTTTAAATTACGTCCAAAGGGGCGTTTTATTTAACATTTTGTGTGTCGCATTTATTTATTAAATATCACGTTCTTCGCACTTAAACCATAAAATTCAGTTCAACAGCAATATCGCTAAATAGTTTTTTAAAATGAGCATATCTTTAGATTTTCCGATATAGAGAACTCACGCGCTGGAGGTAATTTTTAGTCCAAAGGGATTTCAGTCCCGAAGGGCTATTGCTTTCGTTTTGGCATTTTGCGTCGGACTCATAAACGTCGGTTCACTTTTCAAACTGTTGCCACAAAATGTTAGAGTCCTGCATTATATTTGAAGAAATTAAATAATGAAAAATCTGCATAAATGATTGTCTATTTCTCGCATTGTGATAAAACAATGGTACATAGAGCCATCGAATTTTGAATGACGAAATCCTACTGCGAATATGGGCATCTGAAATCCCAAATTTGGAATTTGTTTTATTATAGATTTTATATTTTTTAAAACTTTAACGAATTTTTGATTTACAAACTCAATGCTTTAAAAGCGAGAAATGGCAACGTTATATAGAAAAAAAATACTTTTATCTCCAGGTCACGAGACTGTGTATATCGGAAATTCTAAAGATATGCTTAATTTAACATTATTTTGCGATATTGCTCTTGAACTGAATTTTATGGTTTAAGTGCAAAGAACATGATATTTAATAAATAAAGGTAACACTCAAAACGTTAAAAAAACGCCTCTTTGGACGTAATTTAAAATCTGAAAAATTTCAGTTTTTTTTTTTTTTTTTTTTTTTTTTTTTGTACAACGTTGCCATTGCTCGCCTTGAAATTCTTGAGTTTATTAATCAACAAATTCCAAATATTCGTAGGAGGATTACGTCATTCAAAATTAGATGGTTCTATTACCATTGTTTTACCACAATGCGAGAGAATATACATGCATTTGCGACGCAAAATCGCAAAACGAAAACAATAGTCCTTCAGGGACTTAAAACCTTTCCGCTTCATTTTAAACCTTTTTACAGACCGTTTAAAAAAAAAAGAAAGAAAGAGTCCCTCATTCTGTCCGTACATACTGACATCACACAAAAAAATCGTCCAACTGGATTCGAGAACGTTCAAAATGGATATTTCCGTTGAAATAAGATACCCAAGTTTTTTGCGATTATAACAGTTCGTTTTCTTTGTACAAGGAAGTGAAAATAGAACCCACCAATGTGCGCGTGTTTAAAATCGCTGAATACTGGTGGTTCGAACTGAGTTCAAACTCAAGTGGCCGGATTCACTGCCTAGTTGATTTTCATGGCTTTAGCCCCGTGTAATGTGATAAAGAGCCAGTTTGTCTTAGAAAGTCCTCCAAGAAGGTATACCTTCACATAGGCAGATAACCTTCATGTGCTTGTTGTTGTTGCTTATGCTCACTTGTCTGACGGAGTCAGCCGAAGCCCAAAAAATTCCTCGTGGTTAGGAGCGCAAGATTACGCCTGCCGTTGGCAACAACTTTGAGCACCTAACGGGTGACAGTGCATTTTGGCTCAGCTTCGCCCTCAATTTTGATGGAAAGCACCCTGGGGGGGAAATGGTCCAAGGGTCTCCCATCCCTCTCCTCTTCCACCAAACCACACCAGAGAACCTCGTGTGCTTTGTTGTATTAAATAATTTAACTTAACCTAAAACAGGAAAATAGCATATTTATATACAGTGGACTTTTATGAGGTCTCTATGAAGTATGTCTTATGTGAAAAGGACTGATGGTGCAGGTTTTGCGTATAAGCTACACAAGCTAGCTTAGGGCCTCCGCTTAAGACCAAAAAAAGGAAAATAAGAAGACCACAGGTGCAAAAGTTACTGCTGAAATGAATGTTGTGTTACCGAACCCTGCGAGTACCAAAACAATTAGAAGGGAGCTTCATAAACAGGGAATTGCTGGCCGTGCTGCAATTGAGAAGCCACTCATCAGTGATGCTAATACCCGTAACAGGAAAAGGTGGTGTTTAAGTCATAAAGCCTGGACTATAGAGCAATGGAAGCGAGTCATATGGTTTGACGAGTCTTCTTTCACATTGTTTCCCACTTCTGGCCGAGTTTACGTCTGGAGAACGCCATCTCAAGCCTATAATACAGACTGCTTGTTGCCAAGAGTGAAACATGGCAGGGGTTCTGTTATGGTTTGGGCAGCCATATCGTGGTTCTCTGCTAGCCCCATGATAACTGTGTCAGGGCACATGACTGCCAAGACTTATGTGAATATTTTGGCCGATCAAGTTCATCCCATCGTACAAACTTTGTTCCCCGATGGTGATGGTGTCTTCCAAGACGACAAAGCCCCTCTTCACACAGCTCACATTGTCCAGGACTGGTTTTCTGAGCACGAGGATGAGTTGTCCCATCTCCCCTGGCCACCACAGTCACCAGACCTGAATATTATCGAACCTTTGTGGTCTACATTGGAACGGAAAGTGCGTTCTCGTTATCCACCGCCAACATCGTTATCTGAACTTGCCACCGTTTTGCAGGAAGAATGGTATAATATTCCCTTGGCAAACATACAGGAACTGTATTTATCCATTCCGAGAAGACTGCAAGCTGTTTTGGATGCCAACGTGTTTCCTACACCATATTAAGCAAAGAAACAAAAAACGGACCAAAAAAAAGGGGGGAAGAGCTTAGGGCCTCCGCTTTCTTGGCGGGCCCCAAAAATCTCTCTAGACATCCGAAAATCATATTTGCCCCTGACATATAATATCTGAACTTGAGAAGGGTGCCATGTCTCAAATATCAAGTCTAAATCCAGCTCTGTGGACTGAAGTACTTTTACTTAATTGAATCATTCAAAAAGATTATGTTAATATGCTTTGTTGTAAACGAAATACCAATGTATAATAAACTCTCGCTAATTCAAATTATTCGTGGTCCATTTCACTTCGTAATTTACAGTTAGATATTTCAGGATTAACTCTTATGCGAAAGAGAGTGAGGTTGCATGCCTAAAAAATCTGAGTGTTGCATTCAGTCGAACTGCAAGACAAAAAAACTTAAGGTTATCTACGCTGTCAGCATGCTACGGAGACAGATAATGAACTAGAATTTCTCAAAAATACCCTCCTCCGAGAGGCGGCAACCTTCGATATAAACGGTTGTGTAAATGACTACGGTTGCCGAATTTGGGGCTCTGAAAAGCCATGTGTGATACATGAACATTCAATAGACGCCGCTTAATGTGATCACGTTTGTCCACGACTATTTTGATAACGTTAACCAAATAATAACATTAAGCAATGGTAAAAATATTTTTCGAAATATTAATGGAATTTAACTAATTTAATATGAATATAACTAGAAACATAAATAATTACTTTTATTGCATTTTAATTTGGAAAAATCCATAACAGTTGATTGTCTGGAATTCTTACGCAAAAGCTTATTTTTTGAATTGTGTAAAATTTTTCTGGAAATTGTTTATTTGACCGACGTTGCAACTCCAAAATCTAAAATACTCATAAAAACTCTCATGTACTAAATATTCTGATCTAAATACTCATCTCAGCATTTGTAGGAAATTCATCGACTTCTTCAGAAAGTTCATCTCATGATGTGCTTGAATTTATTTCAGAAAACGATAGGCAGATACCTTATTCGTCACTGAATCTGTATAGTTTGAGGTTTTCCATCGATATCCATTTAGGTATTAAATTCTTCGCCATTTATGGTAGTTGGAGAAGTTTTTAATTTTTCATCTTTTTCAGATTTCTTTTTCTTTTCTTTTCTTTTCTTTTCTTTTTTTTTTTTTTTTTTTTAATTATTTCATTGGTCTAGAATGGTCAAGAATAATTTTTATTGGGTGTGGTCTTAGAAAATAATTACAATACATCTCCATTTCCCAAGAAGCTCTGCTGTTCTTTTAGTTATCATTTGAATACCCTCGCCAGCCGTCACTACCAAAAGAATAGTGCCTCCCGTCTGCTGCGAGTGATAGCTCAAAGGAGCGTTAGCCCAGAAGGGCTATTAGTCTCAAAACGGGATTTTGCTTTGAATCACTATAAATGTCGGTTCACTTTTGAAATTGTTGCCACCAAATATTATCACCTTATATTATATTTAAAGAAATTAAATAATGAAGAATTTGCATGAATGTATCGGGATTTCGCATTGTAAAAACACAACACTACCAAGACCCATAAAATTGTGAATAACGTAGTCCTTCACCCGAATATCGACTCTTGAAAGCCCGAATTTTGAATTTCAAATTTCGAATTTGATTTAATGTGTATTCCATATTTTGTAAAACTTACGAATTTTTGATTACCAAACTCAGTGATTTCAAAGCGAGCAATGACAACACTGTACGGGGAAAAAAACGTTTTTATCTCCAGCGCGCGAGACTGTGTATCTGAAATTTTGAAGATATACTGTTTTTAAATATTTTATTGCGTATTTAAAATTTTGTAAAAACATTAACGAGTTTTTGAGCGATTTCAAAGTGAGCAGTAGCCACACTGTGCGGGAGAGGGAAAAAAAAGAACATTTTTATCTCCAGCAAGCGAGACTGTCTATCGAAATTTTTAAGATAAGCCGTTTCTAAGTATTTTTAGGCCAAAGAAACATTAGCCCAAATGCTTTCAAAATGTGTATGCGTATGTAAATGGGTTAAAAAAAAAGGGGGGAAGGAAAAAAAGAAGTAAAGAAAAGAGAAGAAACCTTTGGGAGCAATATAAAATCTGAAAGCTTTCAGATTATATATATATATATATATTATTATTATTATTATTTTATAATTTATTGAAAGGTTAGCATGCTTAAGACAGTTTTATATTGTCATTTCTGGTGCACGGTTCCAAGACTTTAATGTTGCCGTAAATGAAAATGAAGATGTTTGGTAACTTAATTCCTTATTTGGCAACATAACTCTGCTGTTTGACGATCCCATTTTTTTATTTTGACTTTATTTGGCGTTACTACTTCAATATGAAAATTTCATTCCATAACATTTTGGTAACATTAACCCATCTGTTGATTACAATAAGGGATGTATTTTCCATGTTTACGTATACAAATAGGCAACGCTTCGGCAATTCGATAACAATATCCGAATGATAAAAACATTAACCGTGATCCCATTAAACTTCGCATACTGCATTCGATATTTTCATAGGGTCGCTGTTCTCTCAAAGCCTGCTGCGGTTCGCTGCGTCTCACTTGGGAAACGAAGTGAGAGACGAGTTGAATTATCGATTTCCAAGACGGTGGTGTGCAAAAATAGATCTATTCCGTGTACTGTAACAAGACCTGATCTTAGACCTTGTAATTCGCTCTCTATGGCTTCGTTAAAAAAAAAAAAAAAAAAAAAAAAAAAAAAATCTGATTTTAAATTACGTTTAAAGGGCCTTTTTTTAACGTTTTGTGTGTTACCTTTATTTATTAAATACCATGTTCTTTGCACTTAAATCATAAAATTCAGTTCAACAGCAATGACGCAAAATAATTTTAAAATGAGCCTATCTTTATAATTTCCGATACACAGTCCCGCGCCGCTGGAGATAAAAAGGTTTACCCTCTCCCCGTAGGCGTAATGGCAGACCGCACATTGAGTTGAACAATGTTAAGCAAATTTCGCTTACTGCGCATGCTTCATGGTGTACCTTTGGCGCGGGGAGAAATATTGGCGACTAAGCAACCCTACGCTAGCTTATTCGTGATCATCATGGCTGTCGAATGTGTTCGAATGATGTTTACAACTGTAATGTTGTGGAACTTTGCTTATTAGTTATTTTAACGTCCATACCGATTGCACTTGCTTATTTTTCTAATATATATTTCATTGTAATTTTTTATTAACAGTGCATTTAATATTTGTTAACATATGTTCGTAATAATTCGTTATTTAAATGTAATTTGTTTACATGTTATAATTCAGTAATTGTAAACTGGAGTATCTCGCTTAGTTTGTTAGCGTATATTCGCGCTTTTATTTTCTCATTTCAAAGAATTTAATAACTAGCACTAAAGAATTGTAAAATTTCTTCAGTGTTATTTGCAAGCACTTGTTATATTCCTCAGTGTTTCTTTATGTATGTACGAATGGAACGTATGGTAAATCCCGAATTGTTTTTATTGCTTAAAAGTATAATGAATAAATTTTCAACTAATATATCCTAAATTTCAGTCTTTTTTTGAACGAAAATTTGTACAGTTCCAAAAGAATGTGCAGAATTTCATAGGTATTATATTTTACATTTTGAATGCAAACACTGCTTCACATTACTTCGCAATAATTTCAGCTTTCTAGTTGTTTGAGCAGTACAGCAAAAAAATAGTATTTTAACACAGTAATTAATTTACATTTACATTATACTCTACGAAGATTTAAACGCCAGATTTGTTTACAATCAGATGGCGGTACATCTACCATATACCGTATTTATCTTCTTTTCAAATCGCGCCAACATAGTAATTACGCCAAATTGTTTTCTGGGCATGCGCAGTATGCGACATTCGTTTAACACTGTTCAACTCAATGTGCGGTCTGCCATTACGCTCCCCGTAGAGTGTTGCCATTGCTCGCTTTTAAATCGTTGAGCTTGTTAATCAAAAATTCTTTAAAGTTTAACAAAATATGAAATCGATAATAAAAGAAATTCCAAATTTCAAATCTGGGCTTTTAGATGACCATATTCGCAGTAGGATTACGTCATTCAAAACTGGATGGCTCTAGGTACAATGCAAGAAACATAGATACATTTATGCAGATTCTTCATTATTTAATTTTGCCAAATATAATACAGGGCGATATTGTTTGGTGGCAGCAATTTGAAAAATGGTATGCCGTTGATAGCGTTCGCAAAATCGCAAACGAAAGCAATAGTCCTTTAGGGACAAAGGCCCCTTTGGACCAAAAAAAGGGGGGATTTACCGTGAAAAAGTGATAATCATAACAAGTAGACGATCGCCAGTAAGTGACAATTACACCAAACGTTTATTGCCAGAGTATGGACCCGTTAATAATGCACATACTAAAACCAGTTAATTTCGTTCGTTGTGTCTTTAAGTGAATTACGTAAAGCATTTCCAATCCATTTCAAGTAATACATATTTTACAAAAACCTAAAAAATTCTCATCAGTCACTGTCGGAGACCTTTTATATCAGTGCAATGCTAAATACTTTATATCTGCCTTAAATAAAAACAAAAAATATACCTGTTCTTGCGGTCTTTATCATTATCTGAATCACTATCCATCTGTTCTCTACAATGCTCCTCAATCAGACGTGCGAATTCGCCTTTTTGTTCGAGTAGATCCTTGTAAGTTCCAGATTCTACTACTTTACCATCGGACATAAGGATGATGGCGTCTGCTTCGTGTAATATGGACAAATCGTGAGTAACGAGAATGCGAGTCTATCAATAAATGAATAAATAAATACATGAAATCTGAAAAATTTCTCATTACAACTGAATACCTGAAAAAAGAGATTAGGAATAAAAATCTCTAAAAGTTAAATAATTGAGTAAATAAATAAATTTAAAAAAAGTAAAAGTTAAAAAATTAAAAATTACAATAATTTTAAAAACTAAAGTATTCCACATCAAACACATAATAGTTGGACATCTGCAGCTTAACATTAAACTTCGCTCCGGGTTAAAAAATTCCCACTTTCACATATTATAAATTAAAAGTGTTTAAAAATGTAACAGTTATTTAGATTATTAAATAAAATCAAACCGACGGAAACTAGTAATTTGACAGTCAGTGGTGCGTATGGACAAGATGTAGAGTCATTAGGTAATTTTTGAAGCAGGAATGTGCAATGCACTCGCCAAGACTCGAATCTGGCCCTTTCAAATATACGCTCCGAGCGTGCTACCGTTAATCCACGATGGCATGCTGGATGGAGGGAGAAAATACTGTTACGAAATGTACACGCGCGGTAAGATAGCTTCCCCGCAAAGCAGGTGTAGGGTTGCCATAAATAGCAAAGGAAGGTAAGATTGCCACATTTAGCGAGAAATCGCCTATTTGGCGACAAAATTGGCGATATTCCATGGACGGCTGGAGAACCTTCTGGAACGAATTTTTACCAGTTTAGCCCAAAATGTTGTCTATATAAACCTGCTGGCACGTGGACAGTTAGTGTGCTTCGTCAAGTGCGAGACAGTGTCTTGAGTTATTCAGTTGACAGCCGGGCAGAGAGTGCCGAGTGGGGCGTCGAGTGCATCGAAGAGTCTCTTAGTGTATCGCGGTTAGCGCATCGTTGAGAAAGCGTGTTGAGCTCCGGGAGCCCCTGAACCGAAGATTCGGGAGCTGTGCTCTGTGTGTCGTCCGGTGCATCGCGAGTTGCATCGCTTGGAGAGTCTCGAGAGTACGTGGAGTTCCGAGAACGACCGAACAGAGTTTGGAACTGTGCTCTGGTGCTTTGCAGTGAAGCTGTCTCTACCGTTATTGCCTGACAGTGTGAAGGATGTGTCGCTGATTATTCCAGCGTGTTTATAGTAGATCTTCGACGACTGTAAAAGTGCTTTGGAGCTGTCATGATTAATATTGGCTAAATAAAGTGTGTTTCGATATTTCATCAAGTGTCGTCGTTATTCACTCCAAATCTACGAACCTCGTACGAGCGTACCAAAGGAAAAGAAAAAGAAAGTAACAATATCTTATACACTCCACCTTTTAAACAATAACTTATACAAAAGTAACAATACCTTATACACTCCAAAGGGCGACTGGGAATTAAGGGACCCAATCGCCAAATCCTAGTGGTGAAGAATTATTGTCCATCACCTTTTAGTTATGGCGCCATTTAGAATCATTAGGAATTTTTGAAGCACGAAACCAGAAAAATGAGCAATGCCCTCGCCGGGAGTCGAAACTGGACCTCTCGAATATGCGCCGAGTGTGCTACCGTTGCACCACGAATGTCGCGTGTTTGATACATGTATAACAGTGTAACGTAATTTAACCATATGAGTTAATGCAACAGTTCTACAATTTTGGAAAGACTTTCTAAGGATCTTTGTAGTGCTAAAATTAAATCGAAGGATGTGGTTGAGAATTAGAATCAATGTAGAGAATGCAGTGAAGCCTTATTGCACTGAAGAAAGCTATAAAGTACTTCTGCTTTAAGTCTGACTGGTGCTACGCATCGAAGATTAAAAAACTAGCTACGTGAGCAAAGTTCGTAGAAATGTTCCGCTTGAAAGAGTGTTCCGAGAATTCGTCGTCCAATCTTATAGAAGCTTGATTCCTAGTACCTTAGATTCGTGTTCCTTTTTCAAATAGATAATCAAAACTCAGATTAAAGAATCACAAATTAAAAACTATATTTTTCGTAAACAATGAAAGTGCTCCATGTAAAAGCATCGTCTTGTTCTGCCACTGGACAGTAAAGTTCCACATGCACATGTCAATGTTCACATTTCATTCTAGTGACTGCTGGTAAACTTTTCCTGATGGTTGGGGATTTCAAAATTCAATTGATTTTCGTTGTAAATATTCATATGTTTTAATTTTCCACATTTTGTTGATATAGAAAAATAGTTTTTTTTTTTATGCTAATCAAGCATACATGCGAGATTTTACATCACCAAATATTTCACAAGGAATAGTTTCTACTGCAAAAGGTATCTAAACAGAAAATATCAGTATTTTATGGCCATCATGGAGTTTTGCTATCTGTGAATCAAAGATACAGAGCAAAAATACTAAATCGTTGGATAATTTATATAACGGTAATTCAGTTCAACTACTGAAAAGAAATCTTGAAAGTTTCTATTCCTGACTAAGTTATTTGAAAATTTACAGCATTCCAATTGAGTTGAGTTTGAATTACATTGGACAAACAAAATGGGCTTTGAAATTTCGTACCAATGAATATATTATATTCAAGTCTTATGTTCAGACAGGAAATAAGTAAATCTTCTGTTGCTCAGCAATGTTGGGCTGCACATTCAATTTTGCGTCTGCCAAAATCAGTCAAGAATTTTCTGAGTGGGTGAATCAGATTTCTTTGAGTTTTCCATACACATAAAAATTTTCCATATCCATAAAAGTCCTTCTACATTCAAATTTTAATCAGTTTTCCCCACCCAAGTATAAATACATTATTTCTGATTTCATTTTCAGTCCCCAAATGACACCACTTTGTTTCTTTTCGTTATTTTCCTCTATGTTCTCTGTATTGGAAGGGATTCCAATATAGAGAGCATAATAATTAGCTGTTAGTAAATTCTAGATTATTCGTCTGTTTCTGTTTGTGGTATTTTTCTCTTTCATTCATTTTGCAGCTGATGAAAAGGATAATATTGATCCTCTTAAAGCTCTTCTTCTAAAATAAAATGTATGTCAATCAAGATTGTTTGTTTTGATACTCGGATACCACATAAGTTTTATAAAACTAGGAAGAATCTCATGTAATTAAGAAAATCTGAAATATGGACCTGTGCATATTACTAAGAAACCATCAAAATATCCTTACTTTGTTTTTCAGTATTCCTTGTGGTCCCAAGACATTTTTAAAAATTTTAGCTCCCACATGTGCATCTACTGCGCTCAGAGGATCATCTAGCAAATAAATATCTGCATCCTGGTATATAGCTCGAGCCAGGCTGACTCTTTGCTTTTGGCCACCGCTCAGATTGACACCCTAGAATATAACAGAATATCAGTAAAAGAAATACACGAAACAATAAGTATGAAATTATTCACTAAATTAATAGTAGTGGTTAAATTAAAGTATTTTCCAAAATTTTCAGCACTCTGAAAGTAATATTAATAGGCTGTTATAAATTCTGCAGCGATAGTTTACCTTGCGTCAAAAACCAACACTTGTGAATGAGAAATGTTATAAACTATAAAGTAAACAACACTTCACAGACATACAGTCACACTCAACATAGTCGCAGAAGAAGTATTAAAGAAGTAGACATTTATGGTCTTAGAGGTTATGTTTCTTTTATTTGCAAAAATATCAACCAATATAATGCAATAAAATCTCTAGCAAATACCTTGGGAAAATAAGCAGCATACCACAGGATGGTGTAGCTTTCGTGTTTTGCTAAAATTATTCAGGCATGCTACAGTAAAAGTCCGTCTAGAGTAAAATCCGCTATCGGCCTTTCCGATAACCTGGCATCATATTCACCAGCATTCCTGCCATACGATGCAACTATTAAGATTTGATTCTATAGTTTTCGGAAAGATTCGGCAATTAGTTTCCCGTCTACTTTCGGTTAATCCTTTGTTTTAAAATTTCGCATTCATATATTATTTGTTTTCTTTACCTTTTTTTATTTAAAGTATTTTCAAAACTTGATGAAAGCGTTTGTAAAGGAATAAATAAGAAACATGACTTTAATAATTCACTAAAAGCTGAATATTATTGTTGCCTCCGTACGGGTTCGCAATAGATTGAATGCACACAGGTCCGATGATAGGTTAATAAAATTTATTTTTATCAAATGAAACACCTTTAAAGTTCTGAAATTTTCCACAGAAATACTCGTATAGGCGTTCAGAGTATTGCAGAGTACAGTCAGTAGTTACACTTCAAACTACTAGGCGGGGGCGTAGCTAGAGGGAAGCAAGGGGGGCATCTGTCCCCGGGCGCAGAATCCAAGGGGCGCCAAAGTGATGTTACGAAATTTTAGAACTAAATGTTTTTCATCCTTGGCAAGCAGTAGGGGGCGCTAAATCTTCAGTTGTCCCTGGGCGCTGAAAACCCTAGCTACGACTCTGCTACTAAGAACGTTAAACACAACGCAATGTAAAGTGCCCCTAAAGAGAAAGCTAACACGTAGATATCTCAGTTCACGGTAAACTAACAGCTCGCTACAACAATATCAACTGGAAGCAGATGCTCTCAGCCTTATATAGTTATATATTATAACCTTATATAGTTTTCACCCAGCCACCGAGATATTTTTAGTACATTTTGCTTCTCGAAATTACTGGAAAGCAATGAGGGTCGAATTACGGTTGCAGCAAATATGGTGATCAATTACATTTATTCAGTTACAATACCCATTACGGTGATACAAGGACCGGACCCAAATGTCGCCTTTGGCGACTTTTGGAGATTTCTCGTCAAACTAGGTAGCAAAATAAGTCACCAAAACAGTTACCAGCTTGGCGATATCCCGCCAAATTACCGAGATGTCCATTTACTCTATCTTAAATGCACTTGCCCCTGTATTAAATGTCACGTTCTTCGCACTTAAACCATAAAATTCAATTCAACAGTAATGTCGCAAAATAATTTTAAAATGAGCATATCTTTAGAATTTCCAATACACAGTCTCGTGCGCTGGAGATAATTTCCCTTTCCCCCCAGTACAGTGTTGCCATTACTCGCTTTGAAATCATTGAGTTTGTTAATAAAAAATTCTGTAAAGTTTCACAAAATATGACATCGATAATAAAATAAATTCCAGATTAGGCTTCCAGATGCCCATATTCGGTTAAAGATTAACTTGATGGCTCTAGGTACCGTTGTTTCATCTCAACTCGAGAAACATACACACATTTGTGCAGATACTTCATTATTTTTTTTTTTTTTTAAATATAACACAGGACGATAATATTTGATGGCAGCAATTTGAAAAGTGATTCGCCATTTATAAAATTCGTTTTGACGTAAAATGCCAAAACGAAATTAATAGTCCTAAATTAAAAGAGAAAAGAAAAATAGAATCTGGGAATCATGTGAACAACTTTTTTTGAAAAAACTTCGGGCGTTAAGAATAATGATTTCACAGCAAAAAGTTGATTAAATATCATTACAAATGCACCTGCTAAATGCTCTCTCACCAATACATTAAACGTACACACCAAAAGCAAAAACAAAAAAGACAAAAAAAAAAAAAATGTTCAGCAATATTGCAGAATTTTAGTCCGACAAAAATTCAACACAGAAAACTTATTCCGAGTTCCTCTTTTTATTTCTTCCTTGTACGAAGTAAAAGGAAAGTATTGTAATCGCAAAAAGTTTCAGGCAGCATATTTAGACGAAAATATCTATTTTGACCGGTATCGAATGCAATTTAACGATGTTTTTGCGTCATATCTGTACGTAAGAACAGAAAAAAATACTCTTTACCTTCAAAAAAATTATAAATCTGCTTTAAAATGAATTCTGAAAAGAATTTTTCGTGGCGTCTGTACGAACGTATGTGCGTACGTACGTATCTCGCATAACTCAAAAACGAGTATCCTCAGAACGTTGAAATTTTGTATATAGGACTGCTATAACAAGTAGATGTGCACCTCGTATTTTGGTTGCAATCGGCCGCACCAAACGTATATAAATATATTTATATATATATCCACTCTGTTACCCGGCACAGTGATCTCAGTTTCTTTATTTTTATATGTTTGTAAATTGTACATTTTTTGCTTTAAAAATGATTGAATTATGTTGTTCTTATCTTCCGGTTAAGGATTTTATGCCTTTAGTAAATCTGTATAAAATATTTTTAGAATTATCAACAATTTTAAAATTGTTTAAGTGCCGCTAAGCCTAATAATGTTTTTGATGGCAGCAATTGCTCTTGTTTACATTTGAAACAGCAGGATAGCGGATTAGTTGCCAATCTAGAGAAACTTAGCTTCGCAACAACAAAGATAACGCCTTCATTTATTATTTAAATCATGCTTAATCCTTTCTGGAATTTTTTCGAGGAAATAAGCGTTTAAGATTTACTTCGTAATTTTTAATAGAGATATTTTGAGTTTTTATGTATTTTTGCCTTTTCGCGAAGTGAAAACTGAATTAATTGAATGAGAAATACTCAATCGTCTGTGAAAACTGTTTCTTTTTTGTTTTGTTTGCTTAATTTCTTTTATACATCGCTCTAGCTTTATTATAGTATTTGGATAGAACATGTGGCAACGATTAGATAATTCTTTAAATGATATACATTTTGTGCATTCTGAGTTATAATATGAACGAAATATAATACTGTTATGTGAACCTAGCGCCAGAGTGTCGCTATGGTAAACAAAGTGAATTTTAAAGAATGCATTTATTCTATTGTGGTTTATGCGATGTCGGCGAAGTAGGTTTAATTCAATCTAATAAGTTTAAATGAAATGCAAGAAAAATGTGTATAATTTAATATTCTGTCCAAGGAAGTCATGTGGTGTACACATCAGATTTTTTCTTTCTACCGAGCAAGCAGTACAACTTCCCATGTTAACCAATACACTACTGTGTAAACCCCCATAACAACAACGTTTTGATAACGTTTAGACTAAACTCTAATGAAGCAGCAGTCAATAATAAAACTTTGGATATTTATGCCCCCTTCCTATTAGGTTACTTACCTTTATTTTTGACTATGAAGTTACGTGAGCAACATTGCTTTAACCGCATTATCTTTAAAGGACGATAATTTGGCATATTTGTTGTGATTCGACATTAACGCATTTCTATCCAACATTTACTGTGTGTTGTACTTTGAATACATTTTTTTAAAATCTTTCTCCTCCATGGCCCAAAATAGTCGAGAAAATGGAATATATATTTAATAACAGAATGTGAAATTTAAAAGTAGGTTACTTTTTTTAAGAGATAAGTAAGTATAAAAAATTTAGAAAGAAAAAAACAAATATAATAGCAACATACCTTTTCCCCAATTTCAGTGAGATCTCCTCCAGGTAAATCCTTGTGGTCGGGTCTAAGGCAACACCTGTCGAGTGCATCATTGTATCGCTTCTTCTCCATCTGTCGCACAAAAAGTATATTCTGGCGCACTGTACTGTTTTGTATCCAGGCCTGCTGGGGCACATACGCCAAGCGATTTCCCTGGAAAAGAAAACTTCGAAATTAGAAGTTTCGAACACAGAAACTGCGAAGTTTTAAGAAATTATTTTGCACATAAAATTACTGGAACATAAAAAGGACAATGAACAATCAAATTTGACATGTTTTTTTTTTTTTTTTTTTTTTTTTTTTTTTCCTGGTCAGTTCCATTTTTTGATCATATGGCCGGCTTATGCTGTCTAGGAGGATCGGGGCTGTGCCCTTATAATGATAATGTTGTTGTTTTTTTAAAGCAAAATAAATAAATACTGGATTTGTATAGTCAGATCTCATTGTAAGGTCATCCTCGGACATGGCACAAGAGGTACTATTTTGGGGGAACTGACCTAACTTGCAAGGAAAGACTCAAAATAATGTAATTGTAAAAGTATACATAATATGAAGAGAAGAAGCAAATATTTTAAAATAAATATTGGTATTCAATTTTTGCTTGATTAATTGATGTTTAAAAACTAAATTGTAAAGAAAAAGTTCTTTTCCTGATTTTGCTGTATTATGAAAAAGCGTTATCGCTTTGATGATGTAGTCTCAAAATCAAACCAAACATAGTATATAAATATGGCCATCCTCTTACCCGGCTCTGTGTTTTTATTCTTATATTTTGGTAAACTGTGCATTTTATGCTTTATAAAAGTGATTGAATTATGTTGTTCTTATGTTCCGATTAGAGATTTTACGCCTTTAGTTAACCTGGATTCAATTATTATAGAATTATCAACAACTTAAAAGGTTAAGTGGTACTAAGCCTAACATGGCCGCTATTTGTATACATTTGAAACTCTTAGTAGCTGAGCGAATTATGTCAGTTGGTGCACTAACTTCAGATCCCCCAGTGGGACCAAAATAAAAAATTTTTGTTCACCGAAAGTTTTGTCTTTCCGCCGTTCAACGAAAAAACAAGCAATTCGTCCAACGGCATGCGACATACGACGGGGGACGTGGGCACCACCCCTTTACCGTCGGTTAATTGGTGTAGCGCCACGTCCACCAATATCTAGAGTTGAACCTTGAGTCTTTCAAAAGAGCAATTACATGGCCATACAAGGCCATACATGGGCTCTTTTGAAAGACTCAAGGTTCAACTCTAGATAATGGCCATGTAATTGCTCTTTTGAAAGACTCAAGGTTCAACTCTAGATATTGGTGGACGTGGCGCTATTAACAGCCTTTGTATGACCATGTAATTGCTCTTTTGAAAGACTTTAGGTTCAACTCTAGATATTGGTGGACGTGGCGCTACACCAATTAACCGACGGTAAAGGGATGGTGCCCACGTCCCCCGTCGCATGTCGCATGCCGTTGGACGAATTGCTTGTTTTTTCGTTGAAACTCTAATTTTAATTGCTAAATTTTTTTTTAAAATATGCTTTACGGTTTTTAACGAAGAACGGTTTAAATTTTTATGTATTTTCGCCTTGCCACGAAGTGAGAATTGAACTGATTAAATGAGAAATAGATTATATCTGTAATGAAATTCGAAGAAATAAATTTAAATGAATTGCAAGAAGAAAATGTGTATAATTTAATAGGCCTTACAAAGAAGTCATGTGGTGTCCAGATCAGCTTTGTTTATTATGTTTTGTGTTATTGTGTTCTCTTTTTTATATTGCGGTTATTTTATATTACATAAAAATTTTATATATTAAAAATAGTATGGATTTTAAAATTTATTAAATAATTTTAGTGTATTTTCCCCTTATATTTATTTTACATGATTCCATTCTTATCATATGAAAGAGCTTTATATAGATAAACAATAATTATCAATTTTATTAACTCATTCCTTTTTGTAAGAAATGGGATCTTGATTATGTCGATCATTGCCGGTGCATATTCTCCAAACGACTCACTGGTCTTTTTAAAATTTCCCTGACCACCAAGAGTCAATATCGAGCCTGTTCGAAACCCCCGTTCTAGGATGCCATAAAAGATTCTACTAACAGAAAAACCAGCATAATAGCATTTTAGAATGTTGGAATGAATGTTTTATTTTTAAAATATAAAGAGAGGCGAGAAGCGGATCGTCCCAGGCGGCAAAAGACGCCATTACTTTTGATCATTCGCATTAGTTGCTCCAAGTTGCATATAGTAGTTTTGTTTTTCCATTCAAGTGAATGAAATTTAAACCTCCAGTCTAATATTATAAAAAACATGACCTTAAATACGATATACAATGATTTCCAACGCATGAACGCAAATAGCAAGTACTTTCAATACAAGTTTGGCTAAAAGAAATGGATACCTTCAAAGCTTTGCAAAAAGAATTTGAGTAGCACGGTTAGAAGTATATATCCAGAAGCTTACATGGCTAAGTTAGAAATGTTTTATGTTTGATCTTTTATGAAAGGACAGATATCAATGTGATAGTCAAGTTTTACTCAAACAGATCTCAGCACATCCCTGTCAGTAGCGGCAGCAGTCGTAATGTATTGCAATGAATTATTTAAGATAGTCCAGACTTGTAGAAAGCGAAGGAAAAAGATTATGAATGATTTATGTTCATTGATGTATTCACAGGAAATAGTCGCACAGTATTATGTCCAGACGTTTTTGGTCGCCATTATACTACAACCATGTTCTGGTCTGTTGAGCGACCAGTATAAAGAGTGAACACATTTTCATCTATACCATGTTCTTAACCGATATTGTACAAGTTATATTGTATACTTAGAAATAGTAAAAAAATCTATTTCTAAATTATTCAAGCACACAAAATTATTTTTTTGCCTGATTGGCTATCTCTACTCTCATCAGCAGCGCTTACGTTATAATGTCGTGAAAACAAACGAAAGGAAGGATGTCGCGAAATCGAAGACTTCCTCGATTAAACAACACTAAATGCATCTTGCTGAAAATAGACACTTTTCGATTTATAAGCATTTGTATATTTCTTTTATACTATGTGCATGGTTAGGCACTCTATAAAATGCTTTGGGAAGTTTTTAATCTTTAACGTTCTGTTTCCATACTAGGTGGTGAGTTTTAATTAGTAATTTGATGAAGCATAAATGTAATTAATACTTAAAAACAGTAAACGTTTTTCACTCAGTACCTACACATTCAGAAGCTCCCCTTATGTATCATTGCTGAAAGGTAGGAGGAAAATGAGTTAAAAAAAATCCTCGAAAAAAGGGGGAAATGAATAAAAAACAAGTTGGGAAACTATGCTACAGAATTGCATTCAAGCGTAAATAGGTAAGTGGGTGAAAGTCGATGCATAGGCGGAAAGTCTTTGAGCACATTTAGGTTTTTTATCGCATATTTAAGAGCAACTCGGATGTACTTCGTTGAAAAGACCTCTTACGGAAGACGATGCGATTTACCTTTCTTATTCTTACTGCTCCGCCAGTGGAATGCATCTCTCCAAGTATAACGGAAAAGAGGGCGCTTTTGCCGGAACCTACGCGCCCCACCACAGCAGTCAGACTTCCACGGCCTACGGAGAGAGTGACGTCACACAGGAAAGGAGGCTCTTCATTGGCCCAGCTGAAACTGCCGTCGATCTCTACGGAATTTCCTGCGAAGTAAAGGGGGAGAAAAAGAAATTGTTAGTTTTATTCATTTTTTTACCTCTCTCCCTGAGTATTCTGGGAGATGTTTTTTTACACTCTTCCACTCCTATCCACCCCGCAGGTATTCGATTCTCCAGTGAAAGTGAGAATGCACCGTAAGATATATCGTAATAGCCCAAATACAATACAACATAACTTCACGTTTGAAAGGAAGAACGCTTTTTAAGATGCTTTATGAAAAGGAGAGGAGAAAGTTTGTATATAAGAAATTATATTTTGAACGAGATTTGCAAGGAGAGTAATTGAGTATTCTAAACCATTTTGATATAAGATTTAAAAGATGTACTTTAATGAAAAAAGTAGTGATAAATTATTTTAATGTTCATTAACACGCCACAGAGCTGTTACAATTTTCAGTTTCAATAAATTTATTTCCGATTTGAACAGAAGATGTTGGCAATTGACGAAGATCTTTCACTTGTCTTCGATACCATAAAAATGCTTTGCTCAACATAGCGTTATGTTTGTAATTTAAAAATGATTAACATTACTTCTACACTTCCGAAAAATAATTTGTAACATCTGCTATTTTAAGCTATGAATTATTTTCCTTTTCTACCTTAAAAATAGTAACTGCCTACAATAAATCTCTCTAACTGTGTCATTTCAAAATTTATTAATCTCATATGATTTTTGCGTAAAGATGCCGATATTTAGATAACGCTTTAGCTAATAATGACTTTTTAAATTGGAGACCAAAACTTAAAATTAATCAATGGGTCGAATCTAGATTATTAAGTTGTTTCGAATGGCGATTTCATCTTGGATGCGTCGAATTTTTTCTTATTGCTAATTTGTTATTGCTAATTTGTTCACGGCTGCTGCTCTTCTTTTCTTCAATTATATTTACTACATTTCTTCAATTATATAAAGGTAGAATTTCTTCAATTATATAAAGCTTTTTAATCGTGCACGAGGACATTCTGGTAATTTGTATTTTCTCGAGGATTCTGGAAAGCAAAAGAGTAGAATTACAGTTACAGCTAACACACAATTGCATTTATTCAATTTAAATATAAATTATGAGGCATCTATTTATTAAATGCGCGTGCTCCTGTATTTTCACTTTTTCGACGTAGTTTTCTCTTAAAACTCGTCACGCGCTACATTCTACGGGGAAGTAAAACAATTTTAATTACAATTCCACTAAAAATAGCAAACTAAATACAAAATTTGTAGCAATATTATTCCTTTAATGTGCGTATTCGTGCGTGTTTATAGAGTTAATAACCTTCAAAATGGTGCCCCGTCATAAAGATGCTCACCTCTTCATGCAGAGTGATCTCAGGTCGAAAAGACGAGCACCTTCAAAAGGGTACCCCAGCATGAAGGTGTCCACACCCTTATGAACATCAATTTCTGAGCTGAGAATAGTATTCTTCATGGGAGTGGGCGCACCTTTAATTGTTCAATTTTCTTTTTCGTCATTGTTTAATGAATAACTCAATGATGAAATGAATGTAATGGGGCTGTTATAAATTGATAGCTCGCGCCGTTAGGTGTTGCTTCGAATGTCTTGTCTCTGTTGATATTCTGTAACTTACTTAGTTTTGATGAAAGAGCGAAGGTGTTAAGCCTAATAATGATGAAGGCGTTTGCCTAATAATAATGCTTGTAATCCTTGTATTATATTGTAAAGAAATCGTGTGTGTGTTAATAAAGAGGCGGATTATCACTTACCTCTGGAATTAATGCTCTTTGATGGTAATGGAATAAGTTACTACATATTTCTGGTGCCAAAAGCCGGGAGAATTGGTGCTCTGAAGTAGAACTGAAGGAATTTCAGTTGCAAGGAAATACTTTCCGATTGATGTGGAGATGATTGGAGATACATTGCAGTTACAGATATTTTTCGATGCATACGGTGCAGTAGCGTATCTCAGATTTCAAGAAAGAGAGAACATCAGCACTAGTTTAGTGATGGCTAAAACCACAAGCAACATTATGCAGGACAGGACAGGAACAAGTACAGGGGGCACCACGCCATCGCCATTGACAAAAATGGTATAGTCCCCATGCCCTACCTCTCTAGCGTACCGCCCCTTCCACAGGGGACCTGATTACGGTATACATAGGACATAGTACTAACAACAAATAAGACATAGAACATCATACTGTTACAACATACTTCGACACATAGGACATAGCATTAACATATGGTTACAGATTATTTACAGTGCAAGAAGTTATGTTCATTATAGAGCTTGTTGGTTTTGGCACCGCCCATTTCCACAGGGGACCTGATTATAGCAACATTATGCAATAGCACATAACTTACACAAGAATGCGAAGGTGAATTTCATAAAAGTGTTGGATTTCATAAACGTCATTGTGGAAATGCATAGCGCCGCGCGATTCTAAAAGTGCCCACAGCCTCATAACTTTTGTCTTTTTCGTTTGCTTTTTGTCTTTTTCATGTGATCTTCATAAGGGTTTGAGCACATTTATCTGTGTTTTCGAACACCGGCTAAGCTGCAGGAAAGTACGAGAACCGTTATTAAGAGGTCCCTTCTAAGTATAGGAAGATTTAAGTTTCTTATATGATTACAAGTTTGAAATACATACCCACAGCAGTGTCTCCCACTACGACGTCTTGTTTGAATTCTTGAGCGAGAAGGTAACTTGTGATTCTTCTAAAAGCTATGCGACTCTAAAAGAAAAAATATGAGAGCAGTAAATTTATGTTTTCGTTCTTTTCACTACAATAGACAAAAGCAAAGCTCGATTAACACATTTAAGGGCGTCAGGCACAGAGTTGCTTTGGGCACTATCAATGTCCATTTTCCTTGTTGTGAAGGAAAAACAGAATTATAAGAAATTCTGCGCCTCGCTCAGATTAGATGCAATGCCAAGGTGATAATCAGATAAATTTTATTTTAATTCCTTTCAGTATAATCGGGCTGTATGCATAAACTAAGTAGAAAAATAATCATATTAAGTTTTTTTCTAACTTGTAATAACAGCAAAAGCACACAGCTATCAAGTTCTTTTTGTTTAAAGGTAACTCATATTGTATAATATATGCTACGATTCGTTTCCATTTAAAAAGATAAATAAATAAATAAACAAAGCAGGGTACAAAATGGCATTTAGACTGAGAATCTATGTTAAGGAGCTATCGCAGATTTTAAGATCTTAAGCGGTGTTTCTTATAAAAAAAAAGGCATTTGTCTGGCTGTATGGCATTTTGACGGAAACAGCATGATAGGCAGAGTTACCAGATGTCCGGAATTGGTCCGGATAGTCCTAAACTCGTAACTGTTTTCGAAGCTATGTTCTGGGTAGAAAAACAACTGGGATTTTTAAATGGGTGGTTACAACATTGAATGAGCAGTTATAACTTGATGAGGAAAAAAAACTGTTAATGTACAGAAGGGTGGAAATAGCGTAAAACTTAAGTAATTTTTTTTTTCCCAAGACGCAAGTATTTTAGGAGGAAATCATGTCATTTTTTTATATCATCGGTAATACTTGTATTTGCTTTACCTGCATCTTTATAATGAACGTAATCTACTTTGTAGTACTTTGAATATCTGTTGTTCGAAGTCTTTGCTTTCATTTCTTCATATCAATCTTTCCGTTCGAAGCATTTAGTTAAAAACCTTGAAGCTATCTTAATACTGAAACTCATTTTTCATAAAGTGTTCTGAAGAGGCTTTCTTAAAATATTGCATTAGTTAGAGACCAACCAGCAACCGAGCAGTAAATTCGCTAAACACATGTAGTTCAACCTGGGTTCGATTCTGGGCGAAAACTTTGGGCTGCATGGGCGTTTTTGTGGCTCTTTTCCATGTGTACCGTGGATTTAAGAGCTAGTTTTCTTAGTTTTTCCACTTAGGTACTAGGTTAGGTCTAGTTTTTCCACTTAGGTACCATGCTTTTCCAGAATCAAATAAATCAAAACCAAACCTAACTAAAGACTAAAAAGATTACATTTTAGGCACGAAGTTCATGGCGCTGGAATGAGAACGATTCATCCTAAAGAGTAAGTTCCAGTAATGTTATAATGTGGTATTCCTAAAAGGAAAGAAAAAAAGAAGATTGTGTTTACCTGGATTAGCTCTGCGACGACTTGTGGTATGGTAGAGGTAGTACTGCGGAGTTTGTTGAAGAGTGTCAAGGATACAAAAGCTATGCTAGGATCAAGTCTGTTCTTTTCGTCTATCAAAACGAAAGCTACGAAACTGCTGATGGCGATCTATAAATACATAATTTGGTAACAATTATCTGTCTTTTTATAAAACATAAATAATAAAACATAGAAGAGTTTTCATAATATTATTTTAAAGTTATGTTAGTATTTTGTTTTCTTGAATGTATTTTGGTTATATGTATTTTTATACTTTTGTGTTGTTTTCGTTTATTTATGTTTTAGTTGTGCGTATTATGTAATAATTTTATAGCGTATTTTTATTTAACCAGATTTTATGGGTCCTTTTAAAATTGTTTTTCGTGTGCTTTTTATAGATCTTGTAATTCTTATTAAAAGATTCAGCAACTCTTCTGAGAGGGCTTTGGCAACAATTTTCGTCACCAAGTTGGCAACATTTAGCTATTTGTCGCCAATTTAGCAATAATCAGGAAATTTTCGGAAAACTCCCTTTTAAAGCCTTACCAGCGATTTTCCTTGAAGCTTTCAGAAGTATAAGACAAACCTATGAAGACGAAACGTTTTATGTCGCCAACCAATTTTTTTTTTCAGTAATTCGGTTCAATTAGCTGAAATATTCAGCTCAAAGTGGCCCGACTCAGAGTTTCTGTTTATTGATGACTGCTGTAGACTTCACCCTATGAGTGATTTTGGAGATGTGAGGTTTTCTTCGTGCGTTAGTGAGAATTTGCTTTATCTCTGTTGTTCTTCTTGAGCTATTTACAGCTTGACTCGCAGTACGAGCTGTGATTTATTTCAATAAAGTGCCTAATTCTTCCTTGCTGGTGTAGATCTATACGAACTTGCAGAGCGCAGGAATACTGAGTTTCAATAAAATTGCTCTATAATATTATTTTTAATTTTTATTCTGCGTAAATTTAATTTTAATATCATCCGCTGAAATTAGGCAGATTATCCTTAATCAGTCAATCAGCCAACTGTCTAATCTTCTTCATGCCTACTCTGTTTCAATTATAGTCTATTATTTATTATTTCATTGATTATTTTTATCAATAAAGTGGAAGACATTATAATTTATAATTAATTATGCGTTTATATTCTCTTAGAAAGGGAAATCCGTTACTCAAAACCTTTTCGTGGGGTGGAAGGAGAGGTAAAGTATTGAATATTCCATTTCCTTAAAATTCTTTTGCAATCTACAGGTACAAAATAGCATCCGGTAACGTAATTTACTGTATTTCCTCTTCTATTTAATATAGGACCCAATACTTGCTTCATTACTGTAAGATTACACAAGCTGTCCGCACATGTTTTAGACGTTCTCATTGTATTTACAGAAATATTTTACCTAAAATTTTGGAGTTTTAAATGCTCTACTTCATAACCCTTATTTATTACTGTCTTTCTACAATGTAATTTACGAAACAATAAAACCTTTTAAGAAGAAATATTTTATGCTATTCCTTTTGAAGACATTTCCAAAGTTTAAGGAAGGTAATAGGTCAACTTTAGAGAATCCGCTTTTTAAAAGTCCGAAAGCACAAAAATCCATGGGGATTTAGTAAGTATGATCATCATGATACATGATATACATCATGAGATCATGAGATTTAGTAAGGATATGAGTGGGGGAGGGGGGAGGATATGGCTTTGATACCCGTTTCTTGTTCCTTTTTTCCTAGTAAATTATCGGTGGATTTTGCCGTGTGTCTGCTTGCTCTGTCTTGATACAATTCTACTTTTTGATGGTATTGTGGCTACCAAGGTAAAGATGGTAACCACAGTACTATGAAACAGTCGAATTGTATCAAGTAGTAAACAGTAGAAGGTATTTCATATTTGAAAATTGGGCATAAAATATATTTCTGATAATATGTGGAGTTAATATTAAAATATTTTTTCATTGGCTTTATTTTTAATTTGACGTTATATGATAAAACAGCAATCATCATAAAAACTCTTTAAAAAATTTTATTTAGATTCTTTGAACTATGTTTTAAAATTTTTTCTGCTCTTTGATGATAATAAATGAATCTCCTTTTTATTGCAGTCATTTAAAAACACCCAAGATTCAACTATCGTGACAAAAACTTTTTGAATTTTTTTTCGGATAAATGTTTCTCATAAAGAATTCTATAGCGCGTACTGCGCTCGATGATATATCGTGGATACACGTTATGTTTTTTCTCCTTTTTAGAACTCAAAAATAATCACCTTGTTTACAGTTCACACTGAGCATTTTAATGATTGTGCAGCCGTCCTTTTAACATTAAAATATATTTTCTTTTAACATTAAAGTTCTTACCTTTGCAATCTTCGAAACATTCCGTTTTTTCCTTAGATGACAAATTTTTCTTCTTGAAGCCACACTTTGGCGTTTTTTTACTGTCGTTCCTTTAGATACCAAAAAATCATGGCTTTCACACCTTTTTTTAATAACTAGACGCGAATATTTTTTTTCGGAATGAGCACAAGCATAGAATTCCATCCACTGCTTCTTTAAAAGCGCCATTTTGCATGAAAACCAAACTGTCATGTAACAGACGATAAACTGTATTTTCAAAAAAATATCTGCAGTTAAAAAAAAATTCCAAGCAGTTGATTTTTTTATAGCAAAGCAAAATCGTCTAAAAAATGTGCGAACAGCCATATATTATAAGGTGCGTACAGTGTACAAATCCGTTAGATGCCTGATATTAAAGCTGGTAGATCTATGAAATTTCATCATCTTTAGCAGAACTCTTGTATCTTCTGCGATAGCAAGTAAATCACATCGCATTGTATTTTGTAATAATCAATATTTAACGCCATTTTCTGGGCTGCGTTGTAAAGACTATTAGGTTTGTAGATCCAGGAAACAAGATAAATCAAGTACTTCTTCATCGGGATTTGAACCACGATCTTCCGATTGCTATCCAGACTTGTTAATTAATACTGAAGGCGATAATTTTTTATAACCTCATTTTATGAATGTTCAAGTTAATTAATCAAGACTTTTGAGTTTAAATGTCATGGTTTGCTATTTCATTTTCAGATCTTTCAATAAATGATTGATTAATAATTTTTGCATCGCGTTTCATTTGACTAAATAATTAATTCCCATATCCAGAAGTTATACAATTTCATGGAGAAAAAAAATCTTCTATCCTAATGTTTGATGTGAAGGTAATTTCTATGTGCTTGTGAACGATGATCATTTGTAGATAAAATATTCAAAACTTTTTAAAAGTGGGATCAATTATTCGTTTAATCCATTCGCAAGCCCTTTTTTCTATGCAATTCAGAAAAAAATTCGTTGAATGGAGAAATCGTTAAATCTGTAGTCGTTAAATCAGAATTCGATGGCATTTAGATTCATTTATTATATTTAAATGTGCTATTTTAATATAAATAATAATGTATTTTCCTGATGAAACAAACTTCTTCCACTTTTTCCCATTTAAATGATAAACATGTTGTTATTACTGAATTAAATACAGAAAATTTTTAGCCCGAAGAGGCGGTAGCTCAGAAGAGCTATTAATCTCAAAACAGTATTTTATAGCGTTTCACTATAAACAGCGAATCACTTTTTAAATCGTTGCCACCAGATATTATCTCCCTGTATTATATTTAAAGAAATTAAATTACGAAGAATCTGCATGAACGAATGTATGTTTCTCGCATAGTGAAAAAACGACGGTATCTAAAGCCATCAAATTTTGAATAACGTAGTTCTCCACCCGAACATGGGCCCCTGGACGCCCGAATTTGGAATTTGTTTCATTGTCTATTTAAAATTTTGTGAAACTTTAATGAATTTTTGATTAACAAACTCAAAGATTTCAAAGCGAGCAATGGCAGCACTGTACGAAAAAAAAAATGAACTCCAACGCGCGAGATTGTCTATCGGAAATTCTAAATATAGGCCGTTTGAAATATTTTTAACCCAAAGGAACATTATCCCAAATGCTCTCGAAACGTGCGTGTGTATAAATGAAGAAAAGCCCCTTTGTAATATAAAATCTAAAAGCTCTCAGATTTTTTTTAATAGTTATGGATTTTCCTTAACTGAAGTTTATTTTTGTATGAACAGTGATAACAATAAAAGCAGAAATGTAGGCTGGAGAAATATTTTTAAAAATATTGTTATGTGGAGACGCTTTCTCTTATCAGTATTTTGGAACAATGTAGGCATTAATGAATATCTTGTCTTCTCACGAGTAATTAGTTGGTCATCTATTAACGGGATTGTCTGGATACTCCAAATTTCTCAATTTCTCTCCTTTCAATCGATTTTGATAGGCAGAGTTTCGAAAAGCTCATATATCTTATATTTTTTAAATTAGAATATAACATTGATTGTGAATGCGTGGAAGGGCATATACAGACCGTTGGATGTTTTTTCCTAAGAAGCGTACAATCATCTATTAAAAATTAAAAACTGTTAAATGTTTATTGCATTTAGGTGGTATAGCGCTTATAGTTAAAAAATCAATAGGCTCCAATATAGAATTATTATACTTACAGTGTATGTGATTTATAAAAACAACACATTAATAAAAACTCATTTACCAGAAATGGAGCAGAAAGCCAAAGAAACAAGACGCAACCATTGACGAAAGCCAGTTTTTTGATAAGCACAGCTTCTCCTTTTCTGATAACTCCTATTTCCTCCATGAACGGATATTCCCAGGCATATAATTTTAATACCTACAGGAAAAAAAAAGCATAACTATATATAGCACGATTTAGATAGTTGCAAATATTAGATGCTATTAATTAGCTTAGAGAAAATTTACTATTTCTTACGTTCCGATGATTTCTTCTTCATCATACTGACTAGTTAAACCTGTATCGATCTATTGGAGAAGTTAAACAACAAAAATTAGCGTAATGTTTGTAAATTTTTCAGGACTAGTTTTGATAGTTTAAATACAGAACCATCGAAAATAGCCCTGCAAACAGGGGCGTAGCTAGAGGGGGGCAAGGGGGCATCTGTTCCCTGGCGCAGGATCCAAGGGGCGCCAAACTGATGTTACGACATTTTGGAATTAAATGTTTTCAATCCTTGGCAAGCAGTAGGGGGCGCGAAATCTTCAGTTGTCCCTGGGCGCTGAAAAACCTAGCTACAACTCTGCCTGCAAAATTTACAAACATTACGCTGTTTCTTCTTGTTTAAATTCTCCAATAATCGTTATTCGGCATGTTATTTTAACCTGTATCGATTTAACATCTCTCGATTTTAACCTGTGCCAATCGATTCCCAGTGAACAAGGGTAATACCAGAAACGACATTCATGATTCACTCAAATTCACAATTAATCCGAGGGCATTTAAAAAGAAATGCAAGAAAAGTGAATATCTCATATTATAATTACAGAAATATTGTTAATAATTTACTTAGATTTCAATGTGGAGAATACGTTTATTTTGTTATGTAAATTAAATCAGTATTGAAAATAAAAATGCATTCTGTACATAAATAATGGAAGAATAAACATCATCAGAAATGATGAAATAAGTTATAATAAATGACTGTGACATCATCTGCCATCACTGATGCTATCCCACTCGTTTATCTTTTCCTTTTTATATTTCTCATAAACAGTTTTGTTTCACGCTGATGGTTTCCGATAATAATTTTTCCATTCTTCCGTAATAAGTAAACTTAATTTTTTTAAGACTAAGCCTCATTAATCAGGAGTTGACTGTAGCAGTTATATGTACAGTAAATATATGCCAAAAGATGCAAAGTTAGAAAACATATTTATGTCTTATAGTGGTTACAAATTTTTGTTGTTATATCTAATTTTCTTTAATTTTCAGAAACCTGTATCCAGTGCATTACGCTTAAAAATTTAAAACATAAATTTATCTGTTTTGAATTCAAACACTTTTTCTATGAAACGCAGTCTGTGAATCATTTGGAAGAATTTTAAAAAACGTTTTCGAAACATTTATTTAATCAAGTATACAGAATTAAATATATTTTATAATCAATGTTTAATTAGTATTAATATCAGCATATTAATGAGCAGCCTATTTGTTGAAGATACTAAATAAAATTTTATCCGGTAACAAAAATAATTTTTTCCCCATTTAGATGGACTAAATAATAAGCTGAATGCTTACCTTAATTCCATTGAGAATTTCATTCATTTGTCTCAGTCTTAAGTCTTTGCATTGCATCTGTGCTTTCTAAAGAAGAAGAAAATAAAATATAAATTCCGTAGCGAATAATACTAGCTTATTTTTCCATCTGAAGTTTATAGTTTTTCACTTAGCTGATTGGCAATGCGAAAGAAATTAAGACTTATTTTATTAAAAAAAAAACGATATGTGACAACAGTAAAAAAACATTGTAGATTAAAGTGCTAGAAATTAGCTTATTTTTCCATCTGAAGTTTATAGTTTTTCACTTAGCTGATTGGCAATGCGAAAGAAATTAAGACTTATTTTATTAAAAAAAACGATATGTGGCAACAGTAAAAAAACATTGTAGATTAAAGTGCTAGAAATTAGCTTATTTTTCCATCTGAAGTTTATAGTTTTTCACTTAGCTGATTGGCAATGCGAAAGAAATTAAGACTTATTTTATTAAAAAAAAAACGATATGTGACAACAGTAAAAAAACATTGTAGATTAAAGTGCTAGAAATTAGCTTATTTTTCCATCTGAAGTTTATAGTTTTTCACTTAGCTGATTGGCAATGCGAAAGAAATTAAGACTTATTTTATTAAAAAAAAAACGATATGCGGCAACAGTAAAGAAACATTGTAGATTAAAGTGCTAGAAATTAGCTTATTTTTCCATCTGAAGTTTATAGTTTTTCACTTAGCTGATTGGCAATGCGAAAGAAATTAAGACTTATTTTATTAAAAAAAAAAAAACGATATGTGGCAACAGTAAAAAAACATTGTAGATTAAAGTGCTAGAAATTAGCTTATTTTTCCATCTGAAGTTTATAGTTTTTCACTTAGCTGATTGGCAATCCGAAAGAAATTCAGACTTATTTTATTTAAAAAAAAAACGATATGTGGCAACAGTAAAAAAAACATTGTAGATTAAAGTGCTAGAAATTAGCTTATTTTTCCATCTGAAGTTTATAGTTTTTCACTTAGCTGATTGGCAATGCGAAAGAAATTAAGACTTATTTTATTAAAAAAAAAACGATATGTGGCCACAGTAAAAAAACATTGTAGATTAAAGTGCTTAAATTAGCTTATTTTTCCATCTGAAGTTTATAGTTTTTCACTTAGCTGATTGGCAATGCGAAAGAAATTAAGACTTATTTTATTAAAAAAAACGATGTGTGGCAACAGTAAAAAAACATTTTAGATTAAAGTGCTAGAAATTAGATTCGCTAGATTAGATCTGTTTGTGACATTTCCAATAAAACTACTTTAAAAAGTGTTGAATATTTGTTGAAATAAATTTATTGCTGAACAACTTAAGGTGTCAATTAAATGCACACATTTTTGTTAAATTTGTATTATTAGATTAGAAAACAGCTGCCATTTTTATGCAGTTATAAAAGAATAAAATAATTCCACCTTTATTCGGAGTTACTTCCAAACTGGAGGAGGAAGACTATATGCATTTTGTTTGCTTTTGAAGTATGCGGATCTTGAATCTCACAAGCGTTTTTCATTTGAAATAAATGCGAAAGAAATGATGAAAGGTATCGCTTCTGAATTTCTTCGAGTTTGATGTTTTGGAAAAAAAGGCTGGAAGAAAGATAATGGAAATAAAAAACCAGAGTTTGAAGGTAAAATAATAGGAATAAGATCTGTCGTTGCTAGAGAAGCCAGTTCTTCGCCAAAGTGAATAGCAGATTAAATCAAAGTTTAAGAAAAAAATTGTATTCTCAAATTAAATCTGTCGGATTTCGAGAAAAGAATTGTAACAAGATTATCAAACGGAAATATAAGAATTCGCAAAGATATTATTAATATTTCCTTTCAATAAATTTAATTCCATTTTTGGGAAATACGTTATAGATCTGTTTATTTTAGTACAGAGTAAATAATAAAATGCATTTATAAACATTGAAAACTGTGGAAAAGAAGAATTAGACAGTAGAAAAGTTTAAATGTTGAGAACGAAAGGCATTGATAATATTTCTATAGTATCCCTTCTGGCAAAAGTATCTATGCAAATAAAAAAGTAAATAAATAAAAGCGAAATTATTCTGAAGACCGAAAGTATGACATGATAGTTTAGTTTTCTAAAAATCAAAAACGCAATCGAAATGAATTGCGTTACAAACGGTTAAGAAACTGCTTTTTATTTTAAACGCAGAACTTCTATAAAATGCCTCCAGAATATAGTCGAATGAACTGTGAACATGAAATTTAACGAAGTGTTTTATTGGTCATCTTTAATGCGAAGCAGAAAGTTATGGATAAAACTTTCTGCAATTTATGTATCTGCTGTGGTAAAACATAATTAACTAACGGTAAAATATCTTGTAATTTATGTATCTACTACAATTTAAAAATTTACAATCTGAGATCCCCAGATTACAGTTCAACACCTCAAAGAATTTACCATTAAAGTTTCAAAAAGTTAAGAAAAATACTTAAAAAATTAAAAAATATAAAAATTGTAAGGCTAAAAAAATTGCAATTTGATTAATAAAAAAAGCAAGTAATAAATAAAGCGGTTCAAAAACTTCGCAATTTAAAAACATTGTCGACGAAAATATCGTGGTAAAAAGTAAAGTACCTACAAATCATCGCATGACAATAACATCGCAGACATGCGTTTTTCAGGCTTTCATAAATGTAAAATTTAATAATTGTTTAATAATTGTAAAAACTCGCATAATGGTTTGTGAGCGCAAAATGTAAAGAAGGATAATTTTTACTTTCATATTTTTTTTATTAACTAATAAATATTTGCTGAAAATGTAAAATGGAAATTTAAGTATAGAAAATTAATGCAATTTATAGCACTTAATAGAATTTCAAACTGACATAGTTAACTAACAAAAGTTATTAATAAAATAATTTTTATAAGTTTTACTGATAATTTTTCGTGAAAAGTATTACCTAAAAAAGAATAGGAAAAGAAAGATAAGTAAAAAAATTACCAAGTTAATTATGAGATAATTTTCTTTACTTTTGTTAATCTGATACTCTTATAATAAAAATTACTTCTTGTTTTATTTAAATTTCTTGTTTTGCTTTTTTAAAAATGTATTAATTAATAAAAAATATGAATGTGAAAATTATTTCTATTTAGCACACAAATCATTATGCGAATATCCATTTGCAATTATTAAAGCCTTAAAAAAAATCATGTCTGCGATGTTATCATCATGCGATAATTTGTAGGTACTTTATTTTTTACCACGATATTTTCGACGACGATGTTTTTAAACTGCGAAGTTTTTGAACCACTTTATTTTCGACGACGATATTTTGTACTACGATGTTTTAGAACTGCAATGTTTTCTCTTTGCTTTCTTTTTTCCCACGATGCTTTGTATCACGACGTTTTCGCCTTGCGTTGTTTTCTCTGCGATGTTTTTGTCGCGGTGTTTTCGGCTGTAACCACACTTTTAATACAAAATATAAGATTGAAATTTACTGTTACACGTTATACGCCGAATATAAAAATGACAGATTTAAAAATAAGGAAAAAATGAGCATACAAAAATTAGATTTCTGCGCATACCTAAATGCTGTTTTGATTAAAAGAAATGACATTCCTTAAGAACTCAAAAATTTTCTTATCTGATAACATAATAAGTTCATCATATTCGTCTTTCGTTGTAACTTCAGGCACATCACTGAATTCTGTTTCATCTTCATCATCACTGTTACTCTGATTCATAAATAAATAACCATCTTCCGTTCCATCTAGATTGTTAGCTATATTACATTTTTTAAATGATATATGAATTACATCGGGTTTAATTTCATTCCATGCTTTTATTATCGACTCACGTACTCATGCGACTCTAAGTTGGTATGACGCATTTGGTCTTCTTTCCCTTCCTTGCCTTCTATGTTCACTTCAAAATCGCGGCTTTAACCCTTTCCGGCACGCTACCTTTTAAAGTCGGAGTTTTAATTTTAAAAAAAGATAGGCAGTCTACTTAGGCCTAGAAGAGTACACAAGTAAAATTTTGTGAAGATAGCACTTATCGTTTTAATTCTGTGGGTGTGCCCAAAGTGGCACACTGATTGAATACAGCTTCGAAAAGCGTGCTGAAACGAGCATTGTTGTCAATGAACTGGTCGATGAGATGCGGAGAAACAAAGAATACAGACTTTTTAGTTGTCTTATATTATCGGCGAGCCCGGTCTGGGCACACCTAGGGTTCGCCGTTTGATTTTAGGCAAGATTTCAAGGTAAAAATTGTAAACTAATATAGAATAAGGAGATTAACATACAGCCAAAAAAATAACATAGAAATTTCTTTTCAAACAATTCCTTTTATACCCTAAAAAAAATCTGGAAGATTTCTTTGAAAAATGGGGGTCTTAAAAAACTAAACATGGCTAAGATATATGGGCAGGTTTGTGTTGAGTTGCCATCTACTATAAATAAAGAAGGTTCAGAGTAACCTATAGTAACCTAAAAATCCTTTTTCATTCAATTTTTCTGTGCGTACAGAAGGAAATTTTTAGGTGTGTCTAGAATGGACACACTGTGCCGCGAAGGGTTAAGTGATTACGGACAGAGAAAACAGTCTAACTACTAATTCCGCGAATTCCTTCGGGTCGGAAGTGCATACTACCTCAAATAATGTCCCCCTTTTCTCAAAACACTAGAATAGCATTTTTGTGCACAGCTGCATTGAATACAACGCACCCTCTTTGCAAAACTATTTATTTTTCAAGCATTTCCCCAACACGCATACTGTTCCCCTTATCGCTTTGTCAATTTTGTATACAATTGTTCGAAAGCCTGGGCAAAATCTTCGAATTGAAAAGATAAGAGAATTGCACATGTATCTTTCGGGTTTCTTCGTAAAAAAAATCTCATGTGTACACCACATGACTTCCTTGTATTGGAATCTTAAATTGGAATATGAAATTATACGCATTTTTTCTTGTATTTCATTTCAACTTATTGGATTGAATTAAATCTACTTCGCCGACAGCGCATAAACCACAATAGAATAAATGCATTCTTTAAAATTCACTCTAGTATTTGTTTACCATAGCGATACTCTGGCGCTAGATTCACTTAACAGTATTAATAATTATATAACAGTTAACTTATATAAATAATAATTATATAACGGAAGCCCACCAGCGGCCGAGCGGTAAAATCGCTGAACACTGGTAGTTCGGTCCGAGGTTCGAATCCCGCGAACGGGCTGGCTGCATGGGCGTTTTCGTGGTTTTCCCCATGTGTAACGTGTATACGAGCCAGTTTCCCTTAGAAAGTCCTCCACGAAAGGCATCCCTCCCCTTAGGCAGATACCCCTAGTGTGCTTTGCCGTATTCTCAATACACACATCATATAACGGAAACTAAGTTAACTGTTATATAATCCAATAATTATATAACAGTTAACGTATATATTTCGTTCATATTATAACTCATAATGCACAAAATTTATATCATTTAAAGAAAAGAATTATCTAATCATTGCCATATGTTTTATTCAAATACTATAATAAAGCTAGAATGATGTATAAAAGAAATTAAGCAAACGAAACAAAAAAGAAACAGTTTTTTACAGACGATTGAGTATTTTTCATTGAATTAATTCAGTTCTCACTTCGCGAGAAGGCAAAAATACGTAAAAACTCAAAATATATATATTAAAAATTACGAAGTAAATCTCAAACACTTATTTCCTCGAAAAAATTCCAGAAAGAATTAAGCATGATTTAATTTGCAATAAGAAATGAATGCGTTATCTTTGTTGTTGCGAAGCTAAGTTTCTCTAGATTGGCAACAAATCCACTAGTCTCCTGTTTCAAATGTAAACATCAATGGCCGCCATTAAAAACAGGCTTAGCGGCAATTAAACAACTTTAAAGTTGCTGATAATTCTAAAAATATTGCACACAGATTTACTAAAGGCATAAAATCCTTAACCTTAAAAGATAAAAATAACATAATTCAATCATTTTTAAAGCAAAAAATGTACAATTTACAAACATATAAGAGTAAAGAAACTGAGATCACCGAGCCGGGTAACAGAGTGGATATATATATAAATATATTTATATACGTTTGGTGCGGCCGATTGCAACCAAAATACGAGGTGCACATCTACATGTTATAGCAGTCCTATATACAAAATTTCAACGTTCTGAGGCTACCCGTTTTTGAGTTATGCGAGATACGTACGTACGCACGAACGTACGTACGCACGAACGTACGTACGCACGTACGTACATACGTTCGTACAGACGCCACGAAAAATTCTCTTCAGAATTCATTTTAAAGTAGTTTTTTAATTTTTTTGAAGGAAAAGAGTGTTTTATTATGTCCTTACGTACAGATATCACGCAAAAACATCGTTAAATTGCATTCGATACCGGTCAAAATGGATATTTTCGTTGAAATATGCTGCCTGAAACTTTTCGCGATTACAATACTTCCTTTTTATTCGTACAAGGAAGTAAAAAAGGGTGCGTATTATGCAGCGAATATACCTAAAAGCTAAAAAATGTAAATTGAAATTATCGGTACGCGTTATTTACCAGTGCGCGGAATACGTCGGAATATACGGTATACGAAACATAAAATTTTATATTTAAAACGAACTTCTCAAAATAGCAGAGTTAAACGAAAAGAGACTTTGTTATAATAAAATTTTATTAAAAATTAATATCACGTTTAGAATTCTGTACTTATTACTTAAGCACATTTAGTAATGTGTACTTACTAAAGAAAAGATTTAATTATTCAATACATAGATTTATTTATTTCATAGAATCGTTTGTGTACGAGGCTTGCTGTAAAATTTCCCTCATGCAAGAATACTTATTTTTTTTTTCCTCGGGACACCAAATTCTTGAATTAAAATAATAAATACTATGGAGGTGTTTCTTTGAAGTGTTTAATTAAAAATATATTTTATTTTTCATTTACAATTTATATTCTAAGACATTTTATTCTCTTCAAGGAATTTCTGAACTTTTGCCAAAGCATCTGTTCCTTAATTTCTTTAATTAATTAACGAATCCTTAAGTTATCACTAACGGATTCTGAATCTTAAAAACATATTCTGTCTGTCCTAAAATAAGAGTCATATTTGTATTTTTTTTTAAATACTAATATTTTTTCTTCAGATGTACCAAGAAAATATTTTACTATCATATAAAGAAGCCTAGGAATATTATTCGATTTTTTTTATTATTAATAAAGACTGATATAAAAGGAAACAAAAATTTTGGACGATGACAGAAAATTTTCAGGCGAAGTAATCGTAAATACAAAATGATAAATAACACTCGTAATATTATTTTACACCTTTAGTTTCAGTGCAGGTAAAAGAACAATTTAAACTTTATACCTCTCCCGCTGCGTAGCTATTTATACAGAATTAATATTGAAACTTTATTAAATGTAAAACTCTGTCTTAATGTATATAATATTTAACCATGTTTAAAATTTAAATATTCATGATATTGCTTTTTTTTTTTCCCCCAGAACAAAAATCATGTATTAAGTAACATATTTAATCTGGAGTAGAAGGTATGTAAAATAAAATGCAGTATGATAAATTAAATAACACTTTATTGTTTTATGACATCTTTAATGGGAAGAATTCGGTCAATGATTCTAACCAAACAATATTCATATGCGCTTGCGGAAAGATAGGCCTTTTAAAAACTTCCCATTAAAATAGAAGGAATTTTGTGTATATCATCACACTGTGGGAATTCGGACTTAACATTGATATTTTTATTATTCCAAGCAAAAGAAACTACAGTGACTTTGGACTTGACATGAGGTATAGCTGTTAGCAAAATCCTTGCATAGGCTTTACTTATGAAGGTCCAAATCGTTAACTTTGTGATATACGAGTTTCAGTCAAGGAAGAGTTCTACCTTTATACTGTACCCTAGCATATAAAAACATTAATCAGAAAGCTGTTTCAGAGTATGAGACAACAATATAGGCAAATGCTATTTTTTATTGCCTTTCAATCCGGAGTTCTGGGTATGGAATTTGACATTGTCATAATTTTATTTTATTTTAAAGCATATAGTGAGGCACAGTATCTTTTCCGCGTCACTTTATAAGCACCTGAAAAAATAAACACTTCACCAGTTCTTCCCCTAATTCCTCCTTTGTGCTTTTCAAGCTAAATTTGTATAGCTAAAACGGAATACTGTTTTAAAATCTGTAATTTCGGTCAGTAAACAGTAAGTGGTGTATTTAATTATGGCAAAGGCCACTAGGGCTATCTGCCTAAGGGGAGGGATGTCTTCGTGGAGGACTTTCTAAGGGAAACTGTCTCGTATACACGTTACACACGGGGAAACCCACGAAAACACCCATGCAGCCAGCCCGTTCGCGGGATTCGAACCTCGGACCGAACTACCAGTGTTCAGCGACGTTACCGCTCGGCCGTTGGTGAGCTAAGACGCTATAAAAGGAGAATTGCTTTCTCCCACCTGGAAGCAGAACTATCCTTCACGTACGTACACACATTTTTCAAACTTTTTATGTAGCTTATTTACTGTTTACCATCAACGTATTTCTTGAATTTTAAGTTGCATTTTGGCGTAAAATATAATCCTTATAATTTAAATACCATCAACAGAAAAAAACATTTTAATTCCAACCAAGTAAACAAAATGCTAAATTATGTTTAACAAGTATTTTTACTGCCTTGTGCGAAGTTAGGAAGTATTGTAATTGCGAAACATTTCGGGTATTATAATTTCAACGCAAATATCCATTTTGACAGCTATCGAATGCAATTTACCGATGTTTTTGCCTGACATATGTACGTAAGGAAAGAATAAATGACTGTTTTTCCCAAAACGGATTGTAAAATGGATTCAGAGGAAGCTTGTATGTATCTCACATAACTCAAAAACGAGAAGCCTCAGGACATTGACATACTGTATATAAGATTGCTATAACATAATACCTGTACAACTCCGTTTTTGGTTGCAATCGGCCGCATCAAAACTATGTATATATGTACCCACTCTATTACTAGGCTCAGTGAGCTCAGTTTTTTTTATTCTTATATGTTGGCAAATTGTGATTTTTTTTATGGCTTTAAAAATGATTGACTTGTGTTGTTCTTAAGTTTAGGTTAAGGTTTTTATACCTGTAGTTAATCTGCATGCAATAGTTGTAGAATTATCAACAATTTAAAAGTTATTTGCGGCTAAGCCTAACGGAGCATCCATATTTATTTACATTTGAAACTTAGCAGAATAGTGAATCAAGTCAGTGTTTGCACTGTCAGTGAACTTTCAGTTCTGTGCAACGTTTAGTTAATCTGCATGCAATAGTTGTAGAATTTTAAACAATTTAAAAGTTATTTAAGTGCGACTAAGCCTAACGGAGCACTCATATTTATTTACATTTAAAACTTAGCAGAATAGTGAATTAAGTCAGTGCTTGCACTGTCAGTGAACTTTCAGTTCTGTGCACCGAAAAATTTGCCTTCTTACCGAGGAATTAAGTTTAAATGAGATGCAGAAAAAAATGTGTATAATTTAATAGGCCGTAAAAAGAAGTCATGTGATCTCCACACCAGACTTCTTAACCCAAAGGAAGGCGATTTATTATTATTTTATTTGTGGATGATTAATGGCGTTTCATCGTCCACGAGCGTATAATTTATTTCCGTCTTTCCTTCTGAATCAATATCAGAACTTGCAATTCCTTTGGACTGTCGAAATCTGCATTTTAAATCAATATAACAGTTTACTTCAGCTCAAATTTCATTGTTCAGTTCTTAATTTCATTATCCCATTATGCCGTCTTTTGAAATACAGAGAGAATTCAGCATGCAACGTTTTAAAGTAATGATTTATTATTCTTTTCGTATTTGCTATTGGTATATATTCATTTTCTTCCGGAATATGTCATCAAAAAATTCGTAGTACAATTGTTAGGATTCCTTTCTCAAATTTTTCTTTTAAACCATTTCGTTCTTGACTGAAGGCGAGTTTATAGGTATAAAACAACAGAAACGTATATGAGAGAAATCCATGTATTTGGATAGAAAAAAATCCCTTATCGTTATTTCTGACGGCCTAGAGCTGTTTTTCTAGGTGTAGTATCCTAAACTATATAATTCTAATCATTTTGCACACTATACTACGCCGAATGGACAAAATCTTTATCCCTTTTGCAACAGTGCAAAGAAATGCCAGTATATGCAACAATGAAATGCCAGTATATGCAACAATGAAATGCCAGTAGGCTTTGGCACTAAAATATGCAGTTGACTTTTAAGCGATTTTCGACTATAGAATATTTTTAAGCGATTTTTCATGCACATATGTGTAGAATATAAAAGTGTTTCATAACCTGAAGTTTCTAGTGTGGGCGTGATTAAACTGCGACTCTGAACTGCACATAATTAACAGCCGCCGTATACCGTATGCCAAGTACCGTATACGTATGCGGTTTATTAAGTACCGTACATGTTGCTCGCAACGTAATAATCAATATTTTTTTTTAAATCAAAATCTTAGCTTGAAACAGAAATCAAGTTACGACGCACCTTTCTAACGATCAATAATTTCATACTTTTAATGATATTGTGAAGTTCCTTCTTGTCGGTTAACCAGTTATTTTATGTTTTGGATTTGTACTGTCACAACGCCCTTTCTAATTTTCCTTCCAGAATGCAAATTTATTTCGAGAATGTTTAAAGTTAGGATCATGAGAGTGTAAGACAGAACGTGTTCTACCCGCCGTGGCCACATTACTAGGTTGCTATCTTAGAAAAGAGTTCTTGTCTTCTGCCTTGCATTATAATTACCGATAACTGAATTCCCATGCCGATTAAGTTTTGAGCCAACTTTGCGTTAAATTGATTGTGTAGCCTTCGGCTACTACTTTGTTTAAATTTAAATTTTACATTTGACTTTTACTCTCGAGTTATCTCGTTACAAGTGGTTGGCTGAGTTGTAAGCACAAGTTATAGCGTCTGTTCTAATTTCGTTTTTAAAAAGGGTAACTGAAATTTGGGAAAGGTGTAAAATTCTTCCCAAATTCCAGTTGTTACTTTAGACTTGGCGATAATTCGTTTAATGTCTGCCTAGAGTTTATACACTTTGGATTATAACTAAACATTCTATAACTCTATAACAAGTATGATAATATGATAATATTAAACAATTCCATCTATGGACTATTTCAGGGAATTTTTATTGCGGCAATACTACTTTTAGAACGATAAAATTAGAGCACCAAGATAGCAGAAAATACAAATATAGCAACACGCCACGTTGATGATACATCTCAAATCTTACTGAATGGCACTACGAATATGTTGAGAAGTAACCTGCATGGCAAATAACAAAACGTATCTGTTGATTCACTTAATGAATTGATTAAATGGTTTAGGGTAAACTTTTATCTCTGTATGTTAGTTCTCACATTAGCTGCGTACAAAAATTGAACTGTTGTTCCTTTATACAAAAATCGAGCTAAGCTGACAGCTTATTTAAAAAACAATTCGTACATAAAAGGCAGTACCTCTGCAGAGTGCACTGTCTCGTATCTCTTGTTATACAGTTAAAAAGTAAAAAAAAAATGTCACTAGTTACTTACCGTTCCCCTCCCAGAAAAAAAGGGGGGAGGAAAAGAAAAAATCATTTCTCTTTCCTTCAGTAGAATGAAATGTTGTTACATTATTATGAAGTTCGCTATGTCTTCTTTATTTTTAAGTTTACTCTTATTAAAATCAGTTAAGAATTATGAGAAAACAATCTGGAAGTTCTAAGCTTTTTGTCTGAAAAAGATTGTCCAGTATAGTATAAAAATTTTTAAGTTTTGCGTTTCTTTCCTAAACGCAACTTATGACTAAAAGAATTATTTACTTACGTTTATGTTCAATAACCACATTAACTATATAAAGCGTAACATTATTGTTACTTTGAACACCGATTTCCAAAATCTATTAAAAACTGTTATACTGTTTCTAAAACGGCGCAAATATTTAGCTGCGGTTCCTGGCACATCTTCTTGCTGCTCTTCAGTTTTTCTAAATTCTAGCAAATGACGTTTTTACTGACATAAAATTTGACTATATCTACTAGAGGATATTGGGATTAATATCAACACATTGGGTTACCGCTGATTTAAAATAAATCTTTTTAAATCAATATAATAAGCGTCAAGTATCTTAGATATTATACAGATTTATGGAAATCACATTTTAGATATTTGCTGAAAAAGTTAAAAAAAAGGATAGTTTAAAATATTTACTAGATATATTTCTAATCATTATATCATAATTACTGTATTTGATTTATTCAGTATACTTAAATAAAACATACAGATGTAACTCACCTGAAGTTTGTGTGTTATCGAGGCCAACTTTCCCGTTATAGGCATAATAAGCAGCATGACAGAAATACCTGCTAAACAAGCGATGCCCAGGTATTGCCAGAGAAGAGTTATGATGAGAGCCATTCTCAAAGGACAACTCCACACTGAATTCACAGACCATACAAGCTCTACTATCCGTTGAATATCCACAGAAACCAGGTTGCAGAGTTCTCCCAAACTGTAATTCCTCCTCGAACCGTTGGTCAAGCGCAAAACCTTCGAAAATATGGAAATAAAAAAATATTGCATACTTTTATTTTCATTTTAATGCGGTTTTTAACGACATGCATCTCAAAAATATAATATTTGAATGGCAAAAATATTAGATATATTCAGCAGTAACGTGTTGATCCAATTTTAATTTTGATCACAGCTGATATATCGTTATGCTAGTACAGTGATTTAGATGTTACAGTGGGTTAGACGTTATAGTGGGCGAGTGTATGGGTTGACCGGTATAGTGGGTTAGCATTAATAGCTGCCATGTCTTTTGGGTTTGAGTTTGAATTCTGGAGAATATTTATAGTACCTTAAAATAGTGCAGGGAGCACTTTAGATGCACGGCCAGTCGAAATTCCTGTCGAGTTACTTATTGATAACGGAAAAGTGGGTTGGAGGCCCTTGGAACCGTTTTCCCCGTGGATTCTGCTTCTAAATTGGAAACAAGCTTGCCAGAGTCTTACTGTCACCTATATAGTGCCCAAGGCTCGTGCCAGCAAAAGACACAATCTTACGCTTCTCACTACTATAAAATTCGTGGACTTGTTCTGTTGTTATTGTCAGATAAGTGAAATAAGCTACAACAACAGCTGATATTCTTCTGGGCATGGCCTCAACAAACTGCTGATATCGCTTTTGAAGAATAATAAAGCATACTGGCATAATAGAAGCTTTAAGTTGACTCAGACTGGATGGCGATTCTATACGTTGAAGTGATCTTTCCATTTCGTCCTGTGAATTCTAAATAGAATTTAGGTCAGAGGATTTAGCTGGCCATGGAAACAATTAGAATTCAGTATTATGGTGTTCAAAAACATTCGAGACTTGTGCACATTATTCTGTTGAAAAGTGTCATCTACATTAGTAAACATTGCAATTATAAACAAGTATACTTTATTGCCAACATAATGAGATAAAATGAAGCATTGAAAGTTGTTTTCAGATATTTCAAAAGACCAACTGCACTCCATGAAGATATTTCTGAGACCATAATTTCAGCGCCACCAGTCTGAGGAACTGCTATTAGCATGATGCCCTGCCATCTGCATGATGGAGCAGAAATCGAGATTTATCAGTCCAAGCAGCTTTTGAGCTAAGTCGTCAAGAATCCAGGTTTAATATTCCTTGCCGCTAAACAACAACAGTTGATATCTCGTTTTTCTGTGATAGTATAGGCCTCCTTTTCCGTTTCCTGCTATTGGAACCCATCCGCCACAAAGTCTGTCGTGCTCTACGTCTTGATATGCCGTATGATATACCTGAATTGTATTGAGATGTAATCTATTGTAGCCATTCTGTTGCTGTCCATGACTCGTGCCAGTCGCATTATACTTCTTTCGTTTGCCAACATTTTCTGACTAGATTAATTCTCATTGCCTAACGCTTTTTGATAACCTACCATCCTCTAAACACCCGAGATTTGTTGAAGGAAAAAAGTTTTAAAAATGCTGGAACCATGTCTTCTTGTACCAGCGATAATGCCTCGTTCAGAGTCACTCAAATCCTTCGTCTTAAATATTTTCAAACTAACTGCAGTGCTAATTATTTCTTTTCAAACTTTATATTAACAATTCCTGACTGTCATATCGCTATATATCACTAACAAAACGGGCGTCTCTGATATTTTGGTCGCCTAGTGTATAAATAAAAGAACTTTCTTTCTTTCCTACAGCGAGGCAGCCTGGTAGCATAGTAACTACCACTGGGTAGTTAGCATATCGGCCAGATGGCACCGCTGACAGAATTAACGTTGCTTCAAAATTTCTTGGACTGTAGACTTCCCACGACTATTTTTAGCGAAGAGCAAGCAAATTATGTGTTTCAGTTCTTTTAAAAAGTCTGGGGTTATTCCGGGGAAGCTGGAAGTTACAGTTAAGGTATAGAAAAAGGGTGCAATGTGGGTGAGAAAAGCAAATCCACTTTCTACCATGTACGTAGTTGGAGATGGATAGTTACAACTTAAAATACTGTTAATGGGTTTCCACAGCATGAACGACTAATGAGTTTTGTAGATAATTACAATACAGATATAAGTTTATGATTGAATTACATGGACATGCTTGGCATAATCATATACATAATACATTAAGTCTAACATAAACATTTAACAGAGGACTAAAAGTTCAATTCTAGTTATTGAAGAAAATATTTAAACTACATTGTATTTATCAACATGAGAATCAATTAAAATAAAAAGGTGCATCGCCATACATTGTGCTGAAACTGGAAAAATTAACGTTGGAAACGTCTTTAGTGGGATCCTTCGAAAATTTTCAGCCTCCGTTAGAAACGTTACGCTACACTATTATGAATTTATCATTCACACGACTTGGCAGGTATTAACATTGCTGTTGTTGTAATGTAATATATTTAATTTAATTTTCATATTTAATCACTCTGTAATTGTTTCATAAATTAAGCGACCTTAAAAGAAAAAATGCATTTCTTATTAATTTAAATCTTTACATTTTTTCCGACTAATAACTGAGTGATTAATGCAATGTATTTCACCCAACTGTGATACTACATCTAAATGATAACTACTGAACATTTCTATCGTCATTGTTGAGTAATGTAAGATGTTTCCAAGGTATTCGTTATATACCTTGCAATAGAATCGTTTGATTTCTTTTGTAATATTAAATAAAAATTTTGTTTTCTTAATGCAATAAATTTGTGAAAAGGGAGCAAAGTGTAACTACATTGTAATAGCGAAATAAACAAAGTCTTGAACGCTTTCATATGGGAAATGTGTGATTTTCTGAAATGGCACGAACATAGTTTCGAATAAAACCTGCTGGTAACGACCCATTTTCCTCTCATTTCTTTCCGAGAAATTTTTCTATATCAGATAGATGAATATGTCATGAAAAAGCAGATTCTGAGTCTTAATCGGTTTGCGGGACTAGACTACTGTTGTTATTGTGGTTTTAACTAGTTCTCCTCATCTGAACGTAATTCTACATAAGGGGCAAGGTCTTGGCCAAAGGCATAGGCACCTTATAAGTCATAATATGAATTTGCAAGATCCGCTCCAGTTTTGATAAAGAACATCACAAGAAGACGGATCCAAAAATCTATTCTTCTTTTCTTATAATGAACCTCTCTAAAGGACTCTCGCCTCCAGAGCATTTTAAATGCCTACTATGTTGCACAGACATTACACACTGATAAACATTCATGCCTTCTCCGGAACCAGAAGCCGGGGCCAACGATATGACAACTAGCACAGAATTAGATTAATTGCTTATGGTGAAGTAGGCAATGGCTATGTATTTACGATTGGAAGAGATTCCTCCTTTTTTCGCGCAATGTGAGATGATTGACCATTTTTTCCCTGTCTGCATGCTGTTACGGCATAGCATTTAAGAATAAAGAAATGAATGTTCGTTGTTTAGCACTATTTATAAATATGTTTTAGGCATTAATATTATGCAAAGACGAGCTTTCTGTTTCGAAATTTACATTTCAGTTTAAAGTTGTTTAGTTTTATTTAAAGTTGCTGAAGTATCGTTTCTCAGAAATTTTGAAGCATAGGTAAAAGTGAAACAGGAGTTTTTTTAAAGGGCTTAATTCAACCAAAACTTCGATTTTGATCACATTCTGGGGGGCTGGGGGGGAAACCACCTCGAAAATGATACAATTTAGTGGGTACGTAATATAAAGGCAAAAATACGAGACATACTCAAACTGCATTCATTTGGTCAAAATATGTTTAAATAAATTATAAGCCAAAATAAAAATTCACGTATATCTCACTGCGAACGAAAATATTTTCCTTTCCGCTGACTATAAGTACATTTTTGCTTTCCCCTGAATGAAAATATTTATTTTTGATTTATCGTCCGCTTGGACTATATAGCGGTTAGCGAAGGCTGACTACTAGCCTGAATGTCAGGGTGAGGGTTTATGTATTCTTACCTCTTCTCACAAGCGTAGCGTATTATCAGACCACCCCTCGAGTACCCACTGTAACGTTCTCGGTGATGAGACGGTTGTAAGAGTGATCGGTTCGGAGATTCTCGACAAATGCGTGAAAAGCATGTATCCAGCCATTTGCAAAAAAAAAAAAAAAAAAAAAAAAAAAAAAGGGGAGGGTTAGAAAGAGAAAGAAAACGAGGAAAAAAATTACTACCATAGAAAAAATTTAAAAAATTGATAAATTTAAGTAAAGATAGAAAATGTAGACCAAATTTAGCATGACTATTTCATATTGCTTGAACTGAATGATTTTATAAATTGCAGTTAAAAATGAAATGAATACCATATAAAGAAAATATTGATTTTTAGTTTATTTCAGTCAAAAAGCACAATCATAAGTTACAAAAGAAAAAAAAAATTTTTATTTGAATTATACAGAATATTTAATACAGAATACAGAATTATTTGAATTATACAGAATTATACAGAATGTATATATATATATAAAAAGGTGAAATCTGTTAGTTACCTGTAGTTTGAAACTGTAATGTGTTTAAGAAAATAAGCGGAAAGCTTGATTTTAATAATAAGGGCGAACTTTCTTGAACGTAGAGAAATGTGTTTTTTCTAATTTCAATTTATCCAAAATTTTATTAAGTATATCTAACACTAATCCTACGAATTATTTGAATTGAATGTTTTCTATATTTCTTTTGAGATTGGAAATAAATTTGCATGTAAATTTATACCATGTGTAAAGTGAATTGAGTCGCTGATTTTATCAATATCAGCATTAACTGTATCACATTTCAACTTTTATCTAGCACTAGGATGAATTAATAATTGATTAACAAGATTTATTTAATGATTTACTTGGAAATATGTTGTAGTGCGATAGTCATTAGTCAATAAAACTGAGTTATTTCTCTAGGATGTAAACTATTCTCAAAATTTATCTGGTAAAATTTCCATTTCAGTATTTCAGACCTTAAATCTGATGAATTTAAAATTTTTATTGTGTGTATTTCATTATTTTACATGCTCTGCAATATTTAACAATATATTAATACGCAAATAGCGTAGTCAGCTTTCGAATACATACAATTGTAACTTCCATTAATATATTATATATTTTTAATTTGGGGCTCAGTATGCCTTTCACGGAAACTCAAGATACGCCCCTGGTTGTGATAGTTCTGTTTAATGACTGGTTTGTAAATTTTTGCATTAAAGAAGTCAGATATTACTTAAAAAGCAAAACTTGAGCTTGAATATTCTCCTAATTCTCAATAATCCTTCAGGATACGGTGATGAAGCCCTCATAACACTGCATCTAAATGTAGAGATTTTATTTCTTCCGTGAAACACCACTTCATTTACAGAATAAAAGGATAATCATAAAAGCATTCACAACCTATTAGGTCAAATATGTTTACATCTCTGCAATTAAAGCACTAGACGAAGGGAAGCACGATACACTAATGATCCTTTCGAAGCACATGATCCTTTCGAAGCACTTCAAACACAACACGCTGTACAGAAATTATTAAACTCGCATGGGAACAAGCAAATTCATCAATAATGAATGCTTGTTGGCATCAGCCTGGACAGAAAATGTCAACTATTTTAAAAGATTTCCGTCGATTCAAAATGAAGCCAAGGAAATTGTACAAATCACAAAAGCAATAGGCGGAGAAGGATTTTCAAAAAAGAAGAATAAGAAATTAAAGAATCAGTCTAGAATGACTATCGTAAAATGACAACCGAAGAATCAGATGATCTTATAACACCAACCAACTGTGAAAGCAGCGATAGTAAAGAAGATAAAGAGCCATTAAAGAATAAAAAGTTTAGCGCATTGTTAAAAAGGCATTGGAATTGTCTATCTTTGTATTGGAGATGACCGAAATGAAAAAAAAAAAAAAAAAAAAAAAAAAAAAAACAAGAGGTCACTATAAGAGGCATTGAAAAACTTTGCACTCTTTATAGTTTAATGAGTTGTGTCAGGTATTGCCCCAAATCACCCACCAGCTATTAAAAATAATTGTATCAAATACCTACTTTTTAAACAATAATAAAAATACTTCTAACTAACATTTATTTTAATTTCCACTTTTAATTACAACACTATTTAGGTTCGTATAAATTACACATACATTATTAATCTGAAGTACACAGAACCCGTTTTTTTTTTTCATAGAATTTTAACTTAGGGGAAAGCGACTTTTTGCCATACGTGTAATGTGTTAATGACGTAACTTCCGCGTTCGGAAAGGGTTTGTTATATTTATTATGTAAAATGTTATATTATTTCAATAGCTGGGTTTCTACCCATTACATCATCCAGTATCAACTGATGCTGGTTCATATATTTTCATAAGGTTCTTTTCTAATGAGCTGTTTCGTTTCTGGACGAAACACTATTGGATTATTACCACACTTTATAGCTAGTTACGGACTGCTTTTTAAGTTTCATTTCAGTTCACCTGATTCGGTCTTTATGAGTTTCTAGACCTACTAATATTCTAGAATGTTACTAAATGAAGTCTTTATCTTTTAACCACGAGTAGCAATCAAGTGATTTCCACACTTGTACTTGCGTGATGGACAAAAGTTATTTTAAAAATCTACTGAAAATGAAAAAGTTTTATGTTTTAGTTATTACATATCCACACCGTAAAACTTTTGTTTAAGGATATATTACAGCATACGAAGGAAAAGAATGAAATTTAATTAATTTGTCGTTCCAATGGAAGTTCCTACTTTTTAGTTAATAAAACACCATATGTAATACAAAGATGCTTTCATTTTTCCTTGCGAGAAACATTGAAAGACAAGTTTAAAAAATACATAGTTTGATTTAGAGATGACATGACATTTTTTTTTTTTTTTTACTTTATGCCAACTGAAAATAGGTTTTCTTTTGTTTTTAAAAAAATGCTAAGTGAAATAAATAAATAATGAAGTGCGATGAAAAGTTTTAAGTTGTTTCCATAATTTAATAATATTCATTCAATTGAAGTTTGTATTTTCCTACTCAATGTTATTGGATCCTGCAAAGGATAATAATGCTTGCTTAACGCATTCACCTCTAACTTAGTCATAGATCCTGTGGTAAAAATACTCTCACCAGCGCTTTTGAACACTTACTTTCCGATAGATGGCAGCACCGAGCCCCGAACGAGGTATAATTGAAGCATAGATCAAAAAATTTTGATTGTGCAATATGAGCAGAGTGGAAAGGGCAGCTGTTACGAACAGAAGAATAGCATACACATATCCATGCCATGAAGGTTCATTATTATCCATGAAAGAGAGTAGCCAACTACAATGAGAAAATAAAAAAATTCCGATAAGTGCACAAATATTTTACTAAAGAAAATAAAAATTTTATGAACGTAAATATAAACACAAACGTTCGTTTATTTACTTCTTTATACGAAGTAAAGAAAGTATTGTAATCACGAAAAACTTCGGGTATCATATTTCTAGGAAAGCATCTATTTTGACCGCTCTCGAATCCATTTGAACGATGTTTTTGCGTTACATCTGTACGTACGGACAGAATAAAGGACTCTTTTTTTTCAAAACGAATTGTAACAAGGATACAGAAGAGACTTTTTCACTTTTTTTTTCGTTCTGGGGAAAAAAAAAAAAAAAAAAAGGTGGGGGAGTTAAATATTTAAATTGGTCCTAGACATGTATTTGCAATCGCGAAGTACGTAAAATTAGACAGAATATTTTATGAAAATAGTTTCGATTCTGGAGCGTGGCGGTTCTGTAAATACAAAATTAAACTTTTTATATTGCTCCTATATATAAATAGGACCAATATAAAACATATAGCAATTAGCAGAAGACCTGGACCTTGTTCAAGAAATGAGTATAATGACTGTACCCTTATGTCCTCTTGAATACGGTGACTTCTATGTATACCTTGGACTTGACGAGAAAATTGATAAGAGTCAGATGGTCACTGCCCAGATCAGAGCCATTGCTTATGAAACTATTAAGAGAATGAGATCCCGATAACCTCTGGACCCATGTTTACACCGATGTATCCATGATTGAGCGAGGTACTGGAGCTAGTACAGAAATTTATTGCAACCATTTTGCATTCTATAAGGCAATGGAAAGAGATACTACCAGTTTTGATGGTGAAGTTGAGGCTATATTTATTGCTTTGAATCAATTAAGCGCTCGGAAGTGCAATTTCCCCCGGGCTATTTTATCCGATAGCAAAGTTGCTTTTCAAGCTGACTCAGTTGTCTTGCAGTGGATTCCTGCTCATTGTCACATTTAGGGAAATGAAAGCCGATATCCTAGCAAAGAAAGCAACGACTATTCTGAAAAACCACTGATAACCACATGACTTTTAATTCTGTAAAACTCCTAATTAAATTAGAATTTTGCCTCCTACTTATCAAATGAAGCTATAGGAAAGGCTGGCAGTATCCCACTAGTTCAAAGCCAGTTATTCCAGACTTTCCTCTTCTTGTAGCCGTGGCGTTATTCCTTCTTTTGACTAGGCACGATTGTTTGAATGCTCATCTTTTTAAAATTCGACTTAAAGACCCTTCAGTCTGTAGTTTTTATAGCTTTGGACCATGGATAAGGAGCATATTGACGAATGCACTGCACTAGTATATCTTTTAATTCTATTGTTCTTAAATATTGGGAAGCAAGATCAAGACTAATGGCTTAGTGACCAAATGCCTGGATGAATAAATATTGCTCCTACAGTTAGAACAAAATATCAAATTATTGAAGTGCTCATTATGCTTCAATAAATGAAGTAAAAATATTCTATTTATTTGTATGAGAAATTCCACATATTTTCTTGGAGCCATATTTACTGTTATAATAAGAGCTATTTTCCTCATTACCGAGCTTTAAATCCTCAAAAGTAGCAACTATAATTCTGCTCTAAATATGATCAAAGCTTTATTGTAATTGTTTAATTATAGCCATTGAAAATGATCCAAGTCGCTCGGAATTCGGTCTCAAGTTTTACGCGAATTTTTCACATAAATGTAGAGCATTTTTACAATTAACCAACTAATCCCTTAACTATATAACTCTGCTCAAAATCTATTCTTATAAATGTGCCCACCTTCTCGCAGAATTATTCCTTTGATATCAGGGAATTACCGTCCTGACTATTAATAAACTTTCACATGTTGTAGACAGATTTAAATTAAATTATTCTTTGAAGCTAAAATAATAACACAATTAATTAAGTTATCGACTCAACACAATTAATTAAGTTATCAACGTTATATAAATAAAATTTAAGCAACCTGCCATTTCATATTATAAATTTAGCAAGAATAAATTTCATTAAAATACCGCCCACTAATTGAGCACTGAAATTTTTTTATTAACTCTCAATAGTAAACGAAAATACTGCAGCTACCGACCAATGCAAACGGACTCATTTTCCTCCGAGGTAGCAAGCGCCAGGTTAACCATGGGTTGCAGTTAACCTGTCTAATTTTTAAACTTTCTTTCGAGTGCTATCAAAGAATTTGTTTAACCTTCTGGTCTGAGCGAATAACATTTGACATGTATTAAAAGAGCAGACAGAACAATGTTTAGTTGAAGCTTAACTGTAAGATAAACTTATAATTATCACAATATTTCTACCTGGACTTCTTCGACCAAGTAAAATGTTAAATTTCATATTTACAGAAGCCTTCGGTTTCCAGTAATGAAAGTGTTTTCGAATTCTCTTTTTATCTATTTTGAAAAACTTCGTAATTAATGATACATTTCTGGGTTCTACAGACGCTTACTACTGCATTAGGAGCGCTAAGTATTGCATTTAAGGATATAAAGTGTGCAGACACCTTTTCCTTAATTTTTATACAAATACGCTATGAGCATATTTTCTCGACTCATGAAATCATCATTTTGGTTGCTTGATGAAATATTACGATTATATTAGGTCATTCGGAAAATTCTGCGGATTTTTTCGTGATGAATACAAATGAAGCGTATAATGAAGTACAAAAATGTAAGAAAATTTCCTTGAATCACATAAGCACCAATTTGATCTATGACATTTTACCATCTATCCAGCAGCTGAAACATTCCGTTTTAAAAAGTCATTCAGTTTATTCATACAAAAGTTATCGAAATGCTGTTTAAAAGTCTCCAAAGAAGTGAACGCTAGGCTGTTCAGAGAATTTTGAAATGACACGAAGAGATGAAAATCCGAGGGAGTGTCTGGTGAATATGGTCTTACCATAGGCAAATCATTACTTTTTCGAATGTTAAATATTGTACCTAAAACTAATAATTAGCTTCTTTTTTTAAGTCAGATTACGTGTCGAAATTCGCTCAAGGATATTCTGCTTTGTGGAAGTTTAGGGTACCCATTCACTTTAGCGGCTGACATACCCAACCTTCTTCAGACGATCACGTATTGTATTTTTGGAATATTTAGTCCCTCTGATAGCTTCTGAACCGTATACTAATGTGGATTTTCACCGCCAGCTTCTTCTAATAAGTCCTTGTTTACAAATAGTGGTCATCCAGATTGGCTGAAGTGGACATCCACAGTGGGTCGCCTACAACGGTCTTTGAGACTAAAGTCCATAAGCTTCTCAAACCACCTTTATGCAGTGGGCCATCAGGAATAGTACTTTCTTCATATATAACACAGATTTTACGAGTAGTTGTCTGACCCAGCATTTTTTAAAAAATAAAAGAGCATAATATGACGAAAATGAATTTTTAGGTTCTCTATTATTACTGCGGTAAAAAAAAAAAAAAAAAAAAAAAAAAAAAAAAAAAATGCCGTATTTAATATCTGTCTAGATCAATGTCACTCCCTATAAGCAGTAGGAAAGTAATTAAAAAATGCAATGCGATTTGGAAAACGGGCAGAAATTTTCGGATGACCCAATACGTGCATATAATATAAGCCTAAACAAATTAACATAGACTATAGATCCTTCAGGGGGAAAAATGCAATTAGTTGAAATAATTTTTTTGATAAGCGTAATAATAACTTCTAACAAACTGGACACTAAAGTAAGTAAATAATGATAGCAAGTAAACAATGACAGTTCTTGAAATTAATTTCTTTGGAACGTCAAGCGTTTTTACCTGACACCATTGAAATATATTTAAAGCTTACACATTACAAAATTCTACCAAATGATTCTGCAACATAATGGCTACAATAAAAATAAATGATATAAAATGGCGACAACCTACTCTAGTATGATAGGAGGCATCAGAGATACAAAATCGAATGCCAGTTCCAGAATTCCAGCTGCCAGCAACCATGGCCAAAGAGCTTTTGTGATAGCTATGAGAAGAGACGGACCTCTTCGGCAAGCAGTAAGAACTTTCGATGGTTGTGAACTATTTAGACTGGAAAGAAAAAAATCTGAAATATTTCGTCGCAAAAATATATGGTCACACTACAGTTACATATAAACATATGGTATACACAGCATCTCAGTACTAGGGTTATAAACTTGTAGGAGAGGTAAGGTGCACCTAGACAACCCAGAATCGCATAAAAATATGGGCTCGGAAATGACATCTGCATGCGGTAGTGTACATAGAAAAAGCCAGAAGTAAAAGGGCACCATGTATGTGAGTATGCGTTTTAATAATAAATGCACATTCACCAAAAGTAACAGAGGTTAAAGAAAGTGGTTGAAAATGTCCTTCCCGAGCTCGAGCCTTACATCTTCGGGCCATGGAATTCTGAATACTCTAGAAGACTTGGGCGTGTCCCGGACTACAGCAGCTACTTCAGAGTGTGTAACCAGTTGGACTACCACGCCCGATCTACTGTTGGCCACATGTGACGTCTAAGTGGTTACGAATGTTATGGCTAAAATGAGCGGAGGTTCCATCTTGCTGAAATCAAAATAAAGATCGCATCGATGAAGAAAACTGTTCGTCATCCAAAAGTTGTAGCAATACATGCTCAAGAAATACAAAGTAGCTGCCTCAGATCAGGCGAAAAGGTAAGATCCGACGAGGTGATCTCCCAGAACACTAAACGCATACATTTAGCGCGTAACGACTCTGTTCTGTACAATTTCGTGTCCATCACCCGCACATGGGCGTTACCTGAATTGAAGATTCCTTCTCTTGTGAAGCATGACTTATCTGTGAACAACACAGAAGAAAAAAAATTCTTCAGACACTGCAACGAGAAATACCGACTTCCTGGTTTATGTCTTGCTGAATCCAATTTGGAATGTCCTGTACATGACATAGCACAGTCTTCTCGATGTTCGGAGTCTGTCCCAATCATTCTCGATCCATATCTGTTCTCTGGAAAGAACCTGTTTCAGCAGAACTCTGGTGTACGCATGCAAAACGTTTATGAAACACCTCATCGGACAACGCTCCTTTTGAAATTGCTGCTCCTCCATTATTCTTTATTAGCCCCATATACCAGATTTATATCATCTAACTCCGCGCTCATAAAATCACACATCTTTCTTCCTATTGCATATATGTGCGACATTAAAGTCTCCCTGCTAGGACGCTCGGAACAATTACTGCATCAGGAAAATATTTCCGACCCTGTATTACTATGCGATTCCTAGTTGTATGGGTGAACCCAACTCCTGCAAGTTTGTAACTTTGGTACTGAAGTTTGTAGCTTTGGTACTATATACAATGCGAAATATTTGCATTTTTTTATATAGAGTTAAAAAAGTATTACATGATTTTAATAAATAAAATCTGATGATTTTAATGTGATTTTAATTTTTAATATCCAAACTTTCAAAACTAGAGACAACTTTTATTACCAATTTTCCAAGAAAGACAGCGCTGGCTCTATTTAGACATCTGACCCTTGACGTAACTGTTTGCGAGACCACTTCTACAGAATTGGAGTGGTGGATTTCCCAAATTGTATTTTGTGTGACTCCACTCAGCCTATGATTTTTGAACCTTTAAATAATTGTATTCCCCTTTCTCGGTATGAGCACATTGTTAAAAAAGTACTGGAGAGCCCGTGAACTTATGGCTTAAGCGCTAATGTGCATTTGCAAAATAAATACATCTATAATATCTTTTTTAATGCATAAAATAATTGATTATTGGATAATATATTGTGAAATATTTGCGATACTTAAAATAGTATGGCTTCTTATAATGATATTTAAAACAATTAAATAGCTTCACTAAATTTAATATATATTAAGTCTGAATAAGTTAAGTTAATGACTTAGTTGGGTAATCATTAAATTAATGACTAAGTTTACGGATTAAGTTTTATAAAGTTAATACTAAGTTAAATGCACACTGAAAACATTAAGTCTACATTAAAACTTCATTAGCTATTATTTTTTATGAAAAGAAATATGATGTGTTGTTTCAAAACAAAAAGTGTTGCGGATTATGGAGGAGAGGGGAATATTATCCGAAATTGCTGCCAGTTAGTTTCGAATAAATGGGATTTTGCTATAAATTAAATGAAGTATCATGTTTTATAACTAGTTGCAAATGGGCGTCATGTAAGGGTAATGTGTATTACAGTCAAATACTAATGATAAGTATTAGACGTGAAAAAGTACACTCACCTAGTTTTAGCTTTAGCGTCTTCTGTTATCCAAGACGCATGGAAACGTTTGTGCATGTTTGCAGTTCTCATTTTTGGATCCAGGAGGTCTAGGTCCTTAACGTCAAGAGTGTTTCGATATCCATAACAAACAGTCCTTGAATAGAGATCCACATTATGGTCATGAATAACAACAATATTCACATTGTTAAAATGTAATGGTTGCATCTTCTATGAAATACACCCCGTACTGATACTAGTATTTGTAATTAAAAACATAAAAAAGTGAAATTCAAACTGAGATACAGGAAGTATTTTTAATAGTTTTAGGCTATTAATATGAAAATTTTAATTTTGCTTTTTTCTTCTTTTTGTTATACTTCTTTACAGCAGTTTTATTAATCTATCTGCAGTTAAAAACTTCCCAGAATCGTATTCTACATTAATAAAAAAAATCTTAAGATGACGGAAACTTTGTGAAATATTCATACAGCAGAGATGAAAAGTCATTACCTATCACTTCGAAAGAAAGCTGGTGAACCGTCGTGAGAGATCGTCAGAAAAAAATTTGTTCTGAATTTATTCTTCACACATTGATTGCAGAAAAGAAAGGAAACACAATTTTTACATGTCATGGCTTGATCCATGTGGCAGAAATTAATCCTAATTTTTTAAATAAATTTTGGCTGTAGATGTAATTTGGTGTTCTGCTTATAATTCTCAGAAATTGGATTCTCAGCTTTTGGATTGGAAAAGGTTCACCGCTGGCAGAACTTCCATTTCATAAATCTGGAACAAAGATTGTGGTGAACTTCTTCCAATTCAAGAAGAAATGATAATTCAAATGGAATATTTTTCTTGAGAGACAGATGATGAATTCCATAATTTACAAAGGCTTACTGGACAGATTTTTGAAGAGAAATCAACGCGTTAGATCTCAAAGACATCGACTGATCAATAAATGTTTGCTGTATGATGATGCGCAGTCACACAATTCCGTTTCTAGCGTAAAGAAATCTCACCACTACCCCTTATCCTTATCTACAGACCGTTTTTTCTTTCTTTCTCACCTCAAAGTGATAAAGTGAATACCCACATTACTTAAATATCACTAAATAAATTCAGAAAAGTCTTAAATAGCTTCCTGAAAAATACGTTCCACGGGGGAATCAAGCAGTTGATGAATGCGCCAAGTATATATCAACAGCATATTGAAAGCTATGTTCTACTCTTCAGTTTACAATTTTGAGTTTGCCAAACGTTATATAGACGTGCAAGGACAGTATATAAAATGTTATGAAGCAAGAATGACTTAAACTTTATAGACCCATAGTGTATTTCTAAGGTTCTTTCATGAGAAAACGCTTGAGAAGGTTTCAGCTCTCGTAATAACTAGTTAACATACCTTAACTTAGATACTGATTTTTAATAATGATTAATAAAAAAATAATTTGGTTTTCACATGGGCACTTTTTACATGAGTTTAAGCCTTTTTCACACGGTTTTAGCTTGGTTGTTTTATTGATTAATTTAGTGAAATCTTGGAATTAATTTTTGACCTCCTTCTACCGAATCAATTTTTTGCAAATTATGAACCATATGAACCATATACGTTATAATATCCTACCTAAATTAGATTTCCTTGAAGGCTAGAATATTGAAGAACTGTGTAGTGACTATTCACTGAGTTCTTGTAAGTAAGAAGTCCAAAGAAGGGTTAAATTACCTTTTATTCCAACTTAAAATACGTGAACGGATGGCCCGTTTCTCGGGCTTACAATAAGCCTGTACTTGGGCTTTAACTCAAGATAGAAAATTAAAACTAATCTAACCTAACTAAATTAAACAATCCGAAGCACAGAATTAACTAACAGACTTGGTCCTTATTTAAGATCATCGGCGTACATTAGCAGTCACGTAACAAAAACGCTCTTCTACTGAAGTGACCCAGAATTAAACTTAAATACTCGTTTCTACATTATTTACACAAATCGAAATCCTGAAAACTCCTTCTGGCAGGGAAACGTAGGTGGGAAACAAGAAGGTAAAGCGGAAGGCTTGCTCCAAAATAGAAATAACTATTAGAAAAATAAAGTAAATCCTTCAACTTATTGCTATGAACATATAATATGAGAGATATTTTTTTTTTCAAAACTCAGCATATATTTAGATTAATGTTCAATTTTTTTTGCTTAGCTATTGAATTAACGATCACAGAATTTCGAACTTTTCAACCATCGGGTAGATCGAAAAATGAGCTTCTAAACAGTTTTTCCGAAATCTTCAACATGCTTTAACGAATTTTGGCAGTTTTTTAAAATCGAATCCTTTTAACTTTCCCAACTGCTGCTATCAAAGATGGATTTTTAAATAAAAGCTTCAATCCTTCGTTGTTAGCAGCTCCATGAAGATGATGGAATCAGATTTTTAAATCAACCAGGAATTCAAATGTTATCTAACAACAATGGATAGATCAAAAGTCCTTGAAAGAAAGATAACGTCGCATACTTTTTTATTACGCTGATCAGAAAGAATAACCTTTCTGCATTCAGAAGCAGCTATTTTTTGCCCAAAGGGACGTTAACCCAGAAGGGCTATTAGTCTGCAAACGGCATTTTGCGTCGAGTCGCGAAAAGCGTTGAATGACTTTGCAAATTATTGCCACCAAATATTATCACCCTGTATTATATTTAAAGAAATTAAATAATGAAGAATCTGCTTAAATATATGTATATGTCTCGTACTGTGAAAAAACAACGGTAATACCTAGACTCAATTTTGAATAACGTAGACCACCATCCGAATATGGGCAACTATATTTCATATTTTGTAAAACTTTAATGAATCTTTGATTAAAAAACTCAACGATTTCAAAGCGAGCAGTGGCAACACTGTACGGAATAAAACATTTTTATCTACAGCGCGCGAGACTGCCTATCGGAAATTCTAAAAGTGTGTTGTTTTAGATGTTTTTAGCCCAAAGGGACGTTAGCCCAAATGATCTCGAAACATGTATATGTGTGTAAGTGAAAAGAACTCCTCTTTGGGGGTAATATAAAATCTGAAAGCTTTCAGATTTTTTTTTTAGTCTTTATTCCTATTTCTTTTAATGACTAACATAGAATGATTTTTTTTAAAGTATCTCATTCCATTTTCTTCCTTATTTTAATTGGTCCTATACTTAAAAAAAATATATATATATATATTTCTTATTATTACTAGAAAAAGCAAATGTTGGATTCGGATTCAATAGGTGCAGTATTGAAGTTAAAGAGTGTTTGTTATTCAGCTTACTTTAAATAAAACTTCGTGGGTTTATTGAAAGTTAATATCCCGGATTTTAACCTTAACAATTGAAATGGGCTTAAAAATAGACATATTTCCAAAAGGCAAATATAACCTCCAAACTATAACGGAAAAGGAATTGTAAATCATTATACTTCTTGAGTCTGTTTTAAGAGGTACATTTGCTCTTAAAATCCTTACCTGTTTATCCACCAAAATAGTAGTCGAGAAAATATAGGCTGATGTTCTATAACATAGTCATCCTGAAAGGGATAAAATGAATTAAATAAAAAGGTAAAATTGTGTTCGTTAAATATATATGTAATGATAAAATTCCATAGTCAAGGAACACTTAAAATTCTAATTGTATGTTCTTTTCATTTTTTAGTGGCGACGTTCTCTTATTTGAACGTACGTGGAATTAAATCCACAGCCCCGTAGTCAAGTTGTTTTTCCCGCCTTTTCTACACGTACAGTTATAGAATGTTCTGGAAATATTTAAAGCGAACTGGATTGGCTGACGTCATTTCTTGGAAGCTCCGCCTTTCCAGAAGCTATAAAAGGTCTCGCAAAAGGAATATCGGAGCTTTTTCTTAAATGTCACGATGCAGTAAACTTCATACAAAAAGTTATTAGTAATTCTTTTTATTTACTCCGGATATTTGATTTTGTAACTGCTATGTCTACTGAATAATAATAAATGGATTCTGTTTTTTTAAAACTTATCGTGTGATAATTTAAGCTACGACTAAAGCGGTACATCACATATATATATATTGATATCTTTATAATCGCTCTGTAAGCGAATGAAGTTTTGCTAGAAATAAGAAGTTGTGAGAGAAGAAAAAGGGGTAAAGCATTTCTTGCTTTTTGATTGTCTATTTTCAACAATCTCCTTTTTAAAATCTTTTCATTTGAAGTTATGATTCAAATGAAAGCGTTCAACGTAATAAGTAACAAGCTTAAATACGCAAAGAAATTATTACTGAGTGAAGTTTCTTCAGAGTTCAGTTCAACTTTGTCAAAGTGGTTTTATGGTGCTGAACACAACCGAAAGTGCAGTGCTTGACATTGAATATGGAGTGCCTGGTCAAAAGATGAAAGATCTCTTCCACGTCCAAACACTCTAATCGTAGTCAAGCACTTCAATTGTAACAGCAGTGCTTTGATAAAGATGGACTGAACTCTAATGAACTGAAGTTAGTAATAATTTTTTGCTGATTTAGAGTTAATTATTACGTTGGATTCTTCATTTGTTTACTGTTAAACTTCACAAAGCTAATTTTCTGAAGTATAATTCATGTACTTGGCGCATTATTTTGTCTTTTAACATATATCATTGCGTTTTATAAGCTTTATTCTTTTTTACAGTATTTCTGCGTTGCGAAATATAACAGGTTCAATATAAGGTAATAATAACAGATTTTCAGGTAGTAATATAACAGCTTTTTCAGACTAATGAAGGCTGTGAGGGTGATCATACATTATTTATTAGAAAGTTCAGAATTGTACAGAGTTTAGAATTGTACGTTATATTAATGTCCATGGAAAGTGTTCTTGTGATATATGAAAATATTCCAAGTAAAATATATTGGTACTGTAACCTCGAGTTTAAATTGTGAAAGGAACTATTTACAACAAACGATTCCTCACAGGAGATCATTACAAAACATGTACAAGTAATGTAGGAAGTCGTTTTAGGCCAATTGCAGATAAAAGTATCACAATGATGTGATCTTAATTTTCTGTCTACCACAACCTTCAAGACAATATTTTTTCAAAAGTAAAACATATAAAAAGTCCAGTTGTACAAAAATGAAATATTACACTTTTCGTACCGAAAAATGTAGGGTTTCAAAATGATTAACGGCGCAAATTCTGTGATGTCCCTTTCCCTTCTGATTTCAGAGTTTTACCAGGGAATACTATACATACGTATTTACTTGTGAGTTTTCGAATTCAAAACTTACTTTTCCTTCATACTTAGTTTTCTTTGGTGCAAATCACAGCACATAACCGGATGCTACAGTATTACCTACAGATGTTTGTAGGCGAGTTCGAATTGATATTCTGTTTTAAAATCAGCATACATTTCGTTCTTTCTCCAAGAACACCAAATGCAGAATTCGCTTGACGGTATCATCACGATAAGAAATTCCTGCTTACAAAGTATTTTCACTATTAAGAAATTTAAAAAAGTCTCACATTTAGTTATTACATTATGCGATATGCTTCAAGTAAGTCGATTAGCATTCCATGCAGTGATATCGCACTTTTTTTTATAAATAATTTATTCAGGTCTTTCTTATAAAACGTCCTTTTTTTTAAAAAAAAAAAATTTATGTGGAAGGGTATTATTTAAACTAACCAATTATTTATAATTTCAGCCTTTACTGTAACTTCTCCTTTCCGTTTCCTCACCAGAATGTAAATGAGTTAGATAATATTTAAGCTTAGGTTTTTGGATTTCAAGAGCAGAGCGTGTTTCTAGCCCGAACATGCACGCTACCTTTAGTTCCTGCCAGTTCTGATAAGTTGTAATTATTCGGCTTTACGTTATTCCACTGCTGACAATTTGATTTTGACGCTGCGGTTAGAGTGACTCAACTTTGAGTATATTTGAACTGTATAGGCTTTGATTACTAATCCACGTTTCAAACTGAACTTGACTATGCCTTTAGTTGCATCACTATGAGCTGTGGTTGATTTTATTAGCACAAGAAAGGGCATTTTCATTCTAGATTCTGTTTGAATAAAGAAGTGTTCCCTGATTTGCAGATACTTTCAGATATAGCGATAATTCGTTTCGCGTAGGGGTTTCGGACAAATTAGTTTTTGCTAAATCAAGTAAAACCCCATATATACATAAATCATGTAATAATGATATTCGCTATTTTAATGCTAATGTCTGATTGTGTAAATTCATGAAACCTAGACATGTTTTTAATAGGATGTATGTTTGAAGGGATATTCTGTGTGTTATGTGACTTATTTCACTTGTCTGATGGTAACATCAGAACAAGTCCATGAAATTCATCGTGGCAAGGCCCCTGTCAATGGCAAGAGTTCATCGTCTGTACTGTCATCTGTACAGACGATGAACTGTACAGTGCTCAAGAGCCTGGAGCACTATACAGATGACAGTACGACTTCTCTCAGTTTCGCATCCAATCTTGATGGAGAGCAGCCCGGGGGAGGAATCCGAGGGTCCCCCACCCCTCTTCTCTAACCACCAACCTCTCGAGAGAACTTTCGGTTCGACACATATTTAAAGTGCGCCCATTCTGCAGAGACACAAACTTTGATGCCGCCTCCATGATTCGAACACGGGCCTTTTGGAACCGCAGTAGGCTCCCCTAACCTCTCTGCCGATTCTTTTGTTTTTACACAATTAAAAGCGGTAAGAATCCCTTTATTTTTTCAATGGATTATCGAGAAATTTCTGATTATTTCTTAACCGATGTAAACCAATGTGTTGAAATCATTAGTAATACATAATTTGAGAATAAGTCATTCATTCTGAAAGGCAATTATGAATAAAATATATAAACTTTTAATTTATACGAGAATAAAAATCAAGTCATTTTCTCTTAAGGAAATGTGTATTTCTGAAGAACTTTTTAAACATAAATTTTATAATTCAAAGCAAATGCTATGTCCCTGAGAGCTAATTACATTTATATAACCACTTTGATATAAAAATTTATGAAAATATTACAAAAAGTGTTGTTTTGTAAAAAGCTTTCATCTCTTAATGCAGATAAATCTTTGGTATTGTAAGATAGATTTTCAGAAACTACGCAGTTACCAGAAAACAGCGATCACGTTACGCATTCATGGTATGTTATGAAGCCAAATACATCTAACATATTATTACAAAGTAGTATTATACATTATCTATCATTAGAAAATAGTTTTACTCACTATCTTTGGATCCCAGAAATAACTGTAGTGGGGATCGGTGAAGAATGACAGTACAGCTTCTGCCAGAATCATACTATACGAAATGGTTTCTAAAATGAATAGGTTTGGATCCACCCATTCACCCAGATCCATCTGCTAATATAAGAGAAATCATCTTATTAGGCTTAATTAATTCAGTTTTATCAAATTCCTGTGAAAGGAAAATAAAGCTTATCGAAAGATAAGATTTCTTCTTGCATAATTTAATATAACTCTGTGCTATAAACCGATACATACAAATATAAATGAAATGCGAAATTCCTCAGTATCAATTTTGTTAGCTCAATTATTGTTTAGCATTTCATCACGTATAGATTTTTGATATCGTTGTTACCACACGCATAAGAATTTTAGGTGTGTCATTCTGCTTTTAAATCTGTCCTAAATGTATATGAATAGATTCGAATGGTCTAAAATAAGGATCGACAGCCTCTTTTACTAGGAGGCAATATTTCAGAAATGCGGGAGTTCGGCCGGCCCAGCGGGCGCAGTTTCGTGGCTACAATAATAAAAAAAAAAAAAATCTGATGTGTGCACCACATGACTTCCTTGCACCGAATATTAAATTATACTCATTTTTTCTTGCATTTCATTTAAACTTATTGGATTGAATTAAATCTACTTCGTGGATAGTGCATAAACCCGCTAGGTTCACTTGACCGCGTTACATTTCGTCCATATTATAACTCAGAATGCATATAAATTTATATCATTTGAAGAATTATAGAATCGTTGCCACATGTTCTATTCAAATACTATAATAAATCTGATAAAACAATGTATAAAAGAAATTAATCAAACACACACACACACACACAAAAAAAAAAAAAAAAAAAAAAAAAGTATTTCACAGACGATTCAGTATTTCTCATTCTATTAATTCAGTTCTCACTTCGCGACAAGGCAAAAATACATAAAAACTCAAAATATCTGTATTAAAAATTACGAAGTAAATCTTAAACACTTATTTCCTCGAATAAATTCCAGAATGGATTCAGCATGATTTAATTCGGCAATAATAAAAGAAGGCGTTATCTTTGTTGTTGCGAAGCTTAGTTTCTCTAGATTGGCAACAAATCCGCTATTTTGCCAAGTTTAAAATGTAAACAAAGTCCGCCATCACAAAATTCATTAGGCTTAGTGGCACTTAAACAACTTTTAAATTGTTGATAACTCCACAAATATTGCATGCAAATTTACTAAAGGCATAAAACCCTTAACCGGAACATAAGAACAATATACACTCATGTCCATAAATTAAGGATAATTCGGAGTCACGCGGAAATCGAACTCTAAAATAAATATATCACCTGTAAAATCACTACACACATCTTCAAGAATTATATGCAAATTTCAGGAAGTAACCAGATGACACCGATGTTACGTCACAATGACGAGAGTGTAAGAGAGTGATATATAAGGAACACACGCAAAGAAGTAAAATTGTTCGCAGGCGTTTTATAAGCATTTTAGTGCAATAACCGAATAGTTATGACACAAAGGACGCATTTGGATGATTTTTTACGTGGTAGAATTATCGGCCGTCTGGAATGTGGGCGTACCCAACAGAAGTATCAGACCAACTTGGAATTGCCCAGAGTGTCATCTCCAGGCTTTGACAACAATTCCAAGATGATGGTAATGTGAGTAGACGTTATAGCACAAGTCGCCTCAGAGTTACAACGCCGAATGAGGGCCGGTATTTGGCAGTTACTGCCAAAAGAAACAGGCGGAGCACAGCCTCAGACCTGTCTCGTCAGCTCTCTTCAGCCAATGGTACGACAATTTCAAGCATGCATTGTGGACACCGCTACAGTGGGCTTGTGTGATGTTTTCCGACGAGTCCAGGTTTAGCTTGCAGTCTGATTCTCGCCCGACTTTCATATGGAGAACTCCAGATACCCGTTACCACCAAGAAAACATCATTGAACGACACCGTTACGGTGGTGCAGGAGTGCTCGTTTGGGGTGGAATTATTCTGGGTTCCAGAACAGACCTGCATGTTCAAATTGGAACCATGACAAGCCAAATCTATCGGAACGTCATTCTGGAAGAACATGTAAGTTTGTTTCGGGGCGACATGGGCGCACAATTTGTGTTTATGGATGACAACGCCCGTCCTCACCGTGCAAACATCGTAAGCGAATGCCTTCAATCGGAGGATATCACCCGTATGGACTAGCCAGCATTCTCACCGGACTTGAATCCAGTAGAGGACGTGTGGAACATGTTTGGCCGACGAGTTGCAGGCCGTCAACCTCCTCCTACATGTCTACCGGAACTTCGGAGAGCACTGCTTTTTGAGTGGTGTAATATCCCCCAAGATCAGATCGATAATTTGATACTCAGCATGCCTAGGCGTTGTACGGACTGTATTGCATCGTCTGGGAGAAATACAATGTATTAACAATCATACCAACCATGTAATATTAATTTTTTGTAAATAGGTTTTTTTTGTAATTTGCTCCAGGGAGAAAAAATCGCTAATTTTTTTAATAATATCAAACATATAGCATATTTTTTTGGTCTTTAACTTTTGTTTAATAAATAAGCTTTACAAATAAGTCGAATTTGTTTTGCTTCTAACTCTTCCTTTGCCTGATTTTGCATTATCCTTAATTTATGGACATGAGTGTAATTCAATCATTTTTAAAGCAAAAAATTCACAACTTACAAACATATAAGAATAAAGAAACTGAGCTCACTGAGCTGAGTAACAGAGTGGATATATATATAGGTATATGTATATGCTTTTGGTGCGGCCGATTGCAGCCAAAATACGAGTTGCACATCTACATGTTATAGCAATCCTATGTACAAAATGTCAACGTTCTGAGGCTACTCGTTTTTGAGTTATACAAGATACGTATGTACGTGCATACCTACGCACAGACGCCACGAAAAATGCACTTCAGAATTCATTTTAAATCAGTTTTATAATTTTTTTTGGGGAAAAGAGTCCTTTATTCTGTCCTTACTAGCAGATGTTACGCAAAAACATCATTAAATTGCATTGGATAGCAGTCAAAATCGGTATTTTCTTTGAAATATGATACCCGAAATTTTTAGCGATTACAATATTTCCTTTTTATTTCGCACGAAGAAATAAAAAATATAGAAACAAAAATCTGAAAGGTTTCAGGTTTTAAATTATGTTCAAAGGAGCGTTTTTAACATATTTTGTGTTATTTTTATTTATTAAATATCATGTTCCATAAACCATAAAACTTAACTTCACTTATACCACAAAATTCAGTTCAAAAGCAATATCACAAAATAAAAATGAGCTTATCTTTAGAATTTCTGATACATAATCTACCGCGCTGCAGATAATTTATCTATTTTTTTCCCCTGTACAACATTGCCAATGCTCGCTTTGAAATCGTTGAGTTTCCTAATCAAAAATTTGTTAACGTTTTACAAAATATGAAATCGGTAATAAAACAAATTCCAAATTTCAAATTTGGGCTTCCAGATGCCCATATTAATGCGGAGACGTACGTCATTCAAAATTCGATGGATCTAGATACCGTTGTTTTATCACAATGTGAGAAACATACATGTATTCATGCAGATCCTTCATTATTCAATTTCTTTAAATATAATACAGGGCGATAATATTTGGTGGCAACAATTTGCAAAGTGAAACATCGCTTGTAGTGAATTGACGCAAAATGCCAAAACGAAATTAATAGTCCTTCAGGGCAAATTACCTCTTTGGATTAATAAATAATAAACAAAAATGAATGTATAATAATAATAATAAATATCAGATAAAAGTAATAAAAATTAAAATATGTTACGACAACAATAATGATAATGAGAAGAAGAAATATACAGTTATATCAAAACAGAGTTAATTCACATTGATGGTAAATTTGCAATATTTTAACAATTGTTTTACTGTCGCTTAAACGTTTATGAAAAAATACACATAAAAAAATTAACGACAGACTGTATAGTACATGTGCTCCAAACGAGCGCTTAGTTTAGATGCGTAAGACTGGTTCCTAATACACTCATGTCCATAAATTAAGGATAATTCGGAGTCACGCGGAAATCGAACTCTAAAATAAATATATCACCTGTAAAATCACTACACACATCTTCAAGAATCATATGCAAATTTCAGGAAGTAACAAGATGACGCCGATGGTACGTCACAATGACGAGAGTGTAAGAGAGTGATATATAAGGAATACAGGCAAAGAAGTAAAAATGTTCGCAGGCGCTTTATAAGCATTTTAGTGCAATAACCGAATAGTTATGACACAAAGGACGCATTTGGATGATTTTTTACGTGGTAGAATTATCGGCCGTCTGGAATGTGGGCGTACCCAACAGGAAGTATCAGACGAACTTGGAATTGCCCAGAATGTCATCTCCAGGCTTTGGCAACGATTCCAAGATAATGGTAATGTGAGTAGACGTTACAGAACAGGTCGCCCCAGAGTTACAACACCGAATGAGGACCGGTATTTGGCAGTTACTGCCAAAAGAAACAGGCGGAGCACAGCCTCAGACCTGTCTCGTCAGCTCTCTTCAGCCACTGTTACGACAATTTCAAGGCAGACCGTGTACAGACGCTTAGGGCAGATTGATCTATATGCTCGTAGACCAGTCAGATGAGTTCCACTTACTGCAACTCACTGTCGCCTGCAGTTAGCGTGGAGTAGAGAGCATGCATTGTGGACACCGCAACAGTGGGCTTGTGTGATGTTTTCCGACGAGTCCAGGTTTAGCTTGCAGTCTGATTCTCGCCCGACTTTCATACGGAGAGCTCCAGGTACCCGTTACCACCAAGAAAACATCATTGAACGACACCGTTACGGTGGTACAGGAGTGCTCGTTTGGGGTGGAATTATTCTGGGTTCCAGAACAGACCTTTATGTTCAAATTGGAACCATGACAAGCCAAATCTATCGGGACGTCATTCTGGAACAACATGTACGTTTGTTTCGGGGCGCCATGGGCGCACAATTTGTGTTTATGGATGACAACGCCCGTCCTCACCGTGCAAACATCGTAAGCGAATGCCTTCAATCGGAGGATATCACCCGTATGGACTAGCCAGCATTCTCACCGGAACTTGAATCCAGTAGAGCACGTGTGGAACATGCTTGACCGACGAGTTGCAGCCCGTCAACCTCCTCCTACATGTCTACCGGAACTTTGGAGAGCATTACTTTTTGAGTGGTGTAATATCCCCTAAGATCAGATCAATAATTTGATACTCAGCATGCCTAGGCGTTGTGCGGACTGTATTGCATCGTCTGGGAGACATACAATGTATTAACAATCATACCAACCATGTAATATTGGTTTTTTTGTAAATAGGGTTTTTTTTTTTTTTTTTTTTTTTTTTTTTTTTTGTAATTTGCTCCAGGGAGAAAAAATTGCTAATTTTTTTAATAATATCAAACATATAGCATCTTTTTTTGCTCTTTACCTTTTGTTTAATAAATAAGCTTTACAAATAAGTCAAATTTGTTTTGCTTCTAACTCTTCCTTTGCCTGATTTTGCATTATCCTTAATTTATGTACATGAGTGTATTTTTACATATTGTGTAAAAAAAAATTTTTTTGACATCCACCGTTGAAAAATCAGTCCACTGTAATCTGGTAAAGGTACACCCAAAATCGGAGAATTTATTATTGGCACGAGAAGAAGTTGAAGCACCTTGATTTGTTGGAAAACTAACAATTTCAGTTGATTTCATTGGCTTATTATTTTCATAATATCTCTTGTTACATTCTTTCCTTTTTAAAGCTAAACTTTATTAACTTCTTTCATTAAATCTTTCTTTAATTTTTATGCTTGTTTCTTGCGATATATTCTTAGCACAACTTTATATCTTTTGGACATTTTATATTTATTTTTGTACAAACAAAATCAATACGTTTCTACCACGACTGCTCGCCGTCGACTCCAACGTAGAACTAAAACTCGTGCACGTGAACTTGTGATGTCATCAAAATTTTACGTATTTTTGCCTAACTTTGAGACTCTACTGTGGCTCAAACTCAATTAAGATTTTCATTTTTTTGTGTGTGTGTTTTGTAAGGGTCTCCTTTAGCCATCAAATAAGCCGTAAATGAAAGCTGTACCTTTTGGAGTTATTGAGATATAAGTGTTCTATTAAGACTTGTTTTGCGTCTTAAATATTTTTTGTCCCTGAGATCGTCATTGAGGAACGTAGTGCTGTGTTAAAAGTGTTGCTAGTCAAGCAAGAAAGCATGTAACCTTTTGTTGTTTTGCAAGAGAAATAAGTTAACTCTAAAAAAAAAAAAAAAAAAAAAAAAAAAAAAAAAAAAAAAAAAAAGCTGAAATGAAATTATTTTCTTTGTACCAATCATTGCAAAAGCACTGCTATCGTATGTTTTCGCTGTTTTTACTTCCTTGTACGAAGTAAAAAGGAAGTATTGTAATCGCGAAAAGTTTCAGGCAGCATATTTCAACGAAAATATCCATTTTGACCGCTTTCGAATGCAATTTAACGATGTTTTTGCGTGATATCTGTACGTAAGGACAGAATAAAAGACTCTTTTCCTCCAAAAAAATTATAAAACTGCTTTAAAATGAATTCTGAAGAGAATTTTTCCTGGCGTCTGTACGAACGTATGTACGTACGTACGTATCTCGTGTAACTCAAAAACGAGTAGCCTCAGAACGTTGAAATTTTGTATATGTGCACCTCGTATCTTGGTTGCAATCGGCCGCGCCAAACATATATAAATATATTTATATATATATATATCCACTCTGTTACCCGGCTCAGTAATCACAGTTTCTTTACTCTTATATGTTTGTAAATTGTACATTTTTTGTTTGCTTTAAAAATGATTGAATTATGTTGTTCTTATGTTCTGGTTAAGGGTTCTATGCCTTTAGTAAATCTGTACGCAATATTTTTAGAATTTATCAACAATTTTAAAGTTGTTTAAGTGTCGCTAAGCCTAATAATTTTTCTGATGGCGGGCATTGCTTGTTTGCATTTGAAACAGCAGAGTAGTGGGTTTGTTGCCAATCTAGAGAAACGTAGCTTCGCAACAACAAAAATAATGCCGTCATTTATTATTGCGAATTAAATCATGCTTAATCCTTTCTGGAATTTTTTCGAGGAAATAAGTGTTTAACATTTACTTCGTAATTTTTAATACAGATATTTTGAGTTTTTGAGTATTTTTGCCTTGTCGCGAAGTGAGAACTGAATTAATTGAACGAGAAATACTCAATCGTCTGTGAAAAACTGTTTCTTTTTTGTTTTGTTTGCTTAATTTCTTTTATACATCGGTCTAGCTTTATTATAGTATTTGAATAGAACATGTGGCAACGATTAGATAATTCTTTAAATGATATAAATTTTGTGCATTCTGAGTTATAATATGAACGAAATATAATACTATTAAGTGAACCTAGCGCCAGAGTGTCGCTATGGTAAAAAAATCGAGTGAATTTTAAAGAATGCATTTATTCTATTGTGGTTTATGCGCTATCGGCGAAGTAGATTTAATTGAATCCAATAATTTTAAACGAAATGCAAGAAAAAAGGCGTATAATTTAATATTCCGTACAAGGAAGTCATGTGGTGTACACATCAGATTTTTTAATTTGAAAAGAAGAATGCGCACTCTGTTTATAATTTGAAATACAAGCTCATGAAATGGCAACTTTATGGACAAGCAAAGGTTCTAATGTAAAGCTCGGCACGCCTTGGAAAAGTATACGAGAAGGGGACAGGAAAGAGTTCGCTGTATATAGAATCAGATCTTTCTAGCAGTCTAAAATTGATTCATTTAGTCACGTAAAATTTGCTATCTAAATGTCACTAAAATTCAGTTTTTGCGAAACGTTTAATTGTATAATTCGTACAATTGTTATAATGGCGAGATAAAATAAGAATTTTACTAAAATTATTCATTGCAAGTATGAATATTTGTTGGCTAAGTATCTAAAATTTAGAATTTAGGTATTTGAACGGCGGTCACTTTAAAATTGCTTATCAGGATCTTGGAGCCACGTTGCCAATTGCTGGTCTAAATGATTGCTGACTTACAGACCCGAGGAAAGTTAATAAATTTTGCTGTTGTTGTTGATAAAGATTCTGGCCTCCTTCCCATGCTTGCAAAATTTCGCACTTTTCCCGGAAAATGCACAATGCACATACATTGAGTGAATTGGTAATGCAAGATGAGGTTCCTCATCACATATAAGTGTGAACTCTCTTTCGTGAGCGAGTTTATAACTTCGCTTGAATGCCAACTATGCTCTCATTAACTTGCGTTACATTTAAAAACTTTAAATTCAAGATTATCTATATCACATTGAAAAATGTAAAAAAAGGAAACTTTCCAAATAATATTTTGAATTTCTTATGAGTGTGATTTTACATTTGGGCTCGTGATGTTTAATCAGCAAAAAAACAAGCATCAAAACTACAAAAAGCGTTTTCAAAGATAATTTGAAATGAATGTGACCTGTGTTTCTTAATGGGACATATTATCAACCTTAGCTGGGTACAACATATTGTGCAGCATTTTACTTATTTTATTTTGGTCTCGAATTTAAAGAAGTTGGCCACGAATGTACCACTCCAATTTTTTAAAAGAATTTCTCTTTGGTAAATATGTTATAAGAAGGAAAATGGAAAATACTAATTTCCTAAATCGTTTTGATCTTCTAAGCAATTTTCTCGAATAACGTGCGTTTATATACAATTTTTTTAATAAATACTTCAACTTTTGAACAGTATTACCAGCTGTGATAAATTAGTTATCGAAACCCTAGTAACTGTTAGTTCACTTAGAATTAGAGGTATTGATATCTGCTTTGCTTATGTGCGCGCTCATTATCGTTTCTACGGAAATGAAAGAGCTGATTTCTTAGCTAAAGATGCCTTAAATTTACCCATTGATATCAACATTAGCATTCCAAAGAGTTATTGGAAGTCCTTTCATTATAAAAAGCTTTTAGCTATGTGGAATGAGGAATACATTTCATCTTGTAATGCTGAAGTCACCAAAACGTTCCTTCCTTCTATTTACCATAGACTGAATTCCGAGTCTTTCCTCTCGTTAAATTTTAAAGAGACTCAGTTTTTATCTGGTCACGGTAAATTTGCAAGTTACCTGTTTCGTTTTAATCTACAATCAAACAATTTATGTGAATGTTCAAAAAAGAGTTCCTCAGGATGTGGAACATTTGATTTTCTCGTGCCCTACATTTGATGGCCCTAGATTATGCTTACAGAACGATTTGAGAATGTTCGGAGGAACTTGGCCAGTGAACTTATCTGTTTTCGTGAAGTCCAGACTGCTGTTCTCTGCTTTTGTTCGCTTTATTTATGCATGTAACTTTTAATGTTTTAGTTAAGTTACTTCGGTAAACCCCATGTTGTACATATGTGGTGCACGGGGAGTCTGTATGTTCTCAAAGAAAAAAAAATTATTATTTTAAATACTAAATTTTTAACAATGTAAACTTTATGACGATAATTAAATGGAACAGGTAAACATAAAAAAATTTTAAAAAATTTAATACTTATTTTCAATCCCCTCCCACCCCCTAATTCTGGAACAACTAAAAAGGCTGCTCGTGTGAATTCAGTTTGGTAAATAACATTTAAACTGTTTTTTGTAATGTTTCTTTTTGAATTATTAGCATTATACTTTTCTAATTATTGTGCGCTTAATTTTAAAACCTTTATTATCATTACGAGCTTGGACTTTAAATTGAAAACGCTGAGTTTTAGAAAACCACTTGCATGTACCGACGCAGTTTGTTGTACATTTTCTCTTTCATTCAGGAACTTTTCCAAAGTGATTTCACAGCTCTAAATTAATTCTGACAATGTTTAATGATAATTACCGAAAGGTTGTAATTACCTAAAAAGACTTGGGAGCATTTTATTCTTTAAGGATAAATTTTAATGATTAAGGATTATTATATTTTAACACTTGTAATCATGTAAAGTGTACATTGCTAAACTAATTTTCCCTTTTGAATTGATGCTGTAGGATTTTTTTATTTCAGTTTTGCTTATGATTAGTTAATATTCTGGTTTCAATTACCATTACTACATAAAGCAAAGGTGATCCTAAAGCATCACAGATGGCATACAAACTCCAGAAAGTGGCCAAGATATAAGAATTTAGCTTGCCTTGACGTCGTTGCTGCAACTGAAGAAATAATGCCAAAACCTGAAAAAAAAAATGTTTTTATATATATTACTTTGATGGCGATTATAACTCTGTTTCACTTTTCAGTAAGAAAAAAACAATTCTATGGATGTCAAGAAAGATTTTTTAAATTGAGTTTTCATTGCTTTAGATAATAATGCTTTCAAAAATCTCTAATTTGACAGAGCAAGATTTAAAGCTTCCTAATATACCACGGTTTTAGAATAAATGAGTATTTATATCTCATTATGTTTACCAGTTATTAATTATAAAATGATCAGAAGACTCTTGATTATAAGATGTAATAGAATTTATAGAAAATCTGTTCCACTTTTCGTATAATACGAACAAATTCTTCTATTTACATTTTATTAAATACGAAGCTACATGAAGAAAAGAAAGCAGTAGAACTCGGGAAATATGAGAAACATATCTCACTTCTCATTCAGTGTTTGCTTTTTAATTGTTTTCAGAGAAAACACTACGTAGTCCACAGTTTTGTACGTTCGGTTACATTGTTGGGTGTAACTCAATCATGAATCACAAATGGGTAATCATAAATTAGATCTGATTATTTAATTACGTCAAAGCATAAAACTACTCATCTGTGAAAGGGTGTCTTGGCGGAAAGAAACTAGCTCGTGTTTACGTTACACATGGTGAAAAACACTGACCTGTATGGTGACCGTGTAAGGATTCTAAGTTTTACTAACGTTTATTTTATTTTAAATCTTTACTATCACTTCTTATTTTCTACTTCCGGTCAGAATTAAAAGCTTTAACTTATTTATGCAAATTGTCTTGCTAATGCCAAGTACTTAAGTTGTGGCTTTTTGCCAAGCAAGAGAGAGGAAGGAGTTATAGGAAGCAAGCCGCTTGCCACTGTAGTTTTTACGAGTTTTCACTCGGTTGCTGGTTGCCGTCAAGGCCAGAGGTTTAGCCCTCTTGATAATTGCAGACGTATCGTAGTTTTAGCAGCTCGGCGTACTAGATACGTACCTTTCTTTAAATAAAGGCCAATCTTAGTGCGAGGCACTTGTATACTAATTCAAAGTTAGTTTTTAGTTAGAGTTTTAGTTAGTAGTTTTTATATTCTTACGTTCAGACCACGAGTGGTTGGTCTCTGTATCCCGAAGTTCGGGAATACCTGTAAAGATGGAAAATAAAGGGTTTCGTATACCCTTCCTGCTTGTGTTGTCTATTTCACACCTTCCTGAACATAGCTTGAGTAAGCTCCCTGTTCTTATTCAGGACTATTCATGTTCCCAAAGCAAATCAAGAGGAATACAAGTCCTGATAACCGGAGCTAGAAAACCCCTCTCAGATAGCCCATTTTTTCCCCATATTCCAAAAATTGTGTTCTTTAGTTACTTACTTACAACGGCGGGTTTCGTTAAAATACGGACTTTTTTTTACTTGATATTTTAATCAAATCAAAGCAAAGCACGCAGGAGATATCTTCCAAGACAGGAAAAAACTATCTACTATTCAAATTACGTATAGGAAACAGCAAAAATACCCATGCAGACAGCTAATTTACCTGGTTAGTCATCTTGAAATAGTAATGTCTAACGCTCTTATCTACTCTGTCGCTCAAAAACTCTGCGCTGTTAAATTTTACTACATTTTAAACTGCTTAAAATGTCATTATATTTGTTGAGCATGTATACGAGTTAGTTTCATAAGGAAAAGTCAGTTGATGAAAATACGTGCATTTAGCATGAAATCTTATTTCGGATTAAAAACAAGAATTTAAACACAATATCTGCTCTTTATTCCCCCGACGTTTTCATCGTCGGGGATTTAGAAATTTCTGATTTATGGCAATAGAATAAAATGTACGCGCAGACGGGAAAGTGCATTGTAAGTAAAAATAATCCTAACATAAACACAGTAAGTAAAATAATAAACATAATAAGCAAAAAGAATATAACTGAAATTAATAACTTCAACTTTCTTTGAAATGCATTACACATTAATAATATTAGTATATCAATTTACATATATTTTTCAATATTCTTTGTCCTTCATTTAAGCTCTTTCCGCATAGAAATGATATACGCCTCGTTATTTTCTTCTTTCAGTATTTAAGAGGTAAAACTACACATAAAAACGGAGAGAAATATACGCGAGTAAATGCAATATTTGAATTCCATTGCTTCTTCCCGTCTCAATCAAGCAAGCTTCTTTCAGTGACAGCACATGGACAGTAATATTGCAATTATTACAGAAGACATTGTTGTTGATTTATTATTATCGTTTAAGCTTGCACAGAGGTCTTTCAGGAGGAAAACTAACGCAAATAAATTTATTGCAAGTTGAGTTGCATATAAAAATTTGAGTAAATTCAACATTTAGGATTAAAACATTAATTTACTTACGAACGTTCCAAGGCGAACAGAAACAGAAATGTAGTTGACCCTGGGAACAGGACGTATGAGCAAAGATTTGCTTGAAAGTAAAAGTATGCCTTCGGCCGCGGTACTTAAAATCAGAACGCAGCTTAGAGCCTGTAAGATAAGAAACATAAATATTATATTATTCGAATGCTTATACTATTGCATTTTTTCTTGTATATTTATATTTCTTCACGAATCCTTAAAAAAAGTTCCCTTTAAAGATAATTCTGTCTCATCAAGACCGCATAAACTTTGCAGGGCGAGATTATCAAGGAAAATAAAACAGCCTGAGGCGTATGGTTCCATTATGATAGAGCACCAGAACATTTCAACTGTTCTCTTCGTAACTGAATACTGTCATTGGATTGGGCAGATGGGGAGGTGTTCTGGCTGTGTATATGCCAGGGTTGGCCAAACTTCATGTCAGTAAGAGCCGCACGTTTGAATTTAAGAATGTTCGAGAGCCGCATCTAGATTTTCTAAAAGCCACAAGTTCATATTTACATCATTATAGAAGTAGTGGAGGAGGTTTTAAATAGAAAGAAATCCCTCATAACTTCGTAAAAAGAGCCTAAACTAATTAATTAATTCTTTTTGGACACTGAATAGTTTTAGTTTACCATATTTCATACATATATTTTATATGTACGAGCCGCACAAATTGCCTGCGAGAGCCATATCAGACTCGCGAGCCGCAGTTTTGGCCAGCCCTGGTATATGCCATGATCGCTAGACTCTATACCTTTAGATTTCGTTTTATAGGACCATCTGAATGAACTGGTATATCAAACCCATTAATACCCAGAAAGACACTTAATTATTCATCTTCATGTTACATTCTATTTTGTCATCTCCACGCAGCTAGATCGTGTATTAGTCATTCCATGAACGTGTTATCCTAGTCTTGTTGTTCACGGTGGTCACGTTGAACATCTTCTCGTCTAAGCGTAATGTTATATCCACGTATCAATATTCATGCTTCCAAAAAATCTTATTTCTTGAATACCGGATGTGATATCATACTTTTTCTTACGCAATTTTCCTTCAAAACTGTGGATCTTAGATTCGCACAGGTATTGTTCTAGGATCATTTTTTATGTACTGCGTGAAAGGAATCTCGCCCTGCAAATTCATGCGTTCTTGACGGGACATGCATGGACATAGACAGGGCTTTCCAACTTGTTGCCTAGGGCCTTATGGGCTTTTAGGACCACCATCTTATAACCGCTGTGAACAGTGGCGTAACAGAAAGAAAATGCTGTACAACCGCGTTATGTACACTAAGAAAAGAGGGGGGGGATCATTCCATATCTCCTGTTCTACTGGTTCGATAGGCGAAATTCAAATTGCGTTTTTCATGTCTCGAAAGCGCGACTTAGGATATATATTAGATTTATATATAGCATTGTTCTAATATAGGCATTTTAACACAAAATCGGACTTTTCCTGAAACGACACGCCATTTTTTTCCATATTCCGATTCTACAATTTAAATAACGTACAGATATTAAATTTTGTAATTTTTGGTGAGAAATTTATGGAAAATTTGTCTTGGCTCATTTTTTTCAGTTTACGCCAAGAATAATTCACTTAAATAACTTCTTAATTTATAGCAACCTATTTTCTTTTCCTTTTTTTAATTGTACACGAGCGAAAAAAAGTCATCGTTCATACTTTCAAAAAATTTTAACAAAATGCGTAAACCCTATTTGGCGTTATTATTGCTTATAAAAAAATATGCCAAATTTCAAAATTCGTCAATATGTAAATTCACGTATACCTTAGGAAATTTCGAATAAAAAATTCTAATTTTTTGCAGGTATGCTTAGAAATACATCTATTTTGAAATGATGATAAAACTTTTACAGGTTATAATTCAAAAGTTTTTTTCGAAAAATTTATAAAAATTATATTTAAAAAAAAATGTAAAAGTAAATCATAAAAATGGGGGAATTTTATTTGGAATGAACCTAAATTTCGAAATGTGAAAGGAAGAATTAAATAAGTTGAATTAAAAAAAGAGATATTAATAAATATATCCCAAATTCAATTAGCATTGAGGAACTAAAATTTTGAAAGCTAATTTTGTAAAAACTAATCGTGCATTTTTTACAAAACTTGGCACTTTGGATTAATTTGAGTCATAGAATCGAAATATGGAAAAAAATTGGTATGTCATTCCAGAAAAAGTCCGATTTTGTCTCAAAATATTTATATTAGAACAATGCTATATATAAATCCAATACATATCCTAAGTTGCGCTTTCGAGACATGAAAAAAAGCAAGATGAATTTTATCAATCGGCGCAGTAGAACGGGAGATATAGAACTGTCTTTTTTTTTAGGCTACGGGGGGGGGGGGAACATTATATCTCCAGCGCGAGGAACTATGTATCGGAAATTTTAAAGATATGCTCATCTTAAAATTATTTTGCGACATTGCAGTTGAACTGAATTTTATGGCTTAAGTGCAAAGAACATGTTATTTAATAAATAAAGGTAACACACAAAACGTTAAAAAAAGCGCCCCTTGGGACTATTATTTTCGTTTTGCGGTTTTGCGTTGGCTCACTATAAATGTCCGTTTTCTTTTCAAACTGTTGCCACCAAATGTTAGAGCCCTGCATTATATTTGAAGAAATTAAATAATGAAAAATATGCATAAACGTCTGTATATTTCTCGCATTGTGATAAAACAACGGTCCATAGAGCCATCGAATTTTGAACTACGTAATCCTTTTGCGAATATGGGCATGTGGAAGACAAATTTGAAATTTGGAATTTGTTTTCTTATCGAATTCCTATTTTGTAAAACTTTAACGAATCTTTGATCAACAAACTCAAGGATTTCAAAGCGAGCGAGGGCAACGTTGTACAGAAAAAAACATTTTTATCTCCAGCGCGTGAGACTCTGTATCGGAAATTCTAAAGATATGCTCAATTTAAAACTATTTTGCGATGTATTTATTTGATGGTTGATTTGATGAAAATTTGATAGTTTAAGTGCGAAAAGCGTGATATTTGATAAATAAAGGTAACAGACAAAATGTTAAAGAAAACGCCCCTTTGGACGTAATTTAAAATCTGAAACCTTTCAGATTTTATTATTATTATTATTATTATTATATATTCTATATAAATGAACTTATTTTTTTTTTTGTATGTGTTTACCTAGTATACTGTCTGCCTGCGAATATGTAACCTAACCAGCTATTTACTCCTTTTTTCAAATAATATATATTAATAATAGCAATCAATGGTGCTACTTTGGTAGACGGTTGCACGGATTTTGGCGATTTTTTGGCGCTTTTCTTTTGGCGATTAATACAAATTATGGTAAACCCATTGCTGGATAAGTTATTTATGGTAACCGATACTTTGTCGTCATTTTATTTAAGAAATAATGTGTTTTATTGTGCATAAATTCCGTGTTTTAAATATTATTTATGGCTTCTAAATATTAAAAATCAATTTAATTTTGCATTTTTATTTGAAATAAAAATTTTATTGTTTATCATATTTTATGAAATTTTATGTTGTGGATGATGTAATCAATGACGTCACCTTACTTTAAAAGTAATTGGTTTCAATATGTATAAATTTAATCTAATGTTTTAAACATTATTTATGGCTGTTAAATACTAAAATACAATTTAATTTTGCATTTTTTTAAAAAATGATTTTATTATGTATGAATTTTTGAATAATTTTAATTCTAGGCGTGATGTAACAAGCTCTCTGATTGGTTAAAGAATATTTGCGCATTAACGAGCTGTAATCAGCTTCCTGATTGGTTACTGACAATTTGTGCATTTCCGTGCCGTTTTAAAATGTAATTCATATCTTCGAATTCCTTCAAAGATGTTATCTAAATTATGATTCCGATTTTTTTTGTGGTACTTATCAATAAACAACAGATTAAATGACTCAAAAAATGTAAGTACATATTTTTCTTTTATTTTATAATTGTATACTTCAAGTTTTGTTAAAAAAAATTAATACACTATTTTCAAAAATTGCTGAGATAATTATTGTCCGTATGTTTTAATGTCAATTATATTCTATATAACGTATTTTAAAGTATTTGAATTTAATAATATTCTAATTCTTTTAAATGTTGGTATGATGGTTTTTAATTCGATATTCAATTTCAGTAATATTTTAATCTAATTAAACGTTGGCACAATGTTTTTATAGCGGTGTTTTTATTCTCTTCTTTGCTATATGAAAGTAATAATAGCCTTACTTTAGTACTTTATACTCATAGTAAATGTATTTATTTACACTTGTCTGCCATCTTAAAATCGAAATTTTCAACAAAAAATTAATCCATTACTTTTAACGATATTTATTTTTTTTTTTTTTTAAGTTTCGAATACTATACTATGCGTAAAAGCAGCGTTTTTCAAGATGGCTGACGTTTGTAAAAATCGCGCCAACAATTGCGCCAACGTAAATCGCCAAAAATACGTGCAACCGTCTACCATAGCAATAAGGAACTTAAGATTGATGCAGATTTCATATAAAACTGAAGATACAATTTTATCTAAATTCCCAGGTGGTCTGGAGGTAATTTCTTTAATTCTGTATTTTACATATTTCCGATTAATTAAGCTATACATAGTATGCTCCTTTTTTATTTAAATTTATTTATTTTTACCAGTACATACCTCGGTAAAAGAAAATCTCATTTAGGAAAAAGCTAACTCCGAAAAAGTGATGCTTGTTTAAGACCAATTGATGTCCTAAGTTCAGAAAAAACCCTAGGCCCCAATTTTCACTCTTCTTAAACTATACTGGTCTAAAAATAGAAAAGAAAAGAGAAGGAAATTTCACATTTTTTCCAGGGAGAAAATTCTGTCGTGCTCTTTCGATCTTGCTGCCATAAGAAAATGCTTGTATTTGTAAATAATCACTCCAGTCCTCGAGGAAAAAAAGAATAAAAAATCAATATCGTTCAAAAAGTCGGGTTTAGGATTTTTTTTCTTCTTTTTCACTTTTTTCTTGCAGCATTGTAAATCATAGGGACTGGGGGCTTAGATTTTTTTTATGCATAAAAATCTAGTTACGTCACTGTGGCACTGTGGAAGCTGGAGAATGATTTTTATTGGATACAATTGATCACGTAAATAAACTGACCGTGTATGACCTTGTTTTATCAAGGTCAAAAGAAACTAATAAGTTTTATTCCGAAGAATGACAGCAATTTTAAAGAATGACATTATTCTAAAAAATAACAGAAGAAATTAAAATGAAACTGTTGACAGTCTTACATCTACAGCACCAATTTAATTCACTCTGACACGCTTTCTGAAAGATTACACAATAATGACTCTTATTTTACAGATTTTTAAAATTAATTTTGAGATTTCAGGGAGCATTAATTCTATTTTCGTGCATTTAACATTCCGTTCTCATTCGCAATCGAACTTGCTTGCCAATAGCTAAGGGCCCGATTTGCGAAATCGAAGGCCGAAAAGAAAACTTACTCCTCTCCTAGTTATTTTCAGTATAATAGATAACGCTCATGCGAAATGTATAAATTAGTTCAGGAAATAACCCAATAATTTACTGTTTTTCATAAAATCTGTATATTTTTAACCCAAAGGGGCGTTATTATTATTTTTAACCCAGAAGGGCTATTAATCTCGAAACGGAAACGGAAATCACTATAAACGGCTGTATCACTTTTCAGTTTGTTGTCACCAAATATTATTGTCGTATATTATTTTAAAAGTAATTAAATAAAGGAAAATGTGCATGAATGCATGCATGTTTTTCGTATTGTAAAAAAACAACGGTATTTAGAGCCATCAAATTTTGAATAACGTAGTCCTGCACCCGAACATGGCCACTAGCAAGCCCGAAATTTTGAATTTCGAATTTGTTTTATTAGCTATTTCATATTTTTAAAAAATTTTGCGAATTTTCGATTAAACAATTCAACGATTTCAAAGCAAGCAGTTGCTACACTGCTCGGAATAAAATAATTTTATCTCCAGCGTGTGAGCCTGTGTATCGAAAATTCTAAAAATATGCTGTTTTTAAATATTTTTAGCCCAATATTCTCTGAAAACTGCTCTCGATATAACAATTATACCACTGCCAAATGGCAGACAATACATTAACAGTTTTCTTGCTCTTCAGAAAAATCAAGCTAATGTTATTTAGTTCAGTATCTACAAAGTTTTAGGAGTTATTTTTAAGTTTAACAAACTTAACCTTCCAAAAAATAACTGACAGCATTTGTTGCTATTACGTGTCACATTCCTTTTCTTAAACTATTGACTGCTTATGAGCAGCGTTTTCTGCGCAGTTGCGGGAACTGCTGTGCTTGCTTTGATTCAGTGAATACCTACTGTCGTGGATTCTAAAACTGAGCAAATAATAGCAGTAATATTTTGCCTGAAAAGATAAAAAATAGCAAAGAAGACATTTGTAAAGCTGTGCAAAGTGTACGAGATCAAGCATTGAGAGGAATTAATGTTTTTCTTTCGTACTGATGATTCAGCGATGGGTTTGAAGATGGTGATAAGGAACAATGGAATGATCGTCGTTTGCTGTCTGGAAAGAATAGAGCATAGAAACGTTCAATATTTGTTTCTGAAAAATCGTTACTTATCGCTTTTCTAGTGTTACCTGGATGAACCAGTATTACAAAATTGTTGCGGAAAATCTTCAAAAAAAAGGAGCGTTTGTTCTCAATTTGTCTCTTTCACATTGACAGTCGAACAGTAAGATTTAATTCATGCGTGTCATCCAAATCGCAGCCATTAAACCTAATTTTTGTCACTGAAATTGAAACTTGGTGCTTAGCTTCCGATCCCGGAATAAAACATTAGTGACCTGCTTGGGTTGGAGAAGGCTAAAGAAACGGCTAAAGAAATTCCTTTTCGGAAATCTCAAATAAAGACCATGCTAGTGACTTTTCCATTTTGGAAAATGATAATTCACGAAGAATGTGCCCTTGATGTGTAGAGGTTGAACTCCACATTTTACAAAGACATAATGGATAAAGTTCTAAATAAAACGCAGTGTCTTAGTCCTGAAAAAGCTCAACTGAATAACTGTATCGGTGCCTCCCGAGTGGGAGAGTGGTTAATGACCCTGACTACTGTTCGGATCCCAGAGAAGTTATGGATGTTTGAAAATGTATAGTGTCTTTGTAGCATGAGGGAACTCTAAAAATATGGTGAGCCGAAAGTCCTCTCGTGTGGATTCTGGTAGGAAAAGAGGGGTGAGAGACCCGTAACAACCATAGACCTGTTATATACTAGACGGAGCATCGCCATTCAAAACCGGGTGAAAAAGTGGCACAGGAATGAGCTGCAGGAGTTTGGGCATGAAATGGAACTGAATCCAGACTTTGACGTACTATCGCCATGGCTGGCGATTTTTTCCTCTCTTTTCTCTCAGTTCGAAATGCGAACTTGGAAAGACGTCATTTCGCAGAAGCTGCCGTTGAATTTGCAGAAGAGGTTAGATCGATAAACACCAGCCAAAATTAATAATTTCCCTAAAATTGGACACTTTATTTTAAAATTTAACTTTATTTTAAATTTTAATTAAAATTTAAATAATTTTAATGCTGTAGAATAATATTTTGCAATATGTCCATCGGCGTCTACAAAATTTAAAATAAAATAAAAAAAAACTGGAGAGAACAAACTAAATAATAAACTAATAACTAAATAATAAACTAAATAATAAATAATAAACTAATAGCAAACTAAAAAATAAATAAGTAAAATAAATAAATAAAAAAGAAGGCTTTTTAGTACTTAGGACAGAATAAAAAATAAAAAAATAGATAACATAAGAAGAATGAGTGAAAACAGAAAATAGTACAAAAAGGAAATTTAATATTAATACGAAAAGGAAATTTAATGTTAATACGAAAAGGAAATTTAATGTTAATACGGTGTATTACAGAGAACTACAGAGTAGGCAAATCAAAGTGAGAAAGATATTAAATAAAATGAACTAAAAATGAATGTCAATATAGCAGATATAAGTTAAAAGGAAGAGAGAGAGAGTGGTAAATAATTAAATTATGAAAGAAAAAGGTGGTAAATTAAGACTTCCTTTTACTAGCAAATATATATATATACATATATATATATATTATGCACGTTGCACAATGTAGTCGTACTTATTTTAAATAATTTTAGAAGGTAAAATTTAAATAATGTTCATTATTTTTAAAAAGAAACTTAAAACTGTTAAAGTTTTGAAATTTTGAAATTTAACTGCTAGATAATTGCTATTTTCTTAATACTTAACAAATTCTTAATATTTGAATAAATGCCAGAAACATGATATAAGAAAGAAAATACGTGATTGAAGGTAAACAAATTTGTTATATTTGGATGCAAGAAAAGGGGATAAAATAAAGTCATTCATGTCCCCCCAAAAAAACATAATTTTATGCAGTTCTTACACGGTGTTACATCAACATTACCAAGTATTAAATACATACATTACTACTTCGCACACGTCCGCATGAGCAAACGCATACAAAGAATATATAAACAAACGTATTCAAAGCAGTCTGTTGGCGTATAAAAAATGTCGCCAAAGCAGAATACTAGACTAATTAAAATTATATTGTATTACTAAAATTTTAACATTTTTTTCAGAAAACAGTTATTAGAAACATTCATATATATTAAGATACTTTTATTTAAATGTTATTTCAAGTATGCATACATTATATAAAATTAGAAAATCTATTTTTTATTAGAAAAAGGCAAGTAGAGGGGATAAAAAAACCTCTACATTTTATAAAATTAGGTTTTAAAACATTAGAAAAAGCTCAGTTGTGAAATGTTACTCCTCCATCTTTCACGTATCTGGAATTACATCCATATGCGGAGCACGAAAGTATCATTTTGGAAGTCCGAAACAATGCGCTTACACGCAAAACACTTGCTTCTCACAAATTCTCCATAGAACTGTAACGGTAACGAAGATACGCGGGAAATACGATTTGGGAAATGTTCCAAATGTCACGTGGTTCGCATTCCTGTTTCCCTTCAGGGTTGCCGTTTCTCTCTCTAGTACATTACAGCTCTATGGTAACAACCCCCTGTGTGCTGTCCCTCAAAACTGGGGGGGGGGGAACTTGGCGAAATCGCACTGTCATCTAGATGGTGCCCGAGGTTCTTTTCAACGACAGGTGTAATCTCGTACGCCGTTCGCGATGAATTTCGCGGCCTTGCTCTGTCAGACAAGCGAGATTAGTCACAACGCAACAGCACTGTATCGGTTGGTGTGTCATTCAGCCCAATAACTATAATAATGGTTTCTGCTGCATGTCAGGGCACCATCACAAAGTTCCATTTTCGTCGAACAGTTTTTCTACCAAAGAAAATTAAAAGTTCTCAATCACTTCGTTTATCCAAGCAGATTGGGCCTAAACACCATTTTCTCTTCCCTAAAGTGAAATCTAACCTCGAATATTATTATTTTAAGAGCATTAAATCAGAAAAGCATAACAAGAGACCTTTACAGTATTCCGATAGAAGACTATTGCAGAGGAATCAAGCACCTGTATGAACTTGCCAAACGACTTAAAAAAATTGTATAATGAAAATTAAGCTTTACTTCTGAACTTTCAGTGAGGGACGAATTTGGTCCTAAAACTTGGTCTACTTTGCAGGCCCACTGAGTTAACTGTTATAAATATTGCCATTTAACTGTTATAAATGAGCCACTGTTATAAATATTGGAGAACTAAAAAGGATCATCATAAGTCTCATAAATTTGCAGAACTAGTTTCGACGGCTTGAATGGAACCTTCGTCTTCAGCTGCAGGAGTGATGAAAACTTACTCCTTGTTAAGCTTTATAAACTCACTCCTTCCTTAACTCATTCCTTTCAAACCTTCTTAAGAGAGCTGCGATAGTAAGATGCCCGCATCTTTATCTAAATAACTTAAAAAGAGCCACCTTCATAAAAATACGGCGCCATTATTGTAGGGTCCACAATAGATGCTGTGTTTTCATTTATTTTGCTAATCAGAGTAGCAAATTAAACTCTCCTTGCATAGCTATGTGCGAAAGCCTATATGGACAATTTCTAACTTCTAGAAAAGCAGTTTTCATAATGGTGCGGAAACCTATATGCCAGTATATAGGCTTCCGGGGCACCGTTACGAAAATTGCTTTTTTAGAAGGTAGGAAATGTCAGCATAAGAATGCGAGCATTTTTATACCGAGGCACGATGATGAAAGTGTCTGAAAACGTGGTCGAGTTGCATTCACGTGCCTGCACCTTAATGATGGGGAACTCTTACAAAACTGTCTTGCTACGTGAATAAGATTATGTAAGGTTATATTTTGAGAAAGTTACCATTTTGTACACTGTCTGATTATCAATCATCAATACGTTAAAAATAGTTCCATTCTCTTCATTTTGAATAGATTGAATTCCAACATCTTTGTATGAATTAAAATAATACACAGACGGACAAATGTCAAAGATAATAAAGCAACAAGAATCAACTAAAGTTACATATATTTATTTACAAGACTACTAAAGCTGTTGAAGAAGGTGAGAAAATGACAAAGAAGCATGAGCTCACGCGATACCAATCGATAAAAAAATTCGAGAATGTTACAGCTGAGGAAAGTAATAAAGTCGCAGGGCTATTTATTGACAGAAAATGAAAACATCTATGAAGTAATTTTTTTTAAATCTGAAGGTAAAGCAGTATTAGAATTGGAATTGAAAAATTTAAGATTTTTTTTTAATGTGAAACGTCTCTAGAAGATTTAGTTCTCAAATGAAAAAATGTTTTTTGAATAATTATGGCTGCAGAGAAAAGAAAAATGTTATTTTCTGATCAGTAGTGTCGGGCAAGGAGTACTATATGCATCAATTTATATCTGGAATGGGACCTTTTTAAGTATGAAAATCCAAAACTTTTATTGGCAGAAGAAAAATGGCGCTACTGGCTTTGTTCCTTTCTTTAACTGGAAATTTCTCAGATTTTTTCTCTAGTGGTATCCTTGATTATACGCTTCTATTTCTTCATTTTCACAACTACAGCTGATGAAGAAGGCTCTAATTAACCTTCGAAACAAATTTTGCAAATTCATGCAACTTACTCTGATCCTTGTTACTTTCGTATCTTAAACAACACAATGGTTTTTAGAAAACTTACCTAAATGTTATTCAGCTCAACAAACCCTTAGAAGATTCATACAGTAATGCCTAATCATGTAATGTATGAATCTTCCTATGCGGAGCTGCGATCAGAGAAAAGAAAAGTTTAATAAAGCAAGAGGAACATCCTTGAAGATAAAATAGCTAGGGGGGGAGTTATAAAATAAATAAATTCCTTACTAGTTTGCAGACAGCAAGAACTGTCCAGGGACTTGGAGCAGACTTTGTGGCTTCTCTTCCCCTGTTCCAAATTATCTTGAAAAAACATGCCAACCAAAGGAAAAGACATGGCAAGAGGATCAGTACCAGATGTCTGAAGCAATTCGTCACTCGAGGCGTAGATGTGTTCCAAAAGGAATCCCAATCCTTAGCAAGGAAAAGATATAAATAATAATGATTACTTCATAGTTTTCTCAATGAATTACTAATTAAAGTTAATGGACATTACGTATAGTTTTCCATTTAGGAATGAACATAATCACCGGTAAAAAGGAGCTATTCTGACATAGTTATCAAATTTACCCATTTCTTTTAAAAATTACATAAAATAAGAGATCAAAATGATAATTTTAGCGAAATTTGTTAAACACGGGATGATGTTGATTTACGATTATGTAAAATAAACTGTGATTATGCATAATAAAATTTCCATAACATATAGCGCGTCTCAAAAATTTGGTCACGTTTTTAAGGGTCATTTACAATAAACAAATTGCCGTTGAGAAACAATCTGCCCACAAAAATTAACACAGTGGCAGTCTCTCCCACAGAGAGTGTGCATACAAATTACTGTTTAAATTTTCGTCAATAAATGAATCTGTTAGTGTCGCATTATAGGACTGTAAAAAAAGAATAATGCTACATTGATTTCTTTCGTTTGCATTTGTGAACTTATTACAGTACTGCTAACGCATCCGGCACCGTTTTTTAACCTTTTAACTGTCATGCCCGAGCACTGGTGTTCGAAAATGTCACGCCCGAGTATTTCTCGGGGTAATTTTTTTTTTTTTTTTTTTTTTTTTTTGAATGCATCGTATTGTCATACCCGAATATATATCGGGAGATGTTTATTTCGGCTACATTTGGTTTTTCCAATAAAAAAATTTGACAATTTGTGTACCCAAATCATCAAAATAACTTGACAGTTAAAGGGTTAAAGTATTTTAAATTAACCCGTTTTCGCGTCTTTAGCAGTAGAGTACCCTGTATCGATGAAAATTTGGGTTTAAAATGTATCTTATGAGGAAAAGAATCCGTTTCTCCGTACTAATTTTTTAGGTGTAAATCACACTCATATGTCGGTAAATTTGGATATTATTATTTATAGTCTACAAACTGAATCTGTTTTTAGAAAACTGAGGGAAAATATTTTATTCAACTATAATGTTAATAAAAATTGGAAATAATGTTAAGAAATACATGTTTAAAAAATGAAATAACAATATGAAAAAACTGGACTGGGGGTAATTGTATTACCTCTCTTATTTCCCTTAAAAAAATTGCAGAAAAGAAAAAGAATCATTAAAAACTGCAATCTGAAAACTTCAGATTACAATCATAAAGTTTCAAAAAGTTCAACAACGCTCAGAAAATAAATAAAATACATAAAAGCAATTTTTCCATTTCTGAGGAAGAAAGACTATGTCAGATCGCTCTCCAAAACGATTAATCGATATTGTCCCTCCCCCTTAATTTTGCCACGATTTGTTTCATTACAAATTAACTTCGTGCGAAAATGTGGGCATTTATTTCATAAAGAAAATATTTAATTATTCAAGACGTAGCTGTGCTTTCATTTCAATGGATCATTTGAGCACGAGATTTGTAACAATTATTTCGCTCAAGTGGAAGTACTTTCTATTTAGGAAAAACACAGAATCCACAAATCAGAAATATTAAACATTTCGAAGAAGTTTATTTTGTGGTTAAAAAAGAAAAAAATGTTAAAAGAATATTTGAAGTCATTCAAGATATTTCTGGTATTCTCTAGATCACTATGAACTTTTGATCGGCAAAGTAAAATGTTATCTGCTTTGATAACCAAATTACTCTGCTATCTCTTTCGTTCAACACGTTGCCGTGCTGATTTTTATACAGGACGAGAATTTGAATTCCCCCTTTTATTCCACCTTATTCTATTTTTATGCACAGATACATATAAGTAAATTTCAACAAACTTTCGCGAAAGGCAACGACAGAAAAATTGAATTTTTACCACCCGCAATAAAATTCACAACAATTAAAAAAAAGAGAGTTTTTTTTAAACTTTAATGTTAAATAACTGCAAATTATTATTTAAACTTCATCGCCTACAGTATTATGCATAAAGCACATGCGCATAACAGTTAAATTAAATTGAAATTCTACAAAAATATTTCAGTTATTTAAATTGAAGTTGTTCATTTATAATATTTAACAACATTATTGAAAACTGAATAATTAAATACAGTCAACTTTCCATTAACTGAGTCCTGTATAAAAAAAAAAAAATAAAAAAAAAAAAAAACTGATGTGTACATTACATGACTTCCTTGTACGGTATATTAAATTATACTCTTTTACATATTTATCATTTTTTACATGTTAACACGCACATAATATAGGTATTTTGTTAAAATATATACTTGTGTACTTGTGCATACAAGTAGTTTAAAGTTTTGTAAAGCAAATTCAAGTTCCTATTCTAAGTTATCGAAAGATAACCAAGATGTGCTTTTGGTTCGGAACTGTCACTAAACTATATCATTGCGTTTTACGGATTCTTGGATTTCGAATAATTGAAGAATCAAAACACAATTTATTCGCCGGTAAGCGGTATTATACAGGACAGTTCCAAAGATACATTCACACTCATCGGAAAACTACGACAAACACCAATACAGCCTTCAGGACATCACTGTGAAGACAGCTTCACGGCAAAGCACTAAAGTACAGCTCCCGAATCGGTCATTCGCTCTCAAGCTAATTTCTGAACTCAAGACATTACTTTCTCCCCGTACAGGTAAAGTATACATAGCTTTAACCTACCTTCGAGAACATTCCCGAAAAATTCGCTAAGAATGCGTTCTAAAATATTCTTGCTCCGCCTATGGCGTATCGCCAATTTAGTCGCCAAATGAGCAACTTCACGACAAATCTGGCAACCCTAACTCCGCTTTGCGAGAAAGCTATCTCACCTCAGCTGGGCATTTCGCAACAATATAAACTAATTTTACCCACCAGCAATGAATGTTTCTTATGCGCAAGTGCTTTTTGCTTTGTGTACGAAAGTGTCATTAAACCAATTGTTATCTCTAAAAAGCACAACAAACTTCTTCCGGTAGGATCTCGTAATTTAAAGAGGCGGAGAAATTGCCCTTGAGACAATATACCTTTGGTGAGAATATTTCACTGCACTTTTGCAGGTAGTCAGCTCCATAACCAATTTTTAAATCATTGTGTAAAGGTTTATTTCTAATACAGTAATGCGCTTAAGTAATTGCTCTAAGGATCTTATTTTGCACAATCTGAAGCCTTTTTAAAACGTCTTTGTGCAGCCCAGGCCGGAGACGCATAGCACATAATAGGCCGTTAACAACGATATTTCTATCACTGAAAAGAATTACGGGAATTTATAAGAGTTTTTCTCTCCACTTTTGTAAATCGGAACTTACTTCAAAAGTCATATAAAAAAATTTTAATTTCGAGTTTTAAAATACGAAACGCAATTAAACTTACATTGTAATGTTGTTAAAATTTACTTTTTAACTTGTTAAGTATAGATATCTTTCAAAAGAAAACGGAGTTAGTTCCCGACGAGGATGGGATTCGAACCCACGCGGGCAGAGCCCAATGGATTAGCAGTCCATCGCCTTAACCACTCGGCCACCTCGTCACGTTAGTAAACACATGTAATTTGAACTCTCCCAAAACCTAGCTCTTAATAGGCATTATTTGTGAAGTTCGTGTCTTGTTATTTTTATTATGCCTCGGCACTTCGAAAGGGGTGCATTCTTGGTCCTAGAAATGTCCGCAGCAAGTATCCTGAATCAAACAGAGCTTCAGATTTGAGAATGAAAAAAAACCTCCATAGGATTGTATAGTAATGTTCACGAAAACGCTATTAACTGACTGCTGGATAGTGCGGTGAAATTATCTCCCCCCCCTGAACTTAAGTTCAATTCTGTGCCCACTAGAATAAAATTGGACCTCCCTGTAAAAGGTAGGCTCAGATTTCTTCCCTTGTAACACTTGCAGTTGATCGGCAATAGCACAAGTTTTACCTAGAGCATACTTTTTATGCGTGTGTTCCGAGTAAACCTCCGATTTAAGTATAATAATATGTATTTAGTATATATACCTCCAGTGGAAAGTGTTTAAGACACTAGGGTACCTATGCTCGAGGTACTGACCCTTGTAGAACATTTAAAAATTTCGAATAATGGCATAAAAATAACCAAGATAAGATCTCGAACTCTTAATTTAAATTAAGTAGAAGAATTAAGCGAAGAACTTGATTTTAAATAAATAGATAATTATGCGAAGAATCTAATCTTAACGAGATTAAATTTGTAAGAAAAATGAAGATTACCTAACAAGTGCAGGCCCAGAAGCTGTCGAAGTGATGAGTAAGAATTGTATTCTTCTGTAAACTGTACAAAGTCCTTCATCATGTGATCAGTCCTTTTCAGCGAACTCGATTAGTTAAATTCCTACTATTAGCTCACATTCTCCCTATATCTTGTTCAAATTTTCCATCATTAGTAAAATACTTTTTATTCATCCACTTAAGTTCAAATATATGTTTTTAAACTTTTAGTGGATGACAGTTGATATTAATACCGTTTTTTTCACATATTAAAAATTATTTAAATTGTTATGGCCCTCTGACGCTAGGTTTACTTAACAGCGTTATATCTCATTCATTTTATAACTCAGAATGCACAAAAATTATAGCATTTGAAGAATTATCTGATCGTTGCCATATGCTCCATTCAAATACTATAATAAATCTAAAAATATGTATAAAATAAATTTTAAAAATTTAAAAAAAAAATAGTTTTTCACAGACGATTCAGCACCACTTAAGCGCCTAATGCGCATGCGCTACTCGTAAACATTCTCCTCTGTCCAAGACAGACTGACGACAATATTTGTTTCCAATACAAAATACTTATTTCCTCGAATTTCATTACAGATATATTTCTCATTCAATTAATTCGGTTCTCACTTCGCAACAAGGTACATAAAAACTCAAAATATTTTCATTAAAAATTGAAAGATATGGAAAACATAAAACACCAAATATAGTTAAAACAATTTTAAAAAATTTTACAATTAAAATTACAGTTTCTATCCAGAAACTAGTAATTCGGCCAGCAGGCAAGAAGGCAGATTTCTTGGTGCACAAAACTAAAAGTTTCATTTTGGTCCCACTCGGCATAAAACACGGAGAGTGCAGATAGAATTAATTCACTATTCTGCTAAGTTTCAACTGTAAACAAATATGACTGCCATAGTAAAAAAAAAAAAAAAAAAAAAAAAATTAGGCTTAGCCGCACTTAAACAACTTTTAAATTGTTGATATTTCTACATCTATTGTATGCAGATCAACTAAAAGCATAAAAACCTTAAAGAGAAGATACGAAGAACATAATTCAATCATTTTTAAAGCAAAAAATACACAATTTACCGATATATAAGAATAAAAAACCTGAGTTCGCTGAACCGAGTAACAGAGCGGTATTTATACATATATATGTTATGGCAGTTCTATATACAAAATTTCAACGTTTTGAGGCTACTGGTTTTTAAGTTATGCGAGATACATACGTACATACGTAACGTACAAACGCCACGAAAAAAATCTACTCTGAATCCATTTTAAATCAGTTTTATAATTCGTTTGGGGGAAAAGAGTCTTATAATATGTCATTACGTACAGATTATAGATGTCAGGCAAAAACATCGTTAAACTGCATTCGATAGTGGTCAAAATCGATATTTTCGTTTAAATATGGTAACCGGGAGCCCACCAGCGGCCGAGCGGTAAAGTCGCCGAACACTGGTAGTTCGGTTCGAGGTTCGAATCCCGCGAACGGGCTGGCTGCATGGGCGTTTTCGTGGTTTTCCCCATGTGTAACGTGTATACGAGCCAGTTTCCCTTAGAAAGTCCTCCACGAAGGCATCCCTCCCCTTAGGCAGATAGCCCTCGTGTGCTTTGCCATAATTAAATACACACATACACACACAAATATGGTGACCGGAATTTTTCGTGATTACAATACTTCCTTTACTTCGTACAAGGAAATAATAATCTATTTATTTAATTTTAATGCATTAAAATTAAGAATCGGATTATGTGTTTAATTTTATACGCATATTATACAATCATTTTTCAATCTTATCTCTATATTATACATATATTACTCTTTAGCATCAAAATTTGTACAAAGCTAAGAAAATGTCACTTTTGTAATAATTCCTAAGAAGGCATGTAATTATACTTAAAGTTTATGTTCGCAATTTTATTATTCGTCTCGACATTTTTTTTCTTTGGTTAAGTGAGTGACACTCGTTTTATGTTACGGTTTCTGAATTCTAGAAAAGGCATTCATAGGATTGACTATACACAGAATTGGTTAGCCCATAGTATCGACAAGGAATAGAATCGACATCGACGTATGCCCGACACTAGTCACCGGCTTAGGATCGAAACGATGTAAAAGAAATTTTCATAATGATGTAACAAAGAGTTAGAAAATTAATGCATATTTGTCACCTGCATTACAGTGTACATTATTTCATTACTTGCAGTATACATTAGTATACTAATACTGCGTAGGATCCACATAGGCAAAAGATCGACATTAGTATACGACCGATACAACGTAGGATCGATGCCGTCACAGTATCGACGCCGACATATAGTCGACATAAGCATAGCATAGAGAAAAGTTATAATTAACAAGAGGGAAAAAGTGTGATTCAAATATTATTTTTAGGGTACGTCTATTTTTAGGGTCGACATCAGCTTAGAATTGACAATGGCTAAGAATTCACACGGCGTAAACTCGAAATCGATTTTTCCAGTTCCTGTCTCGATCGTATTGTCGGTAGCTAAGCTGTCGATCATACTCAGCGTCGATCTTATACCACATACTCGAAAGCACTGAATGTAAAAGTTTTTCGTCATTTTTTCCACAAACACGAGTCAATTACCTTAGGAAAAAAATCCTCTCAGTGAGAATGATTGCGTAGAGATATTTTGCTTTAGATTATCTGCTTGAAGATTAGGAAAAATTCTTTCTTAGACCTTTGTTGTGGCTATGATTTATTTTACTTGTTTGACAGTAACATCAGATTAAGTCTACTGATTTTAGCGTGGCCAAGAGACAGTGACCGTTCTTGTTGTTGGCTTAAGTGGCTTAGGCCTTGGGCACATTATAAGTGAGAGCACGAATGCCAGCTCCGCCTCAGTTTTGAAGGAAAATCTCTTGGAAGACGGATCCAAAAGTCTCCTGTTCCCTTTTACTCTGCCATCAACTTCTAGAAAGGACTTTCGTTTCGACGATATTTTAAGTGCTAACATGCCGTAAAGATATACATTTATAAACATGTATGCTTTCTCCGAGATTTGAATCCACGGTTATGCCAGCCGGTTCCTCTACCACCATGCCACAACAGGGCGACATTTTATGTTTTAAAAGTTCCATAATAGATAATTTTATGTTGCGAACAGATATAATTTGTTTTAAAATTGGATAAAATTCAATACTAGATTGGTAGTAATTTTGTGGGAAAGACTCCATTCCGAGAATTACTGACGTAAGGCTATTCTCTACATAAGACAAAAGCATTCTAGGAAACTGTAACATTATTAAAAAATTTCAAGAAAAGCTAAAACTTTTTCCTTAAACGACACGAAGAGCAGAAAAGAAAATCCTTAAAAAGTTATACATTTAATTAAATTTACATTTAATTAAAAGTTATACATTTAATCCTTCTGTGGGAATTTAATCCTTAAGAAATTACATATCGCTGAAATGCATTTCTTTTGTTTTCAGTTCTGATATATACCAAGCATGGCTAAACCATAGCTATTTGATCCCTTAAATGCGGCTCGTGTTCAAAACAAACAGTAGTTTTATTTTTGAAATATATTTCAAAACCGAATTCGTAATTTAACCTTTTAAATTGCATCATGTGCATTATAGTTTTGAAAGAGTTTTAAACTGAGCACCTTGCACTAATTATCAAAATAAGAAACCAAAATGTTTTCTTTCTGGTACTCTACCATAACGATGCTGTTTCAAGAACATGCACATCAAATCTTAATGAAAGGAATGAATGAATTATTACTCTACTGGAATAACACATATTTGATATCAAGGATTCATCAAACGAATTAAGTAATTGAATTATTTAGGTCTATGTTTGATCTGTGTATGCTAATTTTCACGTTTCGCAAGGAGGAAACCTAGTTTATCACACTTGTGCAAAAAAGTCGGTCAGACTGACAACGTCTTTTAAAATAACTTTCAAATATTGAATTAGTTTCTCCTGAACATGCGCTATTTCGTCTTATTTGTTTTATTCTTCGCAGATAAGTAAGCTTGGGTTAAAATAAAGAATAGCTGCTGGCTCTATTTCAAATTAATAAATTGTTCTTCATCCAATATTTTTTAATTAGTATAAAATTCATTATTTTGTCTTTCGTTTCCAATTTATCCCTATTAAAATCAATTTACAATTATAATCAGAATTTTTTCGTAAACCGGAAATTCTTCTCTGATTTAAGGAATTTTCGGAAATTTTCTTATACCGGATAAATAAATTCGGGATAAGTAAATTTCCGGATAAATAAATTCGGGATAAATAATAATTCCGGATTACTAAATTTCTTACACCTGATAAATAAATTTTCTTGTACCGGATAAATAAATTCCGGAAATTTTCTTAAATCGGAAATATTTTAAGAATTTTTGAAAACGCTTAATCTTTTTATCTCCGAAGAAAGAATTTTCAATATATTATTTTTAGGGTAACTACAATATATACAATATATACAAAAGTATGTCATACATGTAATCTATCAATATTACATACAAATTTTTTTAAATTTCTGTAATTTTAGAGCATTCTTTTCTGAATGTAGCGTAAGATCGAAAAGAATTGTCTATATATACTCTTAAATTAAGAATAAAAAACAAATAATAAAAAAAAGAATCTGAAAGGTTTCAGATTTTAAATTACATCCAAAGGGGCGTTTTTTTAACGTTTTGTGTGTTACCTTTGTTTATTAAATATCATGTTCTCCTTACTTAAACCATAAATTTCAGTTCAATAGCAATGTCGCAAAATAATTTTAAAATGAGCCTAATCATTAGAATTCCCGATACACAATTCCGCGTGCTGGAGATAAAAAGTTTTTTTTTTTTTTTTTTTTTCCCTCTTTTCACGGTAGAGTGTTGCCATTGCTCGCTTTCAAATCGTTGAGTTTGTTATTCAAAAATTCGCTAAAGCTTTACAAAATATGAAATCGATAATAAAACAAATTCCAAATTTCAAATTTGGGCTTACACATGCCCATATTCGCAGTAGGATTACATCATTCAAAATTCGATGGTTCTATGTACCGTTGTTTTATCACAATGCGAGAAATATACATACATTTATGCAGATTTTTCATTATTTAATTTCTTCAAATATAATATAATGCAGGACATTTGGTGGCAACAGTTTGAAAAGTGAAACGGACATTTATAGTGATTCAACGCAAAATCGCAAAACGAAATCAATAGTCCTTCAGGGGCAAAGCCCCTTTGGACTAAAAATCCTTGTTACTTATTTCAAACACTTCTAACTATTCAAAAATTATTTTGTTCCCTTTAAGAAAATATCAAAATACGTTTGTAGCGCTAGGAAAATCTAGTTGAGACTCTTAAATATTCCTACAGTTTTTAATGCTGCTGTGCTAACTCCTAATAAAATTTTGGTTGCACGTGTTAAATTTTGATAAAAGTAAACTCAAAAGAAATTTTTTATACTTGACGTACCCAAAACAATGACTCGCATAAAACTCTCGTTGGTGCATCCATTTCCTTTGTCTTGGATCCCAGGTAGAAAAAATATATAAGTTACAACATTAAACTACTCGTAGCTGCAGGACGTACATGATTTCTTCTCGACTGAGACTTGTTTCTTCCGAGGAATAACAAGCTGCTGCTAACCTTTGATACCGAAAAAGAGATAAAAACAAAACGTAAGAAGTTTATTTGTCATTTTCTTTCTTCCCTCCCTTTTTCCGAAGAAAGAACCTTCTCGGCGGGTCTTTTGAGTACGACTTTATCATTAGTAATCTCGCTCAATGCAGATATTTAAGTGATAGGATGATGTTTCGTAATTGTTTGCCTTTTAGAGGAGAGTTCATTGTGTGACAGTAGAATAAAAGCAATTCAGACGGTCTCAAATGGGCCTCTTTGTTTATTTGAAATTTTTGGAATGAGGGTTTTTATATACCTGCTTGGGAAAGCATATGTGAGCATCAGTCTTCAAAATTTATTTCTGTATTTTAATGTAAATATAAATTTTAACAAACTTGTATATACGTAAAAAAGCAAATTTAAAGTTAAAATAATTAAAAAATGTGCAAACATATAAAAGATTTAATTTTCGAACTAATCTACAATATAATTTAAATTCAGATAGCATAAGTAAATCAAGTGCAAAACCAAACCATGAAAATAAATTCACCAATTTAGCAAATTAAAATATTTTTTAAAAATGCATAAGTGAATGACTGTTGAGCAGGCAGGAGACAGACATATCAAGGGCAAGTTGCCTCCAAATCTAACTCTTCAATCATTCAATTCGTGTTTCGTCATTCATGCAGGCAAGGGTAAAAGTCAAAACCAAAAGTAAATACATTGTGAAGAATGTCCTAAAAGAAATACCAATAAAGTGGTAGAGAAATTAGCAATTAAAAATTAAAGTTCTAAAAGGAAAATACCAATAATGAAGTATTTTGAGAAAAAAGTAATGTAAAATCTAGTATTAAATTAAAATTTTTTTTAAAAAATTTCAAAAAATTAAAAATTTTTTAGAAAAATTAATTTAGAAACCAATACATTTTAGAAACCCTTGTCTACAGAAACCTCCCCGACACGAATATGCATATCAATCAAAAAGAAACTAAAAGGAACTAGGCATAATCTATATAAACCAATAAGAAACTAAAAAGAAAATTCATAATTTATAAAAAAAATATATATATATATATATACATAAAAATATAATTACATATCGAGAAAATACTACATAACAAATACTTAAAAAATACTTAAAAGCAAGTAAATAGTAAGTTTTAATTCTAACTTACCTACCATATTAGCGTTGGGGTCTGCAAAAGTATTTCCTAAGTGATGTAAGTGTGTTCTGCAAATTATATAGATGGCGCTAATGTAAGTAAAGTTGAGTGCCAAACTGCTAGGCATTTCAATTACTACACTGAATGACAGTTTGGATAAATATATATATATATATATATAAAGAGTTTACGCTGCCATAACGAAGGGACCTGGTTCAAACCCCGGAGAAGGCAAGAATGTTTTTAAATGTATAGTGTCTATACGGCGTGGGGGCGCTATAAATATGCAGCGAGCCGAAAGTCCCCTCGAGAGGTTGGTGGTAGGGGAAAAGGGGTGGGAGACCCGTCTTCCGGAGTTGCTCTACATCAAGACTGGCGGAACTGAGCAAAGTCATACTGTCACCTGTATGGTGCTCAGGGCTCTTGGCAAAGACAGTGGCAATCTTGCACTCTTTGCCACGATGAATTTCGTGGGCTTGTTCTGATGTTACTGTCAGACAAATGAGATAAGTTACAGCAACTGAGCAACAGAGTTTACGGATTCCTAAGCCTATTCAGTCATCGGTAATGCCGTAAATTTGCCAGTTAAAACTGATCTACCAACAACTTAACAGTACTTTTCCTTTTCGAAAATTTCATTGAAAATAATAATAATAATAAGTAAATAATGCTGTATTCAAACTTAGCAAGAACTACTAAAAAAAGTATTAAGATAAATTATATTCTACGCATATATAAAACTAGAAAGCCTGGCGGTCATACGAAATGGCCGCTATTCTAGATATTATAAATTGTGATTAAAATGATTTGTGCAAAGGTGTCTGCTAATTCAAACTGAATTACCCAAGACAGGCGGCGAGCACGCCCCTTTGCTTAGTGCCCCACGGGGTTTCCCCCTTCTACTTGCTTTATTGCTTAAAGTAGAGTGCAATGAAGGAAACCACTGGCGGTACATTTCTTAAGAGCCACCGCTAGCTCAATAAATAAAAGTAATTTAAATAATAAAATGTCAATTCACATATCAAAGATCTCTTTGTACACAACATTTCTTGTGTAGATCTTTCCATCATTTTTAAGCTCGCCTTGCAGAGGACAATCCATTATTTTTAATTTTACATCCGTTCTTTTAGGATTTCTTGAACAGGCAACATAAAGTTGACCGTGTCCATATGCAGGCTCAGGTAAAAAAATGCCAACACGCTTAAGCGTTTGGCCCTGAGACTTATTGGTGGTCATAGCAAAGGCAAGTTTTACAGGAATTTGTCTACGTCTCAATTGAAACGGCAACCCTGTTGCGTGACAACTTCACCCCATTGGCTAGTACAGTTACGCAAGCAACCAATAAACTATCGGCGACAAACAGACACTTAAGCCGCATATAATAAAGATATTTATTTATTTCATTTTACTTGTTTTTTCATCGTTGCCGGTTTTTGCTGGTTGCATATTTCCGAATTCTATTATATATAGATGTTAAATTTATTTATTAAATGTTAAATGCACGTGCTCTTGTATTTTTAATTTTTCTGGCTTAGCTTTCTCATAATATTCGTCACGCGCTACTCTGCACGAGGAATAAAACAATTTACAGTTAAGCAAGCAACCAATAAACTATCGGCGACATACACTTAAGCCGCATATATATAAGATGTTGTAGCAGATATATAGGGTGATTCAAAACTAGGGAAACAAACATCTAGGAAGAGAAAAGTGCACCTCGACGAGTCGAAATCACACAGCATCGCAGGGTAGGGAAAGCAATCCTAACTAGATAAGGGGCTGCCACAGGAAAACCATCGACAGCCCCCCGCAAAGGCATTAGGATGGGAAGTATGAATACATCGTAATGGCTATTTAAAGACAATAAAAATAAGTCCGTACTCTCCTGATGATGAAGGCCACTCACATTTCGTAAAATGGAGTAAGGCATGCGGACATTTTGAAATGACGCATTTTCTTGGCAACCGGGGACGTTGACGGATGCCCGGTGTATTTCAAAACGTCGGAGATTCCATGCAATGCCCATGTTACGAAACTTTGAGCAACTTCGTTAACAACTGCCCTGATGCAATGTATGCTGTATGTAACAAAATTACAATTAACATTTCTTTATCTTCAACTAAGTTTCGTTCGAATTTTGAAACGAAACGCTCTGCTTATGAAAAAACAACTATACATTTCTTTCAGACACAATCTAATGCCCTGGAAAAATTTCAACTCTAAACGATAAACATTACTAAAATCAAAAACGAAATGACAGCAGATGCATTCCATCGCGTCAAATACTGCATTTCAGGCAATGATGAAGTTATTACAGAAATATTTTACCCAAAATTTTTATGTCTGAAATGTTCTATTTGATAACCCTTATTCTTCATTACACCGAAATTTCCAAAACAATAAAACTTCTTATAGCATCGGAAGAAGTACTTTATCCCATTCCTCTTGAACAGCTTTCCAGAGTCCAAGGCCAATAGGTCGAAGTTTAGACAATCCGCTTTCTAAAAGTCCAAAAGCACAAAAATCCATGGGTAATACATCGAGAGATTTATAAAGAATATAAGTGAAGATTACGGCCTTGATACCCGTTTCTTATTCCATTTTTACCAGGAAATGAATACTAGATAAGGTGTGGCTACTTGTTCTGTCTTGATGCAGTTCTACTTACTGATGGCACTGCAGGGAAAGAGATGGTGCATCATATTTGAAAATTGGGTACAAAATATGTTCCTGATAATATGTGGATTTGCTGACAATATTTCTCTCCACTCTCTTTATTTTTAATTTGCCGTTATATGAAAAACCAGCGGCAACTATAAATCTCTTTGAAAAACTTTCTTCAGAATCTTTGAATCATGATTTTTTCTCTTTTATGAAAATAAATATAGATCTCTTTTTATCTCAGTCGTTTTAATACACCCAAGATTCATCTAATGAGACAACGTTTTTCCATTTTTTGTCCGGATAAATGTTTCTCATAAAGAATTCTGCTTTCGGCGATATGTCGTAGAGAAAGATGATGCACCTTATGTTATTTCGGCTTTTTAAGATTCAAAACAGCATTAATCACTTTATTTATAATTGACATTGAGCATTTTAATGATTTTGCAACTGCACTTTGATTTGGCGTATTTTTTTTAACCTTAAAGTTCTTACTTTTGCAACATTCGAAACATTTCGTATTTTCCTCGGATACGTATTTGGAATAATTTTTTCACTAAAAGCCAAACTTTGATGGGTTTTTCCCCCTCTCTTGTTGACAATATTAGCTATTGTAGCTTTAGATATCGAAAAACCATGGCTTTCACAGCGTATTTTATAAGTAGATACTAAAAACGTTCTTCGCAAAGAGCACAAACATAGCTTTCTATCCATTGCTTCTTTCTCTAAAAGCGCCATTTTGCATGAAAACAAAACTTTCAGGTAGCAGACGATAATTTATACTAATGCAACAAAGTATAGTTGCAGTTAAAAAAATTCCCAAAGCAGACGATTTTTTTTATAGCAAAGCAAAACTGTCTAAAAAAGTGTGCGGACAATCTCTGTATAATTAGACAAACACTTATTAAGCCTTATGTGAAAGAAATGGTATCCTGCAAGTTCAATGAAAAGAGTCTGCTAAAAAAACAGATTTGATAAAATTATTCAATAACATTGTCTCGCGCCGCATTTCCGATCTTTCTACCGATATGTTTACGGAGCTAATTAATTGACTTTACAATAAATTTATTTTACAAACGGATGCATCAACATATATCGCATGTATGTCTGTGCTCATGCGTAGCACTGAACGGAACTTACACGTTTGAGAATATACCTCCGAAAAGAATAGCTGAAGGAGTTATATAAAGCTGCATGAATAGTTATGTTTGTAAAAGGTAATGTGACTGTAAAAAGGATATCAGTGTTTGTATAAATGGGTACACAAGCAAAGTGGGCAGATGATTTTGGAAGTTACTACAAACACAACAAAAGTTATTGTGTTTTGCATAAAGTGATATTAGAAACCAAGCAAAAAAATGATATAAATTCTCTCTCCCGCTTTATACTCCCGCTTTTATATTATATATTTCCAATACAGTTTTATAAATAACCCATGGAAGATGAAATAATCAACTATCTAAAATCTCTACCAGCTAAAAACCAGACTATTCAAAATTTTATGCAATTTAAATGGGCATCTAACATACACTTTTATTGCACACTGAAGAAAGCCTGCTATCTAGAGAAAAACTATTGCAGAAATTGTTTGAACTACGTGGGGAGTTATAGCTTTTTTTTTTTTTTTTCGTTTTGTTAAAAAATTTTGGACAAGATGTCATCGAATATTTAATTCCTACATGATGAATGAGTGTTGCTTATTTAGCATATATTCTTATTAAATGTAGCAAAATAAATTTATCTCTGCAAGGAAAAAACATTTCCATTTTTAAGGAACGGATAAAATTGCGTCTTTCAAATGAAAGTTGATATTGTTACGGATTTAATATTTGAATAGTTAATGTTAGTAAAATTATAAATAAAATTGTTTTATTCCCCGCGCAATGCAGCGCGTGATGAATATTAAAGGAAAGCTAAGCCGGAAAATTCAAAATACAAGAGGGCGTGCATTTAATATTTAATAAATAAATATCTCTTTTTGATTTCGGAAAAGTTCCAGAAAATTCTCGCGCGCTATTTAAAATCTTATAAAAGGAGTAAAACCTCTCAGTTCGTTGTTATTTTAGTTAGTTTGTTGTTTTAAGTGTTTGTTTAGAAAACGGCTCTTGTTGACTGTAGCGAATTCGCGGATTAGCTTTCTTTAGCTATTTTGAATTAAGTTCTCTTGAACGTTTGAGTAGTTAGAAGATAACTACTGTGAGATATTGTAATACTGCACGAATATCTGAGGAAATTTAAGCATTTTTGTTGTAATAGTAATAAATTTTGTTCATTTGTTTATCGGACTTGTGCATTCATTTCATAACGAACCCGTACGCACGCAACAATATTATGGATTCTATCATTCAAAGAGAATAAATATCACTGTTTTCCAACCTTTGTAGAGTCATTATGATATTTTGAAGCAGGATTAGAATATTTTGTTTTCCAACCTTTGTAGAGTCATTATGATATCTCATTTAGATATTATGAGCAGGATTAGAATATTTTGAAACATGAAATACGAGGAGTGCTCTCGCCGAGATTCGAACCCTGGACCTCTCGAATACGCTTCGAGCATGCTTCTAAGGCATGCAGAAAGGACGGAGAAGATACCTTATACCTTAAATGGCCTTTTAAAGCTCTTTAAATGAAGAATGTTTAAAAATAGACAGCAAAGTTTACAATTAGATGTTAACAATACTTGAGCGGACTTTCCAATCAAATGTTGGTCAATATTTCTTTCCGTGTCAGGAATACAGTTCTTGAATTCGAAGTCCTTGTACGACGACAGCAAAGCAGACAATGCGCACAGCTGATTTCAAAAAATTAATTGATTTGGCAACTGAGTCCGACATGAAACAAATATTTAAAGAATTACCCTTAAAAACAATTTGGATATGTTTACAGGAGAATATTCGAATTTATCAAAAGGACTATTAAAATTTTACTTCCTTTTGTCTCAGCGTATTTGTACGAGGTAGGTTTTTCACATTACTCTCTCTAACAAAATCCAAATACAGAAATCGATTTGATGCTGCATCTGAGATAAAAATTCGTATTTCGAACACTGTCTGACATTCAAAGAATCTGTCATTTGAAGACTCAAACACATCGAAAATATTAAAAATTATAAAGACGTAAAAATTTTTTTATTTTTTATGTATTATTTATTTATTTCATTTAATTGCTTTTATGCGCAATTTTATTTTATTTATTTATTTATTTGTAAAAGTAGAAATTTAAAACTATTTTTATATGTGGAACATAAAATTTGGAATAAATGTTTGCTTTGTTTATATAATATATCTGAGGGAAAATGCCCATGTAACTGTAATATTAACCGTGTGACGTGACTTTCACGCGCCATCTAGATGGGCGGGCAGACGAAGCGTTAACGATGACGAATGAAGAAGACGAGTGATGTAACATTGTTCTTTTTTATTTTCTTTTGATTTTAATTTATGTAAATAAATTGTAGCTTAGTAATAACTCAATGCGTTTTGGTGATGATTATTACTGATTTTTTCCTATATAAATGTTGGTAATTATGTAGGAAATAGCCATGAAACTGTAACTGCAATTGTATGACGTAACTTCCAAGCGCGAATTAGATGAGCGCGCAAAAGAGACGTTAACGATGACGAATGAAGACGCATGATGTAACATTATTTCCTCTTTTCATTTTAATTTATGTAAATAAATGGTGTTTAGTAATAACTCGATGAGTTTCAATGATTACTATTAGTGATGTTTTTCCTACACTGTGTTATCATTTATTGTAACTAAAAAACCAGTTTTATTCATGTGGTCCCTAAAAAACTTTGAACTTAAAAAGCGTTCTACTGCGAGAAAAGTTTGAACACTGCTCTAGTAAACTGCTCTAGTACACTGCTCTAGTTACTAGAATTACTAGAGCAGTTAACACTGCTCTAGTAATTCTTTTACCTTTAAATGAAATGCAACGAAAAATGTGCATAATTTACTAGGCCTTACAAGGAAGTCTTTGTGGTATCCACATCAGATTTTTTTCAGAAAAATAGAACCGATTTGTTCGTGACGAGGGATGTTCATAATATGAGGCTCCACTGTATTAAACTGGAGTTTAATTTATAAAAGGAAGTATATTTTGTGCTTTTCTTTTGTTTTTCAAAGAACTGCCTCTGTTTTTCCTTTGTATGTTATTCTTGCTATTTACGGTTTTATCTGCTCTTTTTTATCATTTTAAATATTTTATATTAAATTTTTCAATTGATTAAAAAATAGCCTTTGTCGAAGACAGCTTTTTACGTATTAGCATTTTGTAGTCTCATTTTCTTTACTTTCCACATTAGTTTTCCTCTCTTTAGATTTATTTAAATGAATAAAAGTCAAATGAAGGTTTTAATAAAAATTTTGATGTGTTTTATTCTAAAATAATTTATTACTTGTACTGGTTTTCATGCCTAGAAACAATCATCTAGTTTTTCATATGAACTATGAAATTTTGCGCTATAAGATTTCAAGGAGCCGTGTTAAGAAAAATAAAAATAAAATAAAATCTGAAAGCTTTCAGATTTTACATTACAGGCGTCTTTTTAACGTTTTGTGTGCTATCTTTATTAATTAAATATCACGTTTTTCGCACTTAAACCATAAAATTCAGTTCAACAGCAATATCGCAAAATAATTTTAAAATGAGCATATCTTCAGAATTTGCGAAACCCAGTTTCGCGCGCTGGAGATTCCCCACCCCCTCGTACAGTGCTGCCCTTGTTCGCTTTGAAATCGTTGAGTTTGTTTATCAAATATCCTTTAATGTCGGACAAAATATGAAATAGATAATAAAACCAATTCCAAATTAGGGCTTTCAGATGCCCATATTAGGTGGAAGATTACGTTATTCAAAATTGGATGGCTCTAGGTACCGTTATTTTATCACAATGCGAGAAACATACATACATTTATGCAGATTCTTCATTATTTAATTTCTCTAAACATAACGCGGGACGATAATATTCGGTGGCAACAATTTCAAAAGTGCAACGGACATTTAAAGTTTTCGACGTAAAATGCGAAAACGACGAAATTAATACTAACGCTCTTCAAGCTAAAAGAAAAGAGAGGAAGTTTTAGCCGCATGGGGTTTTCTGGAAGCTATGTTAAAAACGAGATACTGTTTTAATCAGGTTAAATTTTGTTTGTATTTCCCTTAGTATTTTCATTACCTATCTGGCTACTTATTTAAAGAATACAGAGAATAGAAAATAAAGAATTCCTCTGAATGGTATGAGTGTCGTTCAAAAACTTGTTGATAAGACACGCGCCAGAGGCACTTCCTTCTGCTAGGGTTTTTAGTAAAGTCCCTTCTTTCGTGTGCGATCTACAGCTTTGCATGACCTTTACACGCCCTTTAGATAGCGCAGGCTTTTCAAAGGTGAATTGTAATGGGATGTCGGCATGAATTTCTACTTTCCCTGACGATTATTGTGGCGCCCGAGCACAAAAAACGAAAGTGAAGTCTGACACTGGGAGATTCTTTTCCCCTCTCTTCTCCCCAGAAAGGCAAGTTGATTGAGCATGTCTAAGCCCCGCCTCCACGGGGTTCAAAAATATCTGTAGTATTCTCACTTTCGAACAAAAATGTTATGTTGAACTTACTCGACAAATTAAGAATTTCAGTAACTGCTAATGGGCGCGACTGGAAAGACTGGAGGTATGCTCCCGCAGGTCTTTCGGTTATTTAACACTCCATTCCCTTACATCGTGGGCTAAATAAGACCCCTTTGCCTAACCTCAATTTCGTACGCTATTAATCATTCAAGAATAGCCAACCACAAGTCTTGTCAACAAACTGTAGCACGTGCAGTTCAGCCTATAATTTTGCGTCTGCCGGACAAGTTCTTTTCAAAAGCATGGGAGAAAATAACGTTAAACGTTCACGTAATACAGTTGGAACTCGAGAAGAACTCACTCTTGAAAGTTATTAAAAAGAGATTTCTAAATATTTTTAATTTATTGCTTTGAACTAAGCTGTAAAAACTGTATTTCGGTAAAAACCGTTCTAGTTAATGAAATATGTCACTTAAAGCATTTCCTAATTTTGCCTTGTTAACAGTTTGGGATAATGCTTTTAAACTTTTAACATTCATTTATTATAGTTGACAAAATCATTTCTCATATAATATATATGCTGCAAGGAAAAAAATTACGCAGAAAAATACGTACGTTTCGGTCGAACCATTTTAAAAATACGTCGCTCAAAATGTGCAGTACCGCTCAAAGACATGGACCTTACAAGAAATAGACTAACACAAACGGGTTTTCTCCCTCGTCTGAGGCGTTGCCGGCTGTCACCTTGATCACATCCGGAGGAGTAGGGACGACTTGCAGAAATTTAACATTGGTTGCCTATTGCAGCGTATGTAATTGTCAAGAAAAAACTGGTTGTAGCGCCTCATTTCACAAATTAGAATTTCTCCATACTTTTATTTTTGAAATTGAGATTGATTTTTAAAAATTTAGCATATTTATCAAGCATAATTAACATTCCAAATAATTATAAAGCTATTGCATGCTTTCAAGACTGGATATTTTTTTAGCTTTTCCTATGCTGTAAGGAAATTTGTAACTACTTCTTTTAGAAAATAATATTTTAAATCTGAACTAATAGAAAATTTCAAACAAGCAATTTTCTCTTGCAATTTTTGTGCTTTTTATTGGTGTAAATAAGTAAAAAATACTGAAATATTTAAAAACGAATTTTTGAAAGTTTTGTTTAAAATTCTAAATTGTGCTGCTTTTTTAAAATTACAGATGAGTATTATAGCACAATTTCTATAAAGAAATTTAATTTCAATTATATTTCATATTACATCATAGTGATAAACACTTTTGACTCCTTAAAAATTTTGGTACATTTAATTCTAATATTAAAATTGTATTTAACCGTAATAATTAATTTTGCTTGTATTTTATAGTGATTATTTTTTAAAAAATTTATTTTAGTTCTGCATAAGATTTATTTTTATTTACTGTTAATTTAATTTATTAGCCCAAAGGGGCGATAGCCTAGAAAGGCTGTTAGTTTCGAAGCGGCATTTTGCGCTGTTTTAGTATAAATGTCCGTGTCTCCTTGCAAATTGTTGTTACCAAATATTATCGCCCTGTATTATATTTAAAGAAATTAAATAATGAAGAATCTGCATGAAGACATGTATGTTTCTCGCACTGTGACAAAAACGACAGTATCTAGAGCCATCAAATTTTGAATATGTAATCCTCCACTCGTGTATGTGTGTGTATTTAATTATGGCAAAGCACACTAGGGCTATCTGCCTAAGAGGAGGGATGCCTTTCGTGGAGGACTTTCTAAGGGAAACTGGCTCGTATACACGTTACACATGGGGAAAACCACGAAAACACCCATGCAGCCAGCTCGTTCGCGGGATTCGAACCTCGGACCGAACTACCAGTGTTCAGCGACTTTACCGCTCGGCCGCTGGTGGGCAATCCTCCACTCGAACATGGGCATCTGGACGGCTGAATTTCGAATTTGTTTTAATCTATTTCATATTTTGTAAAACTTTAACGAATTTTTGATTAACAAACTCAACGAGTTCAGAGGGAGCACTGTACGGAAAATAACAGTTTTATCTCCAGTGCGGAAATTCTAAATATATGCTGTTTTCAAATGTATGTGGTTTACGGACGAAGAACATGATATTCAATAAATATTGGTAACACACAAAACTTTAAAAAAGAGTGCTTCTAGATTTTATTTTATCTTTTTTTTTTTCCCTTCATTATGCTCAGAAAATTTTATGCTCCGAATTTTATGAATTATTAAAATAACAAATTCACTTTATTGTTAATAATTTAATGATCATATAATCAAAAAATATGATCGTTTTGTAACGTTATTATAGTTTGGAAAATCACTGGCTGAAAATGTTCACTAAATTTTAAAAAAATTATCAGATCTTGTTTAATTTTACCTTATTTATTTCAAAGCATCAATCCTATTTAATTTTACTTTATTTTTACGCAAAATTAAGTTCATAAATTTTGTGCTTAGAGTTTTGACCGTTTTACCAAAGTAAAGATATTTGTACAAGAATTACGCGTGAAAAAAATGCGCAGAAAGCTGTAAAAAGTGCTTTAATGAGATATATTAAATCCTATTTGGAAAAAACTGTGGCTTTCATAATCTCATCACTATACTACGTATCACATTTAATAATTAAAATGAGTTATGTAATACAGACGCCATAGGTTTCAGTGTTAAAGTAAACCAGATTGTCCCTACTCTTTCTTCCGACATGCCGGTGACGCGCTCCCCACCCACTGGGTTAGTCTATCTCTTATAAGGTCCATTATCAAAGATACATGACGAAATATCGTCAGCTACAAAATATAAAGAAATGAAAGCGCGCGTGATTTTCTGCTCGCTTATTGGCTGTCGCTAGTGGACGCTTCCAGTACTGTAAGTACTGTACTGTTACTTCCAGTAAGTGTGAACGAGCTAGGTTAGATAGATCCGTATTCTATGCACCAGTTAGCTCTGCTAGAGTCATTATGTGTGAACGGCGCTTAAAAACCCTCTGTCACCAACCCATTATAGATGACAATAACTGCGTCCGCATTTCTGTCCCAATTTTGATGAAGAGTACCCCGAAGGACAGATTGGAGGCTTTCCCTTCTATGAACCTCTCGAGAGGATTTGGAGTTCGAAAGCACCCCATGCCCTATGTTTTCTTTTCATAAAGAACTTACATTTATAAATATAATGGCTATCAGTATGCATTAAGTATGTAGAAATCATTAAATACTTCGGATAAGGAAACGCATAAAGGCAATTGTGCCCGAGGTTCAAACCACGGAGCTCTCAGTTGCTATCTGGACGTTCTAACTACTCGCGGCATTCTGATGAAGGGGCTGACCGCATGGGTGTTTTCGATGCCATTCTCTTTCTCTGCTGATCTTGTCGCCAGCGGCCAATCAGATAAAATCATTGAACAAGGTAATTCTACCACGGTACAAAATCCAGCGAATAGGGTAACAGCATGGGAGATTTTGTGATTTTCCCCATGTGTGTCGTGAATACGAGCCAGTTTTGCTTAAACAGTCTTTTACGAAGACACCCTTTTCCTTAAATTGATAGCCTTCGAGTGTTTTGCTATAATCTAAATAACCCAGACTAAGTCCAGTCATTTATACCACGAGAACACTCCCGTGAGATGCAAAAATTTCTTACAAAAAAAAAAAAAAAACCACATTAAATCTTCCAAATATAATAATTGCTACACCAGTACTGTTGCTCGGCATCGTTGCTTGCCACAAAAGAAATTACTGTATGAAGTAAATCCCTCTTGTAAACACGCACACACAAGCTAGCATAGCAATCTCACATGCGTGAGTAAATGCAGTTTTTAGCTGAAACTGAAAATTGAGGAACATTGACCCTCACTCAGTCACTGTAACAGACTATTTATTCGTCCTATAGACTGCGCCTGTTTCTGCTATTCTCCCGACAGATTAACTAGCCGATGCATTTCCTTTCAGCATGTTATCATTTTCCACGGATAGACCTTGAAATACTCATTAAAGATGATAAAATGCAGGGAACAATGTACCTAGTGTTGAGAACCTCATGCAAAAACTAATCTTCGTTTATTTTCTTGCACTTTTTATGAGCCGATTCGACGTTTGCCGACAAGGCGTGACCTTATAGTCACTCAGGAAATCCGGTATTGAGGGAAATGCTACCGTGCACTATAGTTTTGCTCCATAAAATTACTGGCAATAACTTTAAAAAAAAGTGGCAGAAATATGCCGCTCAGAAGCATGAGTTTCCATCTCAATATAATGCATGAGTAATCTCAATATTATATATATTTCAGGCTTACGCTATAATCAGTCCAGAAATTAGTAACCGGTTTGTTATTGCCATTAAAGGTGCATCATAAATTAATGTCCTGTGCAGTGCAGAAGGAGAAAAGAAATCAAGTTTTGAAAATGAAGATGACAAAAAAATTTTAAGTTTACAACTACAGTAGAGTCTCGCAAACTCGACCTAATGTGGACTGAGAGGGTGACATGTTGCCGAAAATGTCGAATTAAAGGGATAAGAAATGTGTTATTCATATCTCCATTTTATTTCTTCCAACGCATAAATCCATGGCAATTTTATTAATACTTTATCCAGTCTGTTAACGCAGCCAGTTTTATTTCCATTACTGTGTTAATTTAATAAATTTTCTTTCGATATTCTCCATTCTCACTTAATTAGACAGCATAAAATTTGTATGTCTGGATATAAAATGTATTTCCAGAATGCGTAAGGACGGGAGATTTGCGTTTTTAAGGTTAGCACTTAGAACAGAAAGTAAAATGGTAATAACAATTAGTTATCCTGGGAATTAAATCGCTTTGTGGGTGAGAATGCATTGGGATCCTAGGTCGAGACAGATTTTTTTTTAATTTTAATTAAAAAAATTAGCTGTTCTAATGAAGACTATTTTAAATACAATTCCGAAATGGTATTGGAATGATTATCATTGGCATTAAACAGTTTCTGGTTAATTTCTACAATTTTATCTGTCGCAAGTGCAAGTTTGTGTAGCGAATCTTCACTAATGAACGAAATGTTCTTTATTGAGTCAGGTAGTTTATCTGTCCATTAGTGTTTTAATCACTATTTCCGGTACGTCGTTAGTTAGCATCGACTTCAAGCAGTCAGTTCTTTAAACGTCCTCCTTAGCAGCTATTTCGATTTCAGTAACAAATCTTTTGATTAGTGTGTTTACACTAATCTTTAAAATTCTAAACAGTCTTTCCTTCTCCAATGAATATGGAGGCTTGACCTGAATACTGCATAATATCCAATTTATTTTGATACATTTGGGTTCCAATTGTAATACAAGATAATAACTTTTTTTTTCTTAGTTACAGAAATTATACCACTCATAGCAAACTGAGCTTCCACTAAATAGAACCAAATATCAGTTTTTCAGTCCAGAAAGAAGGAATTTTCACACTCACTTTTACAGGTGTGTGTTAGTGCCCCCGTTAGTGTTCTTCAATTTGCCTTCCATCCTAAATAATCGAGTCGCCAATATGTTGCCGACGACACCGGGCGCATTAATGATAAACAGAAACACTTTTTGAAACTAAATAGTTTATTAATTTGCATCATCTTACTAGTTTAAATAGAAAACGTTTTCAATTTCGCTTTTAGCTATGATAAGCTAAAGCCTCGCCATTGACAAACACTTCATAATAACTTTTTGCTGCTGCCAAAACTAGATATACAAATACATCGCTGCTCATCAGTTTTTGAGAAATATTATATTTTTTAAACTGTTAAATACTTCTGATGCTACAAGTTACAGAAACTACTGTGTTTAATTCAAATGCATAGATCAGTTTAGGTAGGAAACAGGAATTTCAGGAAGAAATGTTAAAAAAGTTAAACTAGATAGATGTTATATCAAAGTCTCGCTTTCTCGCATGTTGGGGATTGCCTGCTTTACAGTCTTTGCTATTATGAACAGCTATTTGACTATTTTGGACTGCAGTAGGTGTTACATTTACTACAGTAATTTTATCTCGAGAGAAAAACGTAAAATATTTAACAAGATGCAAATTTTATTACACTATAAGGAATTATTAGTTATTATTCTGTGGAATAGATGGCGCCACTTGTATCCTGGTAAATTTTGGCCACTTGTATCCTGGTAAATTTAGATTTTGGAGAGGTGTTAAAACTCAGAACAAAACACTGAATCAGTCTAAAAAAAGTGATTGAATTGCCACTTGTGAAACAATGTTAAATCTGACCTTGTTATTGAAAAGACCGGTGTAACTTTAATAAAAAGAACATAAAGAATCTGATGAGTAACAAACAAATAGGTTATTTTATATTTATATATGTTTGAAACAAATCTTTTTGCATTTATTTATTTATTATATTTTTCACACTGGAGGAAAAAACTGCGTTCCATTGAAACAATATTTTAGTAATTGAAAATTCTCTAATATAATAAGCATAAAATACAATATTATTATTTGCATTAATTACTAAGTAAATGGATATTCTCGTCTGAAAAGCCCAGAAAAGGAAAAAAAAAATACGATTTGCTTTTCCTAAAAAATAAACGCGCAACTCCTAAATTTTCATTATATATTTATTAGCTTTTCAATATTTCATTTTGAATTTTTGATTTTAAAAGAGATTACATTGGAGTGGTTCTAGATTTCACAAAGAGGCCCACTAAATATGAAGATCATGACTGCAAGACCCGTAGTCAATAACAATAGGAACAACTTATTAAAAAACACATTTTCATTTATAAGATTAAGGGGGTTCATCAGATAAACCTTTTCTTTCTTTCTTTTTATTTAATTTCATTTTTGATTACATGCTTTCTTAAAATTTCAGACTCTGAAAAATCCATTTATCCGTGCATCTTACATTCTTTTTTCCAACCCAGTTTCATATGGATATGGCTAGTCTTTAGAAAATAAAAGGTATACTTTCTAAGTTTGTGTTTTTTTCTTGATTTCATAAATTATTTTGAAGTTTTTGTTTTCGCTTTACTCACAACAGAAATTTCGATTCTTAATTATTTTTTGTTAATTTTAATTAAATTACCTTTGCATTAATTATTAATAAAATATTCAATTAGTCAATTAAAAAATATTCATAACAAAAAATAAGAAAGCACTCTTTTAATGAAATTCGCCATGATATTTTAAAGGGAGGTGTAAATCAATTTGACATGACATAATGGCATACAAAATATCATAATAGATACAGACGGCTTCTACACCTTTTAAAAGGAAGTTAAGGAAATATAAAATAAAAAATAATTATATGTGATGAATACCCGTTTAAATCATACTGAAATCTGAGATATTTCTGAAAACAAGTTTTTTGATAAATAATGTTATTTATAATAATTTTAAATTTTACGTCACTTTAAATTTTTCGTTAATTTAAATTTGGCGTTTAACCTACTGGCACAATATATAAAAAATATTTTTAATAAGTATTTTTTTCCTTTGTTCCTAATAAATGTTGCAGGCATATTAATGAAACTGGAACAAACATACTCGTATATTTTTACGCTTAAAATACAGCGATAAGCCTGATGAAACAATACCTTTCTTAGTACATTAAACAGAACTTTATATATGCGCTAGAATCCCAATCATACGGAGTTTTAAGATGGTGAAGTTCCAACAGGGGTCCGTGGTAAAAATTATAATACCTGCATTAGGAAAAAAAAAAAGGGAACTAGCAGAGCGTGGTTTCAATCCACGGACCTCTGGGTTATGGGCCCAGCACGCTTCCACTGCGCCACTCTGCTTACGCTAGCATGTATCCTAACACTGAATACTTCGCTACGTTTAATATTAGTATGCATGACCTTGTTGATTGTTTTGTCAAGGTTAATGTTTTTTTGGAAATTCCTTGAACAAGATTTTGGAACTAATACTGTCTAATTTTCTTTGCAATTAATTCTAATGTAATCATTATTATAACTGATTATTCTAATTTTATGATAATAAATATTTATTATGATAACACTATAATTAATAATTACTATATCATTTTTTCTCTTTGAACTAAAATATATGTAGTACATTAATATACACTTAAAAAAAGAAATCCCTTAATAATTAGTTATAATAATTTTAGTTAATAAATGATTATTATTCTTATTTACTCAATTAGAGTAATAATATTATAATAAATAATTATTATATTTCTTTTCGATTTTGGGGCTAAAATAAAAGAAATGCTGGAAAGTTAGTAAAGTTTACAAAATCATGGTTAAATTTACAAATATATACTCTGCCCAGTTTATGTCCCTTACAATTTAAAGAAATTTGTTGAATACAACAATATTTTGCTCCTTCGAAGTAAATGTCTCCAGTTTAAAACACGTGGGAATGCGACAGGGTTGCCGAAGTGGAGTATTCTGTACCTGCACTTATATATTAAAAGTGCAGAGTAAAAAACCAAATTTATTTTAGGGAAACAAAAAAAGAATATAATTCTTGTACTGGATCACAATAATAGCAAATGTCACGTTAAATCAACTACGATTAGGGAAGACTTTGCTGAGATGGGGTAGATACCTGTTGACCTTTTAACTACAGAAAGAATATTTCTGCTAAAAAATATAATTCCATTGTTTTTAGGAATATTATTTTTTACAGTAAACAATGAAATATGCACCATTCACGTAAAATTGATACGTTATGAAAAAAGAATTTCAGCTTTTTGGTTTGGAGCGTTGCACATCAATACGAATCTTGGCGTTTATTTCTGCGAATATGAAACAAAGTCGTGAAAGACAGCTGATGGCAGGATCACTTGATCGCTCGGGAGTTCCCTTCCTTCAGTAACAATTCCGGAAAAGAGCAAACTCTCGTGAAACCTCCCCTCACCTTGCGGAGTGGATTAACACCTCTTCTGGAGGATCTTAAGGATAGTTTGACCGTATCAAACGCAACCTTTGCTGGCATTCTGCGGAAACACTTAGCAATAATAATAATAATGTTGCGTGCGTACGGGTTCGTAATGAATTGAATGCACAAGTCGATAAGAAGTTAATAAAAGCAATTATTATCCAAGAGTAAATACAAAATTTCCTCAGAGATATTCGTACAATATCTCACAGTAGTTGTATTTCAAACTACTAAAACGTTCAACAGAACTTAATTCAAAGCAGAGAAAGGTAATCCGATCTCACCGCGAATTCGCTACAATCATCAACAAAAACTTAGTAAACAACTACAGTTTTCTAAGCAACCACTGAATTGAGATGTTTTCCTCCAGCTTTTATAAGCTTTTTAAATGTACGAGAAGCTTCTCGTAATTTCTTGAGTTTTCTGGAAAGCAAAAGCGTACAATTACGATATATCTATTTATTAAATGCGCATGCGCCTGTATTTTTTAATTTTCCCGGCGTAGCTTTCTCTTCAAATAAGTCTCGTGCTGCATTGCACGAGATATTAACAAATAATAAATAAAGCTATTTTTAATTAGCAATTTTATAGAATTAATTAAATTTGTTAATAAACAAATTTAATTAATTCTATAAAAATAGCTAAGTCAATAAAAACAGTAGCAATAATAATTTCTTTTTTTCCTGCCAAATAAAAATTTGTCTAAAAATTGGCAGTTTATTGATCTTTTATTGATCGTCGCAAAGTTCGTACCCGAGGCATAACTGAATCTAACAAAGCTACGGCAGTTTCCGCTTGATCAATTTTGTCCGAGGGTGTTTTTATTATCTTTGCCAAATGATAGCACTAGATGATAACAAACAAACAAACAGGGGGAAAAAAGGTGTCCCTCCAAAAATATAAATATAATTTACCAAATTTAATCGATAGAGAGTCGAAATATAAAAATAGATAATTTTACTCCAATTTAATTAGAAGTAAAAGTTAAACATAAAAAAAAAAAAAAGTCTGAAAGCTTTCAAATTTTATATTACACCCAAAGAAGCGTTTATTTAACGTTTTGTGTGTTACCTTTATTTATTAAATATCATGTTCTTCGCAGTTAAACGATAAATTTAATTCAACAGAAATATCACGAAATTTTTAAAAGGGCATATTTTTAGAATTTCCGATATACAGCCTCGCGCGCTGGAGATAAAAATGTTTTTTTTTTTTTTTTTTTCTTCTGTGCAGTGTTCCCGTTGCTCGCTCTGAAATCATTGAGTTTGTTAATGAAAAATTCCTTAAAGTTTTACAAAATATGAAATCGATAATAAAACAAATTTAAAATTTGGGCTTTCAGATGCCCATATTCGCAGTAGAGATTATGTCATTCAAAATTGGATGGCTCTAGGTACCGTTGTTTTATCACAATGCGAGAAACATACATACATTTAAGCAGATTTTTCATTATTTAATTTCTTTAATTATAAACACAGGGGTATAATATTGGGTGGCAACAATTTAAAAAATGAAACGGACATTTAAAGTTTTCGAAGCAAAATGCCGAAACGAAATTAATAGCTCTTCTGGGCTAACACACTTTAGGGTAAAATAAATAAATAAATAAATAAGTAAAAAATAATGATAATAATAATAAATAAGGGCTAAAGATTATGTACTGTGATAGTTATTGAACATATGTTAACATTGTTTTTAATTTTTTAATTCCATAAAAATTATTCGTTCATTCTGATGGGCACTAGAAGTTTTAATAAACATGGGATAATCTTTTTCCAAAGTGTTTGAAAAGAACCAGAATTTTGAAATGCAGATGTAGATAGGAGACTAAATAGTTAAAAGAAATTTAACAATGGCAATAAATAATGCAAAATATGTCATTATATATATACACATACATAATACATGCAAGATAAAAAAAATGTAGGCTGTTCATAAAGTAACATACGTTTTAGAATTTAAAAAAAAAATGAAAGTAAACATTTTTTATTACTTAAATTTGAAAGGCACACTATTCAGCTATTTTTCTACATAATCTTCGTATAAATTAAGACATTTATCATAGCGGTACACGAGCTCGTTAATTCCATCGTCATAGAATGTTGTCGCCTGAGACTTCAACCATACACAAACGCCTGCATGCAGTTTCTCGTCATCGTCGAAGCGCTGTGTTGCAAGCCAAGTCTTCATGTGTGGAAATAAGCGGAAATCGCTAGGAGCAAGATTTGGATTGTACCATGCAAGAGCCGTCGAGTATGAATGGCTGTGTGGGGCGTGCATTGTCATGAACGAAAAAAAATCTAATGTGGACACCACATGATTTCCTTGTACGGAATATTAAATTATACGCACTTTTTTCTTAAATTTCATTTAAATTGATTGGATTGAATTAAATCTACTTCGTCGACAGCTCATAAACCACAATAGAATAAATACACTCTTTAAAATTCACTATATTTGTTTGCTATAACGACACTCTGAATGCACAAAATTTACATCATTTGAAGAATTATCTTATCGTTCCCACATGTTCTATTCAATATCATATCATTCAATACTATAATAAAGCTAGAACGATGTAAGAAAGAAATTAAGCAAACACAACAGAAAAGAAACAGTTTTTCACAGACGATTTAGTATTTCTCATCCAATTAATTCAGTTCTCACTTCGCGACAAGGCAAAAATGCATAAAAACTCAAAATATCCGTATTAAAAATTACGAAGTAAATCTTAAACACTTATCTCCTCGAAAAAATTCCAGAAAGGATTAAGCATTATTTAATTCGCAATAATAAATGAAAGCGTTATTTTTGTTGCGAAGCTTAGTCTCTCTAGATTGGCTACAAATCTACAGTTCTGCTGTTTCAAATGGAAACAAATATGTCCGCCATGTTATTTAAAACTTAACCGCACTTAAACAGCTGTTAAATTGTTGATAATTGTACAAATATTGCATCCAGAATTACGAAAGACATAAAAACCTTAACCGGAAGATAAGAACAACATAATACAATGATTTTTAAAGCAAAAAATGTACAATTTACAAACATATAAGAGTAAAGAAACTGAGATCACTGAGCCGGGTAACAGAGTGGATATATATATAAATATATTTATATACGTTTGGTGCGGCCGATTGCAACCGAAATACGAGGTGCACATCTACATGTTATAGCAGTCCTATATACAAAATTTCAAAGTTCTGAGGCTACTCGTTTTTGAGTTATGCGAGATACGTACGTACGCACGCACGTACGTACAGACGCCACGAAAAATTCTCTTCAGAATTCATTTTAAAGCAGTTTTATAATTTTTTTGGAGGAAAAGAGTCTTTTATTCTGTCCTTACGTACAGATATCACGCAAAAACATCGTTAACTTGCATTCGATAGCGGTCAAAATGGATATTTTCTTTGAAATATGCTGCCCGAAACTTTTCGCGATTACAATACTTCCTTTTTACTTCGTACAAGGAAGTAAAAAGGGAAAAAAAATAAATAAATAAAACACCTTGGAACTCAGCTTTCCTCGACGCTTGTTTTGTATCTCTCTTCTTAATTTCTTTAATATTTCACAATATCGCTCACTGTTTATTGTTTCACCACGTTCGAGGTAATCCACTAGAAGCATACCTTCCTCTTCCCAGGAAATAGTTGCCATGATCTTTCTTGATGAGAACGTTTGCAAAAATTTCCTTGGTTTTCTGGAAGAGCTTGTGTGACCCCACTAAATAGAATGTTGTTTTGTCTCACAAGTCACGAACTTTACTAATCTTCCATAACAACACCAAACAACAAAGTTCATGAAATTTGAAGAAACTCTAGTGAGAGTTCTGAAATTGTGAAACGTCGATTTTCTCTACCAGTGCCGACCACTTCGCGCTTCGTCGTGAACACATTAGTGCAGCCATTTTTTAACATGATGTACACTGCGGGGGGGGGGGGGGGGGGAAGAAAGAACAGTCCTATATCTCCCGTTCTGTTGAGCCGATTGATGAAACTCAACTTGCGATTTTCCTGTCTCGAAAGCGCGACTTATTATATGTTTAGGACTTAGGACTTAGGATATGATTTACATATAGCATTGTACTAACATAGGTATTTTGACACAAAATCGGATTCTTTCTGAAAAAAAAATACCATTTGTTTTCCATATTTCCACTCTATGATTCAAGTTATGCCAAGTTTTGTAAAAATCGCATGAGTAGATTTTAAAAAATTAGCTCTCAAAACTTTAGCTCCTCAATTTTAATTGAATTTGGTATATATTTATTAATATCTCTTTTTTTATTAAACTTAATTGATTCTTCCTTTCATATTTCGAAATTTATGTTGATTCCAAATAAAATTCGCCCACTTTTTATGATTTATTTTTTAAATTTGTATTTTTAAATAATTTTTATATATTTTTTGAAAAAACATTTGAATTACAACCCATACAATTTTTTGGCATCATCTTAACGTAGAAGTATTTCTAAGCATACCTGCAAATAGTTAGACTTTTTTTATTCAAAATTTTCTAAAATATACGTGAATTTATATTTTGGCGCGTTCTTAAGTTTGGGGTATAAGCGATAATAACGAAAATATGGTTTATGCACTCTGTTCAAATTCTGTTAAGGGTACTCTTACACAAAATAATCACATTTACTCTTTCACAGCTATAATCACATATCACTCACATAGCGGTTCTCCGCCATTCTCTTCCTGTCATCTCTGCTACTCTCCGCTTGGGGGCGCTGCTGCTATTAGGGCATGCGCAAACAAATTCATTGAAAGTATGAACGATGATATTTTCTTTTCGCTCGTGGACAATGAAAAAAAGGAAAGGAAAATAGGTTGCTATAAATTAAGAAGTTCATCAAGTGAATTCTTGGCGCAAACTGAAAAAAATTCGCCAAGATAAATCTTCAAATTTCTCACCAAAAATTACAAAATTTAATATTTAGGCATAATTTGAGTCGTAGAATCGAAATATGGATAAACATTAGTATGTTATTTCAGAAAAAGTACGATTTTGTGTCAAAATACCTATATTAGAACAATGTTATATATAAATCTAATATATATCCTAAGTCGCGCTTTCGAGACATGAAAACCGCAATTTGAATTTCGGCAATCGTCCCAGTAGAACGAGAGATATATAGAACTGTCCTTCCGCCAACAATTAAAGCCGAATGCCTAAGGATTCGGTAGACAGTCCGACAGCAAAATGGGGATGCTAGCGCCATCTCTCGCCACACAGTGGCGAAACGTAAGTTACTTTTTGAATAGCCCTAACTCTGGATTGTATTTTAAATTAGCAATAACCCTTAATTCCTCTTCCTAATTTGGGCAGTTGCCTCTCTCTATTCTAAAAATAGTACTAACTTTTTCGAAACTGCGTCATATCAAAACTAATTCCGCATCATGTTATTTTAGCCTACTACATTGCGTTTAGCCAATCAAATTAGCGAAAAATTTAAATATAAATACCTCTGCAATCCAATTACGCACTCTCTTTTCAGTCTTGAATAAACCATGTCTCTTCGCTTATTCGCATTCTTCTGTTGTTCTAAAACGCAGCTGCGAATACAAATTGTTGGGTACATATCGTACTCATAATTATATTTGAAGCATGTATTTGTATCTAGAACTGCTTTATGCAATAAATTTGAACATTGAATTTAGTCACTTCTGGTTGCAAGTCCATCATTTCCATCTATACGGTTCTGATTTTGGAATCAATAAGTCATCTACACCATCGAATCATTACATATATACGTGTATACATAGTGCTGAAAGACAGATAGACGTATGTTTCTAAGATGATATCCAGTTAATTTTCTGTGCAAGTGGGACATTCTTTCTTTAAATTTATCAGTTGCAACAGTTTGTCTGGTAGCGTTCAAGACAGCCCATAGTTTTATGGCAGTTCTGTGATAGAATTTTGGCCACCGCGAGTAAATTCTGGATCCAATGATACCCATGACCTCCAAGATATGCTAACTTTAGACTGTCTCTTACTTTTCTACGAGTTTACTTCACGAAGTAAGCGTACCATAGCCCACCTGATACAACGGAAAAACTGATATAAAAGACCTGTGAGGGAATAGCCCAGATTTGATGGACAGGTTACGTCGAGTTACGCAGGGTAACATACCAAAAACTGTAGAAATATTTCCTCGGAAATGGTCATCATCTTGAAGACATGAAACAATCCATCTTTCAGCAATATAAATGTAATCACATCGTTTTTACTATTACCGTGATTAAATTTCCTTCTCTGTATCTTCGTTTAAAAAATCTTTTTGAGACAGTCTCTACAGCTGGGGTTCTCAACCGGTGGTACGCAAGAGAAAAATAGATGGTACGCAAAGAAGCAAAGTATTTTTAACTATTAAATTCAAAAATTAAACCCTAACATGCTGATTGAGCTTTTTCTCTAACACTCGTAAATTTATGCGATCTGAGCTTTGTTCAAGAGTGGTGGTGGTAGTAGTACTTTCTAGTGGTGGTACTAAAGGTTTTCAATTTTTGTTTAGATGGTACACTTTAATCAGAAGGTTGCTCTACAGCGTTTTGTGTTACAGAGTTACATATGACTGGAATTGTGGTTTGTTATTCGATAAAACTAAAGTGACTAGACAATAAATTCGGAACAATCCTGTATTTCAATGTACTTAATGATATGTCCCGGAAAATGTCATGTAAATATTCCCAGATTTTTATAAATGCAACTGACATGAATTCTGGTAGCACCGCTCCAAGCGGTTACGAAGATGATTTTGTGAGATTAGAGATATATTCAATAAAATTAAATATCGTGCTTTTTAGATATACATTTTAAAGGACTCGATACGTTTTGGAAGGATTTGGAATGGTCCCTTTCAAGAAATAATTTTTTAACTCTTTAGAGTGGGTAATTTTTTTTTTAGTCCAAAGGGATTTGAATCCCGAAGGATTATTAGTTTCGTTTTGACATTTTGCGTCGGACGGATAAATGTCGGTTCACTTTTCAAACTGTTGCCATAAAATGTTAGAGTCCTGCATTATATTTGAAGAAATTAAATAATGAAAATCTGCGTAAATGTATGTATATTTCTCACATTGTCATAAAATAACGGTACATAGAGTCATCGAATTTTGAATAACGTAATCCTCCAACGAATATGAGCATGTGGAAGACCAAATTTGAAATTTGAAATTTGTTTTATGATCGATTTCCTATTTTTTAAAACTTTGACGAATTTTTGATTAACAAACTCAAGGATTTCAAAGCGAGTAATGGCAACGTTGTGCAGAAAAAACATTTTTATCTCCAGCGCGTGAGTCTCTATTTCGGAAATTCTAAAGATATGCTCGTTTTAAAACTATTTTGCGATATTGCTGTTGCACTGGATCTTATGGTTTAAGTGCGAGGAACATGATATTTAATAAAGAAAGGTAACACACAAAATGTTAAAAAACTCCCCTTTGGACGTAATTTAAAATCTGAAACATTTACAGATTTTTTTTTTATTATTATTTATTTATTTTTTTAAGGAAAATTAAAAGCCCGTAAGCCCGTAAGTAGTAGTGCAGCAATCCAAAAAAGTTGAACATAATCAAGAACTGCAGGAAATTTATAAAAGTCCTTCGGAAAGAAATATGATACAGAGAGAAGCGTAGTTGTTCTGCTGTGTTCCTTAAAAATACTGATTAATGGTGCAAGCAAATCATTAAATCAGTCAATAACATAAAGAATTCGATTATTGTTGGTGCTAAGAACCTAACGAAGGTTAATGGGAAACTCCGTTGGCCTAAGGTAAAATATTTAATAGTTGCAGCTTTTGTTCCAATTGTTTCGATGCCCGAAGTAACCGGCTCTAATATCTTGATTTTTCTCTACTGCTCGCTTCATGCATAGCAAATAAAAAAAAGTCTTATTTCAAGAAAGATCCAGTTTTCCTTTTTTTTTAATCAATTTCCTACGCAGAAGATATTCTTTCCGCACGAAAATATCCCTTTAATGATTTGCCCGAAATACTTTATTTAACCTCATTAGGAAGGTACTGTATTCCGTGATTATTAAGCCATCCAATAAGAATTCGAAGATAAAAAAAGTCGTTTTCCTTCCCTCTACAAAAACCGAATAAAAATACGAACCAGAGAATGTATTGCGTTTCAGCACGTGTTTTTTTCTGTTTGTTTTTTTGGCTCCTACCCGTTTCCCATCTTTTGTTAACTGAAAATCAAGGTGTGAAAAATATGCGAACATTGAGATTGATTTTGTGCGATTGAGATAATTGCGATAATTGAGAGTTGATTTTAGAGGAGCCTGTATTTATCTTATACTTGTATCTATACCTGTATTTATCTTATACTTGTATCCATACCTGTATTTATCTTATGCTTGTATCTATACCTGTATTTATCTTATACTTGTATCTATACCTGTATTTATCTTATACTTGTATCTATACCTGTGTTTATCTTATACTTGTATCCATACCTGTATTTATCTTATACTTGTATCTATACCTGTATTTATCTTATACTTGTATCTATACCTGTATTTATCTTATACTTGTATCTATACCTGTATTTATCTTATACTTGTATCTATACATGTATTTATCTTATACTTGTATCTATACCTGTATTTATCTTAAAGGTATTTCGACTAATAAAATATATAATTTTATGAATCAAATTTAATATTTAATATTCACCTTCCGAGCAATATGGAAATTTTCTTTGGATACATTCCCAAAAAAAATCTTCAATACATATATGTACATTGAAACTCTGTTTACGTGTTTCTCATTCACAGGGCTTTTATACTTATGCGTCACTTCACATGTGTCCCAGATTCATCTTTATTCGGTTTAGGAGCACAACAGCGCCGAGCGGTAAAGTTGCTGAACATTGGTAAGCTGGGGCCGGGGTTAGAATCTCTGCGAACAAGCTAGCTGCATGGGAGTTTTCGTAGTTTTCCCCATGTGTATTGTATATACAATCAATTTTCTTTAGAAAATCTTCCATGAAAGCATAAATGGTGCTTTTTTATCGTATTTCCTTTATCCTAGGTAAGAATATCCTTAAAATAAAAAGAATTTTCGTTTAACTAACTCATTACTGAATCTAGCAGAGGCCATTAAGGGGACTCGTACACCTTAAAATCCATAAGATGTTCGAACAGGTGACTGTTGCAAGAATTCGGATAACTTATTTATTTTAAAAGCAATTACTACCAACGTTTTACAGATGACTACATAATATAGCTGCTTTCTGAAATAGTAATCAGAAAGTTTGTGTTGCCACAAATATTTTCATAATTTAATCCGCTTTGTGACAACATTTTTCGTCACGTTTCCAACTTGCGCGCACAGTTTAAAACATTCTGTTTCATAATTTAATTCCATATTTAATATATAGCTTTTATAACATCTGGAAGCTACTGTGAACCTAAAATTCTAAAAATTTCATATTAAATTTTTATTTTATTTCGAGATGAGTTTATAAAATGTATTTCATTAAAAAAATTTGTAATGTTTTCGTCCATAAAATTTTTCAAAATTAAAATATTCATCAGATTGTTGCTTCAGTTAGAAAATAGTGCCCATATAAAGAATTCCAACCAATTTCAAGTATGTACTATTAGCCATTTTTAAAATATCATGCGCGCAAGGTGGAAATATGGTGAAATATTTTGTCACAAAGAGGATTAAATTACAAAACTATTTGTGACAACACAAACTTTCTGGTTACTAGTTTCCAAAGCAGCTATATCATGAAGTCAGCTGTAAAACGTTGGAAGTAATTGCTTTTAAAATAAATAAAATATCCCAATTCTTGCAACAGTCGCATATTCGAAGATCAAGAGGGGTTTAAAGTGTATGAGTCCCCTTAAATGACATAACTAACTTTCGTATTCGATAGATTAAATCAAAGTAATGCATCGCTCATTGTGCTAAACGTTTGTTGATTCTCAGACATTGTCACTTTCGACAGATTGCTAAGCTGAATCATAGCCAGAATCCTCTAAGGAACTGAAAATTCAGTTTTTCTTAAACCTCTTCACAGCTATTTTCGAATAAATTCATTTTTACATCCCATGATTCAACTTTTTTAAACTTAGCAGTCATATGATTGAAAGATTGATTTCAAAACTTTCAGGAACCATAGCTTGTTTCTACTTCCCTTTTCAGTCATTCTTGGGCAATCAATCTTCTTCATAACTCCATTCATAGATAGGCCTAACTGAACTGGTTCTAATGCATCTAGCTTTGTAGTGTCCATTCCCTCGCATATACTTCCCCGTCCCAGGTTCTTAACGCCAGGTTCTGAAAAACTTTAAAAAAAGTGTTCTTGTAATTTTCCCCTTTCTCAATGCGTTTAGAGAACGAGATCTGCTAAATTTTGAAATGGATTCATTCATATAGGGATGGCTATCGTCTTACAAATAAAGGCAAATCCATCGCAGATTACCTGATAAGGTCACGCCGAACCTTCTGCTTCTAACTGCTCAACTTAATTCCAGCCTAATACAAGAGCCGATCAATCACAGCGAAGAAAACATGACGGGACATTCAGTCTACGAGTTTGCTGAGTTAGTTGCACATTCACCTTCTCTAATTATTCATGGATGATGATTTGAGGCTTAAGGAGTAGCTGAGACAACAATAAGAACAGACCAGACTGAAGTTACGGGAAGTAAAAAAGAAAGTATCTTACTAGATACTGTAATGTTAATGTATTCATATTGAAATGTAGGTTTCTTTTAAAGAAATCATATTGTGATAGTTACCCGTTATTTATCTATGCTTACTTTTCCTTTGTTATGTTCTTGCGGCAACCGCATGCTTTAGAAATTAAATTAGTCGCATAATTTTCTTCTCTCGATTTTCGGAAAGTAAAAATTAATGAAAAAAGTAAAATAATAAGCGAGACAATATGGTGTACATCCTCACGAAAATAAAGGAATGGAAATTCCTTCTTAAAAAAAGAGGTACAAAGTTTCTCGTATAAAAATGGTCAAAGTGCTGCATGTATTTATCCAGGTGAAGTCGTAAAATGTTAAAATAAGTAGTCAACCAATTGTGATGACATATACAATTCTCACCAACAGATGGCGCTCCTTTGAATTTGAGGAGTGAATTAAAAATTACTTCAGATGAAGAACTTACAGCAAAGACAAATACTCTTTTATTATTACTAGCAGATATATTGATAATAATGCGCATAATGAACTAATGAGAAAACTAATGAATCCTTATAATGCCTCTGAAACCGAAATAATCAGGTAATCTTAGCTAATTTAGAAAACAACTGATAAAAATGGAGAATAAAAGTGTTTACAGTGGTAAATAAGACATGAGACAGAACTTTAAAGAACAAGGGAGCAGCGAAATGAGGATAAGATGAATACTGGAATCAAGAATGGAAAAATATTTATAAAGAAGTTTGGACATAGCAATAATGATAAGCAAATTACTTTTTGACTAATCGTTACCGAATTTTCCTTCCTAATTATTAAGAATTCCCGAATTTCCTTATGAAGGAGTATGAAATCAGAATTTGGGTGATATCCTGCAATATAAGAATGCACTTAAGGTTCTAGAAGCAAATTTTGGTTACACATGTTTGATTACATCGGCCTGAAACGGATGTGTGGATGCGGAGGAAGATTATATTGAGCGGATTCAGGTATATTGCAGACTATTAATACTTCGTTTGCATTACGAAACTTAACGATATCCACCGCCCTCCTTCTTTCACCGTCTGCTGCGTGAAAATGAAAGCATGGATATTGATTCGACGGATATGGAGGCAGGACTATACCTTCCAGTCATCTGTGGTGTTACGTATTCCATGTGAAATCAGAGAGGAGGAGGAAATGTATGTGAGCAGGAAATACTTTTTAAAGAGATTTAGCGATCAATAATTCAAGTATTTTAACGGCTTTTTATAGATTTTAAATCCCTTACCTATTTGATATATATATATATATAAAGAAAGAAATTTAGAACCAATTTTTCACAACGACCAACAACTGAAATTAGTTTTTTTAACCCAATGGCAGGCATTTGCCTATAACAGCATTGGCCACACCTAAGGCCAGAAGTGTTGGCCATTTTATTGTGAGGGCACCTATAGGCGGCCACCGCTACCTCCTATCAAGGGACAAACAATTTTTCATCCATGCCTTCTCCAGGATTCGAACCCAGACACTTCGGTATCGCAATCGGGCTTTTCTAACCACTATACCGTCTGGGCGGCCAAATTGAAATAAATAAATAAATTTAAAAAAAAATTCTATATATGTAGAATTAGAATTCTTTTTTAAGTTAAAAGAAAAAATAAAATAAACCATCCCAAGGAAAAGAGAAAACGAAAAAAAAAAAAAAAAAAGCATATAAGAACAAGGAAAGACGAGGAATACAATTAACTCCGATATAACGTCGGCAGGAGGAGGGTACATCGAACTCAATTACAATTCCTCTTACATCAGAAAACCCTTGATTTTTCTGTATCCAGTGTAACGTCTAATCACCCGTGATGGATGAAGGATAAAGAGCAGTTGTCTTTTAAATATGTGTATTTTAAAAACTTAATAAAGTTTTCTTGAATAATAAAAAGTAAATAATCAAAACAGTACAGCCATAATACGGCCGCTGGAGCGGCTTTACGTCGTTGGTGCGACTTCACTCAAGTCTCTCTCTGCATAAAAATCACACACAAAAGCCCCTTTCTTTCCTTTTAAGTTAAACGCTTCAAAGCGGGTTTTTTGGGACATCCTTTTGTTCAGCACTTTGGCCATTTAGCAGCATAGAAAATGACAGTTTCCCCCGGAAACTGCCCAGGGAAATTTCCTTAACTTATTTCCGCAGATAATTATAACTGAAAAATTAGTCTCTTCAAACAGGAAATTCTTCTAATTAAGTGCGTGTTTACCAGAGGTGTGAATTTGTTATACCAGAAATAGCTGGTGAACCATTCCAATATATTATATAAAGCGCAGGTGTCGGGGGACACTTTACTCAAGTGAGAAAATATTACTACTACTCAACCTAGCAAAAATATCTCACGATCTAAAAGACGTATAAGCTAAACGGAACTGCCACATTCATAATGAATTCTATATAGTAAATTAACTTTAATTAATCTCACTTTAAATCTACTTAATTGACTTAAACTCAGCTTACCAGTTTAGTATCATAATTCTTACTTGAGTAAAAGACGAATTATCTTCGTATTCATTAATTATAGTTAATTGATCGGGGATTGGTTTGTTCCCCTTGAAAAGTCAACCAGTTTTCGATCAATGATGATAATTACTTCGTTTTTTTAATTACTTTTTCAATTTTAAAAGTTTCCAATTTAAATTTTTCATTCATATTTGATGTTTGTTTTAAAAACATTTTTCAAGATTCGCTTTAAATGCTTCTACGTTACTTCATTCAACCAAAATTCTACTAACGTTCTCAAAGAAGATCCATTAGTAAGTAAATTATTATTATATTACTTTTCAGCTTTTGCGCAAGTATTAGGCATTTTATTACGATTTACTAACGTATATATTACCAAACAAAAGCGCAGTAAAAAAGTACAAAGTGAGAATAAGAAAATCAATAGAATCAGAGTTCTGCCACAGAGAAAAAATTACATGCATATAGAACAAAAGGACTTAAAAATAAATCGATAAATATTATTCTAATTTTTACGTGATGGGGAAAAGAACTGAGAAATAAAACCGAAATAGGCAACATTTAATTTCAATCAACATCAATTAACTATCTACTTTATTTATGCCAATTATAATGTAGTACTGGTATCGGAAACAATGGACGCAGTCAGTCCTTCAAGAGCAATTTTTTGGAAAATTTATGACATATAAATAATAATCTGCCAAAATATTTTGATCTTGAGGCCTAAGAGTAATATAAATAATCCATGGCTTAAAACAAAATAAAGCCACCATTTTGCTGCTAGTCCGAAGTCTGGATGAATGGTGAAGAGAAATATAAATCTTTGCAAGAAGCTGTTTATCGTTCCTATTATAAATACACATTAAACTGCCCATGACGAAAACATGTTGTTAAAAACCTGTATTTATGTATTCCAATACCTACAGTTTTAAAAGCCTAAAATTTACAATTCCAATAGGCTACAATTTAGGAAATGAATAATCAAACTCACCATCCTAATTTTATTCAACATTAATCAAAGAGAGTATTTTGTGTGTAAATGCGACTACATTATACAAACTATCAATAAATGTGTCTTTCTGCAGAAACGACCTTAACTCCAATTTGGGCCAAAATGTATCCCGAAGAGTTGCTAAATCTTCTGGCGATTTTAATGAGCAGTGTCTTTACAATTTGCGTTCCCTGTACTTTCGCTTTCATAATCATCGGAAAGGGAAGCCAATTCCGATAAAAAAAAGGTTCGGATTCGAATCCCGGAAAGGCATGTATGTAAATTGTCTATCCCTCCATAGGAGGTAACGATGGCCGCCTATTAAGTGCATCCGTAATAAAATGACCGCTACTGATTCGCCTTAGTAGTGGCGAAAGCCTAAAAATGGCTAGTACCAGCAATTAAAAAAAAAATGATTCTGAAAGTTACTGTAAATGAACTGAATATTCATATGCACAGAAAAACTCTAAGAAATTTAAGTCTCTAATTTAAGAGTCCACTCTAAGAAATTTAAGAGTCCCATTCTTTTGAGGATTTTCTTGGAATCACGGTCAAAATTATACAAATAAATCAAAAGCTTTAAATCACACATTCAAAATGCTGCATGGCGGCTGGTGTGGGAAACGCGAGTAAGTAGGAAATTTCTTACTATAATACGAAATAAATGCCAAAATTTTAAATTTTACAAAATACCTAAATAATCCATTAGCGAAAAATTTAGATACTGATACAAGGAAAAATCGATTTTTTAAATGTCCTACCTATCTTAGCTTTATACCTCAGACCTCTTTTATGAGTTATTTGTAAACATCCCCGAAGTGTATTTCCAGCACTCCCTATACATGTCTAATATTTATAAATCGACTTTTTATACATGTATAATAGTTAAGTCTAGGGGGAGTTGGTGCCTCTCGCACTCCCTTTTCTCGCCCCTCCCCACCTCCTTTATTAGGTTGTTCACCCCCTTATTTATCCCCGACTGTGCCAGCTGTAAAAAAAAAAAAAAAAAAAAAAAAAATGTTCATCATTCACCGAGACTCAAACTCACCAATGAGAGATCTTCTCCCCTCTCCTCCTTGTGATTCAAGAGGGTGGTCTGTCCTTGGGCCCACGCTTCTGAAGAGGAAAGGGTGTCGTATTTTTATACTAAGACGCTGAAGGGTCAAAATAGTGATTGTTACGATTTCATTTAATTTCGCGGCACAATTATATCATCATTGTGCGACTGTGCAAAAGTATTTAAATAATAAATAAGTTTTAAAAAAAGTCTGAAAGGTTTCAGATTTTAAATTACGTTTAAAGGGGCATTTTCTTAACGTTTTGTGTGTTACCTTTATTGATTAAATATCATGTTCTTTGCACTTAACCCGGCGGAAGTCGCACCAAGAAAATTTACTAGAGTGGGCGCGTGGGGTATCACATACCCCAATATTTAAAATACGATAAAAAATAGTTTTATTTAGTTTTAAAGCTGTTTTTCTTGTTCTCGTGTATTATAAATACGTGAATAATAATTGGGTTTCAAAAAACTAATTTCCAAAATAATCTTAGAGTTAAAATTAAGATAAAAGAAATTAATAAAAAAATAAACATCATGCCTCTAAGTTTGATTGCATCTCTAATACACTATGCTTATTTTATTTCTTCACACTTTGAACGAAATACATTCATATGTTCTTGGCACAGAATGTTTTCACATTTTAAACATTGCATTCAGGTTCTTCTGTCCTTGGCGCACGGGCAATTTATCACATCTTTCACACTTAGTTGTTTCGAATTTCATGTATTCGTTTTAATTCTTCGTCGACACTTCTGCTTTTGTTTTGCATGCAGTATGTCAGTTTCTTGGTAAAGTATTAATCTCTGATCTTTGTTCAATACTTTTTTTCATTAATTGTAATGCTAAGTCCTTCAAAAACAGATTTCTGTTTCTAGTTGGTGGATTAGCAGTTGAATATAATATAATTCAAGCATTTATTACAGCAACATTCAGTGCAAGAAAGAAAATTACCTTTGGCCACCTTCTGGTTAGTCAGGCAATTGAATAATTGGCTGACATTTCATCCCCATATCCACTACTCCTTTAGTCATATTATAAAAATATATAATTCCTTACGTTTTATTTTCTCCAATAGTATCATCTATAGTATGATCGTTATATAATGTTGAAAGCATAAGAACAGTTTTTGCTTTTTTAGGAACATTAGGAATTAATGTTTTATCTTTTTCGAAACCAAAACAGTGTAGAAAATATTCCTAGTTTCATCTTCAGTTTCCGAAATGCAATCTTCATCGCTTTCAAATATTTCTAATAAATCTCACAGGCGTTGCATCTCCAATTCACAGGGAGTCATTCTTTTTACCATAATGCGGTTAGAAATTTTTAAGAATTTAATGTCAAGTACTTTAAAATCACTTGCGAGTAGAAATATTTACTGTTACACTCTAGAAATAAATTTCTGAACTAAATATTCAGTCAGAAAAACACTTACGCGGACAGACGCGTGGGGTGTGTCATACCCTAGTTCCAACAAAATACCGATAAATCTTTTTCTGAAACACACAAACAAAGAAAAAGCGGTTCTGAAAGTCAACCACAACTAGAAACTCAGCTACTGAATGCGGCACAGAATTTCAGTTTCACAAGTTAGAAATATTCCACTTTTATGTACGAGTGGGGTATGATACACCCCACGCGCTTTCCCGAGGGTTAAACCATAAAATTCAGTTCAGCAATGTCGCAAAATAATTTTAAAGTGAGCCTATCTTTAGAATTTCCGATACACAGTTCCGCGCGCTGGAGTTAAAATGTCCCCCCCCCCTCCGAAGAGTGTTGCCATTGCTCGCTTTTAAATCGTTGAGTTTGATAATCAAAAATTCGTTAAAGTTTTATAAAATATGAAATCGATAATAAAACAAATTCCAAATTTCAAATTTGGGCTTCCAGATGCCCATATTCCCAGTAGGATTACGTTATTCAAGAATTGATAGTTATAGGTACCGTTGTTTTATCACAATGCGAGAAACTTACATACATTTATGCAGAATCTTCATTATTTAACTTCTTCAAATATAATGCAGTACTCTAACAGTAGTGCCAACAATTTGAAAAGTGACGCGCCGTTTATAGTGATTCGATGCAAAATCGCAAAACGTAATTAGTAGCCCTTCTGGGCTAATGCCCTTTGGGCTAAAAACTCAATCTGTAACAGAGCCGGATTATGCTTCTAAGATAGCCCTAGAAAAAATTTAAAATGGAGCTTCATTTGCTTCTAATGAAATCATAAATAATGTCATTTAAAACTTTTAGTAATAATAAAGTATACGGTATAAAATTAACAATTTTATTTTAATCTACAATAAAAATTTACAATTTATATTACAATACTTATTATTACATTACAATATTTATAATACAAAATTTACAATCAAATTTTAGTGTGATAATAATTGTGCAATAAAAAAGTTTCTGAAACAAAGAAAAATGTACATATAAATATGTAAGATAAAAACTATATAACTCAGCTTTATCATCTAATTAAGTAAAAGCCTCTTCATTACTCCTCGTTTTTAATTTGGGTATTTCCTCTCTGTGTTCTAAAAGTAGTAAGAACTTTTCTGGACTGCGCCATTTCTAGATTAATCTATATCACATGGATTGCGTAACGTTGATGATGGATTGCATAACGTCTCATTCGGAACTTGAATTCAAAATTTTGAGAACTGAAACCTTTCTAACCTAAACCAAAACCTTCTGTTGGTGAGCCTTCATATTGGTTAACTGAGCGCTTTAGCTTCTGTCTCTCTTCCTATTAAGACACTATTTTCCTCGCTCTCTTTATACCGCAGCTTATTCAAAAATGCAAATGTTCCGAAATAGGCACGCTTACAGTGCTAAGTAAATTGTGGCCGCAAATCTCAATTGAAATAAAAATGAATGTTTAATATTACTCGGCTACCAAGTTTCCTAGTTATTACGGATTCAACATTTTACCATTCTAGGCAATCACAATTCTTTCTCTTCAATACGGATTTACGTTAGATTAATCCATGTCATATGACTCTTACGTAATTCTGGTGAAGTAAAAGGAACTAAAACTCAAGCAGCCAATATTAATTTTACAGCAATATTAACTATCCAATCAGAATGTATTGAGTACCAAAACTAACTCAATCTGAATTAAGATTTCACCCTCAACATAACGCACTTGCTATCTACACTTCGGCCTATCTGGACTGCTGTCTTGTCTGCTCGTTCTATCTTACTGTAAATTTATCTAAAATGTTAAGTTTTCTGGAATAGGCACAATTAATGTGCGAACTTGTTTGGTGCCGCAACATGTTTACGAAACAAAAACTGAAGATTTAATCTGCCTTCGCCTCCAATTTCCTATTCATTATGGATCAACTCTTCTAACCTATCAAAATTCTGCTCGTCATTGTTTCTGAGTTTTAATCCATTACATATGTATATACATTAAAAAGTGAATTTTTTTAGCTATTGCCTATGAGCTAAAGTGATACTGTGGTTCCTTTGCAAAGTAGTTTAAACACAAAGTAAAGATCCAAATACATATTGTGTTTTTACTTTATGTTACTTTATGTATTTTACTTTGTGTATGAAATACATATTGTGTTTTTACTTTATGTACACAATATGTGTGTTTTTACTTTATGAATTACAATTGGATCTTTACTTTGTGTTTAAACTACTTTGCAAACGAACCGCAGTATCACTTTAGCTCATAGGAATTACTTTTATTTACTTTTTATTAACTTTTTAATATTATTTCAAATTTTGCAGCTCAATGCGCAAAATTCTTGACCTCACAGGTCCTTTTAAGTGTAGTTAGTTCCATTATATATGTATATATAAGTTGTGTGTTCCATTATATATTTATGTATGTGTGTTTTTGGATTTTCATTTCAGAAGACTGATCAATAGAATCTTTGCAATGTATTATTTGCGAGTCTTTTCGTCAGCAAGTTTTGCTCGGCCTTAATTTTAGAGGTAAATTTATAATTATTATCGTATATTTTAAGATTTTTAGTTTGTTATGTACGTCTAATTTTAATTTATTTCTTGTATCATCTGTTTATGTTATTTTTCGTAATCTTAATTACGTAAATCACTAATTTTTAGCCCCAAAGGTAGTTAACCCAGAACGGCTATTAGTGTCAAAACGGCAATTTGCGTCGTTTCACTCTGCGCTGATTCACTTTTCAAACTGTTGTCACCAAATATTATCGCTCTGTATTACATTTAAAGAAACTAAATAATGAAGAATCTGCATGACTGTATGAATGCATGACTGTATTATCTCGTTGTGGAAAAACAGTGGTGCTTAAAGACATAAAATTTTGAATAACGTAGTCCTGCCACCGAACATGGGCACTTTGAAGGCCGAATTTAAAATTTTGAATTTGATTTATTATCCATTTCAAATTTTCTAGACCTTTAACGAATTTTTCATTAACAAACTCAACGACTTCAAAGCGAGCAATGGTGACAATGTACCTCCAGCGCGCGGGACTGTGCATCGGAAATTCTAAAGATATGCTGTTTTGCTGTTTTTAAATATTTTGTGATATTGCTGTTGAATTTAATTTTATGTGGTTTAAGAGCGAAGAACACGGTATTTAATAAATAAAGGTAACACACAAAACGTTAAAAAAATGCTCTTTTGGGCGTAATATAAAATCTGAAGAATTTTCAGAATTTTTTTTTTAATTACATTTTACACAAGAATTTATTTCATACTTTTTAACCAACATACTCTTTTATACTTTTTAACCAATGTACTTAATTTATTTGTTATAGTTTACGACTACAATTTACTTGAGACTAATTATTCTTGAGTTCGAGAGAAAGGTTGGCAGCAGTTATTGATCGTCACTCTAATAATTCTCGCGGCGGCTGAATTACTAAAATCGGCTGTAATTTTGTTTGACTTAACTGTTTCGCGAAAAAAAAGTGAGCACTAAGCCAAGATTTAGCAGACGACCGTTAATTTATATTTAAAACTTTAATTTTACTTGAGAATTTCCTATGAATTTTCCACAGGCTGCGGGGGTTTGATTTTATATCGTATTTTAGAAATTACGACAGGCCTTGTCGTCTGACTCTCTTTGCGATTGTAGTAGTTAACGTTTAATGTATTGTTACGCATTTTGTATTTAGAAAGGTAATTTTAGTAGAACTATGATTAAAATTGTTGTATTTCTCCGTGCAATGCTGCGCGAGACAGTTTTTTAAAAGAAAGTTATGCCGGAAAAGTAAGACTACAGGGACATATGCATTTAACATTAAGTAAATGGATATCTCGGTAACTTGTAATGAAACTGGATAAATGTATCTGACCACTATGTTAGCTGTAACCGTAATTCCATTCTCTTATTTCTTTTCAGTAATTTCGAGAAGCAGAAAGTGTTAGAAGTATCTCGCGCGGCCGGTTGAAAACTATATAAGGCCGGAGAGCTTAGTTATCGCTGCGAGTTGTTTAGTTTCGCTCGAATAGAAATATCCGAGTAGCTTTCTTTTTAGATGCCCTTTGCATTGCGTTGTGTTTAACATTTTTAATAGTTTAAGTGTAACTACTGATAATACTGCGTGATATTGTGAACACTTGTACGAATATCTCTAAGTAAAATTCTAGAATTCTGATATATTTCTTTTGATAAGAATAAATTTTATTAAACTATTATCGGACTTGTGCATTCAATTTATTACGAACCTGTACACACGTAACACTATTCTTGCGTGCGTAAGCGTTCGTAATGAATTGAATGAACGCAGAACCGATAATAGCTTGGTAAAATTTATTTTACCAAAAGAAGGAACACTTTAGAGTTCTGGAACTTTCCACAAAAATTCTCGAACATTCGGTAAACAAACGGTAGTTACATTTCAAACTACTAGAATGCTAAACATAGCCCCTTTTTAGATATGCAATGCAAAACGCTTCTAAAAAGCGAAGCTCACACGCAGATTTCTCAGTACTCAATGCTAAACTAAACAACTGAGAATTGATGTTCTCTCCGGTCTTAAACAGTTCTGCCCTGCCGGCGAGAAATCTCTAGCACCTTCCATTTCTCAAAATTCCTCGATGGCAAATACGGTTAAAATTACATATAAGAGCTAGGGTTCAATTACAATACCAATAACAATTATAGGGAGACCTGACCCAAATGTCGCCAAATGGTTGCCAAGTATGAAGACTTTTAGCGATTTTTCGCCAAACTGGCAGCCAAATTAGTCTTTAAAATCATCGCCCGCTATCTGAATGTTAAATAGATTTGCCTCTATAATTTTACTTTTCCTGCAGAGCTTCGTCTCGTAAGACTTTTCCATATTACATTATACAAAAAGTACTGCAATTTTACATATAATTCCACTAAAATTATTTACATACACTGAAGTGAGAAAAGTCATGGGATACCTCCTAATATTTTGTCGCTCCTCCTTTTGCCCGGCGAAGTGCAACAACTCGACGTGGCAGGGACTCAACAAGTCGTTGGAAGTTCCCTGCAGGAATATTGAGCCATGCTGCCTCTATAGATGTCCATAATTGTGAAAGTGTTGACGGTGCAGGGTTTTGAGCACGAACTGACCTCTCGATGATGTCCCACAAATGTTCGATGGGATTCATGTCGGGCGATCTAGGTGGCCAGATCATTCGCTGGAATTGTTCAGAATGTTCTTCTAACCAATCGCCAACAATTGTGGCCCGGTGACACGGCGCATTGACATCCATAAAAATCCCATCTTTGTTTGAGTACGTGAAGTCCATGAATGGCTGTAAGTGATCTCCAAGTAGCTGAAGGTATCCATTTCCAGTCAATGATCGGTTCAATTGCACCAGAGGACCGAGTCCATGCCATGTAAAAACAGCCCAGACCATTATGGAACCACCACCAGCTTGAACAGTGCCTTGTTGACAACTTGGGTGCATGGCTTCGTGGGGTCTGCGCCACACTCGAACCCTACCATCAGCTCTTACCAACTGAAATCGTGACTCATCTGATCAAGCCACGGTTTTCCATTCGTTTAGGGACTAACCGATACGTTCACGAGCCCACGAGAGTCGCTGCAGGCGATGTCGTGCTGTCAGTAAAGGCACTCGAGTCGGTCTTCTGCTGGCATAGCCCAAGGAAGACAAATTTCGCCGCACTGTCCTATAGGACACGTCCCTCGTACGTCCCACATTGATTTCTGCGGTTATTTGACGCAGTGTTGCTTGTCTGTGAAACACTGACAACTCTACGCAAACGTCGCTGGTCTCGGTCGTTAAGTGCAGGTGGTCGGCCACTGCGCTGTCCATGGTGAGATGTTATACCTGAAATTAGATACTCTCGGCACACTCTTGATACTGTGGATCTCGGAATGTTGAATTCCCTAACGATATCCGAAATGGAATGACCCATGCGTCTAGCTCCAACTATCATTCCGCGTTCAAAGTCTGTTAATTCTTGTCGTGCGGCCATAATCACGTCAAAGCCTCTTCACATGAATAATTTGAACACAAATGAAAGCCCTGCCAAAGCATTTCGCATTTATACATTTTCTACGCGATACTACTGCCATCTGTATATTTGCATATTGCTTTCCCATTACTTTTGTCACTTCAGTGTATATGCAAAATTCCTAACAGTACTATGGAATAGTACAGCGATTCTTAACCGCGTACCACTGGTGGTACGCTAAAAAAGAAAATATTTTTAACTATTAAATTCAAAAATTAAATACCCCAAAATCCTGTTTAAATTTTTCCTCTTATACTCGTAAATTTATGCGATCTGAGAGCTGTATTCAAGGTCAATAGCCGCTCATAGACTTTAGCAAAAAAAAGCCATTTTTATCTTGAAAAATATTCTTTTAGCCATAGACATAATAAAATTTGAGAGAAATGATGCTTTTGAATCAAATCAAATACAAAATAATCCGTTTTTGTTTTCGCAAATATTCTTGTAGCTGTAATCATAAGAAAATTTGACAGAAATGATGCTTTTAAAGGGATGAATAGAAATGGATTTTGCATTGAACAGGAAATATGTTCATTCTATGCATAGTATCTTATTAATTCTTTTAGAGTTGATCGATTTATTAGCATGTCTACACTTTATATCGCCGCCGTTTTCGGGTTCATATTGCTCTGTTTTCAATTAGAATTATTTTTTTTACTTTGATTTGCTGTCTCTTTTGCTTTGTATTTCCTACTTTTCTGCACGATTTGAGAACATCGCAGTCTGTTTTAAGACTTCGTAATTGTGCATTTAAATAGTTGTGAAAAAATAATAAAACAAATCTAGATTTTCAAAAAGGTGGCTAGGATTGGACTAAGCGGAAAAGTGATGATTCACAGGTGATGGATTCATGACAATCTACTAGCGCAAAGAATACGGAAAAGAAAAACTGTTTATAGAAAATATAATGAGAGTTATTCATTATTGCCGTTTTACTGGAATGGAGATGAAATGAATCCTCACGCTCAGTGTGTTGCTTGTGGTGAACTATTATTCAATCAAAGTATGAAACCGCCGTTTTTTAAAGACCTCTTGAATCTAAGTAATAAATCTGAAGAATATTTTAAGAGGGAATTATCGGAGCTCAAAAATAGTAAACAAGTAATGAAAAGTTTTCATTACTTCAAGTGAAACGACTTAGAAAGCTAGTCACCTAATAAGCTTAAGAATTGCGAAGACTGGCCAGGCTCACACTATTGAAGAGAACCTTATATTACCAGCAACTGAAGGTATCGTTTAAAAGGTGGCTTATGAACTTATCAATATTCCGTTATCAAATGATACACGAAGTCCATGAATTCATGAAATGGTAAATTCCATAAAAGATACACTTATTCAAAAATTAAAACACAATAAGTATTTCGCATTATAAGTGAATGAAAGTATTGATATAACAAACTTTGTTCAATTGTTAATTTACATACGTTTCGAAGAATAAAAACGAGTTGCCGAAGATTATTTATTTTATGAATCTCTTCATGATAGAGCAACTGCAAATGAAATTTTCAAAGTAATTGGCAGTTTTATGCCTGAAAATGATATTCCTTAGAATAAGTGCATTGCCGTATACTGCGAGGGAGTTCGGGCTTTTAACAGGAAAACATTCTGGGATTATTTTTCAAATACAGAAATGTCGCACCTATAACTAAATTTACCAACTGCTTCATTTATCTTGAAGCTATAGTAGAAAAATATGATGTGTACACCACATAACTTCCTTGTACGGCATATTAAATTATACGCATTTTTTTCTTGAATTTCGTTTAAATGGATTGGATTGAATTAAATCTACTTCGTCGACAGCGCATAAACCACAATAGAATAAATGCACTCTTTAAAATTCGCTACATTTGTTTACTATAACGACAATTTGAATGCACAAAATTTATATCATTTGAAGAATTATCGTTGCCACATGTTCTATTCAAATACTATACTAAAGCTAAAACGATGTATGAAAGAAATTAAGCAAACAAAACATAAAAAAAAAACAGTTTTTCACAGACCATTCAATTAATTCAGTTCTCACTTCGCGACAAGGCAAAAATACATAAAAACTCAAAATATCTGCATTAAAAATTACGAAGTGAATCTTAAACACTTATTTCCTCGAAAAAATTCCAGAAAGGATTAAGCATGATTTAATTCGTAATAATAAATGAAGGCTTTAGTTTTCTGTTGCGAAGCTTAGTCTCTCTAGATTGGCAACAAATCTACAATTCTGCTGTTTAAAATGTAAACAAATATGTCCGCCATGTTATATAAAACTTAACCGCACTTAAACAGCTTTTAAATTGTTGATAATTGCATAAATATTGCTTCCAGAATTACGAAAGGCATAAAAATCTTAACCTGAAGATAAAAACAACATAATTCAATTATTTTTAAAGCAAAAAATGTACAATTTACAAACATATAAGAGTAAAGAAACTGAGATCACTGAGCCGGGTAACAGAGTGGATATATATATAAATATATTTATATACGTTTGGTGCGACCGATTGCAACCAAAATACGAGGTGCACATCTCCATGTTATAGCAGTCCTATATACAAAATTTCAACGTTCTGAGGCTACTCGTTTTTGAGTTATGCGAGATACGTACGTACGTACATACGTTCGTACAGACGCCACGAAAAATTCTTTTCTGAATTAATTTTAAAGCAGTTTTATAATTTTTTTGGAGGAAAAGAGTCTTTTATTCTGTCCTTACGTACAGATATCAGGCAAAAACATCGTTAAATTGCATTCGATAGCGGTCAAAATGGATATTTTCGTTGAAATATATTGCCTGAAACTTTTCGCGATTACAATACTTCCTTTTTACTTCGTACAAGAAAGTAAAAAACAATCCCGGAAAACCTGAAAACCGTTTCGAATCAAGCAGTAAAATTGTTAATTTTATTAAAAGCCGAGCTTTAAATTCAAGAATATTTACGATTTTATGCCAATTTTATGCCAAGAAATCGGCAGTGAACATGAAATGCTTTTGTTACATTCCGAAGTAAAGCGATTATAATCCTCATTTGAACTTCGGTCAGAAATTCGAATTTTTGCTCTGTGATTCAAAATTTGAATTGCAAAAATGTTTAATTATGCTTTCCGCGTTCAGTATATTTAGCTGATATTTTGGAGAAGTTAAAGGAGTTAGGATTATAAGGACAAAGTGTTAATTTGTTTATGATTAGAGATAAAATAAATGCAATGATAAAGAAACGCGAGCTAATAACGAAAGAATTGGATAATAATATTTTAAGCTTTTTACCACGTTTAGAAAATTTTTAACCGAAAATAATTTTAAATTAATTTGTTTATGATTAGAGATAAAATAAATGCAATGATAAAGAAACGCGAGCTAATAACGAAAGAATTGGGTAATAATATTTTAAGCTTTTTTACCACGTTTAGAAAATTTCTAACCGAAAATTATTTTTAAATAAGGGAAGAATTATCATCCGACATTAAAAATTCATATTTTTCATTGATAAATAATTTCAACATGTATTTTCCCGAGGATTATGAAAAAGAAAATTATATTATAAATCTATTTTGTTCAAAAGTACCAGAAATTTTATCTCGTGAAAGAAAAGAACAATTAATAGAAATTTTCTGTAATCGAATTCTAATTGAAGATTTCAAAAATAACTCGCTTGTTAACTTTTGGCTAAACCGGGGGGGGGATAATTCAAAATTCAAATAAATGTTATTTATTTTATTTTTATTTTTTATTTCTCTCTCTTCTTGCACACCCTATTTGTGTGGAAAAATAAACACAGAACAAAATTAAAAGTGGATTGCAATTTACGGTTAAACTGAGCGATGTAAGATCAGACATAAAGAAATTGATCCTTCTTAAACAAGACCCATTTCGCATTAAATTTTAGAATTAAAGTATTATAACTTAAATTTTGATAATTAAAATGGTAACCAATGATTTCTCTTAAACAGGTTCAAATTTTACATTAAATTTTAGAATTTAAGTATTATAACTTAAATTTTGTTAAAATGGTAACCAGTTTTTAATCTAGTATCTTTAATGTGTGCATATTTAATACAAGTAGTCAATAGATTGTGAAAGTAGAAAATATTTTTTTAAAAAATATTTTTATTGAGAAATTGAAAAAAAAAAAAAATCGTTGTAAAATGTAGTGGTGGTACTAAAGTTTTTCAATTTTTGTTTAGATGGTGAGTATAATCGGAGATACGCATTTTATAACCTATTAAATGAATGCAGGTTACAAGGAAAGCAGTCTCAAGATTTAATGCATTGGACACTTTTTCACAAAATTATATTTTGTTAACTGCTACAGAAATGTTATTCGCATATTAAACATCTATTTTCGTGAGAAATTGAGTTTTAATTATTGTCGCATGTAATATAAAGAAAAATTAACTTTTTGCATATTTCCACAGAAATAATTCTAGGATTTCTTGTTTTGGCCTTTCCGTCTACTTTTATGATTTTTTAATATTAGTTTCTCTGCAACCTCACTCTTGTGAAAGTACTTTACAAATGTACAATGCATATAATTATTTTTGATAGTCTAGAACTCAGCGTAAGAAAAATCTTTGCTCTGTCTGACCCTCCATGAAACTTACAAAAATAAGCGTTGTAAAAATATTAAAATACCTCGTAATTTTGGTATAGGCCGAGCGAACGGCGGAAAGCGAAAAATGATCCATCTGCACGAGCCTAAACGACTTCGTGTGAAAGGGACTACACGAAAAATTCTTTTTTACCCCTCCCCCTCCCCAGACACAACAAGGACTTCACAATTTCTGAAGAAAACATCTAACAACTTTCATCTTTTATAAAGTTGGAGTGTTAAAACTAAATTCTGTTTTCTATAGTCAAACGGCAGCCAAAGTGCATAACAAGAGAAGGGATACAGTGAAATAGAACACATTCTTTTTTTATCACAAGTGATAAAATTCTATTTTTTCGTTTATCTATCAACAAAGATGATAAAATTAAAAAATTCAAACCATTTCCGCAATAAATAAAGTCAAATAAAAGTAATAAAAAAGGAAACCTATATTAAAAAACATTGAAATATTTCAGATTTAATGGTCTCCCAAAAGGGTTTTGGTTAAGGTTTTTTTAGTCTTTCGCTGAACTCGCATTCTACCGGTCTGCTGTTACACTCATCACAATTAACCTTTTTTTTACTCTAAAGTGGCTTTATCCCTAAAGGACTATTGTTTTCGTTTTGCGATTTTGCGTTGGTTTACTATAAATGTCCGTTTCACTTTTCAAACTGTTGCCACCAAATGTTAGAGTCTTGGATTATATTTGAATAAATTAAATAATGAAAAATCTGCATAAATGTATGTGGTATTGTGATAAAACAACCGTACACAGTGCCATCGAATTTTGAATAACGTAATCCTACTGCGAATATGGGCATGTGGAAGCCCAAATTTGAAATTTGGAATTTGTTTTATTACCGATTTCATATTTTGTAAAACTTTAACGAATTTTTGATTAACAAACTCAAGAATTTCAAAACGAGCCATGGCAACGTTGTACAGAAAAAAATTTTTTTTTTTTTTCTCCAGGCCGAGAGACTGTATATCGGAAATTCTAAATGATATGCTCATTTTAAAACTATTTTGCGATATTGCTCTTGAACTGAATTTTATGGCTTAAGTGCGAAGAACGTGATATTTAATAAATAAAGGTAACACACAAAATGTTAAAAAAACGCCTCTTTGGACGTAATTTAAAATCTGAAACCTTTCAGATATTCTTGCCTATTTTTTTTTTTTTTTTTTTTTTTTAATCTGAAAGTTTTCAGATGAACAATAACACACCTGTTCTGAACTGAACTGAACCTGACCGCGGTTTTCCGTTCACAGCATTATAACCATCTTTGTTATAATCAGTCTCAGAAATAAAATCATCGAAACATCCGAGTTTTGCAATGTTCACTTTCTTTCCTGAGTTGAGCATTTAGCTTTCTCAACTCCCTGTGCATATACAATATCTTCAGCCAGTTTATGAGCTGTAATAATCCGTTGCTTCAGGAATTCTAAATCGGGAATCCAAAAGCTTTTTTTACATCTTGCAGCAGTTAACAAAAACATAAATTAACAAAACATATTATTAATTATTTACCCGTACTTTCAAATAGTTTAATCTGGAGAAAGAATTAATTTTGACACTAAAATTAAATTAATATTCAAACTAAAAAAAAAAAAAAAAAGATAAAGATATCAAAGAAGGAAGAATGAATGAATGTTGCTTCATAGGAATGAATGAATGAATTCTGATCCGATGAAGCATCGTTGGAAATGAAGAAGCTAAGTTATAAATAACCATTAAAGAAGATTGTTTATATAAGAATTGAGCGAAGTCATTAAGTTCAAAGTCGCATAAAAAAATCCCTTACTGTCCGTTTACCATAAGCGCAGTTCCCGACAGAATGCCTACAGCTGCCTGTTGCCGTAAAAACAAGCCCTAACCAGTAAGTATATCATAGCATTTGTCTTAAAAAAATGCATTTGTTACTGAAGCCACTTGTCTGACCTAATCAGAAAAAGACCACAAATTGTATCGTGGCATCCATGTCACAATACAATTTATGGTGCAATGCCTGTTGTTGGCCTTCGTCATCATACAGGCGACAGAAAGACATTGCTCAATTTCGTCCCAGTTTTGAAGGAGAGCACTCTGAGAGACGGGTCCAAGCACCTCCCACCCCTTAAAACCCAACCACTCGAGAGAACTTTTGGCTCTCCTTATATTTTGAGTGCCCCCTCCCGCATTGGCATGCGGGATGCATGCATGGATGTTTAATTCCCGTAATTAAATATCCATGCATTCTCCGGGTTTCGATTTCCGGCCCATCCATATAGTAATCAGCGTCATTAACCCCTTAACTGCCGCGGGCGTATATATACGCCTTGCTCAGCCGATGCGTTAACTGCCCCAGATGCGCCCAGATGCGCAGCCGATGCGTTAACTTTGCGAATAATTTTAGGTGTAGCAGCGCAAAGCAAATGATAGCAGTTTGGAAGGACGTATATATACGCCTGGGGCAGTTAACGCATCGGCTGAGCAAGGCGTATATATACGCCCGCGGCAGTTAAGGGGTTAAACAGTAAACCGTCTATGTGGCTAAAAGTGCATCTATTTTTGCCATCTTGTTCCACTAATGGTGAACAGACAAACTTATTTGATTTCTGTTTAAAATAAATGATTCTTTAAAACATTGGTTTGTTTCTTCAGCAGCCAACATTCACCATATATGTCTCACGACTACTTAAAATAATGAGGCCTGTTACTATAGTGACCGTCTTCACTAATGCCATATTAGCGAAAGTAGTTCTCTTGCTAGATAGATGGCCGAATTTTTTGTTTTTTATTGTACAATGTTTGCATATTCCAGATTGAGTTATAAGGTATATTCTCCCTCCTTTCCGCATGCTTTCGTGGTGTAATTGTAGCACACGCATTGCGTATTCGAGAGTTCCATCTTCAAGTCCTGGAGAGGGCATTACACATTTGTCATGTCTCTTGCTTCAAAATAACCTAATGACTTAACAGTAGTGCCCGAACTAAAGATCGTGGACAATAATTCGTCACCACCAGGATCTAGTGACTGGGTCTCTTAATCCCCAGTAAAAAGAGGGCTAATAAAGTTATTTTTCTCTCTCTTTCCAGCATGATTTCGTGGTGTAACCGTAGACACTCGGGGAGTATTCGAGAAGTCCAGATTCGAGTCCCGACGAAGGCATTGCTCATTTTTCATGTCTTCCGCTTCGAAATAACCTGACTCTACAGAGTAAATTAGATTCTGTCGAGAATAAAAACAACTCCCAAATATTAAGACACCATCTGCTATAAATCTACGAACATTTTTTTTTTTTTTTTTTAAGTCCACAGAGCTACCGCATTTTGTGGCGTTCCACTATAAACGGTAAATCACTTTTTAAATTGATGCCACCAAATACTATCGCCCTGTACTATATTTTAAAAAATAAATAATGAAGAATCTGCATGAATGTATGTTTGCTTCATGCATTGTGAAAAAAAACGACGGTACCTAGAGCCATCCAATTTTGAATAACGTTGTCCTCCAACCGAACATGGGCACCTGGAACACCTGAATTTTAAATTTCGAGTTTGTTTTATTATCTATTTCATATTTTATAGAACTGTAACGAATTTTTGATTCAGAAACCCAACGATTTCAAAGCGTGCAATGACAGTACTATACGGGAAGGAAAAAAAAAAAAAAATATCTCCAGCGCTCGAGACTCTGTGTCGGAATTTCTAAAGATACGATGTTTTTAAATTATTTTGTGATATTGCTGTTGAACTGGATTTCATGTGGTTTAAGTGCGAAGAACATGATATTTAATAAATAAAGGTAATACACGTAGTGTTAAATAAACGCCCTTTTGGGCGAATTAACAGAATTTACAAACTTTCAGAGACACATTTTTTTTTCTTATTTTTAATCTTCATTTATTTATTTATTTAGTTTTACTTATTTATTTATTTGTATTTTCTGTTGATTTTTTCCCCTCTTCCTCCTGATAGCTTTTGATAGCAAATTTTCAGCGGTTCGCATTCGACAAACTTAAGTTTGTTGACTGTATGCATAGTGCAATAAAAAAATTATAATTACCGAGTTGTTAAAAATAGTGCACCGTAGCATGATTTCAGTTCCAGATTATATTTCAATAAAACTACAACGCCAACCATCTAAGTGACCCGCGAGTCCCGATTTAATCATGTCTAATATATAGCAAAAAAATTCGAAGAAAAGGGGGCATGAGAGACCACAGTGTGATACAGAAGGAAAAAAAAACTATCAGAATTATTTTTCAGGTATTATTCCTTTGGGGGGGGGGAACGACGGGAAGGAAAAAAACCCACACGCACAAATGAAAACTAAATCGAATCCAATTTGTTCCCGACTAGCGACTGTTAAATCCACAGGGGCAAAAATGGGGGAGGAAAGAAGAGCCCGCGAAGTAATGACAGCGAAAAATGGGAGGGTGGGCGGAAAGAGGGGAGATCCGAAACAGCGCGTGCGTTGGAAGAAAAGAGATGCTTATGTTGAAATAGAGGCGCAGGGGTGAACATATAAAGAAGAGGGTTCTAGTAAGTGTGCTTAGAGAGGGAGCTCAGTTATTATGATAGTATCTTTTGGAGAGGGAAGATTTAGTTGGCCGCGAGACGTGCACCCAGACACATCAACCTCTTATTTTAAAAGAACTGCAGATAAACAAATTCTTTGCCAACTGAGTTTAGGATACTGGAGAGGAGAAGGAAAGAGTTAATCTTTTTGTACCAAGATGATACGCGAATATTTGTTATGCTAATATAGTGGTTTAGTTTGAAGAGAATTAGCGTATTGTTGTTTTAACAAATTTGGCATCAAAATGGATTTAGAATACTTTCTCATGTATATGTGTGTGCGTGTCTAACGAAGTCATCATTTTCGTTTGTGTTTAAACATATGTAAACATATGTAACCACACTGCATACGCGTTTCTTTTTTTAAAAAAGAAATTTAATAGGTCTGACAATAAATATAACACCATCTGAGAATTTTGTTCTGCTACTAAAATATTGTTACTAATTTTATCCACATGTAATGAATTTTAGCGAAATTATATGTAAAACTGAAGTTTTCTTCTTTATTCTCTATTTTCATTTCGTTTTCTTTGGGGGTGGGAGGGGTATAACGTAATATGAAAAAATTGATGTGTACACCACATGACTTCCTTGTACGGAATATTAAATTATACCCATTTTTTTCTTGCATTTCATTTAAACTTATTGGATTGAATTAAAACTACTTCACCGACAGCGCATAAACCACAACAGAATAAATGCATTCTTTAAAATTCACTCTATTTGTTTACCATAGCGACACTCTGGCGCTAGGTTCACTTAACAGTATTATATTTCGTTCATATTATAACTCAGAATGCACAAAACTTATATCATTTAAAGAATTATCTAATCGTTGCCACATGTTCTATTCAAATACTATAATAAAGCTAGAACGATGTATAAAAGAAATTAAGCAAACAAAACAAAAAAGAAAGATACGTACGTACATACGTTCGTACAGACGCCACGAAAAATTCTCTTCAGAATTCATTTTAAAGCAGTTTTATAATTTTTTTAAAGGAAAAGAGTCTTTTAACCTGTCCTTGCGTACAGATATCACGCAAAAACATCGTTAAATTTCATTCGATAGCAGTCAAAAGACGATTGAGTACTTCTCATTCAATTCTAATTCAGTTCTCACTTCGCGACAAGGCAAAAATACATAAAAAGTCGAAACACCTGTATTAAAAATTACGAAGTAAATCTTAAACACTTATTTCCTCGAAAAAATTACAGAAAGGATTAAGCATGATTTAATTGGCAATAATAAATGAAGGCCTTATCTTTGTTGTTGCGAAGCTAAGTTTCTCTAGATTGGCAACAAACCCACTATTCTGCTGTTTCAAATGTAAACAAGCAGTGGCCGCCATCAAAAACATTATTCAGCTCAGCGGCACTTAAACAACTTTAAAATTGTTGATAATTCTAAAAATATTATACAGATTTACGAAAGGCATAAAAACCTCAACCGGACGAAAAGAACAACATAATTCAATCATTTTTAAAGCAAAAAATGTAAAATTTACAAATATATAAGAGTAAAGAAACTAAGATTACTGAGCCGGGTAACAGACTGGATATAAATATATTTATATACGTTTGGTGCGGCCGATTGCAACCAAAATGCGAGGTGCACATCTCCATGTTATAGCAGTCCTATATACAAAATTTCAACGTTCTGGGGCTACTCGTTTTTGAGTTATGCGAGATACGTACGTACATACGTTCGTACAGACGCCACGAAAAATTCTCTTCAGAATTCATTTTAAAGCAGTTTTATAATTTTTTTAAAGGAAAAGAGTCTTTTAACCTGTCCTTGCGTACAGATATCACGCAAAAACATCGTTAAATTTCATTCGATAGCAGTCAAAAGGGATATTTTGTTGAAATATGCTGCCAGAAACTTTTCGCGATTACAATACTTCCTTTTTACTTCGTACAAGGAAGTAAAAATCTAAAGAGGCGACACGTTGCCGGAAAAGTAAGAATACAGGGTCAAGTCTATTTAACATTAAGTAAATGGAGGCTATGTCGCTAAATTGGAGAGATATCACTAAACTGGCAATGGTTTGGCAACTAATTTTTGTCGAAAAATCGCCCAAATTGCCGACATTTTACTCTGGTTACTCTAATGGGTATTGTAATTGAATAACTAATTGATCCTCTATGTAGTTCTAACCGTATCCGGCCCTCATATGCCTTCAAGTAATTTGGAGAAATTCTAGAAATTTCTCGACGGTCGGGAGAAAACTATATAAAACAGGAGACAGCATCAGTTTAGTTCATCGTGAGTTCGGAGTAGTGAGACACCGTCTAGTGAACTTCGCTTTGCATACTTTGAAGAGCTTTGCGACGATTTTGCGGAAAATTCCAGAACTCTTATGTGTTTGTTTTGGTAAAATAAATGTTATCAAACTATCATCGGTTCTGTGTGCATTCAATCTATTGCATATGAAAAGAGCAGCTGGCTTTTAAATATTTATTTTAAAAGCTTAATAAGAATTTCTTGAATACTAAGCCGCTGGATGCGGCGACAACGCTGGTTGCATCTTCTTTCAACTCGTTCACTACACAGAAAGCTCACACCCTTTCGTTTTGTTAAACGTCTTGTCGGAAAAACCTTAGAGTGGGGTAAATTACTACGTCCCTTATGTCCGGAACCCGCACCAGGGGATTTTCGCAATACCTCTCCTCAAAGTTCTAACAAACAATTAGTCTCTGGGCAAAACAGGAAGTTCTTCTCATTAAGCACATGTGTATCAGAGGTGTGCATATTGTCACAGTGGCTTAGTACCGTTTCGCCTTTCTCAATTCATTCATTCTCAAATCAAACAGTGTCGATTAGCCCGTTATCTTTTTCCTCTTTGTCCACGGAGACGTGTCTTTGTCTTATTGTCTTTCTCTTTTTGGTCCACGGATCTTTCATTCTTTTTTGTCCACGGGTCTTTTACTCCTTGTACCGTTGTGTTTCTCTTTTTTTTTTTTTTTTTTTTTTTTTTTTTTTTTGTCCACGGATTTCCTTTTCCCCGTTTCCTTCGCTCCTCAAAATGTCATTTTCTGACACTGCGAACACCTATTTCTGTCAATAAAAATGACTTAGAGGAAGTGGTCCTTACTGCTTTGACTTGGCTTAGATTTCGATTTCTAATATTAATTACATATTACCTACAGACAATTCATTCTGAGCAGGATCGGGAATTGCAGGCATGTTCGAAATTATTTGAAACTAGTTATGATTTTGTTAAATAAAGATGTGAACAAACACCACATGACTTCCTTGTACTGCCTATTAAATTATACATATTTTTTTGCTGCATTTCATTTAAACTAATTGTTTCAAATTTCATTAGCGATGTATTTCCATTCAATTAATTCAGTTCTCAGTTCGCGGCAGGGCAAAAATACGTAAAATCTCAAAACATCTTCATTAAAAATTGTTAGAAAAACATAAAATATCAAATATAGTTAAAATAGTTAAAAAAAATTACAATCAAAATTAGAGTTTCTACGCAAAAACAAGCAATTCGGCCAGTCGACAGGAAGACAGAATTTTCGACGCACTAAACTGAAAGTTTACTTTTGGTCCCACTCGGCAAAAAGACACTGAAGATGCAAAAACTGACTTGATTCGCTATTAAACCAAAAAGTTTCAAATGTAATCAAACGGTGGCTACGTTAGGCTTAGTGGTACTTCAACGACTTTTAAATTGTTGATAATTCTACAACTATCACACGCAGATTAATTCAAGTAACCTTAACTATTATATAAACTTTAACTGTTATAGTAACCATGGTATTTTGAAGCACTGCAGTTGAATGCATGGATGCATAAAGCATAAACTTCCAGGTGTAACTAATTCAAAACATAATTTTATTCCATTACAATGCACATTTCATCATTTTTGTAGACAAGGAATTTACCCAATCATATTTAAATGCGATAATTTTTATGTACACTGATTTTAAATGTTACGACGTAAGCATTTTACACAGTACAGCATAAGCAGAGCAGAATTGTTTGCAGGGTAGAAGTTACGAAAAGGAATGACGTAGTTGCTTTCAAAGAGTGTTTTTAATAAAGTATGGTGCATAAGTACAGCTAATCTGTGATTGGTTAATTTTGGGTTTTAGTTTCATTTTTTAAGCAGAGTTATGTAACATGATTTTAAATGTTACGACGTAAGCATTTTACACAGTACAGCATAAGCAGAGCAGAATTGTTTGCAGGGTAGAAGTTACGAAAAGGAATGACGTAGTTGCTTTCAAAGAGTGTTTTTAATAAAGTATAGTGCATAAGTATAGCTAATCTGTGATTGGTTAATTTTGGGTTTTAGTTTCATTTTTTAAGCAGAGTTATGTAACATGATTTTAAATGTTACGACGTAAGCATTTTACACAGTACAGCATAAGCAGAGCAGAATTGTTTGCAGGGTAGAAGTTACGAAAAGGAATGACGTAGTTGCTTTCAAAGAGTGTTTTTAATAAAGTATGGTGCATAAGTATAGCTAATCTGTGATTGGTTAATTTTGGGTTTTAGTTTCATTTTTTAAGCAGAGTTATGTAACATGATTTTAAATGTTACGACGTAAGCATTTTACACAGTACAGCATAAGCAGAGCAGAATTGTTTGCAGGGTAGAAGTTACGAAAAGGAATGACGTAGTTGCTTTCAAAGAGTGTTTTTAATAAAGTATGGTGCATAAGTACAGCTAATCTGTGATTGGTTAATTTTGGGTTTTAGTTTCATTTTTTAAGCAGAGTTATGTAACATGGAAAGATCTCGAATTTGGAAGAACAGAAGAATTTAGGTGGAGAACATAAAATCCGAAATAGTAAATTTTGAGATTGCCAATCGTTTCGTAAAGCAGCCATTGTATTTTATTATATCCAGAACATGTATATATATATATATATATATATATATATATAAATTGTAGTAAGCTCGCCTAAAAGTTACCAAGAGCTGCTGCTCCAAAAGGTTCAACACGTTTTAAAAAAATTAATACATATGAAAATCAAACCATTAGACATGTAAAACATTAAAAAACAGAAGCAGATAAAAAGTAAGCGGAAAATGGTAAATTAGCCCAATTCGACTTCCAAACTGGCTTTTCAAGGGAAATTTCATTAATTTGAACGTCGAATCAAGCTAACCCCATTACGCGTTTCGCCAAAACAGACAATTGAAACTTTTTCGCTAAAAAATTTTTTTAAATTTAGACAAAGTGTCTTGGAAATTTTAATAGTCTCAATTCTCTGTTCCAATTTCCCGACGCGTCCGCACAGAATGACACATTAAGGTGTCAGTCCTCTTTAAGCGCAACCACCCACGGTTCTAGGTGATTTTAGAGCTCTGTGGATGTGGTGGCTTTAGAGTGGTGATCGGTCACTGCCAGTGTTATTTATGTTATGAAAAATACTGATCTTTTTCAGAGTGAGATAGTGATTATTAGAAAGTTCACTATAATTATTTTGTAATAAATAGTGAAATTAATTTATTCTAAATATCATGTCAATTAAAACAATGGTATCTTATTCTAAGAGAGATTTAAGTCTTTCGCAGTCAGCTGTTATATAAGTTGAATAATTTTCTTCACATTTTTCATTGTACATAACCTGATATATGACCATGTGCGTTTAAAAAACACGCAGCATATACCTAGAAAATTATTAAAAAGTTAAACTTTAAAACATTAATTATAACTTTTCTGTGATTCAATATAATAATATTTCTGAACCAGGAATTTAATTAATATTATTTAATTAAATTCACTTAGAATACGAACATGTAAAATTCTGAATTTCGTGACTACTCGTACAAACGCATATTCATATTATTCATAAGAAATAGTCAACGAGGCGAGAAGTAAGTACGATTGTACTAAATGTTAGAAATCAGAGCTAAGTGCTGCTAATTTTAATTGAAGCATTAAAGTCAAGGTGAGTATCCAAATAATCAGTCAGAATACATTAATTCCAACAACTTTTTGTAATATATTATAACAGCAAGGTAATATACCGAAATTATTTGCACCGAAATCTATTCTCAAAGCTCGTACTCGTGATAAGGTATCGTAAAAAATTTGCTGAAGTTGAGTACTTTTGGAACAAACCTTACCCCCCCCTTTATAATACTAAATAATGAAGAATCTACGTGGATGGATGTTTCTAGCAAAATGAAAAAGCAACGGTACCTAGAGACATCACATTTTGAATAACGAAGTCCTCCACTCGAATATGGGCATCTGATTTGGAATTTGTCTTATTATCTATTTCATATTTTGTAAGCCTATAACGAATTTTTCATCAACAAACTCAACGATATCAAAGCCAGCAATGGGAACACTGCACAGGGAAAAAAAAAAAAAATATATATTTCCAGAGCGCGGGACTGTGTATAGGAAATTACAAAGATGTTCTCTTTTTAAATACTTTGCGATATTGCTGTTGAGATGAATTTTATGGTTTAAGTGCGAAGAACATGATATTTAATAAATAGAGGTAACACACAAAGCGTTAAAAAAGGCCCCTTTGGGCGTAATGTAAAATCTGAAGGCTTTCAGATTTAATTAATTTATTTTCTTTACATAACATCATCTTCAGACTTTGCTGATAAATTTTCTTTGCATTAAGTTTCTAAGAAAATTCAACGTTTATTGTTATTTTTTAAAATTTCTTTTTAATGTTTATGGTTTCACCTAACGACATGTTTTCAAAAACTCAGTATGGAAAGTTAAAGAAAAATAATAATGATCTTTTTCGGTATAAAGAAGGGAAGAACAGCAGAATTTGTCCGTTAAATTTAAGATACGTAATAAACCTAATTTTGGGAGTTAAATTGAGAAATTGGTCTATTAAACTATAAAACCTTACGAATTGTTACCTTTCAATTTATATCAACTTAACTAATGAAACCTCACGAAGTCAGCTGTCTTTTAAATCAATTAAAAATACAAAACTCTTAGCATCCGGACAACGTATTCTTTTTAACAACTCGCCGAACACAGTTTTTCGAGAAAAAATTGCTTTCAAGAGTTTTAAATAGTTATTAAGTTCAATGATTCTCCTTTCCTTCTGACTTCATGATTTACGTGAAACACAGCGTTGGACGGACTTTCCTACTGTTGTAAAATATTGACGCTAGAAACGTAATATTCAAATTAGTTCTGAGAAAATTGTTTCCCAAAAAAAGTTGCCTGTTTCGGATCTGTAGAGGTAGCATCAGCTTTAAAATCTTAGCTAATTTTCTGTTTACGGAGAGCGATGAGAGATATAGGCAATGTAGAAGCGTGGGGCCCACCAATAAGCTGAGTAGTGAAACAGCTAAACACTAGTATTTCAACCCAGGACGGTTATTCTACGCTACGAGAGTCGACAGCAAGTTGTGGGCCGCCAGATGTCGCTGCTAGTAAAAAACAGGTCTGCCCAACATCCTATATTCTCTGAGTACGGAAGTTGTCGAAAGCGCGTGAAAAAGTGTTGCCGCGTCATCAATCAGGGTTGTCCAGTTGACGTACTAAGAAGACAATGACTTTGTATGTGTTTTCGCCGTTGATTTTTTTCATATTTAAACGAAGAATACCGTCGTAGATCTCTGAATCGATGGCGAATTTATAGAAAATATGTTGATGCTTTTGCTCTGCCAAAAGATGTTTTCATTGCGTATTTCAGATTGCCAAAATTTATAGTTATTTTAATTTGGGATGAACTGAGAGAGTATTTGGAACCACATTCAGAAAACAAGAACGCAATTTCTACTGAAAGAAAGGTTATACTATTCCTGAAATTATAGATATAAATTGTAATTGTACGCTTTAAAAATGTAGAAGATAATAAGTTTATCAAGCACATAAACCTTCTTCATTTAATACAAATATAGACATCCGATAAGCTTCTACTCGATTTATGTACAGCAAGAATTACGTTTACTTTAAAATCTAACAGTTGAATACCTTACGAATAATACTGTGAACACAAAAAATGTCGTTCATTATTACGCGAAATTCACACTAAAATAAAAATTTAAAAAAAAAATAATAATAATAATAATTATAAAACTATAAAATAGATTTATAATATTTTTTTCAGTAGTTGTACTACTACTAATGTGATACTTTTAAAAATAAGTTTTAGCCCAGAGGGGCTATTAATTTCGTTTTGCCATTTTGTGGCGTTTCACGATAAATGGCGTTTCACTTTTCAAATCGTTGCCACCAAGTATTATCGCACTCTATTATATTTAAAGAAATTAAATAATGAGGAATCTGCAGAATGTATGAATGTTTCTCGCACTGTGATAAAACAACGGTACCTAGAGCCATGAAATTCTGAATAACGTAATCCTCCATCCTAATATAGGCATCTGGAGGCCCAAATTTGGAACTGGGAATTTGTATTACTATCCATTTCATATATCATATTTTGTAAAGCATTTATGAGTTTTTGATTAAGAAACCCAACGATTTCAAAGCGAGCAATGGCAAAAAACACTTTCATCTCTAGCGCGCGAGACTATGTATCGGAAATTCTAAAAATATGCTTTTTTAAAATTATATGATATTGCTGTTGAATTGAATTTTATGGTTTAAGTGCGAAAAACATGATATTTAATAAATAAAGGTAACACGCAAAACGTTAAAAAAAATGGCCCTTTGGGAGTAATATAAAATCTAAAAGCTTTCATTCTTTTTTTTTTTAAATTTTAATACATTTTAAAACTGGTTTCTAAGTGAGGACTTTCTAAGGGAAACTGGCTCGTATACACGTTACACATGGGGAAAGCCACGAAAACGCCGGCTAGCTCGTTCGCGGGATTCGAATCTCGGACCAAACTACCTGCGTTCAGCGACTCTACCGCTCGGCGGCTGGTGGGCTTGTTAGCAGAATGATACTGTATTATTATTGTATTATGCTATAAAGTAACAATGCTATAAGACTGAGGGTTTGTTCATGGAACAGTACTTTTGTAACCTATTATAGTATTAAAAAATCATTGTTCCTTTGCAAACTTTAAAAAAAATAAATAAATAAATAAATAAATAAAAATACTGTTCATAGCATTCTCATTTTTATATTGTAAAAGAGATATTGATTATTATTAGTTTTCTATTTAAAATATGTCGAAACGCTGGTTTGATAAGGACTTGAACTGCAGGAGACCTACACTGATTATTTTTACTTTAGTACTTCCATTGTGAAAATATTACTATCTTTTAATTATTTTCACAGAACAAAATCTTTTGAGAAGGAAGAATATTTAAACTGAGCAGTTCTTATATACAAAATTAAAATAACAGCAATGTAATATTGAAAAAACGGTATTAGTAATTGTGTGACAAAAATTGCAAAACGAATTAATCACACATACAGGATAGATTAGTTTAATTTTGGTTATATATTTTATATTGAAAAAATATTTTCTTTCATGTTAATTATAGAATAAATTATTTAAAATAAAGCATTTTGATGCGTGTGTGATAATTGAATGCAGCAGCAATCGGCCATACTGTAATAGCGAATGAATTTTATTTCTTTTCCTGAAAGAAATAATTTTCATAGAAAAAGAAAATAAAAAAAGGGAAGAAATATTAAGAAAGAAATATTTTCTTTCTAATTTCTTATTTAAAGAAATATTTTTCGAATAGTAACTGTAAAATAAATTGCGGGAAAACAGTTTTAATGTAAACATGGGAAAAAAAAAGAAAAAAAATTAGTTTGCTATTAGATTGTAATGCAAATTAATCATATTATAAATTTAAATAATTAAAATTGTTTATTTCTAAAAGGATTTGAAGTAAGCTTAATTCATTTACTCTTATCTATTTACCATTGCTTTCATGATATCCCATATCACTCTTTATTTCTTACCTCTAAATTCCTGCGTTAACTTTCCCATTAAAAAACGAGATTTTCTTTCACATAACACAGCAGCATATTCTACTGCGTGTTGGTCATAATACTGTTTTGTGCAATTTTTTTTTCGAACTACAAATGCAGCGTGTGAGTTAGTGAAATAATGGGAGAATATTCTTAGAACTTCAGCCAGCGCGCGCTATAAATTTCGTCACTCGTCTGTACTGCGATTGGTCTAAAGCCCCTTGAAGCCTTGTCCCCTTCCAGTAAAGTTAAATGGACCCACCCGCCCTCCAACTGAGGACCACAGAATGGCTTTCTCCGATAAGTTGTGATGGCTGTCCATACCGGTTCTTTTGAGTCAATATTGTTCGCTCAAGTTGTAGACAGATCCAGTGATCATAGAATAGGCGTCCAGATTCATATCGCAACAAACGGACTGGGTGGGATGGAAGTTTTCGCGGATTTCTCCATCTATAACGTGAATACGAGCCAGTTGTACTTAGGAAGTTTTCTGTGAAGGCATTCTTTCCGTAGGTAGATCGCCTCAGTACTCTTTTTTTGTAATGTAGGCACACATGAAGAGCGGTGTGCATGCATTTAAAATATTCATAGTGCAATTGCACTGCTTATGGTACCAGATCCGGCGCTGGGATATTTTAAGAATCTTTGGGCCTCCTAAATCTTCCCAACGATCTCTTCGTTGGTGACCAAAACATTGGATAATTTACCATTAAGTTCGATGGATTTTGACACGATCGGATGTAAATATTTTGTAATTACGTCGTAAATATACATAAAAATGTAGATATTTTCTTTTTCTACAATACTTCAGTCCTAAGTATATGAAAAGAATACATTTTTAAACAACATTTCATTCTGAACGGAATTAAATACTATACTTTTCACGGAACAGTTTGCTCAGAATGGTTTAATTTGAATGAAATATTTTCACAAGTTTTCGTTAATTACATTAGAAAAAAAAAATAAGGTAATTCGGTTTTATTCGGTTAAGGATTACAAAAATTAAGATCAAAGTTTATTGTATTATTAATATTAAAATTATGCATTATTTCTTTTGTATTTATAGAGCTTCTTCCTAAAATACTTTCTCAAATATGACATCATTCTTTAGCTTCTGAGGCATCTTTTAAATCGAAAAATCAAAGTCATTTTATAATTAACGCTCTATTAGGTCCATTTCAAATTAGAACACCTTTTATTTTAATAGAGAAATACGTTAAATAGTACTAACTTTCTCTGAATATTTCTGAAAAGGGGGGAAAAAAAAAAGGATTTTTTTAAAAAATATTATTTAAATCTTGTAACTGAGTTATTATAAAATGTAAGGGAAATAATTCTTTTAAATTATACTTATCAGATTTTTTACCCTTAATTTCAACAATACATATTCTGAAACTTTTCTTTATTACTTTCTTAATTTGTGTAACTTAGTTGTTCCAAAACTCTTCTTTATTACTTACATTTGTGTAAAACTGTAACTAATTTTATACAAATGTGTGGTTACAATCAAGGAAAAATTAACTTATTGGCATATCTGTGTGTATATTTATTAGTTTTGACGAGGATTGCAGCCATTTGCGGGTAATTTTATTTTTATTAACCCAAATAAGTAAAACGTGTAAGCCCAAAGTGATTATTTTTCAGATATATAAAAATAAAATGATGAGTTTAAAATGAGCAACAGTAAAGCCTCTCCTCATAAAAGTAGCGAATACTCTATCAAGGGTATCGAAAGATGTGTACAATTTTAAAGGTACTGTAAGGCATTTTTTTTTTTTTTTTTTTTTTTTCATTCTTTAAGCATAATATTTTTGTTAAAATTTATATTTTTGTAGTTCGACAGCTTAGAATTTTATAAAACAAATTCGTAATCAAAATCGCTGTTGTTAGTTATCGAAAAATAACCAAGATGTGATTTTTGCGTAAATGTCACTAAACTATACAAATTGCTATTATCAATCACACGATGAATGTTTCTTTTATGCGGAAGTGTCTCGTTTTTCGATTTGTATGGAAATGTCGTGTGTCAAAATACTATCAGCGCGCAGTTAAGGTGTGGGGTGTATTTAATTATGGCAAAGCACACTAGGGCTATCTGCCTAAGGGGAGGGATGCCTTTCGTGGAGGACTTTCTAAGGGAAACTGGCTCGTATACACGTTACACATGGGTAAAACCACGAAAACGCCCATGCAGCCAGCCCGTTCGCGGGATTCGAACCTCGGACCGAACTACCAGTGTTCAGCATCTTTACCGCTCGGCCAGCGCGCAGTTAAGAGAGCTTCTGAATGTAAAGGAAAAAAAAAAAAAAAAAAAAGCAGTGAGAAAACAACACGCGAAACTCCTAAAATGACTGACCGCCTTTTAGAGCAACTTGTATTCATTGTATTCACTTTAAAAGGGTTATGCACGTTCACTTTTCTTGTTTTTCAAAACGAAAAAGCTTTCGTAAAGAAAGGGGAAAAAAAACGTTGTCTTTACGGGCCAACACTTTCAGAGTCAGTTTCTTTGCGGTCCGAAGAGTTGGAAGGGAGGCAGTAAGGGTGGGGGGGGCGTGTCTCGGACTGCCGGGTTTAATTGGAAGTCAAATGTCACCCGTCACACTGAACAACAAACACCCTGAAACTAGTTCCCCACAGACCGCCCCAATCGGCCGCTTCCGCCGGCAGCAATTCACCCTTACCTGCTCGTGGCACGAGCGCCACCTGTTTGGATTTAGCGGTCGCACGGCGGTCGAATTCGATGCGTGGGGTCGGTTGCTCACCGTTTGCGAGCGGCGGGAGATGATTCGATCGGAAACGGCTCTGGATTTAATTTTCTTTCCGGCTTCCTTACGGACGATAGCTGTCTTTTTTAATTCCAAATTTGAAGCATGTAAAAAATTTTGAAAATTTACTAGACATCCGAAGATTTACACAATGTTTTTCGAATTAAATTTGATTTTGCTTGCCTGCAGTCGATAAAATAAACACAGTCCGCGCCCGTTCTAAGAAATTTTGGTTTATTAGTAAGAAAACGTAATTTTGATTTAGGACGATTCTCTATAAATTTTCCAAATACTATTAGGCCCATATCACACGGCGTTTGTTTCACACGAACAACTGTTTCGGTCAATTTTTCTGCCTGGTTTACTACTGAAAGAAAGACGCGCGACTTTTTCCTTCCTTTCCAAAAAAATTGCAGGTTGTTCGTTTTCAACCAATCAGCTATCAGCTTGTTTGTAATGGGGAACCAGTTTCCCCTGCGTTAACCCCAAAGCAATCTGTATTGATTGGCTGTTGTGACAAAGCAGAAAAGTTGTTCCAAACAGTTGTTCTTCCGAAACAAACCGACGTGTGATAGCAGCCTTATTCTTTGGAAATGCGAAAAATTTTCTTTGGAAAGGAATGCAGTTTCTCAAAATTCTCGAGAATTTTCTCTGGAAAAGCATATATGTCAATTTGATGCTTCCAGCGAGAAAACATACGTTTGACATCTGCTTAAAGTGATTTAAAAAAAAAAAAAAAAAAAAAAAAAAAAAAAAAAAAAAAAAAAACATATCTCTTAGCTTAGTTATTTCAATAAAAAGGAACAAAGCAAAACGACCTACTTAAAAAACTTCTTAGTGACAGTATTAACTTCGAATGCAAGAACACTGTTAAAAGATATAAGAGCAACACTTTTAAATACCCAATACTGGCACACATATTTCTGCAGAAAATCGTTAGGCGCGTATTGTCTTATAACAGAAAAGTTCCAAAATTTGCCCGTGAACTAACTGTATTTATGCTTATCCTCTGTATTTTAGCTCCTCATTGCTAAAGTTGTTGAACAACGATAGTTCGATATCAGGCAAATGGCTTGTTACATGGCGTTTTCATTATTTTCTTCTGGTTCCCGGCGAACAGACTGCTTCCATAGGATTTTTGTTGTTCTTCTCACGTGTAATGTGAAGTACAGTAAAACCCCGCTTAACGCTGTTTCGTTTAGCGCTGTTTCGGTTTAGCGCTCTTTTATTTCAACCCGGGGATTCCACGAAATCGCTCGCAGCATACGGGGATTCCCCGAAATATTATGCAGCGATAGGTTTCAAATACATATCCGAAAGAGTGTACTTGTATTTCTTGTTTGGTGCGGTATTGTACAGACATATTTTGAAGGGGTAAATGTGGAAGATGTCGAAGAAATAATTCAAGAAGCAGCGGCTAGTCTTTCTAATGATGAGCTCAAGGAATTAACTGAACAAGAAGAAAACAAAAATGTTGACAGCAGTGGTTCGGAAGAAGAGCAAAAAGAACTTTCGATGGCGTTTGTAAAAAGGAGTTTGTCTACCATAACTGAAATAATGGATCAATTCATTGAAAATGATCCGAATTTTGACAGGAGCTCAAAAGTAAGGCGTGGTGTTAGAGATGCTCTATCCGTTTATGAAGAACTTTTAAGAGAACAACGCAAAAGAAAAAGGCAAACAACATTAGATGCTTTTGTTACAAAAAGGCAGAACACTGAAAACGCGGAAGGCTAACTAAATATGACTGACTTAGAATTTTATTTTTATTTTTTTTTTTTTTTTTTTTTTTTAAGAATATTCGTTTTGTTATTTATATTTTGTTTTTATTTTTGGAAGAAATAATAATGTGGTATTAATTTGGGCTTTAAGAAATAAATGTTTGGTTTTATTTTTATTAAAAAAACATACTTTTTAAATTTAATACCTAACCAATTTCTTAGCCATCTTCCCCTAACCCCAATATTTACATGTAAAGATAGCCTCGTTTAGCGCTGTTTCGCATTACGCTCTACTTTGATGGAACGTATCCCCCGCGTTAAGCGGGGTCTTACTGTACGAACCAATATCCTTTACAGAAACCTTTACGAAATCATCCTTCCCAAGGGCATACAACAAGATTTAACTTCGGGTACCGAATTAAGTGCCTAATGACCACCCAAGATGATAGATAGGCTTAATAGAGAGCCCAATATACCCAAAATTAATTTACATCGTACAAATGTTGCACCGTCTTGTTAGTGTAGTGGTAATAGAGTCGGCTGCCATAGCCTTCGACACGGATTCGAATCCCAGAAACGGCATGGATGTTTGTAAGTATATAGTGTCTCTGAGCGTGAGGGCATTAAATGGTTTTTAAGCCGAATCCTCTCGAAAGGCTGGTCGTGATTGAAGACCCTGCGATGTTTTGTCAATGTGGGGTTTCATCAAAACTGAGACGGAGCTAAACAAAGTAGCACTCAACAACTGGTAAAATTAGTTGACCAACAGTCACATCGTCCGAGCAAAGGTGCTAACATTATAAAAAGCGTCGCCAGAGAATGTTTTAGTCTGGCATTGTGTTATGTTTCTAATCAAATAACCAGTTAATCAACTTTCATTTTCTGATAAATTTCAATGTCTTCTCTGTATTTGTCCAATTTTAGTACAGTAAGACCCCGCTTAACGCTGTTTCGTTTAGCGCTGTTTCGGTTTAGCGCTCTTTTATTTCAACCCGGGGATTCTCCGAAATTGCTCGCAGCACTACGAGGATTTCCCGAAATTTGTGCGCAGCGCTAAATTTCCAAATAACATATCCGAAACAGTGTAGTTGTGTTTCTTGTTTGGTGCGGTGCTGTAGGGACGCATTTTTATCATTTGAAACATTTGCTGACATTATTGTAAGTATAAATTTATATAATACTATAACGATTAATACAGTGACAAATATTATTATCTTTAGTTTTTATCATGGGTGATAATAAAAAACAAGAAAAAAAGAAAGCAACCAGAAAAAGCATTTCACTGGAAACTAAAATGCAAGTGATTAGAAGATTAGATTCTGGTGAACGTCAATCTCAAATTAGTGCTGCATTGAATTTGGCAACTTCAGCAATAAGGACAATTCTTAAGAATAAAGAATAAATACTGTCATCGGCAACTGCAACTACGTCAAGCTCTGCAACTAGAATTACCTGTTCTAGAAATAACATTCTATACGGATTGACGACGAAATTGAACGCAATATGCCATTAAGCCAATCTATCATAATGCTTTTTTGACAAAAAGGCAGAAAATTGGAAACACAGAATAGACTGAATGATCTGACTGACTGAGAATTTTATTTGTTTTTATAAGTATGTAGGGTTTATATTTATTTTAACTAACATTTATTTTAAGTTTAAACTATCTTTCCTGTCAAGCCTTACTTTCCCCTGGAACTGCCAATGCCAGAATATGTAAATTTGAGTAGAACGCGCAAGCATTCAAATTATCAGCGGAAGTAGTATGATTTAAATAGAAGGAAACGAGTTCGGTGAGAGAGTTATTCTTACTTAGCGAGCGCGGAGGTAGAAATCGAGAATTGAAGAACCCCGCGTTGCGGCCTATGTGCTTGGCGGGAAGTAGTTGCAATTGTTCCAGTGAGCTTCAAGTCTGCTGAATTAGCTGCGGCTTTTGTAAAACGCGGTGAGTTAGTTATTTTAGAGAGCCTCGTAGTTAGAATATTGTCTTTACTTTCTTTTCAGGTTCTTATTTTTATTTTGACTGCCGAGTTGGCACCGTTTGTAAGCGTCAAGAGAACGCAATTGTAATTCATTACGTTGAATAAAAAGGGACTTAAACCCTTTACAAGACTCTGTGGTTTATACAAGCTTTCACAGTCACCCTTGGTTGCGTGCAAGTTGTAGGCGAGCAACGTTATAAGTGTATTCGTTTATATTGTTTTTATTTTTGTAAAAAATAAATGTTTGGTTTTATTTTTATTAAAAAAACATTATTAAATTTAATACCTAACCATTTTTCTATCCATCTTCCCCTAATCCCATTATTTACATGTTAAGATAGCCTCGTTTAACGCTGTTTCGCATTGCGCTATACTTTGATGGAACATATCCCTGTACTGTATATGTACTGCCAAAGCGAGTGCAAATTTCAAGGTCTGTTTAAAAACTATAAATGAACTCGTTTCCCTTTCAATAATTCCCCAATTTTCCCTTCAGTAATTCAGGATAGGAAGAATTCCACTGCTTTCTATAATCCTTTCCTCCATCCATAAATAAGAGATGTTCTGCGAAATGAAAGGCGACTTCGAGCTTTACTCGAACAGTTTTAATCTCTTTGTGAAATAACCAAACACAACCTGATGTTTCTATATTTTGCTGTGAGAAGCAATAAATTGCTATATTCGAACCTGGAACTGGCTGGTAAAACCCGAAATCGTATTAAACTATAATGTATTTTGGATTTTATTCAATGTGGCCAGTCATTTTCAATATAAGCTTAAACTCGGGCTTTAGCCATAATATGTACAGCGTGGTAACAAATGAAAAGCTCTGTCATTCGCGCAAAAGGGAAGCAAATCGAAGGTTACTGATGTTTACAGGCAGAAGATGGACAATATCACAAAGCCGGGACATCCTATACATAAATTTACTACATATTATATATAGATTTGAACCCTGGTCGAATTGCTAGCGTTCAACGGTTTTACCGCTCGACCGCTGCTATTTCTTCATTAAATATGAGGCACGAGATATTTAGGATGCAAGGAGAAGGAATTATTATTATTAAAAGTAGAAGGAGGAGGAGTATCGAATGCTATAGGCCAAAAGTTTCGTATTCAAATATTAGAAATGTTCTAGTAAAAAAATAATAACGAATTCTTGGTATTATATTGTTGCGTTATTTTCTTACGTTCGTTACGGGTTCGTGTGGATTTGGAGTGAATAACGACGATACTACTTGATGCAGTATCGAAACACACTTTATTGGCCGGTATTAATCACGACAGCTCCAAAATCACGTTTTACAGTCGAAGATCTAGTATACACTCACTGGAACAACCAGCGACACAGTCTTCAGGTTATCAGGCTATCACGGTGGAGACAGCTTCACTGCAAAGCACCAGAGTACAGCTCCAACTCTGCTCGGTCGTTCTCGGAACTCCACGCACTCTCGAGACTCTCCACGCTACAACTCGCGATGCACTCGACGACACACAGAGTACAGCTCTCGACTCTTCGGTTTAGTCGTTCCCAGAGCTCAACACACTCTCTCGACGATGCACTTACCGCGATACACTAAGACACTCCATCGGTGCACTCGACGACCCACTCGGCACTCGCTGCCCAGCTGTCAACTCGATCGACTTCGCACGGACTGACTAACTCGAGACACTAACTAACTTGCACTTGACGAGGCACACTAACTCTCCGCGTGCCAGCAGGGTTTATATAGCTTTCGGCTTGTGTTCGAGAACATTCTGGGCTAAACCAGTAAGAATTCGTTCCAGAAAGTTCTCCATTGGTTCCAGAAGGTTCTCCAGAACTTCTCCAGTTCATCCGTGGCATATCGCTAATTTTGTCACCAAAAGGGTGATTTCTCGCCAAAAGTGGAACCCATGCTTTGCCATTTTATGGCAACCCTTAAACTTCTTTGCGGGGAAGCCATCTTACCACGCCTGTACATTTCGTAACAATATTTTGTTTGTAGTATGGGTGGTAGATATACGAGAAAAGTCGTTTGGCTGTTAAATCCAATACGTCTTTTTGATGCAATGGGGTTTGTATTTTCGTCATTAGGTGTCGCAATGATTCAGAACGGCTTCTTATTCACCAATGAAGCTCAAACTGTTTCTTAATGAAAATGATTGCTTCATTATCTTTTTCTGTATAAAAACCATCTTGAGAGAATGAGATAAAAATATGAAAAAGCAGGAGATAGCAGATCTTCTTGGATAGATGTTTCGGTTATGGCATAAAACTAGATTCGATGGAATTGCAGCATATAACAGAAGCTTCTCAACTGTAGTCTCTGATATTAGGACCATATTTTAAAGTCTATTTTCGAAAGAGGTCATTAGGAAAAGACTGTTAACAGAAATAGCGAGTATGTCCATTTTCAAGGTAAATGCAGTTAAGAACACTAAAACAGCCATGAAATGGATCAGAGTAACAATGATGCTGAAGATGAAACATAATTCGATGATATGCCTAAAGATATAACTGAAGACGAACATGACGGACTTTTCATGTTATCCCATAATGAAAATTTTTAAATTCATAACATACGTTATTTCTATTTAATAAATAGCATTTATATGCATGTAAAAATCTGATTTTTTAATCTGATTTTATCCTTATTTTTCATCTGTCATTTTTATACCCGACGTATATCGCGTAGCGGTAAATTTCGATCTTATTTTTTTTATGTTAAAAGTGCGTGTTATACGCCGGAATATACGGTTTATTATTTACAATGATTTATTTTCCGAGTAAATAAATGCTAACAATAAAAAGCTTTTAATTCGTGTTATTCAATTACATTCTTTGTTCATTGAAATAACTACTCTAAAAGCCATATTATTTCTCTTGTTTAAAAATTTTGCATTACAATCGAAATGAGCTGATGACGGAAATAAGTTTTCCTGCTGAAAACTGGCACCCACACCTTTTTGCAGAAAATTGCTTGTGCGTGTTGTCATAACGGAAAAGGTCCGATTTTTTTCAAATTAAGATTTTCCATTTTGTTATAAGTCATTCTATTACTTTAATTAAAATTTTATTTCTAAATCTTTCCTGTCCCTTCTAGTATTTGCCTAAGAAATGCAAATTCGGTGAATTTCAACAAAGAACAAGAATCTAAAGACAGAGAGAGAAAGGGTAGTGCTCTAGCAGCTTAGATCTGGAGCTCTTAAAATATGCTGAAATACTGTGCAGTGCAATTTTTTTTTCCTTCATTTTTTTTTTATTACGTACAGGAGAAAGCGTATTAGCGTAGAACCAAGTTCTTAGTCATTAATATTTAACTATGACTAGCTGAACTACTATTGCGTTATCAAGGCCGAATGCAGTGAAGTTAAGTTTTGTTAACTTCTTTAGTTTTTTGTTCTTCTTTAGTTTCTTCTTTTGTTGTAACTTCAAACTGGAAGCGTCAAAAAATATTTATGACATTTTTTGTTATCCAAGTTCCTGTTGTAGGATTCTTAATCTAAAATGGGACAAAATTCTTCTTGCAGTCTTGTAAGATTAAGAAGCGTTTAGACAAAACGCGATTAGAGAGTAAACTTATTAAAGTATTACCAAAGTTACATCCATGTTGAACCAATCTATGCAATAAAAACAGATCTTAAATACCTCCTTATATCAACAGCCAATTTCTTTAACAAAATAAAAGCATTAGATATATAATACAGCATTTGTATATAAAATGTTCAAATTTATACAGCTGCTGATAGCTGATTATTAAAAAAGAAACCGAAATTCTTGCCTTATTTGATAAAAAAAATTTAATTGAATTTTCATTTTCTCATTTTTCGTCACTCTAATTTTTTTTTTAATCTTTCATATACCTGATGCACGTAAAGCTATCTTTATACTCTTTAGATTTAAATGTGCATAAGCGGGGAGCAAATCTGGTTCTTATTTTATATGACTAACTAGCACGCAAGACCGCCAGATGAGTGGACTGCGTCCAAAGCAAAATTTATAAGTTCTATGGACACCTAAAAAGAAAATACATAAAAGCATTTCAGCATGAATGAAATCAGTTCATTTTTTCTAAGCCAACAACCCATTCGAAAATAATTTTTTTTTTTTTGTTGCCAAACCAGGAAACAAAAACTTTCGACACTTCAGGTTAATACGTCATGACTTCAATTTAATGTAATATAACAACTTTTTCTCAATATCAGTAAAGGAATTAAGTAGCAATAACATATCGTGTCAATTATCCTAACCTGAAACAGATAGGTTGCCAATAGCAACAATTTATTTCAGTAATTGACATTAAAAAATATTCGACATACAGTGACTTCACATGTAATCACGTGCTTTCTACAACATCAGAATAAGAAATTATACAGAGGCTGTTCGCACATTTTTTAGACGATTTTGGTAAGCGGTAATAAAAAATCGTTTGCTGCAAAAGAAGTCATTGCAATTGTACTATGTTTTTAAAAGTTAAAATTATCGTCTGTGGCTTGAAAGTTTTGTTTTTATTCAAAATGGCGAACTTAACAAAGCAGTGATTCGAAGGCTACATTTACGCTCTTTCCGAAGAGAAATATGCATACTCCGTTATCCAAAAACGATGTGAGAGTCATGGTTTTGTGATATCTAAAGCGTCGATAGGTAATATCAGCAACAAGAAAGGAAAAAAATGTCAAATTGGAGCCTCAAGTGGGACAAAAATTCCAAACTAGTATCCAAGGAAAAAACGGACATCTTCGACTATTGCAAAGGTACGGTGTTTAATGTTAAAAGAAAATCCCCCTAGTCAAAGGACAGTTGCAAAATCATTAAAATGCTCGGTGTCCACTGTAAACAAAATGATAAACGTTGATTTAAATCTTAAGAAAGCGAAAAAACGCAATGTGCATCGCCTTCTTCCAACGATATCGCTCAACGCAGGACACGCTGCAGAATTCTATATGAGAAACACTTATCCAAAGAAAAATGGAAAACAATTGTCACAATAGATGAAGCATGGGTGTATTTAAATGATTGTAACAAAAAAAGAGCCATTTATTATCATAAAAGGGGAGAAAAAATTTTAAGTACATGGTTCGAAGAATCGAAAGAAAGTTTTTAAGGGATTCATGATTGTTGCTGGTTTTTTCTTATAACGGCAAGTTAAAAATAAGGAGAGTGCAAACAAATGTCAAGATTAACTCCAAGTACTATCAGGAACATATTTTATCCAATTTTTCTGAATGAAATACCATCGCTTTACCCACAGTGCCATCAATCTGTGAGACTCCATCAGGACAGAGCTAGCAGTCACACATCAAAATCCACTGTAAATTTCCTAAAAGAAATGGAACAAAAAACTGGTATCAAGGCCATACCCTTCACTGATATTTCTAATAAATCTCCCGATGTGTCTGTCACCTATGGATTTTTGTGCTTTCGGACTTTTAAAAACTGCATTATCCAAACGTTGTCCCCAAACCCTAACAGGACTCTGAGAAGCTGTTCGGGAGGAATGGGATAGAATATCTCTTCTGCCACTTTAAAAGGCATTATTATCCTGGAAATTGCGGTGTCGAAAGATAGTTCAGAATAAGGGATGTCAAATAGAACATTTAAAACACAAGAATTTTATGTAATTTAGTTTTGTGAATACAACATACATCATCTAAAAAATGTGTGAACAGCCTCTGTAATAATAATAATATATTTAATGTTTGGCATTGCTACTTTTATTTTATATTTTGTAAAACTTACAAAATTTTTATTGGCAAACTCTACGATTTGAAAGCGAGTAGTGGCGACACTTTTCGAAATAAGGCATTCTTTTTCTCCAGCGACTCCCGAGACTGTTGCCATTCGGAAACTTTTTATCTTCTACAAATTATATTTTACTCTGTTAGCGGTTTAATGCGATGTGTTGAAAATATTTCGCCTGAAAAAAGTTTTTGAAGCTTTCTAATCGTAAAAAGGTATTACCTATTATTTAATATCCGATCGTTTTAAGTATTATTTCGTGTAAGTAACATCTGCATTAATTTATCTAAAAAACTAAGATTTTCTATTTTGTTCTGAAAAACCAGGAAAATGTCTTTTTCTTGTTTTTATCCATTTTTGTATTTAATTTAGTCTAATCCTCTCAGTATAAACGCGTGTAAAGAAACAAATTAAAATTGACTATGAATCAGAAGATGTGAATAAAAAAGATTTAATTATTAAGGGAATGCATTTATAGAAAAACTATGCAAAAATAGTGCCTCATCTGAAATGAAGGCTTGGTAAAAAATTGACAACAAAGCGATGCGAATAAAATATAATTAATAAGCTACTCAGACGGAAAAATGGTTAGTGACCCTGACTGCCGCACCGCAGGGCTCGGGTTCGAATCTGGGAGAAGGCATGGATGTGTGATAAGCTGGCACAAAGGTTCTTTGTCTAGGATGAGTTTTCAGAGTGCAGTAGTTTTCATATCCGGGATGCAATCCTGTGCCTTTGTTAATGATTCCGGTTGCAGCCTCGAATTTCAATCCAGTGGACAAAGATGTCTTTTCATCAGGGTCAGGATATGGACACTTCGTTATGTATGCGTGAAAGAATCTTCCCACCTGGGAGTTCAGCGCAAGTAAACACTGGGAGATATATAAGGTGTTTCCTCAGAAGAGGAAGACTTTTCCTGTTTAGAGCTATGGGCATATTGGCCTGCCAAGAACGTTCATTCCTCGTGTATAAATACGTTAGAGCATTTTTCCTGTAATAAAACTCTGAAATTAGGGGACCAAATATATCCAAGTCCCATATTGTCAAGATATGCAAATGTTAAGGTTTTCATCTTATTAAAATTCATGTTATTGTTAAAACTTGAGTTTAAAGTTCGTTTCAACCCTGTGTCACAACTCAGGGTTTGCGTAGCGATTTTTGCCACTACACCACAGATGTATTTTATTCGTCCATTCAAATTAGACGTATTAGGTGCCTCTATAATAACATTCCCACCTATTAGATGCCTCTATAATAACATTCCCACCTATTAGATGCCTCTATAATAACATTCCCACCTATTAGATGCCTCTATAATAACATTCCCACCTATTAGATGCCTCTATAATAACATTCCCACCTATTAGGTGCCTCTATAATAAAGAGACTACCGCTTTTGGCTTTTGTAATGGCCAACGCCTGTACACAGCTAGAGCATTCTATTGGAAGAAAATGCAAGAAAATTACGCTTATTGTAAAGCTTTTACATTTTTAACTTACTAATATTATTTTATTGTGAGGGATAAGTTACTTTATATATGTTGTAGAGTCATTAGGATTTTTTTTAAGCAGGAGTCATGAAAAATGAGCAATGTCGTCGCCGGGACTGGAACTTCAGACCTCTCGATACGCGCCGAGTGTGCTGGCCATTACACCACGAAGGCATGCTAAGAAAGCGGGAGAAAAAACATTGTAATGTTTCTGTATTTTCAGTTATTGTTGTTTATGAGATAAGAAAAGTGCATTCAAATATTTAAAAGCAAAAAATTTAGATTTCATTAAAGATGTTGCTGAATAAAATTCTTCCGTTTTTACTATTAATGGTTTTGTACTAGGATAAAAATCATTTGCTGTTAAATTTATCGTTGGTCAGATGTAGATATTAAATGATTCATATCTCTGAAAATTTTGAACACAGAAATATAAACATTGTACGGTTAAAAACAGAAATGTTTTTAACCATACAATGCCCGTTCAAAGTTTTAGGACTACTTTTCTAATGATTTCCAGCAAACCTGCAGAACGATTCAAGCAGCTCAACTTGTGTTTCACAAAATATCATTTGCTTGAAGACAGAATTTTCTCTGCGGTTTATCATTGCTGAACTTTTGAAATTGCTTAATATCATTTAATCATTTTATCATTAATCAATTTAATCATTAATCAATAATTTAATCATTGCTTCGCAATTTCAAAAGTTCAGCAATGATTGACTAAAAATAGTCACTTATTTCTTCGAATGTGTAGACAAAGTGATCCCAAAACCGTTGTAAAAGATCTTGAAAAAATGAAATTTATTCTCGTTTTGTTCTATTGATTACAGAACAGAAGTAAATCGAATTTCTGCATAGCATGATTTAACCTTAGCGGAAAATATTAATCCTGAATTTTTCGAACAAATTTTGACTGGATACGAAACTTAATGTTTCGTTTAGGAGCCACAGACAAAATGGCACTCGTCTGCTTGGATTGGAGAAGGACACCGTTGCCCCCAAATCTTCAGTTTCGTCAGAAATTCCTCCGAGTAACGGCCGCGTTGGCGATATTTTTCGATAGGAAAGGGATAACATTATAAGGAATATTTTTCCGATGAAGAGATGGTGAATCCCTTATTTTATAAAAACGCAAGAGACTGCTTTCTGAACAGAACTCACTTGTAAGGTCTAAAATAAGCTCAATCAAATAATTGGTTTCCGCTGCACGACTGTGCGACACAATTTTATTCTCATCGACAAATTTCTAGAAAGAAAAAAAAAAAAAAAAGTGTCACAGTTGTTTACCATCCACTTTATTCATCATAACTCAAAGAACTCAAAGATCCTAATCGGTGTTTTAATAATATTGAAGGGACTCACAAAAAGCCACCAGAGACTTAAATAGTCTCCCCAAAAATGAGTTCTACGAAGGAGTGAAGCAGCTGTAAGAACGTGCCAAGTCTTATGTAGACATAGAAGGATTGTATACTGAAAAGCTAAGAAACTGTCGTTGCTGTTGTGAATTATCTCACTTGTCTGACAGTAACATCAGAACAAGCCCATGGAATTCATCATGGCCAAAAAAAGTCATGGCAAAGGGTGCAAGATTGGGCCTGTCGTTGGCAAGAGCCTTGAGCACTATGAAGGTGACTATACGACTTTGTTCAGTTCCGCCCCCCCCCGATTTTGACGGACAGTACCGTGGCCTTCGAGATACTCGAAGGCCACGACAGTACTCGGTGGTGTCAACAGTACCCCGGACGGACGGTCCGAGGGTCTCCCCCCTTCCCTTCCCTCAGAGTCTATAATTTTCTTTTTCTATTGAGTAATGTTAAAAGTACTTTAAACCTTATGCTTTCAGGAAATAGGCTCAAAAGTGCGCAACCTTTGTAATCAAAATATTTTTTCCGGATAAAAAATTCCAGTTTCAGTTAAAACCGAATTTTGCTAGACGTTAATGTTAGCTAATCCTTTAATCGTACTTACTAAAAACTAGCATAAATCACTTCTTAGGTATCTAAAGCTTATTATGAAATAAACATCATGCAAAAGTAAGGCTTTCTTAAGAGAGCTCCAAAAAACACATAAAACATTTCTTCTTCTTTACTTTTAATCTTCAAAATACCATTACGGAAAAACAAGGGATTAACAGGCAACGCATAAAAAGGCGTCTTTGATCTGAGAGCGACGCGAAACAAGAAATGATTAATGTGGCCATTCGACAAGGAAAGCAGTATTTGAATCCTTAATCGTCTCGTTTTATTTGCCATTAATACGCTGTATATCACTCTGAAATGAATACTTTGCAGTTTAAAGGGTTCTTTTCATTCTCTCACTCCGTTTCTTTTCATTGTCTGATGACTGACCGAGTTCCACCGCTGGAAACCCCATCTCAAGCAGAACGAGTTTATGATCGATTTCTTTTTTATAGACGCTTTTTGATTTAAGAGGCACATTTTATGGTAGGTTTTTCTCTTTCTAAATGGCTTTTTTTTCTTCTCCCCCCTTCCCCCAAAATAGACATCTTATTTTCTTTCTCAGTTCAGAGAAATAGATAATCACTTTACGTTAAACTTTTTGATTATCCGTGCTAATTATTATATGAGAACACGTGGCTAATCGGAAAACATAAATACAAGCAACTCCTGATTAATCGAGATGTATTGGGCGCGACATGTACGGTTAATCCGTGGTCTTGTACGGTTAATCCGTGGTTAGTTAAAAAAACACACTAAAGAGGAATAACCGGCATTATAATTATAATTAATAGAATAATGCTATAATTTTTCTGTATTTTCAAGCAATTTAATCTGGATAATAAGATCACCTGTTTCCGCAAAAATAGGTATTCAAAATGAAAATATTGTTGCGTTTTTATTTCTTCGGCTCAGGCAAACTCGACGAGTTTATCGCAAAACGGGTTCCCGCGTTATGACGCTATCCCGGAGTAGAAATTTTTTCGATTTTCGAATCTTTGTGTGTGCGAATATTTGGAGAAAAAAAATTCGAGGAATCAAGTTGAGTTCATAACACAAAAGTTTTGGAGAACCGATGAGAGAGTCCTGAAGAAACATACTCCAGTAACTGTAGGCCTTGGCGGAGATAAGTGCGCATGGCAATGGCATAAGTGGATAAAGAAATTGCCTCGCTGGATAAAGAAAGTCTCGCTGAGAATCAGAGTCCAAGTGGTGACCACATGTTTACATAATTAAATATCAACATATAGAGTAGTAAAAATATAAAAGTATACAAAATGAAAAATCACTATATACAATATATACATCAGACGGTCATCCAAATCAAAGCATAGAATATCAGGAAGAGTGCATAATTAATTTATATTTTAAATTACAATAGGTATCTTAAGACCGCAAGCGGCCGTTTACTGTTAACTTCATTTGTAAAATCATATTGCAGAACAGGTATAGAACTATTGTTTACATTTGGGATATTATTAAAGAATTTCTCATCCAGTAGGGCAAAGTAATTAAAGATAGTGGGAATTTCAAATTCCTCATGGATCACCGTGTTCCGAATGAACCATCGGCTGTTGGTAGCTTGCCTAAGTGTTACATTCTGTAACACTCGTATTTTCTTAATATTTGTGTGGCTGGTATATCCCCAAACAGGGCAGGCATAAGAAAGTATGGGACGCAAAAGGGTTTTGTAAATGAGCAATTTGTTATCTATAGAAAGAACGGAGTTCCGGCTAATTAAGGGGGTAAGTGTTCGTTTACGAGCACGGAACTTGGCAATAAGCTGTGTAATGTGTGGGGTCCATGTGAGTCGCCTATCTAAAGTAATGCCTAGGTATCGGGCTTGCCTAGTCCACTGTACAGGAGTATCATACATGATGATGCAGTCTTCAGAGTCGATGTTGATTCTTTTCGTGAACCAGATAGCCTCCGACTTGTCCACATTGATTTTGAATTTCCAGACAGTGAGCCAGGACTCGAGTGTGTGGATGTGAGATTGGAGTGCTTGTATAACTGTACCAGGAGATGCATTTTTTGAGAGAATTGCCGTGTTGTCGGCGTACATTGCCAGGATGGTGTGTGGTGATTGTGGGATATCGTTCGTGTAGATATTATAGTAAATGGGCCCAAGGAGGGTCCCTTGCGGGACACCGGCCCTGATAGCCCGTGGGGTTGAGTATGCGTTGTTTACACGAACGATAAAGTATCTATCCTTAAGATAGGAGTAGGAGATGGCTGTGATGTATTCTGGGAAACCCAGAGAGATAACCCTTCACCTGTGCAATTACTACTCTCACAAATCTCACATAGCATTTAGACAAATGGACTCTACAAACCTCTCATCGGACCTGTGAGTTTTGAATACATTACGAACCCCTACGCACGCAAAACTATTAAAGGTTATGGCTAGCGCAGGTACATGAGATGCTACGTGTACTTAAAAAAGAGTCATAAAGTAGAATTTTTATAACGTGTATTGTTGAATATAAGAACAAAATTATTATTTATATGTATTAAAATAATTATTTCTTTGCATTTTCAATAACTAAGTTAAGTCTTAAAGATTTTTTTTTTTTTTTTTTTTTTTTTTTTTTTTATATGTCTGCTCACTTAGTTTTTATAGAAAGGGAACTAGTAAGTGGGAACCAGAAATCAACAGTGATATTTAACATCACTTAACTATTAAAAGTAAAAGGTGTTTTAATTAGAAGAGAACGTTTATTATAGCGTGAATATGATTTTTAATTTAACCGACACTACATAACAGCTAAAATCATCTCATATTTAAGAAAATATTTCGGAAAGAGACTCTGAAAACAAAATTTCATTCTCATGTACTCGTAATTAACGAAAAAGTATGAAAACATTTTCATCAAATTAAAACTATTCTGAACATAGGAAAATTAATAGATTCCGTTTAGAATGAAATATTTCTTAAAAAAGTAATCTCGCAAACAAAATTAAAATCTGAAATATTGTAGAAAAGGAAAATATATTTACATATACATGTATATTGCTCATTTTTCACATCTTCCGCTTCGAAATAACCTAATGTCTTCACAAGCTTAATAACAAATTTTCGTCATATTGCAATGAATCATCTTTAAGACGACCATCCCTTGTTTTGTCTTCTGTTCAGACTGGTTGTCTTGGAGATTAATGTTCAATACTTATGTTTTTTACATTCTTAGAATATTTATGACGTAATTGCAGACTAGTTACCTACGAATGTGTTAAAACCCAGGTTTTAATAGCAAACCACTGAATGTTTTGATAAGCAAGAGGGGTTTCAAATGTGTTAAACCAGAGTAAAGTTCAAGAAACCGGTTAATGTCTCTTCTTCTAATTCCTTCCTCCATGGTTCAGACTATTTCTAGGAAAAAGAATGTCTGAGTAAAGTCGCTCTTTGCGTTTCACCGTCTTAAATGTGATACGTCTTAACTCTTTGAGAGGCAGGAAAAGGCTATTAACGCTTTCAGCAAAACTCTTGTTTTATTTACTACATCAGGTGTTAAAATGAAATTGTTTGCGACAATTACACAGATTTTGTCCAAGAAGCATGAAACAAATGTCCACATCTGGTGGTTAGTGTCAGTGACCACGGCCCACAGAACGCATCCCTACAAATCAGTTTCTGTGGTACTCATGGAAACCATTTTTCTTTTTCAAGCAGAGTGCAACTTTGCGTGAGCTGCATTCCCACACTGTTCTTACAGGTTTTTTCTTGGTGCTGCAGTGTGCACATCGTCTGGATGTTGTCTTCCATGGTTGATGCCTATTTTCTTGAAGATGAATTTCTGCATCAAGTGAAGACTTATGTTTCTTGATTGCCATCCAGTCAGCTACAAGGGAACTTCAGAAGCGGTCAGTCTTGAAAAACCACTCACACGAGTGAGTAAGACGTTCAGTAGAAAAGGTGATTTACTGTAAGTAACCACCTTTTCTACTAACTCTTTGAAGGGCGGTGGTTCCTGTAGGTAACCACCGCCCTTCAAAGAGTTAAGCTGTTATCAAACGGAAGCAAAGAACCTGCTTGAAAAAAACGAATAAGGCGCAATATTTCTTGAAATCATGCTTCATCATTTAAGTTACCATCTTCAGTTGGCAGCTCCGATCGGATATTACTGCTCTTCTCGGGGAAAAAAAAAATGGTCATTCCTTGCCTTGCTTTTCATTGGCTAAGCTACCCGCTACACCGCTTTGGCGACATTTTAATCTAGGATTATCAATAACTAAAATATTACAGCTGGAAATCTAATCTTCAAACTCATTCAGTAATAGTGCATTTTTTAGGAAATATTGCTTGTTGCTTCTAACATTTTGCAGCCTGATAACTGCTTTAGTCTTATGGAATCTTACAGTCTTCGTTTTTCTGCAATAATTCCTTCATTTACATTTTGAAATCCCAGAAATGGCTCAACAACCCCACCTTTTTCTCATTGATATCAGAGAAATTTTGTATTTTTATAAATAAGGTAGCTTTAATCTTTTTATCCATGCTTCAGCAAGCATATTCACTGCATACTAATTTCTAAGCATTTTCACTGCATCGGAAATTGTTTTTCCTTGACCTTTCCAAAATTTCATCTTCTTCCAATAATAGTCTACAACAATAAAGTCAATGTTAAAAGAGATTTAAAATACAATGAACGCTTCCGTGGCGACCACCTCTCTAAAACGACAATCCTCTGAAATATTTCTGAGAACATGATTAAACTTCTTCTCTCTAAAACCAGCATCTCCATAAAAGATCAAAATCATCTGTAATCTTGGGTGGTCGTGTTAGAGACGAACTGCATATTATTATTCCGTATAATTTATGTAAACATTGAAAAGAAAAACATTACTTCGTTACTGTAATTTTAAGCTTAAGGTATTTCTCTCGCCTTCTTAGCATGCTTTCGTGGTGTAATGGTCAGCACGCTCGGCGCGTATTCCAGAGTTCCGTGGTTCGAGTCCCGGCAAGGGCATTGCTCATTTTTCACATCTTCCGCTTCGAAATAACCTAATGTCTCTACAAGCTTAATAAAAAATTTTCGTCATATTACAATGAATCCTCTCTAAGACGACCATCCCTTGTTTTGTCTTCTGTCAGACTGGTCGTCTTGGAGAGGTAATGTTCAATACTGATGTTTTTTACATTCTTAGAAATGCTAGTTACTTTCAAAAGTGGTCGTTTACGAGAGGTTTTTCGCCACAACAGGATTCAGTTTATTTACTTTATTCACTGTAAATTTATTTTCATGGAAGTCAGCATCATTAAAACAAGTAATATAAAAAAAAAATTTTCTTCAAAAAAGTCAATTCCTACTTAGGTCAACAAAAAAAAAAAAAAAAAAAAAAAAAAATTTAGTTACTTTTTGTTAACATTATTAAAATTTTTTCGTTTCTAAGTTATGAAGGTGATAAAAGTTAATAAATAAGTAAGAATTGACTTTAATATGTGAAAAACTATATTAACATCAAGTGTCATCCACTAGAAGTTTAAAAAAATATTTGAACTTGAGTGGATGAATAAAAAGTATTTTATTAACAATTGAAAATTTGAACAAGCTATAGGGAGAGTGTGAGCTAATAGTATGAACTTGAAAATAGTTATGATTAGAAAGCCTTAAAAATATATCAATATTGAGCGTCCTTCATGCGGAAGATGAAAAAAATTCATTTTTTTCTGTACAGTTTTACTCATTTTAGATAGCAATAAAAATAAAGATAAAATATTATTAATTAATTTCTTTAGAATTTTATTGTACAGAACATGTGCTATTCAAAACAGTTTTCGAATTTTCATTTTGATTTGTGGAATCCCCAAAGAAATTGCATGGAACCCAGTCTGAAGACCGTTGGTCAAGCAGATTACTCAGCGTTTAATTTGGGAAATAAGATGTATCGGAGACCCTTGCGGAAGGTTAAGGAACTGTGAAGGATACTAAATAAATAAAATGATACTAAATAAAATGCAGTGGGGTAAAAATTTCACAAATGTAAATTAATGATATATAGGCAAATAATAAATAAAAATATTATAAGATTTAATTGAAACAGTAAAAAGAATGGAGTATATTAAAAATATTGTATCATAAAAATTAAACGAAATAACTGAAAAGGGGAAAAAGCTGAAAGGTTTCAGATTTTAAATTATGTCCAAAGGGGCGTATTTTTAACATTTTGTGTGTTACCTTTATTTATTAAATATCACGTTCTTCGCACTTAAACCATAAAATTCAGTTCAACAGCAATATCGCAAAATAATTTCAAATTGAGCATATCTTTAGAATTTACGATACACAGTCTCACGTGCTAGAGATACTACATACTTTTATGCAGATTCTTCATTATTCAATTTCTTCAAATATAATACAGGGCGATAATATTTGGTGGCAACGATTTGAAAAGTGATACAGTCTTTTAAAGTTTTCAGCGCAAAATGTCAAAACGAAATTAATAGTCCTTCAGGGCAAATTGCCCCCCTTTGGACTAAAAAGTAAAATAAAGAAAAATAAATTTAAGACAAGAAAAAAAAAAAAAAAAAAAATCTGAAATGTTTCAGATTTTAAATTACGTCCAAAGGGGCGTTTTTTAACATTTTGTGTGTTACCTTTCCTTATTAAATATCATGTTCCTCGCACTTAAACCATAAGATCCAGTGCAACAGCAATATCGCAAAATAGTTTTAAAACGAGCATATCTTTAGAATTTCCGATACAGAGACTCACGCGCTGGAGATAAAAATGTTTTTTCTGCACAACGTTGCCATTGTTCGCCTTGAAATCCTTGAGTTTGTTAATCAAAAATTCGTCAAAGTTTTAAAAAATAGGAAATCGATCATAAAACAAATTTCAAATTTCAAATTTGGTCTTCCACATGCTCATATTCGTTGGAGGATTACGTTATTCAAAATTCGATGACTCTATGTACCGTTGTTTTATCACAATACGAGAAATATACATACATTTATGCAGATTTTTCATTATTTAATTTCTTCAAATATAATGCAGGACTCTAACATTTTGTGGCAACAGTTTGAAAAGTGAACCGACATTTATGAGTCCGACGCAAAATGCCAAAACGAAACTAATAGTCCTTCGGGATTCAAATCCCTTTGGACTAATAAAGAAAAATAAATTTAAGACAAGATAATCGAAAATAAAAGAAAGATAAGTATTTGAAAGGCGGATTTTGCGGTCAGATGAAATCGCGTATTTATTTTGGTTTCTAATCCATTCAAATCCTTCTTGATCACATGGGTGCAGCCTATAAAAATTCTTCTTCGTAATGAGATCAATTTTCGACATGGTATTTTTTCTTTTTGAGTTGTTCGAGCATTTCCACTTACTTTGTTAAGCTTTTTCTAGTCTCACGCGTCTCTAGATGTAATAATCCTATAACTGTGCAAAAGCCGTAACTCTCAAATTGAAACCTATCAATAAAAAATAAGGATTCTGTAAACAATTTCTCCTTTTCTCAAACCGTTTCGTGCTTTGTTTTTCTTTTTCATTTCAAGCAATATCCGGTGCGGTTATTTTAATCACTTGGTTATAACCGAAGGTGTTCATTATACTTACGTATTATCCGTTCGACCCGTACATGGTCGACAAAAAACTAATACACTGGAACAATTACCTCTATGAAGCTTGCACTCGTAGCGTTCTAAAACAGAGCTTCCGGTAAAATCGGAGGGCTTAACGAAGTAGTAGAAATTGACAAAACCCTTTTTACGGAGGGGTGGAATATTGATTGTTTATTAAAGAAAGAAGTGTCTGTTCGATCATTACACATTAATCACATTTCTAACCAAAAGTCATGAGATTCACACACAAATGTACGAGACTATATTATTTTTAATGTTGCTTCTCTTAACATAAATTACACACACAACTGAGAATTTTTTACATTTTTTATTCGGAGGGACATTTTTGACATCCGCACTTTAAAATACATACAGCATAATCAGCATAACCGCATTAATATAGCAAAACCAGAACACACCAAATAATGGAGGCCAGTTTACCACCTTTTCTCCTCCACTCTTAGTTGCCAGATCCCTCAAGTTAGACAATACTCAAACACTAGATCTTGGCGTCACTTCTTTTCGGCGTTAACAGTGTCATTTCCTTAAGAATTCTACAGAAATGACTGGCGCAACTTTGGTGGGATCTGCGACAACTTTCGCGGTTCGCTAGTAGCCAACTTTCACGGTAGATTAGTATAATACGTAAATACCATGTTTGTTGTTTATTTAACTTCGAACTTATTCGAAATGCAAAATGAAAAGCGTTTGTGGTAAACATAAAAAACTGCAATCATTTTAGCAAAAACGTGGAAAATATTTCATACGTAGAAAACGAGAAAATTATATTTCGACACTGTATATGACAGCTAAAAATAAATTTCGAAATTCTACTAAAATTCTACTAAAATACTACTTTAAATTCTACTAAAATTCGAGTTGCGTAAGAGTTTACGGAACGCACTGTGAGGATTATTTTGCTTTGAACCAAATACCCGCTAATGAACCAAAAGATCCGGTGTTAGCATGAATTATGATCAAGTGACGAAAGCAAATATGTCAGGTCAGCTAAAATTAAAAAAAATATATATATATATATCATTTCTAAGCAAGGCCACTCGCTGTATATAAACTCTTTCTAAACAGTTTATTTTTGAATATGCAAATGAGAAGGCGGAGTTGCTTAGTACGAATGTCTGTCTTTTTTACATCTCAAAGCGGTATTTAATTGAAAGCGCAAGTTGACGAAGAAAAGCAGTCCCCCTCCCACTGCTTTCTTAATTAACTCTCTACCTTTCCAGTTGCCCATTTTGCAAACATGTTATTACTGATCAAGAAGAAAAGTATTTAAAAGTATGTCCTTGATTCGATTTAAGCTCGTTTCAAGGTCAAAAGAGTATTAAAATATAGCCTGTCTGCGTGATGTTAAAAAGGGAGAAACTCAAACAACTAAACAGGAAATTCAATTACAGCAAGAGTTACCTTTCTGTATTTAATGGTAAGAAACGAGTATAAAGCAAAATTTGTTTGGTTGCTGTCCTATTTAAAAGGAAGTTTCTTTGCTTTATTTTCATCTTTTTAATTCCTTCCCCCTCCCCCGGAGTAAATTCTCTTATTTGATGGTGTTCTTTTAGATGCCAGGAATGTTCACATATAAACAGGAATTTCTCTGCTAAGCTTTATTTATTAAATAAAATGAAATGAGTTGCATACTATTTTTCTATTAGTCACGTGCCACTTGTTCTAAAGAGCAGAAAATTTCGGAATTTCAGATGTTTAAAATATTTTCACTGCATGTTAACCACTCTTGCACAGCGTCAGTAACCTAGCCATTATAAATTTGTGGTTCATTTTCAACTTTCACTCGGCACTGCTTAAAAGACTTATAGCGCAATGTTATTTAGTTAAAACACAGGTACTTATCTAATACCAAGTACTTATCCTTTAATATGTTTTTTTCCGGAACTGTACTTTGGTACCGAATATTCTTTTGCACGCCAGTTAACTGTATTAAATTTTCCAGTTTAGTTCAGACACCATGACTATTATTATCAGAGAAAGATACTAAATTAATAATAGCATTAACAGATGTAATTTATAAGAAATATAATTCGTATACTTTATAATGATCTAATTTATGATACTATTCTCTCTAGTATTGTAGTTAATGAAATGTGTTTCCAATGCTATTAATGCCCAACAGCGGCCGAACGGTAAAGACGCTGAACACTGGTAGTTCGGTCCGAGGTTCAAATCCCGCGAACGGGCTGGCTGCATGGGCGTTTTCGTGGTTTTCCCCATGTGTAACGTGTATACGAGCCACTTTCCCTTGGAAAGTCCTCCACGAAAGACATCCTTCTCTTTAGGCAGATAGCCCTCGTGTGCTTTGCCATAACTGAATAATCCAATCCAACTCTATTAATATGTGTTTACTAACACCCTTTATTTTCCGTGCTAGTTCTTGCATTTGTTACTTTTATTCAAGTAACTAGCCTGCTTATTAGATATTTTTTACTCGTTTTTGTGATATATAATTCCATTTCTATATTTTTTCCCCTGCTGTGTTGTTGGCTTCGTCAAGTGAAACAAAACCCTCAGCTTTTTGAAAGGGAGCGGTCGTCTTCGGAATGAAATCGTTAAATTCCCCAGGTAGGCAAAGGGGAGAACCTTGATTCGCGCAGTTGGGTAGTACCGTTTTAACGATCGCCCAAAAGGTTTTTTACACTCTCGCTGAGCTCGCAGTCTACTGTTCTTGCAGTCACTCCTGCTAAACTTGTTTTTTTTTTTTTTTTTGCTTTATTATTAAGCATTGTTTTCTTCACAAATCTGCCACATTTCAACAACACACAAAATTTTTAAAAGCTGCATAGCAGCATATATTTAGAATTACCAACGCAGTGTTAAGTATTGGCACATACTTTTATACTTTTTTCAGTCTTTTCTCAGTTCTTCATATCAATATGCTGTTTGCTTAGCAAGATGGCTAATTTTTTTTTTTTTTTTTCTTTTTTTTTTTTGTCTTTTTATTATTAACCTTGTATATGTCAACTTTATTAAATATTGCGTTCTTCGTACTTATCTCACATAAAAATCAATTCAGCAATAAAATATTCCCCCCCCCCTCCAATGGCAGATTGTGAACAATTACAAATGTAACCCAGTCCTTTAATCTATACTAGGCCGGACGTAGTGGGCTCTTTATTATAGAGGCGCCTAATAGGTGTGCCACCATCGCCTTTCCTATGAAGAGACGGACAATTCAACCATGCCTTTTCCGGAATTCGAACCCAAGCCTTCCGCATCGCAGTTAGCTTCCCTGACCACTATACCGAATGGGTGGCAACAACAAAATATTTAAAAACAGCATATCTGTAGAACTCCCGAAAGATTGTTAGAGGTATAATAAATATTTTCATGTTTAGTATATTATTTCTTTAAAAACTAGCTGCTCGCTCGGCCAGCCGCTTAAAATAAAATAATATTTAAAAAAAAAGTATATGATGATTTTAATGACTCCAGCTACAGTAATTTTTAAAAAAATTAATATCTCTAATTAAAATCTCATGATATTAATGTATGCTTATTTAGATTAATCGCATTAAAAAGTAGAAAACATATTCTTAAGAATTGCGTTCATTGCTTTTAAATCACTTGATTTATTACTTAGTACCTTCTAGATTAAATTTGAAAGTATCTAAGGCTTTACTGAATGTAAAACCTCGCTGACGAGTAGAAGAAGAAAGCATTTTACTTCTGGTCGGACGCAACGCATTGCTTCCATCCAGTGGCGTTTGTTAATTAAAATGGGAAGATTAAATTTTTCCGAATGTCAACAGTCTAGCGCATTGGAGATAAAAAATGTTTTATTTCAAACTGTATTGTCATTGCTCGCTTTCAAATTGTTGAATTTGTTAATAAAAAATTCATAAAAGTTTTACAAAATTGAAATCAATAAATAAAAAAAAATAAAAAAAGGGGGGGACAGAAAGAAAGAAAAAAAAAAGAAAAAAAAAAGAGAAAGGTTTTAAATTTTAACTGCCGCCCAGAAGGATTTGTTACCGTTTTTTACGCTCTCGCTTGAGCTCACAATTACTGTTAGCTTGTTCCTACTAGTCCTCCCTTTTTACTTCCTTGTACGAAGTAAAAAGAAGATATTGTAATCGCGAAAAGTTTCAGGCAACATATTTCAACGAAAATATCCATTTTGACCGCTATCGAATGCAATTTAACGATGTTTTTGCGTGATATCTGTACGTAAGGACAGAATAAAAGACTCGTTTCCTCCAAAAATAATGATAAAACTCTTTAATTAACTCTGAAGAGAATTTTTCGTGGCGTCTGTACGAACGTATGTACGTACGTGCGTACGTACGGATCTCCCATAACTCGAAAACGAGTAGCCTCAGAACGTTGAAATTTTGTATATAGGACTACTATAACATGTAGATGTGATAACATGTGATAACACTATAACATGTGAAAACGTAATTCTGTGAAAGAGATTCTTAACTACGTATAATTTAAGTAACTTATAATACATACGGAAGTTTGCGGCCAGAACTTCTGTGGTCATTTTTGTTGCATTGAGTTGTCATTGTTGTTGCATTAAGATTATATAGCTAAAGGCGAAAGTGTCGGGGGGGATTTTCTCAATTAAGAAAATAAAACTCCCTCTCACAAAAATATGCCCCAATTTTAAGATTGATTTTAAAACTTGACAATAGTAGCAAAAGCAATTTTACTGCAACTCATCTCACTTAAACTCATCTTACTAAAAAGCTTTTTTGTCATAATAATTCGTACTTGAGAAAAAGAGGAAACACTTTCGCATTTATTAATTATTGTTAATTGATTGGAAGTTAGTTCGTTCCCTTTGAAAAGTCAACTAATTTCAGGTCAATGACGATAATTACTTGGTTTAATTGATTACATTTTCACTTTTAAGTATACCTTTTTAATGTTTCTATTGTTAATTTATTCAAGATTCAATTTTTAAATATACTAATGAGTTACTTAATTTCACTTTCGCCTTTAATCATGTTCTCAATGCAAACTTTGTATACATAATGAATGAAATGCAATCTTTGCAAAAACAATTAGACAAGTAAGGAAAGGTAAAAAAAAAATAGATTTACAAAAGACAAAAAGATATAATTAAAAATGTATGAAAAGGAAATGTACATAATATACATAAATGGCCAGAAGATCAATTCATTAAGTTACTTGTTTGTTAGTGTTTAAAGCGGGAAAGGTCCGTTACTTTACTTGTACTCAGAATGGAATTTGGAATTCGAACCAGGATGGAGAATGGAATGAGAATGAGTTAGGAAGTAGGCAGGGACTTTTGCAATCTATTTTTAGAATGCTGGAAAGAAGTGGTGGTGGAACTGTCTGTTGAGTGTAAGAGGCGTTTGTTGAAATTTTGACTTTAACTGACCAAATAAATAATTAATTTCTAGCTAATTGTATTAGCGGAAGGACGAAAAAAGTAATAGTAATCTTCACTACTCAAGAGCTTTTAAGCAGACTTTGAAGTTTGGAAATAGGCCCATTTTTTTTAGTAACAGCAATCTTGAAATTGCCAGAAATAATGATTTTTACATTGTATACAATAACTTCAGTAATTACACTATTTAGAAATATTTTAACTGAATAGTTATCCAATATATAACGCCTTTTAAGATTTAGGAATAAATCTTCATATCCCTATCAGTCAAATGATTTAGATTGAGTACTTAACGCCTGCTCTTTTAAGACAATAATTAATAAAGTTATTAGGTACTTGATTATTCTTAAGAATTTTAATTAGTAGTAGAATTTCGTGTTGTAAATTTATTGTATCTATACAAATACTTTTAATGCGATGTATTTGATTTAATATGGTATTACTAATAACTTTCTTGGAAATGTTGGAAGTTCCAGTTTATTCACTTGTTAGTATTAAAATTGAAATTGCGTGTTTTGTCATACAGTAGAATCTTTTTGTAGTTAATTATTTGAAGATATTGTTAGTCGACTACATTTTGTGACGTATTAGTTTTATTAAGAGTAAGAGCAAGGGATTCTGGATACATTTCTGAATTTGCAATCTTGATAAAATTATTAAAGGTGATAAGATCGTCTATATATCTGTAAGTATGGGCTTAGTAATTAAAATCGTGTTGCTGTAAATTTTTTTGGAAGGTAAATTCCTTAATGAATAAAAAGATAAAACAAACGAAAATACTTGTGTGCGCTACCATTGGGACTCCTCTTACTTGCTTAAAAAGTTGAATTTTGGAATTTAACGTAGTTATTAAAAATAGTGGATTTGAGGAAGGTTTTTCCATATGTGTGTGTGTGTATAAGTTTGGTGCTAATTGCAGTAAATAAGTGAAGTGCACTACTAGATGTTATAGCAGTCCCATATACAAGATTTCACAGTTCTATGGCTGCTCGTTTTTGAGTTATGCGAAATACATACATATGTACATATATACATACGTATACATATATACGTACATATATACGTACAGACATCACAAAAAATCCCTTTCGAATCCATTTTAAATCCATTTCACAACCTGTTTTGGGGAAATGAGTCCTTTATTCTGTGCGTACATACAGGGAAAAAAAAAAAAAAAAAATCTTCCAAATGGATTCGGGAACGGTCATTTCCATTTAAATGTTATACCCGAAATTTTTCGATATTACAACTCTTTGTTTGCTTCGTATAACGAAGCAAAAAGAAGGTTCAACCACACCCTAGTTCACCTAAATTGCCTTATTCTGTATTTTCTTCGAAAAAATATGATCACTTTAAAGACAAGTAATATAAATAATGATAATAACATGCATTTCAGAGGCGCATAAATTAACTTCTATTGCAAAAGAATGTTTATATGGTCTGTTTACCTTTGGTAAGCTCTGTTGATAATAAAAGCAACGTCGATAACACATGTCCCTGAAGATAATGTCAATTGAAATCAGTAATTAAATTATGAAATCATCGTATATTGCCTTCCTTAAACATCACTCTAATCTAGCTAGAGCAGAGTTTCTTTGCTTATTAAATTAACTAATTATACAATTACCTGCCTTTCATTAACAAAAATTAATTGATTAAGTAATGAATGAGAGAAGGCGATGATTCTTCTGAAGCCTTTAATTCCATTATCACAGTGATTAGCCCGTAATTGCTAATCAAATAATCCTCTGCGACATCTGCGAAACTTCCTTCTTTCTTTCCTTTTCATTAAAGAAGATATCAATTGTTTGAGAGGGCACGCCAGGAGAGGGGGGAACAAAATTATGCGGAAAAAAGAAAAGAAAAACCACTCAACCGGGAAGTCTCTGCGTGAGGTGAAAAAAAACACGGCAAGCAAAATAAAATCAAAGAAAAGGGAAGAGTGTACAAAATAAATAAAATAAATAAAATTTTCCCCCTGCAGTTTTCTCCTCCCGGTCTACGAGTCGGAGGTTGCCAACACCCGCTTCTGTAACCTTGGCAACACTCCATTTAGAAGTTGAGATGTGCAGGTGCCTTCTGTAGGAAATCGGGAAAGTGAGTTGGGTGGCAGTCGTCGGCAAGTCTTGCGACTGGAGGGAAATGTGTTAGGTGTCTCGCTTGAATGTTGTGCCTGACTCAATTAACAAGGGGCGACGACCTAATATATTTAGAAATTGAAGCACAAAGCTGCCTGCCTGCCTACCCTTGCATTTTTAGTCCAAAGGGATACCCGAAGGACTATTAGTTTCGTTTTGGCATTTTGCGTCGGACTCATAAATGTCGGTTCACTTTTCAAACTGTTGCCACAAAATGTTAGAGTCCTGCATTATATTTGAAGAAATTAAATAATGAAAAATCTGCATAAATGTATGTATATTTCTCGTATTGTGATAAAACAACGGTACATAGAGTCATCGAATTTTGAATAACGTAATCCTCCAACGAATATGAGCATGTGGAAGACCAAATTTAAAATTTGAAATTTGTTTTATGATCGATTTCCTATTTTTTAAAACTTTGACGAATTTTTGATTAACAAACTCAAGGATTTCAAAGCGAGCAATGGCAACGTTGTGCAGAAAAAAACATTTTTATCTCCAGCGCGTGAGTCTCTGTATCGGAAATTCTAAAGATAGGCTCGTTTTAAAACTATTTTGCGATATTGCTGTTGCACTGGATCTTATGGTTTAAGTGCGAGGAACATGATATTTAATAAAGAAAGGTAACACACAAAATGTTAAAAAACGCCCCTTTGGACGTAATTTAAAATCTGAAACATTTCAGATTTTGTTTTTTTATTGTTCTTAATTTTTGTTTCTTTTCTTTTTTTTTTTTTTTTTCTTTTCTCAATCTGTTCATGGAAAACGTGAAAATTGTGAAATAGAATTTGCTGCTTAGGAAAAATCTTTGGTAATTCATTGCGAGCCGTAAAACATTATCCCATCTTGCGAACCTTGTAACTTGTTCGGTTACACATTGAAAGTATGAAGAACCGTACAGTCCTTAATAGTGATGACAGGCGATGTAAACGAGCACAACTGTTATTCTCATCCAATATTTTTTTGATTGTTAAGAGCTTTAAAACTGTTTACGTAGAGAATGTCTGTGAGTTGTTGTCTTAATTTATGACTTGATGATGAAAGCATAGCGATTTGAATTATGTTCCGTTAACAGAAAGAGGATTCTTTACTTCGAAATGGGTTAATGCCTCTGAGCGGCATGGAGAGCCTTCTAAACGACAAATAAATAAGCCAGTTATAAACATAATTACTTCTTACTCGGTTACCAATGTACTCTGTGATTCGTACTCATATTCGGTTACCTTTACCTAATGTGAATACGAACAACTTCTGTTCGCTAATTCCTCTCCAGTTCCCCTTCTTACTTAAATAGTCTTCGCGTGCTTTGATATTTTGATTCACCTTAATGGGCCGCCACAGCTAGAAGCAATAGACAACTTTTACAACAGACTCAAAATAAAATCTTACGCATCATATCAGGAGCACCATGGTTTATCCGTAATACTGTCATCCATAACGATTTAAAAATCAAACCATTCGTCAGCGAAATTGTAAAAACAAGCCATAATTTTCACACAAGTTGTGATAATCACTCTGACAATATTATCAGAAATCTCAACAACTACGATTTTACTATTCTGCAGAAACATTAAGGGGACTAGAAATATTTTCCACGGCGAAAATTGGTAGTTACTGTATATATGTAAATATTTATTTTATTACTCGTATTTAATCAAGATTTTACTTATTTATTTTACTTTATTTACTATTTTTTACTATTTTTCAAGTTTTGATAAGAATATGGACTTATCGTGAACCTTTTGGTTATGAACTTTGCACGTGATCAGAACTACCAATCACAGCCTTCGTGTAGGCACCCTAAATACAGAGCTCCTCCCACCTCCACCATTGTAAATTCTACAATATCAACTCAGGATTATGCCAACACTCAGATTGCTTTCATCGCTTTTCACGATATTATGCCTTGCTACCTACGAAAATTGCTCTTACTCATCTAGTCATCCTCACCTCAGATTTTCAACTTTAATTGCTTTCATGTTATTTTTACTTCATGTTACCATTGTTTCAACGCATCGCTTTTTTATTTTTGCGCTAGGAGCGCAAACTTCTTCCATATGCGGATGACGAACTTAAATAGGCTCCCTTTTCAGGGAATGATATTATATATTAGTAAAGGTCCTTATTAGGGCCGAATACTAATTATTAGGACTAGAACATGGACATGGACATGAACGTGACATTTTGAATGAACCAGTCATTCTAAAGCTTCTATGATGACTACGTTGATCGTCACATATTTATAGCTATTCCCTTAAAAATAAATTACACTGGTGTGCAAAAATTAAGGACGAGACGGTTTTTTCAATATAACTTTGTACGAAAGCTTTCCAAATCAACACATTTAATACCGTAAGATCCCCAATACATAAGGACATGAGTAACGTAAGCAACACTTACTAAAAGAGAAATCAGACGGATAAAAAGAAGCTTTATTGAAAACGTAGCATGGAGCGCAATGCGACTGAAGGCCGAAACATCCCTGTGATGGGTGTCCAGCAAGAAACATCCGGTCTTTAAAAGGGCATATGATCTCCCCTGACTGCTAGGCAGGTTTCACAGCGTCTGCCCATGCTGAGAATGAGGGTGTCAATGAGTTGTTGAGGCATTGCTGCCCATTCGTCTTGCAGCGCCAATCGAAGCTCCGGAATCGTTACTGGTGGTAAGGTACGAGCTGCCAAGCGTCTGCCTAGAAAATCCCATACATGCTCGATGGGATTGACATCCGGAGATCGTGCCGGCCAATCCATACGTTCAATATCCTTACTCTCTAAGAGCTGTTCGGCAGCTACTGTGCGATGACATGGTGCATTGTCGTCCATGAAAAGGAACTGCGGACCCATAGCGCCTCTAAAAAGACGCACATATGGAAGAAGAATCTCGTTACAATAACGGGTCCCGTTGACTGAACCTGCGTCGAAGATGTGAAGGTCTGTACGACTACCAAGCATGATGCCTTCCCAAACGAGAACACCGCCACCTCCATACCTGTCCCTTTCGATGATGTTCGAGGGATGATTGCGGCTTCCCCGCTCTCTCCAGATGAGTATGCGATGAGAATCGCTACTTAGACTGAATCTGCTCTCATCTGTAAAGAGTACTCGTCCCCATTCATTGTCTCTCCAATTCCGGTGTTCCCGGCACCACAGAGAACGCCTTCTCCGCGTTAGGGCAGGCGTTAGAGGTACACACCGTACAGGGCGTCGTGCAAACAGACCACCACCGTGCAGTCTTCTGGCCACGGTAAAACGCGATATCGGTCGTCAAGTCGCCTGTGTCGTGTGTCTAGCGATTTCTCCCGCTGTCTGCCGCCTGTTTCTTCTGGCCTGTAAGGCAATATACCGGTCATCTGCGGGTGTGGTTCCTCGTGAACGACCACTACTAAACCCCCGGATAGCTATTCCTGTAGTTTGAAATTGTCTCCAAAGTCGTGAAACGATGCTGTGAGCAATTCCGAACTCTGCAGCCACACTTGTCACACTGCGGCCTTCCTCCAACTTCCCAATAATTCGACCTCGGGTAAAAGCATCCAGATGTCGTCTAATAGATTGATTATTCGCCATTTGTCGCTGAGGCAGCAACTCGGTGTGATTTTAACTGCTATACGGCGTGCAATCTCTTTGCCAGAAATACTGATCTTACACAGACAACATGCTTTATACTACTCAGACACTCCCCCATTACGTCTACCTGCATATCTGCGCATGTGCTACCGTACATCACCTTACTTAATCTCCTGATTGGTCTTTCTGTCCGCTCTGCCTCTTCGTTCAGCTGATATGCTAATTTTTCGACTTCGTCCTTAATTTTTGCACACCAGTGTAGGTGCTTCCAAAGTCCACAGAAACAAAATATTTCCCTTCTATAGAAGTAACTACTATAGAAGAAAATATTTCTTTAGAAGTTCTGTAGAAGTTACTTTCTGTAGAGGTAAATTATTCTGTAACTGCGCTAAGTTACGAATAGGTGTTAATTTTGGCAATCAGACTCTCTATACATTTAGATATCATAAATCCCTAGATAAAAGAACAATCTTAAGAAAATAATTTGTGAAGCAGAATAAATTATAACAAAATATTTTGCATTTAGGACACTTTTCGAATAAATACAATAATAATAACTTTAAGAACTGCAAAACATTCAGAGGAAATAAACTCAGAGGAAACAAATTTCTAGACAAAAGGACGAATTTAAGGTGTTTGTTAATGTCGTGCCTTCTTTTGCTTTAATAGCACTTTCGCATCCAACACTTCTGCCCAAATCGAAAAACAAGGCCATTTCCTTACTACGAAATATTCATTATTGGATGAGAAACAGCAGCTTGTTTAATTTCGTAGCGCTTCCGTACAAACCACATCGTCTTGATTATCTTCCGATAATTTGAAAAATTGACTTTAATTATTTATTTGTTTTATAAAATTTTAAACTACTGGACTGCACAGATACGGATTTCAGCGAAATGTTTATACAGTAAGAAATGTAACAGCTTAACGCTGTTTCGTTTAGCGCTGTTTCGGTTTAGCGCTCTTTTATTTCGGGGATTATTTCGGGGATATTCGGGGACTGCGAGCGATTTCGGGCATTCCACGAAATCGCTCGCAGCATACGGGGATTCCCCGAAATATTATGCAGCGATAGGTTTCAAATACATATCCGAAAGAGTATACTTGTATTTCTTGTTTGGTGCGGTATTGTACAGACATATTTTGAAGGGGTAAATGTGGAAGATGTCGAAGAAATAATTCAAGAAGCAGCGGCTAGTCTTTCTAATGATGAGCTCAAGGAATTAACTGAGCAAGAAGAAAACAAAAATGTTGACAGCAGTGATTCAGAAGAAGAGCAAAAAGAACTTTCGATGGCGTTTGTAAAAAGGAGTTTGTCTACCATAACTGAAATAATGAATCAGTTCATTGAAAATGATCCAAATTTTGACAGGAGCTCAAAAGTAAGGCGTGGTGTTAGAGATGCTCTATCCGTTTATGAAGAACTTTTAAGAGAACAACGCAAAAGAAAAAGGCAAACAACATTAGATGCTTTTGTTACAAAAAGGCAGAACACTGAAAACGCGGAAGGCTAACTAAATATGACTGACTTAGAATTTTATTTTTTTTTTTTATTTTATTTTTTTTTTTTTTAAGAATATTCGTTTTGTTATTTATATTTTGTTTTTATTTTTGGAAGAAATAATAATGTGGTATTAATTTGGGCTTTAAGAAATAAATGTTTGGTTTTATTTTTATTAAAAAAACATACTTTTTAAATTTAATACCTAACCAATTTCCTAGCCATCTTCCCCTAACCCCAATATTTACATGTAAAGATAGCCTCGTTTAGCGCTGTTTCGCATTACGCTCTACTTTGATGGAACGTATCCCCCGCGTTAAGCGGGGTCTTACTGTATTATGTTTGTGCATACCGTGCAATGACTGATAAACCCCTTAAGGAATCAAATACGCCCAAAATATAACACGTTTGAAAGGTTCATGATCGTAAAATTTTGTGTACGTGTTTCGATAACCACAATGTTATTTGCTACTTTCATTTGATATTCCAAAGATTTAAGTATTTCAAATAAAATACTTTATATAAATCCATATAATATTGTATTATTTATATTAATGTATGTACTATTATATATATTAATCTCTCTAATACTGTATTAAGTAATGATCTGAGGTTGTAAATAAACATATCATTATGTTTAGTTATTTTCTTTTTCTTCCCGTCTCCCTTCGAAATTAGAAAAAATCATCTACACTTAAAAGATTTGATCACTAATCCCCTTCATTCTATGGCCCATAAAAGTTTATGCTACGGTCACCACTTTACGTTCGTCCACTGAGCTTACCAAATTTGCGGCTGAGGAAATAACACTGTTTATAACTGGTTTTGACTGTTCCATCTGTTCAAAAATACTACTAATTTCGAAAACATGTCTTCCGCTTTCAGTGCTAAAGACGGAATCTCTGTGAGTATCTTTGCTATCGAACAAAAGAAAGCTCGTAAAATACATGAGAACAAATTAAGTCATTAGCGTTATCTTGTTTCAGCATAGAACCCTGAATTTTCCTCCAAATTCTTGTCTTTAGAGTAGACTTTTGAAACAAAAGTATATTGATTAAAAAGTCATAACCTTTAAAATAGTCCATTTATATCATCATTTAAAAATTTTGGTATCCAGCTCTCTTCTTCTCGTTGGCTCGTTTACATAACATTCGACAACTGAAATTTAGCTTCTGTTTCGGCTTGTCAGCCTTACAGATATATTCTAAAAGTAAGTGCTTCATTTTGCATTGTTACCCACCTTCTGCAGCTTTCAGTCTTACTTTTAATGCATCTCTGTATCAGCATATTCGAATTTGCAGTAACACGAAATTGCCGATACCGCTAGTGGTCATTGATTGCGTATGTTCAGATGGTTCAATATTAGAGTGAAATTCACTTTACGTAGATGTTCTAAAACGAACGCGGATAAAACTAATTAAAAAAAAAACAAAATCTGAAATGTTTCAGATTTTAAATTACGTCCAAAGGGGCGTTTTTTAACATTTTGTGTGTTACCTTTCTTTATTAAATAGCATGTTCCTCGCACTTAAACCATAAGATCCGGTGCAACAGCATTATCGCAAAATAGTTTTAAAACGAGCATATCTTTAGAATTTCCGATACAGAGACTCACGCGCTGGAGATAAAAATGTTTTTTCTGCACAACGTTGCCATTGCTCGCTTTGAAATCCTTGAGTTTGTTAATCAAAAATTCGTCAAAGTTTTAAAAAATAGGAAATAGATCATAAAACAAATTTCAAATTTCAAATTTGGTCTTCCACATGCTCATATTCGTTGGAGGATTACGTTATTCAAAATTCGATGACTCTATGTACCGTTGTTTTATCACAATACGAGAAATATACATACATTTATGCAGATTTTTCATTATTTAATTTCTTCAAATATAATGCAGGACTCTAACATTTTGTGGCAACAGTTTGAAAAGTGAACCGACATTTATGAGTCCGACGCAAAATGCCAAAACGAAACTAATAGTCCTTCGGGATTCAAATCCCTTTGGACTAATAAACGATAAACACTTAAAAAACAGTCAGAGCAGGAATGGTACTTAACAAAAATCATGTCACTAACCATAGGCTTATTGATAAAGTGTCACATATTCTGCGATTTTTCCAGTTGGTGCACAGAAACGCTTCCACTTTTATTTTCAGCTATTCAGTTAGCGAACAGAAATCGTCCTGATGTGACCTGTATATGTTTTTCATACAAATTGAAGACAATACTGTAATAACAAATATTTTGAATGTGCTTAGTCACTGCTATTAATACATGAAAATTATTTTAATTATATTTTCTATAAATCTTTTAAGTATTTGAAAATCTGTTGTTTTTAATGATAATCTGTTGTCCCACAGATATTGCCAATACATTCGTACCATGGAGGTAGGAAAGGGAGGAGGGGCCATTCCGCGCTAGAAGTGAAGCACTGCTTTGAAGCTTGGGTCACCAGACGGGGTGTTCTTTGTTTACATTCAGAAGCTCGCTTGACAAGATTCTTATAGTATTTCGACACACGACAGTTCCATAGACATCGAAAAAGGGACACTCTCGCATGAAAGAAACATTCATAGTGTGATGGATAATAGCAATTTGTATAGTTTACTGACATTTACGCAAAAATCACAGCTTGGTTATTTTTCGATAACTAACAACAGCGATTTTGATTATGAATTTGTTTTATAAAATTCTAAGCTGTTGCACTACAAAAATATAGATTTTAAGAAAATTGCTAAAAGAGATCTGCCAAAATTTATTTTCTAGAAGATTTGAAAAGTTTGAAACTTGATGGCTAAATGTAAATATAAAATTATGTATGTTAAAATATTTGTAATTAGGCACTTAGGTCAGATTAAGATTTTATTAAATAGAGTAACGCATGCAAGGGCTATCTGCCTAAAGAGAGAGATGCCATCGTGGAGGAATTTTGAAGAAAAACTGACCTTTGAGTGGGTATTAAAAATAATACTTATAATTTTCATTCAAATTACATTCATATATATTTTTTATGTAAAACTTTCGGGTGTATGCTAAATTAGTGTAAATTACTTTACACGAAAAATATAGTGAATGCACAGAAATTAAAGATTTGCACATGCCGGAAATGATAAATAGGGAATATGTATGGGTATTTATGCATGTGCTTGCAAAAAGCACGTATCTGCCTTTGACAAAATACTTAAATATTCATTAAATTATTTATAAATGTATTTGAAATGAAGAATTTATTCACTTATAAACAACTGTGAAAGTACTGTGAAGAAATCTAATGATTAAATGTATCTAATTTATAATGATTATAAATGTTATCTAAATATATAATAGCCTTAATATTAAATTGTAAACATAAATTGAAATCCTGTTGACAAATACGTTATAAAACTATTTAAGCAAGAATTGTTCGTATTGGAAGCAATCTGTTAAAAGGTATCGTAAAGCATATGCTATGAGATGCGCACTTAAGAACGTAATAAAGAATTTTGGAATATGTATTGTTGAAATGAAGGGTAAAAAAAAAAAAAAAAAAAAAAAAAAAAAATCTGATAAGTATAATTAAAAAAATTATTCCCTTTACATTTTATAATAACTCAGTTACAAGTTTTAAATAATACTTAAAAAAAAAAAAACTTATTTTATTCCCTTTCAGAAATGTTCAGAGAAAGTCAAATACTATTTAATACCTATTTAATTATTAGGAATTAGCGAAATACTTATTAAAAGTATTTCGCTAATTCCTAGTAATTCTCTAATTTAAAATGAACCGAATAGAGCATTAATTATAAATTGACTTACATTTTTCGATTTAGAAGAAGCCAAAAAATCATGTCATATTTAAGAAAGTATTTTAGGAAGAAGCTCTATACATAGAAAAGAAATAATGCATAATTTTAATATTAATAATACAATAAATTTTGATCTTAATTTTTGTACCGTAACCGAATAAAATCGAATTACCTTAATTTTTTTTTCTAATGTAATTAACGAAAACTTGTGAAAATATTTCATTCAAATTAAACCATTCTGAGAAAACTGTCCTGTGAAAAGTATAGCATTTAATTCCGTTCAGAATGAAATGTTGTTTAAAAATATGTTGTTTTCACATACTTAGGACTCGGAAGTGTTGTAGAAAAAGAAAATATATACATTTATATGTATATTTGCGACGTAATTACAAAATATTTACACCCGAACGCGTCAAATCCCAATGAACTCAATGGTAAATGACCCAATGTTTTGGTCACCACGTAGGGATCGCCGGTGCTTCAGAGCAGGGTACGGAGAAACTTGTTTAGGGCGACTCCTTCGTACTTCCTACCTCCATGATTCGTACACATATTTACAAAATGAAAAAGAAGTCAGATTTCGAACAGACTTCAGCGACCGTCGTACTTAAACATTGTAGTGACCATCAGCGACTTTGTAACACCTTCAACTGTACTGTTTTTTAATGATTAATTAAGAGTATCTCTTATATATCGCTAAATAATATTATTACGTATATTCTTACTTTTTGAACGCATATAACAGATTGACGTAATTGATATATTGCATGTGCATATTGTGTATCACCTTGAAGCTAAAAGGCACCAATGTACTATATAATGTTGAGGGTGTCGTCAGATGTATCTTTTCAAATCATAAAAACTATTTGTAACTACATATAGTATAATTTCATCCTCGTGCATCGCATTAAAATGCCTTACATGGAAATCATGAGTTTTTTTTTAGCTTCAAGATCTGTACAAAGAGATTTAAATTTGCACAATTGGCTTGGTACCAAGAATAGTTCATTTGTTTGTCCGAGTTTAATCTAAGCACGCAATGGCTAAGGGAAGAGCTGATACATGAAGGAATTTCTAGTTATATCAGGAACAGATATTAACTCGATGAAGCATTTTAATCACAGAAAGAAGTTATTAAGATGCTTAAATGCAATGGAGGATTCAAAATATAAAATAAAATTAAATTTAAAAAAAACTGGCTGTTCAACGAAGAAAGTATTATTGAAAATATCGCAGAAAGTTGTTTGATTAATTAGTAATTCTTAAAAACTATGAAAACATTTTTAAGTTTAGGTAAGTTTAGGTGCCACATTGAGTCCAACGTTGCACTAATTGTTATTATATGCGATTATATGTTATTATATATATATATATATATATATAGTTCTGGCTTATCTCATTTGTCTGACAGTAACATCAGAACAAGCCCATGGCATTCATCTTGGCAAAGCGTGCAAGATTGCACTTGTCGTTGGCAAGAACCTTGAGCAGCATACAGGTGACAGAATAACTTTGCTCAGTTCTACCCTCAATTTTGAAGGATAGTATCCCAGGGGAACCGGTCTGAGGGTCTCCTGCCCCTCTTTTCCCTACCACCGGCTTCTCGAGAGGACATTTGGCTCGTCGCATATTTAGAGTACCCCCATGCCGCACAGACACTGCAGATTCAAAAATAGCCATGCCTTCTCCGATATTCGAGCCCTGGCCTTCGGTACGGCAGTCAACTTCGCTAACCACTATCTGACTGACTGACTGACTAATTTATCTGACTGGCTGACTGACTGATTAATCAGTCAGTCAGTCAGTAAACCACTATCCCGGTTGGGAGGCATATATATACTTAAGAATTGTTTTCGCATCTAGTAGGACTTTCCCTGTTATCATCAGATTTCAAATGTTTAAGCTGTAAGATAAGATAAAAGAGAAAGAGGTTTTGCTTGTGCATTTACTACAAGATTAGAAAGCGATTATTTAACTTAAATTGATATACGCATGAAGAGACACAGATTATATTCCTGAAATATTGTTAGCAACCAATTCATACCATGAATTAATGAAAGTTAACGAAAATTAATAGAAGAAGAGAAAAAAAGATGATTACTACCCTTATTCATTTAAACTTCATTATTAATATTTCCTAAGTCACTTCCCTCTCCATATTTATTACTCAAAAATTACATTTGCATGGAAATGCTTCTGAATATAATTAATTTTACTGCAGTGTTATTTAACAACACTATTTCTAATTAGATGAAAGAATTAAAAATGCCGATATATTGAATATGCCATAAAGTGAATATGTGAAAATGCAGATGTGCAAATTTAGCTGTGAAATAATTTTATTTTCAACTCTCAACCTCGTGATTAGTAGCATAGTATCATGATTTAAGTAATTAAAATAACTTTTGTTTTAAAAATAAGAAGTAACAAGTTTTATAAACTTTCTGTTGAGAGCAGCTATATCGACTGGAGGGGTCTGGTTTCTAGAATTCTCCTATAGAGGTTCTATCAACTCAACTACATTAGCACATTTACAGAACATCCACAATTTTATGACTTATAATTACGTCATTGTAAATTAAATGTCGTGGTTATGATTGTAGTGTTGTTCATTCAAAGCACGTCTTACTGTGGGCGCCGTGGCTTAGTTGGTTAAAGCGCCTGTCTAGTAAACAGGAGATCGCGAGTTCGAATCTCGCCGGTGCCTCGTTGTTTTCATTTATGCGGAGATGCGTTTTTTGTTGAATTCAGAAATGTCAGAATTTTGCTAAAATGTATTTTAAGATAATTTATACACGCATTTTACACACATAAAAAGGGCATGAGATATATATGCACAATGTCTTCCATGGATTCACAAAGAAATTTAGCAAAAGCATATGCAATAAAATTCCAATAATTTGCCTGTCTGAGACTTTAAAATGCCAGATTGCTGGACACAAACAGTACAATACAGTAAAACTCCTTTTCCATTTTATTGAACGTACTGAATAATAATAATAATAATAATAATTTAAAAAAATTACACACAGTAATTGTGCAAACACATTAATGAGTCGAATTCATTCATATGCAAAGTTTTTTATAGTTTGATAGTATTTAATTTTTCAGACCACCATTATCATTGGTGCGTGAAGACTTTTTAAACACAGCTAACTTTCGATTAATTGCGGCTGGATTAATTGGATTGAGTTAAAGATTAATCAGTATTTCCCCCCCCCCGCCAAGAAAAGTTAAATTTATTTATTGCGGAAGTATAGAAATATCACTGTGGCGAACCATCAGAATAAAACGAAATTTTTTATGGGAAATATAAAAAGGTGTATAAAATTCTTTTGATAAACAGCAGTTATAGCAGATGATATCACAATATTCAGGAATAGTTTTTATACACAACAGCACATAATTTAACTGTACATAACCTGGAATATAAAAATGTTGTTAAACCATCCGTTAAAAATAAACTGCTAAATCTTAAAATTAAGTTAACTATACAGCTATTAATCTTCTCCTTCCCACTAGTTCCTGTCAAATACAAGAGTAATATAAACATAAGAGTAATTAAAACAAAAAACACGTTTAAAAATTTAATTATTATTATTTATTTTTCATAAAAAAATTTTTTATTATAAATTTTATTATTATTATTTTTTATTATTTATTTTTATATTATTTATTTTTATAAAAAATTTTATTATAAATTTTATTATTATTATTTTTTATTATTTATTTTTATAAAAAAATTTTATTATAAATTTTATTATTGTTATTTTTTATTATTTATTTTTATATTATTTATTTTTATATTATTTATTATTATTTTTTTATTATAGGGATCTTTGACATAAAAAAGCTATTAATCTCGAAACGGCATTTTGAGTTGAAGCACTCAACGGCTAACCAATTTTCAAATTGTTGCCACCAAATATTACTGATCCGTATTATGTTTAAAAAAATTAAATAATGAAGAATCTGCATGAATGTATGCATGTTTCTTACACTGTGAAAAAACAACGGCACCTGGTATCACCAAATTTTGAATAACATAGTCCTCCATCCGAACATGGGCACATGGAAGCCCGAATTTTGAATTTGTTTTATTGCCTATTTCATATTTTGTAAAACTTTAACGAATTTTGGATTAACAAACTCAACGATTTTAAAACGAGCAGGCCCAACACTGTACGAAAGAAAACATTTTTATCTCCAGCGTTTATCGGAAATTCTAAATATTCTGTGATTTGGCTGTTGAATAGAATTTTATGTGGGGTTAGCGCCAAGAACGCGATATTTAATAAATAAAGTACACACACAAAACGTTAGCAATAAAATGAAAAAGAAAACGTTTTGCAAAGCCATCTTGGTGAAACTGAACATTGATACGATAAACTGAGAAAAGACTGGCAAAAGCAGAAAAATGTATTGAAAAATGTATTGTATAGAAAAATGTATTGCTAAATATGCCATGCTGCTGTTAAAATTTTTGCAATTTTGCTGTTGAATTGTAATTGGCTGTTGAACTGTATATGGAATTGTGGTATATATGCTTAATAATAAAGTTAAGAGCGTAACAACAGACTGGTCGATTGCGAGGTCAGCGAGATCGTACAAAACCTTAACAAACACTTTTAGGTGACTGCTAAAATGTGAAATCTTTCAGATTTTTTAGTCCAAAGGGGCAATTTTCCCAGAAGGGCTAATTATTTCGTTTTGGCATTTTGCGTTGATTCACTGTAAATTTCGGTTCACTTTCCAAATTGTTGCCATCTATTGCGAAAGGTGGTTCTAATTCTAAATGAAGTGAAATACTTCAACAATCTACAAAAATAATCATTTTATTTATAAAGCAACTTTGATTGCATCGAAGGTTCACTGCTAACTAACTCATTACGTCGCAAACTAAAAACTAACATTCCTTTTCAGAAGCGAAGCGCCCTCTAACGGCGATACATAAATCATTTGGGGGATTTTTCCACACTCCCCACCTGATAATTTCTGCAAAAATTATCACTATTTCAGCATACAAATAATAAAATATAAGAAAGCAACTTACATATCAAATACATTCAACTGATGTAAATATAAACTGCAAAAGGAAATTCTATAAAATAAACAAATATAGTTAACTGCATCAACTCAAATGTTACTCAATACGTAAATATTAATTCAAATTACAAACAGTAAATTATTAGTAATAACTAAACTAATTATCTAAAATTAATGTTAGTGAATATGAAATACAAGAAGTAAAATTAAAAGGTTACAAATTTAGTTCATTTTCAGTCTGATAGTTCAAGGGGGTAAATCAATTGTACAGGTCTCTTAAGGTCCCCTTTTTTAGTTTTTACCACACATGATCGTACAAGACCATCACGTCCTTTGAAGACTTGAATTACTTACTTTGAAGACTTGAATTATTAGAGGAACTTAGATTTAGTTGTTCCTTCAAGTAAAACTATATCACCAATTTTAAGATTTTTCTTGGCTTCTGGTGTACCGAAGAAGTGAGCATTTCTCAACTCAAGAAGATACTGATTTTTCCATTTTTTCCAGAACTGTTTTATAAGCGTTGTCTGATATTCTTTTCGTTTTATTAGACTCTTTCTTGTTGGAGAGTTATTCAGGATCTCAGCAAAGTTGTATGGGTATTCATCCTTATGTCCGATCAATAGAAAATCAGCCGGTGCAAGCGGTTTAGGTTCATGTAAATCGTTGTAAACGTAGGTCAAAGGACGTCTATTCACAATATTTTCGACCTCTGTCAACACAGTCATAAATTCTTCAAAATTCAGTTGAGCTCTGCCTAATATCTTTTTCAATGGTTCCTTTATGGTTTTCATAAGGCGTTCATAAAATGCTCCCCACCATGGAGCAAGCTCGACGATAAATTTCCAAGTCAAGCCTTCATTTGCTAGAAAATTTTGAAACTCTGTACCTTTAATTATGCTGTAAAAATACTGTAAATCTTAGGCAGCATATTTGAAAGTTTTCGCGTTATCTGAATAAAAGGTGCGACAGTTTCCTCTTCTCGAAATGAAACGTCTGAGAGCCAAAATGAATTTGTTTGCAGACATATTGGAAATGAGTTCCAGATGTAACGCTCGTGTAACAGCGCACGTAAACAATACGATGTATGATTTCTAAATGTCGTTTCCAGACCTGATGTAAACTGGACCTGTGAAATCCACGCCTGTAACATAGAAAGGTGGAGTTTCAACGATTCGATCTTTAGGTAACTGAGCTGTCATTTGTTTCGCTGGTTTTACTGCGTATTTCCGACAAATTAAACAGTTCCCTAAGACTTTCTTTACCAACTGACGGCCTTTAGGAATCCAAAATTTCTGTCTTAGTTTGGCTAAAGTTGCTGCAACTCCCGCATGCAGAACGTTATTATGTTCCCTTTTTACAATTAATTCAGTAAATTTGGAATCTTTAGGAAGAAGAACTGGATGCTTCTCCTCAACTGTATATTCGGTTTCTTCTAATCTTCCCTTAATTCGAAGAATTTTATTTTCATCAAGAAACGGTGCCAAGCTGAATATATCAGAGCTTGGAGAAATTGACTTGTTAGATTGAAGAGCCTTAATTTCAGGTGTGAAGAAATCCATCTGGATCTTTTTGTGTTCCATTACGAACACAAAAAATTTCAGTGTCCTGAATTTCAAAAGCACTTAGTGTTCCACTATTAGCAGGCAGTTTTCTTGCCTTAGCAACGAAACGTCTAACCCATGCCATAATTCTGAGATATTTCAGCACATTACTGAATTTTGTTATATCCAATAGTTGATCATCTCTTTTCACAACAACGTCATAAACAGATATCTTACTACGGAGTTCTAGTTGCTTATCGTTTCTCACGTCAAACTTCGGTTGAACTGGCCAGTCTATACGTTTGTTTTGCAACCATTCTGGTCCAAACCACCAAAGTGAACAATTTCTTAAATTAGCAACAGTAGTTCCTCGTGATACGAGGTCGGAGGGGTTATCTTTCCCACGGCAATAATGCCAATTATTGCTTTCAGTTAGTTTCTGAATTTCATAAACTCTGTTTTTGATGAAAGATTTAAATCTTTCGGGAGATCCCTGAATCCAAAAATATGTTATTTGAGAATCAGTCCAGTGGAAGGGGATTACTTCGTATTTTAAAGATTTTGCTATTTTATCACTCAATCTAGCGGATAAAAGCGCACCCAAAAGCTCCAATCTAAGAAGTGTAAGGGATTTCAGAGGCGCAACTCTACTCTTGGAAGCAACAAAAACTGTTTGAAAAGTTCCATTGTTCAAAACTATTCTCAGATATACCACGCATCCATAAGCTTTCAAACTAGCATCAGAAAAGCTATGGAGTTCTATTTGTTTCACATCTGCATCTAATATTCCTTCTAAATAGTAGCGGGGAATTCTGAGGTGGTTTAGTTCTTCAATTTCCTCGTACCAGGCTTTCCATTTATAACTAAGATCAGGTGGCAGTTCATCGTCCCAATCAATTTTGGCAGACCAGATTTCCTGAATCAGACACTTTATTCTTATAGTGAAAGGGCCATAAAATCCGACAGGATCAAAAATACGGCCTGCGGTTTGCAATAGAAAACGTTTTGAGTTGATTGACGAGGAAATGAAATTTGTCAAGTGCTGAGTGTCAAAATAAAAATTATCATTATCCGTATCCCAGTTAATTCCTAACACTTTGATCGGGACAACTTCAGGAGATTCTTGCATCGAAAATTCTTTGCGATGCCAAATATCTTTGAGTTCTTTGGAATTAGTATGCCACTTATGTAGTGACATGCTAGCTTCATTAAAAATGTTCACAATTTCTAAACTTGTTTTCAGGGCTTGTTCTAAATTTTGGTGACCACCAATAATGTCATCAACATACAGGTAGTTGTTTAAAAGTTCTACTGTTTCAGGATATATTTCTGAATATTTTTTAAGGTGATGTTTAATAGTAGCAGCTAGGAGAAAGGGACTAGATTTTACTCCAAACAAAACTCTTGTAAATCTAAAGATTTTCAAACTCTCATTGTTATCATTAGGATCATCTTTCCAAAAAAATCGTGTAGCGTCCCTGTCTTCTTCATTTAACTCTATCTGTAAGAATGCTTGTGTAATGTCCGCTGTAAAGGCTATCGAATTTTGTCTAAATTTTATTAATAAATCAAAAATATCAGGATATAGGTTCGGACCAGTATATAAACAGTCATTTAGAGAGAGTGTTTTTGGTTTATGGGCTGAAGCATCATAAACTATTCTTAGTTTGCTTGTTGCTCTATCATTTCTGATGACTGCTCTATGAGGTAAATAAAATAGGGTTTTATCATTTTGATTGTCTTCTTGAACTGGTTCAATAATATGTTTTAACTCGTAATCCTTTAAAACCTCTGTGTATTGAACAAACAAAGAGTTATCAATTTTAAATTTGTTACTCAATTTCTTAAATCTTTCAAGTGCTATATCCCTATTATCTTCCATTAAATGTTTTGAATTCGGTTTCCAAGGTAATTTTACTTGGTATCTGTAGTTCTTATACCTGATATCAGATTCGAAAGATTTCATAATTTCTAAATCAACAGTTTTGTCGTTTTGAGTATCACTTTCCAAACCCAAGTTTTCTAGCTTCCAAAACTGTTGTAACTGATCTGATATCAAGTTTTCATTTACAATTACTTTCATAGTTAACAATTCACTATGATCATTATTTACTTTACCCTGCAAACACCACCCAAATAAAGATTCTGTGGCTACTACATTTCTTGAAATTCTTTTAATTTTACTAGTAATTATAGAATAATAGAAATCTACCCCTATGAGAATATCAATTTTGTCACTTTTTCTACAACAATCTGCTAATTGTAAATTTTGTAAAATTTTATTTTTCTTAGCAAAGTTAAAATCTGGAGGAGAGATAACAGTATTGGATATATTTTCGGTTTCAAGAAGCTCAATATATATATTAAGATTAGGATCGTTTACATTTTCTAGTTTTGCTCTAACAACAGTAAAGGTTTTTTCTAACGCACTTTTATCACCAAAGGAATAAACAGAAAGTGATTCTTTTCTAACAATCGGAAGTTCCATTTTAGTAGATACATCTTTAGTTATGAAAGATCTCATTGAACCATTATCAAAAAGAATTCTGCCATTTTCAGATTTATCATTATTTCGGATCAATGCAGAAGCCGTTTGTAATAATATTTTATTAGATCTATTTTCATCGGAATTAGATGACGAAACAGCGGAAATAACGCTCGAATCCGACGTTTTCTTTTCAGGTTTTTCATTATCTTTTTTCTGATGGAATGAATAACAAATGGCTTTCGAGTGTTTATTAAAGCAGAAGGCACAGTTTATTTTTTGTTTACAATTTTGGATCCGGTGAAACCGACCCAAACATAAAAAACACCGCGATTCACTTTTTAAGATCTCCTTTTTCTTTTCTACACTTAAAATTTCGCAATCCGCAGATTTATGATTTGTGTTCCTGCAGAACAGACACTGCGATTCGGATGACGCTGCTAATAACTCAACTGTAGACGGCTTGCTCGTTATGACTGGAGAATGTTTATGCTTGAAGGGCGAATGCTTTTCCAATCGCGAATATTTTTCTCTAGAATTATAATTAACAGAAGCCGCGCGTTCTCTACTGAATACTTCGTTCCTCAAAAGGGCTAACAAACCTTTTAAATCCCAATTTTCGTCTTTAATTTTTCGGCTATAATCAAGAACGAATTCATTAGGAAGTAATTTCAAAATTAAAGGCGTTAAGAGATTTCCGTAGGTATCAGAGTCAATTTTTAATGCTTCAAGATTTCTTATCTGTACATCGGCGTGATCTAGAAGTTTTCTTAATCCGTTTATATCATTAGGATTTCTAACAGGTGAAGTACTTAAGAGTTGTCCTAAATGCGAATTAATTAAGATGTTCTTTTGACCAAATCTGGAACGTAACAGTTCAAGAGCAGCTTCGTAATTATTTTCGATGAGAGCGAAACCAGAAATAGCTTTGGCGGCTGAGCCACCAAGAAAGCTTTTTAAGTAAATTAATTTTTCTATTTTTGATAAATTCGGATTTTTATCAATCGCATTTTCGAACTGACCTATGAATTCTAACCAATCCGAAGAATCACCATAAAATTTAGAGATCGTTAATTTTGGAAGACGAGTGAATTTGTTACTTTCGTTTTGGGATTCTGTAACGGTTTCATTAGAAATGTCTCTATTTGCAGTGTCCGAATTTTCCAACTTATTCAACTCTTTCAACTTTTTCTTTCCTCTAAACTGCCACACTTGAATTTTCTCTTCATATTCCAAAGCGGATGAGATTTCAAGTTCAAATTCGTCTTCTTCGACTTTTAATTCTCGTTCTATTTCAGCGTCTAAATTGCTCAAGGATTTTGATTTTTCGTTTAACTGGTCTAAAATTTCTTCTAATACATTTACATTTATACTACTATCATCTTTATTAAGTTCGGTTTCAATTTTCTTTAATATCTTGGACACTCCGGTCCTCAATACCTTTCGTTTCGATTTCAGTTTAGCAATAAGATCTTCCATATTATACAAAAATAGAAAATACTTACCTTGGCTGTCTTCGCATAAAATGATATCCAAAATTAAAAAACACAAACTTCTAAATTGGCCAAAGGTTCTCGGCACCGATGCACCATATTGCGAAAGGTGGTTCTAATTCTAAATGAAGTGAAATACTTCAACAATCTACAAAAATAATCATTTTATTTACAAAGCAACTTTGATTGCATCGAAGGTTCACTGCTAACTAACTCACTACGTCGCAAACTAAAAACTAACATTCCTTTTCAGAAGCGAAGCGCCCTCTAACGGCGATACATAAATCATTTGGGGGATTTTTCCACACCATCAAATATTATCATCATGTACTATATTTAAAGAAGCTAAACAATGAAGAATCTGTGTGAATCCATGAATGTTTCTCGCACTGTGAAAAAAAACAACGGTACCTAGAGATACCAAATTTTCAATTACGTAGTCTTCCATTCGAATGTGGATATCTGGTAGTCCGAATTTGTTTTATTAACGATTTCATATTTTGTCAAGCATTAGAGAATTTTTGATTAACAAACTGAACGGCGAAACACTGTGCGGAAAAAAAAAAAAAAAAAAAAAAGTCTCCAGTACGCGAGGCTGTGTATCGGAAATGTTGAAGATATGCTCTTTTAAATATTTTGTGATATTGCTGTTAAATCGAATTTAATGGTTTAAGTGCGGAGAACATAATATTTAATAAGTAAAGGTAACACACAAGACGTTCAAAAACGCTCCTTTGAGAGTAATATATTTTTTATTTATTTATTTTTTGACTGCTGATTAAACTTACATAACCAAATAAACTTACTGTTCAACCCGAAATGCTTAAAAATACAGGTAAATTGTTAGTAAGATTTTTCTGGTAGTTATAATATGTTTGGCTTTCTTTTCTGTTGTTACTATTGTTACTTTGACCGCTGTCAAGTGGGGAAATATGGATTCACTACAACAATCCTAAATGATCAGTTTCATGAGTGCGTCCGGATGGCGTAATGGCAGACCGCACATTGAGTTGAACAGTGTTAAACGAATGTCGCATACTGAGCATGCCCAGAAAACAAATTGGCGTAATTACTATGTTGGCGCGATTTGAAAAGAAGATAAATACGGTATATGGTATATGTACCGCCATCTGATTGTAAACAAATCTGGCGTTTAAATCTTCGTAGAGTATAATGTAAATGTAAATTAATTACTGTGTTAAAATACTATTTTTTGCTGTACTGCTCAAACAACTAGAAAGCTGAAATTATTGCGAAGTAATGTGAAGCAGTGTTTGCATTCAAAATGTAAAATATAATACCTATGAAATTCTGCACATTCCTTTGGAACTGTACAAATTTTTGTCCAGAAAAAGACTGAAATTTAGGATATATTAGTTGAAAATTTATTCATTATACTTTTAAGCAATAAAAACAATTCAGGATTTACCATACGTTCCATTCGTACATACATAAAGAAACACTAAGGAATATAACAAGTGCTTGCAAATAACACTGAAGAAATTTTACATTTCCTTAATGCTAGTTATTAAATTCTTTGAAATGAGAAAATAAAAGCGCGAATATACGCTAACAAACTAAGCGAAATACTCCAGTTTACAACTACTGAATTATAGCATGTAAACAAATTACATTTAAATAACGAATTATTACGAACATATGTTAACAAATATTAAATGCACTGTTATTGACAAATTACAATGAAATATATATTAGAAAAATAAGCAGCAATCGGTATGGACGTTAAAATAACTAATAAGCAAAGTTCCACAACATTACAGTTGTAAACATCATTCGAACACACTCGACAGCCATGGAGATCACGAATAAGCTAGCGTAGGGTTGCTTAGTCGCCAATATTTCTCTCCGCGCGAAAGTGCACCATCAAGCATGCGCAGTAAGCAAAATTTGCTTAACATTGTTCAACTCAATGTGCGGTCTGCCATTACGCGTCCGGATGAACCAGGTCAACAACTGAGTCAAAGAATCGATGTTTAAAAAACAGGTAATCAATTTAAATGAAGCATTGAAACAAACATATCCAAGATATGCCGAAAAAGAGGACAAAGGTATTTTCCAAAATACCAATGCTCGTCAACAGGTTACATGACCAGTCAAGAAAACTCTGGAAGCAGTTTACTGGGATGAGTTGCCTCATCCGCCGTATTCACGAGACGAGGAGACGCTGTTTCTTTAAGCTGGCAGTTGTTTCGATCCATGCATAGAATGCTTTCTGGAAAGTAGTTCAGTTCTTATAAAGTTATTAAAAATTAGTTTGATGACTGCATTATTTCAACCAGACTTCGGCCTCCACGAAATTCGTTTGTTGTCTGACCGATGTTGTTCCAGGTTTTAACGGAATAAATTATGATGTATTTTATTTACTTGAAGAAAGGCAAGGTTATACTTATTTATACACCCAGTATTAACAATTAAAGTTAAGGTTAACTAAGTCTTTTTTAAACGTAACACGCTTCTTCCCCTTTTAAATACATTTATCAAGCTTTGAAGATATTTTAAATATATAAAAGTAAAGCAAGCAATACATTAAACGCAAAGGTTTAATAAAAAAATAAAACAGAACATGGCCAAAAGACCTGATGCAGCTGCCGAGATTTTCCGAACATTTCCGTATGGAATGCTACCAGCGCCATCGTACGGCAGGAATGTGAGAGAAAGAGGGTAGAATTAGAGTGAAATGAATCACTGGGGGCCGCGTAATCGGGGTTTTATTATATTACGCTGAAATGAAATATATTACGTTATTTATAAAATCCTACACGTTTAACAGATATGAAATGAAAAGGAAGCAATGTTGAACGAAAAAGATAGCTCCAACAACTGGAAAGTAGAAGAAAAATCATACAATAATTCACGTTCATTTCACATAATTATTTAAATATTTATTCGAATATTTCCATCCTACTTAAATTAAGTAAATAAAATACAAAGTCAAAAATTAAGCAAAATAATGACAAACTATGGAAGAGAATAAATTAAAGCAGTAGGATACATTACCTAAATTTTCTGAATTCTTAAAATTACAAATTTTCTGACAATAATGTTTTTAATAGCTACGTCTTCGATTTGAAGAAAGGACCAATTACATTTCTGAAATGTGCAGATAAAATGTTAATTAATACATAAGATGTGTAATTAAGCGAAAAGGAATCTAAATTGATAGGGAAGAAATAATATTAAAAAAAAAGAAACAATTAAAATAATCTGGTGATAAAAATTAATTACAGTAATGCTATTAATGTTCACAAAACTTATTAATCGGATGTATCATAAATTAAATATATTTTAACAACTACCTATAAGGCATATTATTCTAAAACAAATTCAAACTGATAAAGGATTGTCTGACTTGCGGCAAAACACTTAGGAGTGCATGTGTAAAAGGAGTGATATCTTCTTGAAGGACACTTTTTTAGGGAAATACGCCGGGATTTGAAACGAGGTCGAAATATCACTGTTCAGCGATCTTACCACGCTGCCGATGTCGGGCGCGAACATCTGTACAGCCAGACACGCTCGTTGAGTATGAGACAAGTATATTAATTTTAAAAGAAAAATGAAAGATCTTATGCTTTTCTGAATTGCAACACTTTGCTATGCGCCAGACCTCATAAAAGATAAACTAGAGGCCTGTTTCTCTCAATGACAACATTTGCCGAAGCATATAGAAGATAAATACGAGGTAGAGTAATGCAACGTAACGGTTAAAAATTTTGAAAAAGCTCCGCTGAAGACATTTCTAACGGCAGTAATACTATGATAACAATAAAGATAAAGTAAATAAATAACAATAAAGATAAAGTAAATAAATAACAATAAAGTAAATAAATAACAGTAAAGATAAAATAAATAAATAGCAATAAAGACACTTAAAAATTTTAAGTGGATTTGAGAATTTGTTTCATATTGAAAGATTAGTGGAGTAATAAATAGACTGAGCTTCATCTACAAATCTTTGCAGAGTTTACTTGCCCCTCACAAGATAAATTTCATTAATAGAATCTGAAGGTAGCACATATGAAAGAAAAAAATATATAAAAGTGAATACAAAAGAGCGATATTACCAAAGTTGTTAAACTTGTCATTTAGTTAAAGAGGTTTAAAAACCCCAGTTGAATTAAAGTAGTGATAATTACCTCTTTCAACTAGATAGCTGTCCGATTTACAACCACAGATATAATAACACAGACAATTTGCAAGAGCATCTAAGTCATAATCTGATGTAAAAAGACCATTTGCGGGAATCTCTCAATCGAAATTCGTCATAAAGAAGGATAGCTCTCACAAGATGGATCATCCCGGTTTCGGCTTTAATCCCATGATACTTTTCTTGAAGGATTTTACAAAAATATTATATTTGTATAAATACTCATCTATTGCGTCCTTTTTTGAAAGTCTGGTAATATTTCTTTAGATATTTATATAACGTAGTCCGTTTCCGTTTCTGAATTCTATCGAAAAACTCCGTTTCGGCATTTTGACCTTTGACTATTAACCCCCCACACAAAATTGTTTAATTTCTAAAGCGTATTAAGCACTGTTATTAATCTGTCTATACTGAAATCTGGTTTTGCCCATACTGAAATGAGGATGACGTCCTCGATTAAGCAGATGACAATAAAAATAAACACACAGAAAAGGAATGACCCGCATTATAGTTAAGAGAAAACTACTATTAACAATTTATCTGTATTTTCAAGCAATCCGGAAAATACGCTTATTAAATAAAACAGTATTGGAAAAAAGAAAAACACATTATTAATTATGGAAGAATAACTATCAAGGTAATGACGAAATTTAATTACAAATGGCATTAGAGAACAATATCTGCAACAGAACTTGATCAACATCACTGAATTAGAATGTAGAATTTTATTTATTTATTTTTATTTTGTTAAGTATATATATATATATATATATATATATATATATATTCCATGTCTTTTCGAGTCTCTAAACCCCTCTTTAGCACGGGGGGATACGAGTTCGCGCCAAAGTACAATCTAATCGCATTGGCTAATACGCCTACGTCACACGACGAGAGGGATGGCTTTGTAAGACACGGAGGGGATTACACCCCTTTTTCAACTATGTTTTGCGAAAAAGAGGACGGCTCAGCCACAGGTCTGTTTTTTATGTTTTTTGTGTTTTTTAAGACATCTTTTTCTTGGTCTTAACAAGACCCACGGCGTTTGCTTTCATTAGTATTTAATTTCATTTGAATTTGGTTTCAGAACCATAATATTTATAAAGGTTTTATTCTTTAAGCTAGCAGGACCAGCCCGTACGTTATTGTATATTTTGACTAATAGCAGACCGCTATTTATTTTATTTTGATTTTAATTTTGTTTTGCTCGGAGTTGCATTTAATTTTTCTTACACCTTAATGTGTTTTTCTGCGGACGCGTCGGGAAATTGGAAAAGAGAATTGAAGCTCCAAAAGATTTTTTCGGGACAATTCATATTATTAAAACAAATGTTTTTCAAACAAGAGCTTCAATTGTCTGTTTCGGCGAAACGCGTAATGGTGTTAGCCTGGTTCGACATTCAACTATTTTTCCCTTGAAAAGCCTGGTTGGAAGTCCAATTGGGCTAATTTACCATTTTCCGCTTTGTAATAATTTTTGTAATTTTTATAATTTTTGCAATTTATGTTTTTATTATTTTGTTTTTATTTTTTTATTTTAATTTTGTTTTAACTTGTTCCGTCGATCTGTTTTTTATATGAGTTAACTTTTCACATATCACATCGATAAGATTTGCTCTTTTTTTTTTTTTTTTTTTTTTTTTTGCATTCACATGTTTCCAACATTGATTTTTAACAGTTTTATGTTCTGTATTTTATTTCGCGTGTAGGCAGTTTTTTCACCTTTCCGTGTTAATATTTTTTAAAAATTACTTCCATGTTAATATTTTAAAAAATACTGCGTTGAACTATTTCTTGGAGCCACAGCTCCTGGTAACTTTTTAGCGAGCTCACTACAATATTTCTTCCTATCATTTCATATTTTTGCAGCATTTTGCGCAAAATTTTTAAGACCAAATAGGTCTTACAACCAATTACTTATTAGCTATATATATGTATATATATATAATTTATTTACAAAAGAATATTGATTATATTATCTCCCAAGGTTAATTTTAGTAGAATTATCTTAAAAGAGTGAATCCATGCTTAGTAAGTTCAATTTCGAAAAGTGTTAAAAATGTTTAACGGGGACTAGAATTAAATCATGAATAACAAAATTTCAATTGTAAAAGGAAATAAATTAAAAGCAAGTAATTAAATTAAATGCAAGTAATCTTTGCCATTGATCGGAAATTAGTTGGCTTTTCAAGGGGAAAAAACCAACTCCCGTTCAATGAACAATAATTAAGAAATAAATACGAAGCTGTTTCGTCCTTTACTCGAGCAATAAGGCGATGCCAAACCGGCAATTCAAGCTAGGCCACACATTTCCGTGAACAGAAGGGATAAAGAACCAATGCAAAGAACCAAAGAACTCATTCCGACAAAGCATTTTAGCTAATTCAGTTTTGAGTGAAAAGCAATATATATATATATATGTAATAAAAAATCACTTTCCAAATTAATGGTGTAGATCCGTAATGAAGAGAAAGAGTTTTGATGGCGTAGAATGCTGAAATGCCGATCCACAATGAATAGAAAACTGGCTTCCGGGGCAGATGAAATCTTTATTTTATTTCAGTAAACATGTTGCGGCCACAAACAACTTTGACACATTATTTGTGCCTATTTCATGAGGTTTACATTTTTCATAACTTTTCAGTAACAAGGAAGCAGCAGACACCAGCTAGGCCGAGGAGTAGCAGACGAGTGCGTTATGTCCAGGATGAAATCTTAATTCAGACTTAGTTTTCGTTCTCAACGAATTTTAATTGGATAATTAATACTGCTGTAAATTATTATTGGCTTTTAGTTTTAGTTCCGTTTACATCATCAGAATTATGTAAGAAGCATATTACATGGATTAGTCTCGAAATGACGCAGTGCAGAGAGAGATTATTTTTTTTTAGACTAGAGAAAGTTCATTTATGCTGTTAATTTAAATTATAATTTATCTTTCACATATTCTTTATTTTTCTTACATATATATATATATATTTCAGCAAATGTGCAATTAAATAACACTGTGCTGGGGATGAAAACTAACTTCCAATTACATGATATCATCTGCTATCATTGTTATTATCCCTTACATTTTCTTTTTTCGTTTTGCATTTTCGTAGGCAGTTTTGTTTTATACTGATGACTTATTACAGTTGCCTTTTCCATCGCTACAGAATAAACAAACTTAATGTTTACTTTGCAAAGAGAGCCCAGTCAATCCATAGCCCAATTAATTCACTAATCATTAATATATATATGTAAAAAATCCAGGTATTGCAATACAGTGCAAATAGTTTACCAAGTTAAATTAAATTTTAGGGAAAAAAATTAACTCAGTATTGTTAAAAAGCAATGAATGTAGACATAATATTTTCTGCCCCGATCATTTGTTTGGTCATTTTTCAGTTACAGCTATAATAATCTACTTCAAGTTAAAAAACTTTATATAAAATAAGAGTTATCAGGAATGAATAAACCATTTGAGGTCGACGCCAATGAAAGTCCTACTGGTAATTTTACTTCAGGAACTGATTAATTGAGGTAAGCAGATGGAAAGGAAGAAATGTATATAATCATAATAGATAAAAATTTACTTTTCTTGCAGAAAACACAATAAACGAAATTATATCTCTTTTAGCTTTTTTCCCCCTCCCTTTTGAATCGGCCATCTATAACGGAAAAAACTGAAAGAAATCACCAACTAAATTAAAATTTGAAACGTACAAATTTATAAATTAAAAATTTATATTTTATCCATGAATGAAAAACAGCGGATAAGGATTCTAACCCTTAGTAGAAATTTGAGGGGGTATAAAAATTCGATTTTTATTTCAATGTCTATTTTTATTTTCTATTTTATTTATCTATTTTTATTTTCTATTTTCCAAATTCGAATCGGAAGTACTTAAATCGAAGTAAAGTTTATGCTCAGGTGAATAACTTTTGTTTAAATAATAAGAAAATTTTGTAGATCAATCTGAATACTTTTATTAAAAATTATTATTATTATTATTACTTTCTAAGCGTAATACGTCATTTTCAATTGCTTTTGAACCTGATAAATTATCGGTGTTAATTGTTATATAAGGATTATGAGTATGTACAAAAACTTTGTGCAAATACATCCAAGCATTTTCGATCGCATGTACACAACGTACTGGGAAAAAAAAAAAAAAAAAAAAAAAAAAAAAAAGCAGTTAATTTTCTTAAATTTGTAAAACAAATATAACTAAGCAACAAAATTAAACCATACACAAGGAGGGATAAGAGGAAAAAAAAAAAAAAAAGCGGAAATTTTAAAACGTGAATAGACTAAACAACTGATAAAAAATAACAAAATTATGAAACAAGAAGCAAGAAAATTTTTTAAAATGTTGCTTGAAGTTTATTAAATCTCCCAAAGACCATTCCACATTTCGAATTTCCAAACTGATGAGAATTTGAGGAATTACATAGCCTTAATCTATCAAAATATTAACTATCCATTTGAAAGAGATATTCGTTAAATCAAGAGCAAATAAGGCATGTACCCCGCGTCTCCATATTTCGGGAGGCCTTCAGATCTTTTTGTAATATTTAAAATATCCAAAATTTAAAAAAAAATCACTTCTAGATTTAAAAAAATAAATTTTAAATTAAAAACAAACTTATAAATTTTATTTATTAAATCTTTAATTTAATAAATTATTTCTAAAATTTTAAAAATTGCTTTATTAAATCTTTCTTAAAAAATCAGACGTTGTATCGTTTCCTTATTCTCTCACTAATTACTAATACTATTTAGCGAAACCTCGATTTTAAACTAGCAAGAATTTGCACATGCACTTTCTGCTATTATGCGAACTTCACATTTGAAGTTCATGATTTCATGGGAATATGAGGCTCTTATGAGTATCGTAAGCATGCTCATGTACTTGATTATTAAATTATAAACAGTGTAATTGCATTTTTTGGGTCTTATCTCTGTAATTTAGTTAGCTAAAGTTTATAAGAAAATCAGCAAGGTTATTCTATTTTTTCCCGGGAAAAAGAAATACCCTGGTTTAAAATGTGTAAGCTTATCCCTAACACAGCATATAATAGTCTGAAATCATGAGAATAAATTTAAAAAAAAAAAAAAAAAAAAGTGGAATGTAATTTTGGTTTAAATAATTTCTATAAAATTGTAATCAATTATTAGATCATTTCATTAAATACCTTATATTATTCACACCAGAGATTTCTATCACTTAAAAGAATATGGGAATTTATAAGTTTTGCCTCCACTTTTGTAAATCGGAACTACCTTCAGAAGTCATATAAAAAATTTTTAATTTCGAGTTTTAAAATATGAAACGCGATTCAACTTATATTGTAATGTTGTTAGAATTTACATTTATGACTTTTTAAAGTATACATATCTTTTAAAAGGAAAAGGAGTTAAAGTTCACGACGAGGATGGGATTCGAACCCACGCGGGCAGAGCCCAATGTATTAGCAGTCCATCGCCTTAACCACTCGGCCACCTCGTCACACTGAAAATGCACACGTAATTTGAACTCTCCCAAAATCTAAGCTTTATAGGTTTTATTTGCGGAGTTCGTGTCTTGTTATTTTTATTATGCCTCGGCACTTCAAAAGGAGTGCATCCTTGGTCCTAGAAATGTCCGCAGCAAGTATCATGAATCAAACAGAGCTTGGGATTCATTGAGAATGAGAAAAGAAGACCTCCATAGAATAGTACTGTAATATTTACGAAAATGGCTGTTACGTTTAATAGGCTGCTAGGTAGTGCAGTGAAATGATCTTCTCCCCCCCCTGGCTTAAGTTCAGTTCTGTGCCCACTAGAGCACGACTCCAATATTCATTTTCTGAACGAAATCGTACGGAAGCCCAGATAAAATGAGCTCAAATATTTTCCTATGTAAGTGACATATTATCAGAAAATGTGTTATTATTAAAAATTTAACTTAAATTATTAATACTCTCATTTATTTCTTTTAATTTAATTTTAATTACTAATCACTTCTTATTTGTTAATTATTATTTTATTTATTTATTTTTGTTTACCGTTTGTAATGACCTTTCATAGGGCTCCGTCACTTCTAAAGTTTAGAAATTAAGCCTCCTTTCCCTAGATGACACTATAACTGTATATCTACTAAATACTGCATTTTTTATGCGCACTAGAATATATTTACAGTAAATAAATAAATAAATGATACGAAAACTAACAAAGAATAAAAATGATAAAATTCCATTAGTATTTCGAAAAAGAAAACTTAATTTATTCCAGATGTCTTAATCTTTAATTCTCATTTACTCTATTACATAAATAACGACTATTTAGGAGTCAATAAATAAATAAATAATTGAAAGCTTTCATTTTACATTACGCCCAAAGTGGCGTTTTTTTAACGTTTTGTGTGTTACCTTTATTTATTAAATATCATGTTAACCATAAAATTCAATATTACCATAAAATTCAATTCAACAGCAATATCGCAAAATGATTTTAAAATGAGCCTAACCTTGGAATTTCCGATACTAAGTCTCATGCGCTGAAGATAATTTTTTTTTCGTTCAGTGTTGCTATTGCTCACTTTGAAATCGTTCAGTTTGTTTATCAAAAATTCGTTAAAGTGTTACAGATTATTAAATCGATAATAAAACAAATTCCAAATGCCCATATTTTTCGGTGGAGGATTGCGTTATTCAAAATTGGATGGCTCTAGGTACCGTTGTTTTATCACAATGCGAGAAACATACATACATTTATGCAGATTCTTCATTATTTAATTTCTTTAAATATAACACAGGACTCTAATATTTGCTGACAACAATGTGAAAAGTGAAAAGGACATTTAAAGTTTTCGGCGCAAAATGCCAAAACGAAATTAATAGCCCTTCTGGGCTAACTCCCTTTGGGCTAAAAAAGTGGAAGGAAGGTAGTGGAATTATCCATATCCTAAACGAATATCAAATATTTTTTTCTTATTAAAGCTAAAAAATCGCAAAAATTGTTTAACAACTAAAAAATCGTGTTTAGTATTTCTTTAAAATTTTATCAGGTGATATATTATACCATGTACTCTGGATTAGCAGGAGTAATGCAGGGGATGATGTCTACGGTTATCTCAAATTCGCGGTTAATCCGAGGATAGAGTAGAAATAGTCATATTATTATTAACAGAAAAACATTGTTAAAAATTATCTGTATTTTCAAACAGTTTAGTCTTGAAAATAAATTCTTCTCTTAATGTAAATTAAATCACTCTTCAAAACAGAAAGAACATTCTGTAACTAAAGGAAGAATTAGCATTAATGAGCATGAAGAAATTAAGTTACAAAATAATATTAAACAACTCACAGAACTTCAGCTATATATTTGAGTTCAAGCTCGCTCAAAAAATAGATTAAAATGGTTTCTTTTTATTTAGAAAATAAATATATATTTTAATTTAGAATAGCAGTTTTTCGACCATTCCTCAGTAAGCAAACTTAAAAATAAAAACAGAGACCGGTTACTTAATGCAGGGTTCTCTATTAACTATTTTCAGAGGAATATTCAACGATTTCAACGAACTAGAAGAATTGGTAACCAAAGTCCCAAAACCAGCTATAACATGAATTCTTTTCTTTTGTTCCCTTTTCCCGTATTACTGCAAATTTCCTAAGCAAAATATAATTAATTATTTTACGATTTTTTTTTTTCATATGCTCTGTTTTTTACGGCATTTTCAGTCTTACGTATTTTTTTTCACCTCCCGGTACCCAATTTCTGCAGCTTCTCATTCTAAGCACAATGCACGGGCCCTGAAATCGCATTTCCAATGCCAAATTGAAACAGGAACTATCATGAGTGCCACCTGAGCAAATATGAAAACTTGTTGAGGGGAAAAGGGGAGAAAATAGTTTTTGAAGAATATTGTTGAGTGGAGGAGTATTGTCACGTCACTGGAAGTAGTGTTTCTTTGGCATATATATCATATCGCATGCAAAGGGCGATATTCCCCATTTCCAAGAGGGGGAGAATTCCTTTCTTTCGTGTCGCACAATTTGGCAATGTGTTATGAAATCGATAAAATAAAAGACAATGTTTTGCTCAATGAGTCTTGCAAATAAAATTTGCATGAAACATACGTTTCTCAATGCAATGTTTTTGCCATTCATGTGCTTACAGTATTTTTTCTCCTCTCCTTTTCCCTTCACAGATGTGCAGGTTTTCTGGAAGCAAGGCAGCAGATATTTGCCACTCTTTTTTATTTTTCTCCCTCTTTCGCTCTGCATACTTCTAAAATTCAAATTCCAGTTTTCAGATTCTAAATATCTATATGAAACGACTTCGGCATAATAATATGCAAAGATACAATTCGTCGGGAAGGAGATAAAGGGATGTCACCAAATGAAGACATCATCATCTTCCAGTAAGATACGTTGCTCTATTCTTTAAATAAAGTACGTTACTATGAAGAACTTAAGCAATATAATAACTAGTTTTTCGTGCACCTTATATAAAATTTTATTCTTCTGCTCTTTTATTGGCGGATAAGGGTAAAATAACGAGACAAATGGAATGCAAAAATTTTCTTCAAATTATTACAAGGCTTGAGAATGAAACTTGGCTAATATAACACTGAAAATTTCAAGCTAGTGCATGCATTTTTGTTTGAGAGCTTTAAATGATTTCGAATTTTATGAACAGTAGCAGAGTTGAAATTTCAGCGGTATTAATGATAGTGACTTCAAATATTGAGAAATACAAGGAATAAACGAAGGAAATGTCTCATTTTTAAAGTGGACGAATTATTTGTTTTCATCTGGTATGTGTATGCGTCAACAAATCAGCACGTTTTTTGACATATCGAGAGTCATGTTATCGTCTCTCATATCTGTATACCTAGAAAAACTAAGAACTTCGCCCAATCGGAATAAATTTCTGGGACAAGAAGATAGATATCTAAAGGAGTTTTAAAATGCTAAAAAGAATTCTTCTGAAAAAACATAAACTAGCATTGGCTCAGATAATGGCAAAACTTAACATTCTCTTTAAATCTTCTCAGTTCTTTTTTTTTTTTTTTTTTTTTTTTTTTTTTTTTTTTTTAAAGTGCTCTACGGGGAGAAAAAGGGGGGGGACAGTTCTATATCTCTCAATCTACTGGGTCCGCCAGCGGCCGAGCGGTAAAGTTGCTGAACACTGGAAGTTTGGTCCGAGGTTCGAATCCCGCGAACGGGCTGGCTGCATGGGCGTTTTCGTGGTTTTCCCCATGTGTAACGTGTATACGAGCCAGTTCCCTTAGAAAGTCCTCCACGAAGGCATCCCTCTCCTTAGGCAGGTAGCCCTAGTGTGCTTTGCCATAATTAAATAAACCAAACTAAATCAAACCATTCTACTGGGCCGATTGACGAAATTTATCTTGCGTTTTTTATGTTTCGAAAGAGCGACTTAAAATATATATTAGATTTGTATATAGCATTGTTCTAATATAGGTATTTTGACACAAAATCGGACTTTTTCCGAAATGACATGCCAATGTTTTTTCCATATTTCGATTCTACGACTCAAATTACGCCAAACTACCAAATTTTGTAAAAATCGCACGAGTAGTTTTTAAAAAATTAGCTCCTCAAAGTTAATTGAATTTGGTATATATTTATTAATCTCTTTTTTTTTATTAAACTTATTTGATTTTTCTTTTCACATTTCGAAATTCAGGTTCATTCCAAATAAAATTCACCCATTTTTTATGATTTGTATTTTTAAATAATTTTTATAAATTAAAAAAAAAAAAAAACATTTTGAATTATAATCTATAAAATTTTTACCATCATCTTAAAGTAGACGTATTTCTAAGCCTACCTACAAAAAATGACAGTTTTTTTATTCAAAATTTCCGAAGATATACGTGAATTTATATATTGGCGTGTTTTGAAATTTGTCAGATTTGTTGAAAGCGCTAAAACATCAGATGTGTTTTAGACACTTTGTTAAAATTATTTGAAAGTAGGAAGGATGTGACTTTTTTTTTTCCCGCTCATGATCAATGTAAATAAGTAGGAATGAGGTTAGTTAGTTAGTTTTGAGCACTGGCCCCAGCCCACCTATCAGGCGAAACCTGCCATATGGCTATGAGGGGACAAGCCAAGCCACAAAGGCATAACCAAAAAAATAAATAAATAAATAAAATAAAAAATAAAGTAGATACATACATTCCAAACACTCTCGGTTATGTAAATACTAGGTAGGAATGAGGTTAGTTAGTTAGTTCTGAGCACTAGTTCCAGCCCACCTAGCAGGCGAAACCTGCCATATGGCTATGAGGTGACAGGCCAAGCCACAAAAGCATAATCCCCCGCCCCCCCAAAAAAAACATAAAGATACCTACATTCCAAACACTCTCGGTGAAATAGTATATAAATGTGTCGTTTCCATTTCTGTGTTTTTTCCTGAGTTTAAAAACTTTAGCAGTTTTACTTTCAATTAGTTATTATTATTCAAATCTTCTTTATATTATAAAAATTCATCTTAAATTTATAAGTTACCTCAATTATTTCTGTTTTCAGTCTGATCTTCTGCTTTGTTATATCTCGACACCAATATTCTTCTTATTCTCATTCACAGTTTGCATAATATCTCTTGCAAATTTTCTAAACAATTTATAATTACTAAATAAATCCTCAAACTTCGCAAATTTATATTTTTCTCTCACACTTCCAGTCAGGCAACAGTCCTCGACGAAATGCTTTGAATCGCCGAATTTATTACAAACTTTACGTATATCATTTCCCTGGAGGTGGAACCTTTTTAAGTAAGCAGGGAACCTTCCATGTGGAATGTGGTATTTCCATGTGGAATGTGGTAATTCCATGTGGTAGGAATGAGGTGCCTTTTTTTCCGCTCCGGCATAATGGTAATGGAAGGGTAAGAAAAATAGGCTGCCATATATTAAGAAGTTCGCCAAGTGATTTATTCTTGGCGCAAACTGAAAAAAATTTCGCCAAGATAAATTTTTAAATTTCTTATCAAAAATTACAGAATTTAACATCTAGTTATAATTTGAGTCGTAGAATCGAAATATAGAAAAAAATTGCTATGTTACTTCAGAAAACGTTCAATTTTATGTCCAAATACCTATGTCAGAACAATGCTATATAAAAATGTAATATGTATCCAACGCTTTCGAGACGTGAAAAACGTAATTTCAATTTCATCAATCGGCCCAGTAGAATGAGAGATATAAAAATATCCCCAACTTTTTTTTTTTTTTTTTTTTTTTTTTTGCGTAGTGTATGTATTGGAAACTTTACATTCTTTTTATCCGTATCGGGCAAGCAACAGCAAAGAACCGGCAACCATAACAAAACACAGTTCTATGTACGAATTTCATGTATTCGAAAACCGATAACTTTTAACGCTTTTTAAAGAACACGTGTTTTTAACTTTTTGACATCTAGATGGCCATATAGATGCATTTAGTGTTTTCCCAAATTATAGGTAATATCAGTTTTCTGAATATCAGTAATAGGTATTTTGATTTATTGCAACAAATCTGCTTGTAGCTTAAATCTTCGACATCTGTGTGTATATATACCACGAGACCACGCACGAGGAAATGCGATAATTTGTTTTACATTCTTCCCACTTAAAAGCTATACGGAAGAAACATGAGATTATGTCGATCAAATACAGGGTAGTGATGAATTATCGTCCACTACATTTTACTTTGCACGCCACTGTGCAGAATTTAGAATTTTTGGAACGAGACACGGAAGGACGCACGGAGAATGCGATAATTTTTACAGACATAATATTATAAGAACTGCTGAAGAGTAAATAAATTGAAGCATCAAATATTTTTTTAATTAGTACTTTGAATAAAAGCCTTTATTTCTTAAAAGTACTTTAATGTTGCTTTTCTCTCTTGCAACTATTAATTTAATTTTTATTTCCGATATAAGACACTTAAAAACTTTTCTGACAATTAAGGATACGGTTTGCTTCAGCCCTGCATGGATACTATAAACACAAAAGTTGAAAAATCCTCCACTGTTCTGTTTAATTTTACTAATAGTTTTTTATTTCGTGAAACTTTTCTGAATTCTCTTATTTTCCCTCGCGTTTCCTCGCCAGGATGTAAATGAAGTAGAGAGAACAAAAGTATTTAAACTGGTGGAACGAAAAGGTTAGACAGAGCATGATTTCGCTATTGTGAGCGCACGTTAGTTAGTTTCTACCAGCTGATAATCTTAATAGCGGATACGCATTCTTGCCTTCGAGCTGATTATCATGCCGGTATAAGTTTCTGAGTAAACCTGTTAGTTTAAAATGAATTTTGTACTTTCACATTTCTCTTTGCCTTTAAATTAGTGTTACATTATGTTTTACGTTTTCAACGCAAGTTTTCGGTGATTTGCGTAAGCACGTAAGTCCGTCCCTTCTGTTAAATATTTTATATCCAGTAAAAAGGGTCTCTGACACCCTTCTCTGGTTGCTTCTCTGGTGCTTTACCCTTGTCTTCTAGGTGGACCTTAATTCAAAGACTTAGAACTAATTTCTGACAGACGCGAGGGAAAATAAGAGAATTCAGAAAAGTTTCACGAAATAAAAAACTATTAGTAAAATTAAACAGAACAGTGGAGGATTTTTCAACTTTTGTGTTTATAGTATCCATGCAGGGCTGAAGCAAACCGTATCCTTAATTGTCAGAAAAGTTTTTAAGTGTCTTATATCGGAAATAAAAATTAAATTAATAGTTGCAAGAGAGAAAAGCAACATTAAAGTACTTTTAAGAAATAAAGGCTTTTATTCAAAGTACTAATTAAAAAAATATTTGATGCTTCAATTTAATTAACCGAAATCCAAATTCCTCAAAATAAGACAACTAGTTTTGCTGAGAGATAAAAACAAGACTTCCATGGATGAAGTGGACACTAGCTCACATTGAGGAGATCATTCCTGGTCCGGATGGACTAGTACGGGTCGTAGACGTCAGAACATCCTATATCAGAAAATCGTCCAACGGGTCCGGAATGTTCCGGTTTGAATAGATATTGTTTTCTGCCTCTGAATGGCAACTCTAAAATCTGTAGAAGCACATTGATTTAAAGAACTCTAAGTGGCAACTGTCTAAACTTTGAACTCGCTTTCGATTTGTTTAATGCAGCTTGAGAACTGCGGATGATAAGTTAAATAGTAGATTCTAGATTAGATTAATTTATTTTGGTATTCTAATAAATTGCCTTTTAAACTAGACTGAATGTTGATATAGACATAAATAGTACTGAACCACACATGTAGAAATTCAGAACGACGCTTAAATTTATTTTAGAGCTTTGTTAGATATTCCGCGCCATTATTGTCCATTCTCTATCGAACAGGTCTCCTACCCTTCGTCCCCAATCATCAAATTTTCGATATTTGGGACACAACAAATGTTAATTGCAAACAATCAGGACTTCTCCGGGAATCTAACCGAACGATATTGCAGTCGGCTCCGTTAACTATTATACCCCTCCCCCCCCAAAAAAAACAATTGATTTAGAAAGTCAAATTTATAAGTTGGAAAAAAAATCTGCTGATAGTCCAAGTGTAAACCACTTCTCCACTCAAAAAAAAAAAAAAAAAAAAAAAAAAAAAAATTTTTTTTTTACTCTTTCTCTTTTTTTAATTTGTGGGTTTCAAGTTCGAATTCATCTTGTTTTTCTACATTTTGAGGTTGAGAACTCGGCTAAACCTGAAAAAAAAAAAAATGATTTCGAAAGTCAAATTTATAAGTTGGAAAAAAAAATCTGCTGATGTTCCAAGTGTAAACCACTTCCCCACTCCAAAAAAAAAAAAAAAAAAAAAAAAAAAAAAAAAAAAAAAAAAAAAAAAAAATTACTTTCTCTTTTTTTTTATTTTTTTATTTGTGGGTTTCAAGTTCGAATTCATCTTGTTTTTCTACACTTAATGGTTGAGAACTCTGCTAAACCTGAAAAAAAAAAAAAGAGAGAGAGAAACCCTCTTCGCCGAATGTGTGCATTGCCTTCTTTGTAAGCAAGAAGGAATTTGGAAAAAATATCCGAAAGCGGAAGCGCACTATTTTGATTTGCAATTCAGATTACTTCCGCAATCTGATTCGGAACACTAGGGAAACGTCAGGGATGATAGAAGCCAGTTTACGAGCGAAACTCCTCTGCCTCATTGGTCTAAATTTGCATTGGTTGCATATTACGTCACTCTCTTCTCCCGCTCTCCCGTTGAAGGGACTTAGATTTGGAGACGAATTAAAACGTTATTTTTCCGTGTGTTCTCTCCCATGAAAGAGCTATTATAATTAATGCGCAATTATTCGTAATGTGTAACAGTAGAAAACAGATTGAAAAAGGTATGTATCATCAAAAATTACAGCCGACAATACCAATAATATTTACTGAATCAATTAATTTTGTTAGTATTTTTTTCTGCTATCGATGTAGCCAGTGTTTTCTGGAAATGTAACAGCAAAACAAATAAGCATATTTGCTTTTTAAATATCTCGAGATATCTAATAATAATAATAATGGGCAATCTGAAGAACTTCAGATTATGATCTAATTTTTGGGAAAAGAATTTATCATTCAAGAGGTTTAAAAATTAAAATATTAAAAAATAAAAAAATCTGAAATGTTTCAGATTTTAAATTACGTCCAAAGGGGCGTTTTTTAACATTTTGTGTGTTACCTTTCTTTATTAAATATCATGTTCCTCGCACTTAAACCATAAGATCCAGTGCAACAGCAATATCGCAAAATAGTTTTAAAACGAGCATATCTTTAGAATTTCCGATACAGAGACTCACGCGCTGGAGATAAAAATGTTTTATCTGCACAACGTTGCCATTGCTCGCTTTGAAATCCTTGAGTTTGTTAATCAAAAATTCGTCAAAGTTTTAAAAAATAGGAAATCGATCATAAAACAAATTTCAAATTTCAAATTTGGTCTTCCACATGCTCATATTCGTTGGAGGATTACGTTATTCAAAATTCGATGACTCTATGTACCGTTGTTTTATCACAATACGAGAAATATACATACATTTATGCAGATTTTTCATTATTTAATTTCTTCAAATATAATGCAGGACTCTAACATTTTGTGGCAACAGTTTGAAAAGTGAACCGACATTTATGAGTCCGACGCAAAATGCCAAAACGAAACTAATAGTCCTTCGGGATTCAAATCCCTTTGGACTGAAAAAACGTACAAATGATTACCAAAATTACTCGAATCTTCACTTTTGGAAACATTAACACTAAAGGAAAAATTTCAATTTCAAAATACCGTTTGATTCTGTATTCTTTCTTTGATCGTATAAAAACTGTATGAAAACGCGAATGGTATAAGAAAAATATCAAGCTATCAAAAAAGTGTACTAATGTTTGATGAAAGAAAAGGAGCACATGAAGAAATTCCAGTCCATAAGTTCTAACATAATGTCATCGTAATCATTTGACGTTATTTTTTATCCGGATGACAGCGCGCAGTACCAAGGGCTGAGTTTAAATTAAATTCTCGCTCGTTATTTAAACTCACTAAATTTGCATTTCTGGTGGAGTTGATACAGAAACTAGAACGGCAGGAAAGATTTATCACAAGAAATAACGTGTTCATTAAAATTAAGCTTTTTCCAAATATTTGTAAATTTTTTATTCGTTTTCAATTTATATTCATGGGTAGGTCTAAAACTCATTTAATTTCACAAAAAAAAAAAAAAAAAAAAAAAAAAGATAGTTCGAATGCTAAATTAATTTTTCCTCCTTTAACGCTTGATTACTCAGCATTTTTTCATTATATTTGTTACCATTATTAAATAATTTTTTCCGAAGATCAGTCCGTTTCTCTCAACGTACGTGATTAAGAGAATCCTATCAACTGGAGCTTCAAGAATTAATGCGGTTCATGTAGCATTTTAATTTCCTAACCTGGCATCAACTAATATTTTTTGCTTTTTATAAAAATTAAAGCTTCTTATGCACTGAAAGAAAAACTATAAAACCCGAAAATCTCATCAGAGCAGTCCGGGAATGGCTGGATAAAAGAGGAGAAATGATTTTCACGAATATTATGAATAATGACTCATTATTTGGAGAAATGCATCACGACTTATAATAATTATACTGAAATGCTTAATAATTAAGCTTTGTAAATAGTAATTAGCCAGGTATCTGCGTTTTGTGACGCTTAACAGACTTTACGACCTTCGCAGACGTGTTGTATATCCGTATATTTTGGAATGTAATGTTTTTATAAAATTTAATAATAATAATTATTATTATAGTAAATTTTAATGCAGCGCTCAAAGGGCTCTTTAACGCTCAAATAACGGAAGCTCTTTTAAATAATACTTGAGCATCCCTTATCCACTGGCGAAGTAGCACACCAGTCGGTTAAAAAGGATATACCCAATCTGATGCAAGTGATTATCTTAAAGAATTATAGTGTTTTCAGTTTGTAAAAAATTAGAAACTGAAAGTGGAAAATAAACAAGAATGAAACTACAATTTCATTAAGATGTTACAATATTTATAAAACTTAAATTTAAATTATAAATAAGAAAATTGTGACATTGTAAATTTTTGTGATTTGTTATAATGTATCAACATAAGTAATGAACATGTAGACTTTTTTTAACAAAAAATTCTGATATTTTCTGTGAGAATCGAAAGCCTTTCGTAAAGAATCAATTATTATAATTTGTGCTTTTCAAAAGAGCGACTTTTTTCCAAATTGAACTAAAAACTGAAATTTCAGTACGACGCTAAAAATCGTTGTTGGTCTCAAAAAATACAGTGCGCAAATTTTTATTCCACATTATTTCAAAACTGTTATCTAGTTCAAATTTTATTATAGTTCATGATTTTTTTTCACCTTATTATATTTCTCTTTACTTTTTACTGCTCTAACACTTTTCTCTAAAAATGCTTTTTTTCCCTAACCTAGTTTCTCTTTGAAGGGAGGGGGTAGATATGCAATATAACAAAAAACATGAAAGCTAAAATACCGACATTAATACTCAGAAGTTCCTTGGTTCTCTATTTTAATTTGGTAATTTTCTCTTTTAACCCTAAAAGCAAAACTGCTTGTAATAAATCACTCAGAACTGTGTCATTTCAAAATTTAGCCATGTTATATGATCCTTGCATAACTCTAATATCGCAGATATTTACATAAGCCTTCAGCCAATAATTTTGAAACGTTATTATTAACCAATCAAAATAAAGCTAAACCCAAACTAAATCATTCTTAACAGGGAATTCGTCTTTGACGTGTCGCTTTCCCTGTCCAGGAAGTTAGATAAGCGTGGCTGCTTTTCTTACAGCCAATATCTAAAAAATATAACTAGGTACGTTCAACTCCAGTTTCAGATTAAAAAAAAAAAAAAAAAGAGTCTGATTATTTTTAAAGCTTTTAAATTCAGAACCCATTATTGCTGAACCAAGGCGCACGATGTAGGATTAATTAATTAGATGACAAATTGCAGCTTATATTCAGTAAAAATTAATCCATGCACCGTTTGTATTCTACCGTGATGCATTCTACAAAAAAATGAAGCGTTTCAAAACAACCTTCCTCTATTTTATAATCTATGATTTATTATTATTTTTTGAAAATAGATTAATGTTGTTTGCTAAGCGGGTATCTTTATCAAATCTAGCGGGAAAAATCCCATCCATCATATGAATAGCTATTCATAGAGAAATCATATTTCCTTTTGAAGGGAAGCTAAGGTAATTTTTTATCGCCCTATTCAGAGCTGTGCTTATATATTTTTACTTCCTTGTACGAAGTAAAAAGGAAGTATTGTAATCGCGAAAAATTTCGGGTATCATATTTCAACGAAAATATCCATTTTGACCGCTATCGAATGCAATTTAACGATGTTTTTGCGTGATATCTGTACGTAAGGACAAAATAAAAGACTCATTTCCTCCAAAAAAAAATTATAAAACTGCTTTAAAATGAATTCTGAAGAGAATTTTTCGTGGCGTCTGTACGAACGTATGTACGTACGTATCTCACATAACTCAAAAACGAGTAGCCTCAGAACGTTGAAATTTTGTATATAGGGCTGCAATAACATGTAGATGTGCACCTCCTATTTTGTTTGCAATCGGGAAAAGTATATAAATATATCTATGTATAATATATATGTTACGGTGTAACACCGAAATCTGGAGAATGTCGATTTTCACCGGTGAAAGTCAACATTCACATAGTCTCTTGGCGTATGTCCGAAATATTTTCCAAACACTCTTATTTCTGACTTACACCGGTGAATGTCGACATTCACCATGTACTAATGGTGAATGTTGAACATATAAGAATATTATATTTCCTTCTCCGTAACTCATTTGCGAAAAAACGCACTTGAAACTCAGAATAAGAACTTAAGAATATAAGAACTTAAAACACACAGTACATTCAAAATGAGAAAGGAAAATAATAGAAGTGATCAACTTACCAAATTATGTGATTCAAATCTTATTTATTGCAACAACTTAAACTATTATGACAGTTTGTATTGCACAAGAGGCCCTTGCTTTTACAACTGCACTTCCTTTTGGAATGGCAGCGTGTACATATACTCCTCTCTTTTCGACCTACACCAGAGCATATCTGTGATTCTCGACATACACCGGTGAGGGTCCGAATGTATGAGAATGTAAAGAAATATTCGATCTTTCGCCGACGTATTTGGTTAATGTTGACATTCTCCGGTGAAAGTCGACATTTTCCAATTTCGGTCTTTCACGGTAACATATACACTTTTCCCCTTTCTTTCTCGGCTCAGTGAGCTCAGTTTCTTTATTCTTATATGCTTGTAATTTGTGCATTTTTTGCATTAAAAATGACTGAAATATGTTGTTCTTATCTTCCGGTTAAGGTTTTTATGCCTTTAGTTAACCTACATGTTATAGTTATAGAATTAACAACAAATTAAAAGGTGTTTAATTGCGGCTAAGCTTTTTTTTACTTCTTTGTACGAAGTAAAAAGGAAGTATTGTAATCGCGAAAAGTTTCAGGCACATAGGTCAGATTTCAACGAAAATATCCATTTTGACCGCTTTCGAACGCAATTTAACAATGTTTTTGCGTGACATCTGTACGTAACGACTGAATAAAAGACTCTTTACCTCCAAAAAAATTATAAAACTGCTTTAAAATGAATTCTGAAGAGAATTTTTCGTGGCGTCTGTACGAACGTATGTACGTACGTATCTCGCATAACTCAAAAACGAGTAGCCCCAGAACGTTGAAATTTTGTATATAGGACTACTATAACATGTAGATGTGCACCTCGTATTTTGGTTACAATCGGCCGCGCCAAACGTATATAAATATATTTATATATATATCCACTCTGTTACTCGGCTCAGCGATCACAGTTTCTTTACTCTTATATGTTTGTAAATTGTACATTTTTTGTTTGCTTTAAAAATGATTGAATTATGTTGCTTTATCTTCCGGTTAAGGCTTTTTGCCTTTAGTAAACCTGTATGCAATATTTTTAGAATTATCAACAATTTTAAACTTGCTTAAGTGCCGCTAAGCCTAATAATGTTTTCGATGGCGGCCATTTCTTGTTTACATTTGAAACAGCAGAATAGTGAATTTGTCGCCAATCTAGAGAAACTTAGCTTCCCAACAACAAAGATAACGCCTTTATTTATTATTGCGAATTATATCATGCTTAATCCTTTCTGGAATTTTTTCAAGGAAATAAGTGTTTAAGATTTACTTCGTAATTTTTAATACAGATATTTTGAGTTTTTATGTATTTTTGCCTTGTCGCGAAGTGAGAACTGAATTAATTAAATGAGAAATACATCGCTACTGAAATTCGAGGAAGTAAAGTTTAAATGAAATATGAGGAAAAATGCGTATAATTTAATATTCCGTACAAGGAAATCATGTGGTGTACACATCAGATTTTTTTACTTGAGGCAAAGAGATAAATGTGTGCACCTTTAAAGAATCAAATTATATAATACAGGGTGTTTATAAAGTCCCGGACCCATTTTGATGTTTAATAGCTCATAAAATAATGAAGATATAAAGAAACTTATGGCATTTATTGATGGAATAACTTACATATTTTCCTTTCAGATTTGAATATCTTTACTTTTGTAAATATCGTCTGCGCGTATGGTTAGTTTCAGATAATTTCATTTTCCAGTTTAAATATCTGTACTTTTCTAAATATTGTATCTCCGACGAAGCATCCTTTCATCTTTCTGGCATTGTTAATCGCCATAATGTGCGCATATCTGAAAACCCCCCATAAATACCGGGAAGCACAAAAGGATTCCCCAAAGGTTAATGTGTGATGTGGACTAATGCACGGCCGAGTCATTGGGCCTTTCTTTTCTACAAAAAGACGGTCTTATCAGTCGTATACTTAGACATGTTCGAAAACTTCGTATTTCCACAACTAGAAGAGCTTCAGCCACATGTCTTTTTGCAACAAGATGGTGCACCACTTTCATTGGGGTACCATCGTTCGTAGTTCTTTGAATGACTATTTTACAGGAAGATGGATTGGACGAGGAGGTCCAATTCCTTGGCCACCCAGATCACCTGATATAACGCCGCTGGACTTTTTCCTTTTGGGGATTTGTAAAGGACAACGTTTACAGGAGGAGAGTGTCGAACATGGATGACCTAAAAGCCAGAATTACAACCGCAATAGCCTTTGTGGATGCAGACATGCTTGCCGGTACCTGGCGTGAAATTGAATATCGACTTGATATTCTCCGTGCGACGAAGGGGCCACACGTGGAAGTTCATTGACAAGGGTCATGAAACTTTTTGAGTCTATCTAACCATTTATGTTATTATTTTAATCTATCTTTATTATTTTATGAGTTATTATACAGTTATTTAACAACTGATGAGACAATTATACCCTGTATAATTAATCAAAGTATATAATTGTGTTCGGCCATTCGGGAGGGGGGAGGATAAAATCAATGTACTTTTTCCCCAAAAAATTCTGCGTGGTCTCCGAATTCATGTTCTGTTAAACAGAATGGTCTTGCTCTAATGCTTTCCTAGACCTAATAAAGAAAATACAACTCATCACTAGCATGGAGATAGGAAAGGGAGGAGGGGCCATTCCGCGCTAGAAGTGAAGCACTGCTTTGAAGCTTGGGTCACCAGACGGGGTGTTCTTTGTTTACATTCAGAAGCTCGCTTGACAAGATTCTGATAGTATTTCGACACACGACAGTTCCATAGACATCGAAAAAGGGACACTCTCGCATGAAAGAAACATTCATAGTGTGATGGATAATAGCAATTTGTATAGTTTACTGACATTTACGCAAAAATCACAGCTTGGTTATTTTTCGATAACTAACAACAGCGATTTTGATTATGAATTTGTTTTATAAAATTCTAAGCTGTTGCACTACAAAAATATAGATTTTAAGAAAATTGCTAAAAGAGATCTGCCAAAATTTATTTTCTAGAAGATTTGAAAAGTTTGAAACTTGATGGCTAAATGTAAATATAAAATTATGTATGTTAAAATATTTGTAATTAGGCACATAGGTCAGATTAAGATTTTATTAAATAGAGTAACGCATGCAAGGGCTATCTGCCTAAAGAGAGAGATGCCATCGTGGAGGAATTTTGAAGAAAAACTGACCTTTGAGTGGGTATTAAAAATAATACTTATAATTTTCATTCAAATTACATTCATATATATTTTTTATGTAAAACTTTCGGGTGTATGCTAAATTAGTGTAAATTACTTTACACGAAAAATATAGTGAATGCACAGAAATTAAAGATTTGCACATGCCGGAAATGATAAATAGGGAATATGTATGGGTATTTATGCATGTGCTTGCAAAAAGCACGTATCTGCCTTTGACAAAATACTTAAATATTCATTAAATTATTTATAAATGTATTTGAAATGAAGAATTTATTCACTTATAAACAACTGTGAAAGTACTGTGAAGAAATCTAATGATTAAATGTATCTAATTTATAATGATTATAAATGTTATCTAAATATATAATAGCCTTAATATTAAATTGTAAACATAAATTGAAATCCTGTTGACAAATACGTTATAAAACTATTTAAGCAAGAATTGTTCGTATTGGAAAGCAATCTGTTAAAAGGTATCGTAAAGCATATGCTATGAGATGCGCACTTAAGAACGTAATAAAGAATTTTGGAATATGTATTGTTGAAATAAAGGGTAAAAAAAAAAAAAAAAAAAAAAAAAAAAAAAAAAAAAAAAAATCTGATAAGTATAATTAAAAAAATTATTCCCTTTACATTTTATAATAACTCAGTTACAAGTTTTAAATAATACTTAAAAAAAAAAAAACTTATTTTATTCCCTTTCAGAAATGTTCAGAGAAAGTCAAATACTATTTAATACCTATTTAATTATTAGGAATTAGCGAAATACTTATTAAAAGTATTTCGCTAATTCCTAGTAATTCTCTAATTTAAAATGAACCGAATAGAGCATTAATTATAAATTGACTTACATTTTTCGATTTAGAAGAAGCCAAAAAATCATGTCATATTTAAGAAAGTATTTTAGGAAGAAGCTCTATAAATAGAAAAGAAATAATGCATAATTTTAATATTAATAATACAATAAACTTTGATCTTAATTTTTGTACCTTAACCGAATAAAATCGAATTACCTTAATTTTTTTTTCTAATGTAATTTACGAAAACTTGTGAAAATATTTCATTCAAATTAAACCATTCTGAGAAAACTGTCCTGTGAAAAGTATAGCATTTAATTCCGTTCAGAATGAAATGTTGTTTAAAAATATGTTGTTTTCACATACTTAGGACTCTGAAGTGTTGTAGAAAAAGAAAATATATACATTTATATGTATATTTGCGACGTAATTACAAAATATTTACACTCGAAAGCGTCAAATCCCGTAGAACTCAATGGTAAATGACCCAATGTTTTGGTCACCACGTAGGGATCGCCGGTGCTTCAGAGCAGGGTACGGAGAAACTTGTTTAGGGCGACTCCATCTTACTTCCTATCTCCATGATCACTAGCGACAATAACTAGATGATTGGCTGATTACTGGGTGAGAAAATCCATCTGAATTTGAAATTTAGTTGCAGGAAGAATTAGATCTATGTAAGTCATGTCATTTTCCCACTATGTAGGTGAAAATGAATATATATACCAACCCCTCATAGGATATCTATCAACAAAGCATTATTCTTTAGCTCTTCGTGAATTTAAGAATTTGTCATTAATTTACTGATGTACAGTTCTAGTGCTATCCTACTATTTTCATGCTTCAAGTTGTACCTAAAGCAACCTTCAGTAGAGCTCGTTCACAAGAGAATCGTAATGATTAATATGACTTTTTATTAGTTCATAAAATCTTGTTAGTTACCATGGTTAAAACAAAGATTTTATCATGCGATGAATGCTTGCTTTGAAAAGAAATTACGTAGGCATATTGAGTAATACTTTTGTAATATCTAATTCTCGTAATTGCATTATTAATTTAAATTTCATTTCATTTATTCATATCGGATATAAATAATTAGCAGTTTAGTGCAAAAGGCAAGCATGATGTCAAGCATTTCGATTAACTACGGAAATATAATATGAAACTATAATTCATTCGAAAATTACACTCAGAAGTTTACGTATTTATTTTCTTCTGCAGCTGAACTTGATCTAAATTTAACTAAGATTTCATACGTCATAACTTTTAAAATGTGCGTAAAAGTACCTGATTTTTTGTTTTCGTATTGCGAACGAGAAATAGTAGAACCTAAGAATGACTTCTTTAAAAACTTTCTATCTTATAAATCTCCTATTTAAATACTATTAAAACGACTGAATTTCGAGTTCTGTAGCACCATCCTCCTTCTTCTCTCCCCCCCCCCAAAAAAACCCCCGAAATTTGCTCCTTCGGTAAAGTGATTTACAACGTCATTCCCTTCGTAAATGAGTATCGACGACCACTTATACGCGGACACCATCAATCTTCGCATCTGTCGAAGATAAAGAAACTGAACAGATACAGGCAAAGACAAAAACTCTTTGAAAATTCAGTTTTTCAAGCGAGTATGTTGTATTTAAATTTGTTCATATAAGTATCATGTGCATATAAGTCTCGGGTGCCTCTGTTTGCTATCTGATTTTCCTTTACTTCAATCGGCCTACCAGCGGTCGAGCGATGAACACTGGTAGTTCGGTCCGAGGTTCGAATCCCGCGAATGGGCTGGCTGCGTGGGTGTTTTCGTGGTTTTCCCCATGTGTAACGTGTATACGAGGCAGTTTACCTTAGAAAGTCCTCCACGAAGGCATCCCTCTCCTTAGGCAGATAGTCCTCGAGGCTTTGCCATATTAAATAACCTAACGTAACCTTTACTTCAATCTAGTAGCAATGTATTAGTTTATTTTTATGTATATTTTAATGGGTGAACTATGGTTGTTATAGGTGAGGTAACACAATTTTACCCATTAATCCTTCTACATCCTTTTGTATGTCTACACTGCATTAGGCTGTACAGGTATTAACTTCCCAGTATCATGTTTTCCTGCATTTTCCCTCTTCATTTTTCGTTCGTTAGCATTTTCAGCTGTCATATTTCATTCTGCTAATAATCCAATATATCCCTTGCAAATACCCCCTAATTTTCTCTTTTATATTCACATCATACCGTTTTATTTTGTTTATTTATTTATTTATTTATTTATTTATTTTTTGTTCTCTTGCGCTTACTGTTATTTTTTTTTTTTTTTTTCAAGATTATTCCATTGTCTTTCTGTGTTTCAGCTCACCCCCTAATCACAATAAACTACTACCATAAGTATTGAAGAATGATACTTATCTTCTTCATTAGCTGCCTTTAAAATTTACTAAGAAAATTGTAATTTAAGCATTTACTAGACCTTTACTGGTAATAAGAATTTTTAAATTAATTAACTACATACCTTGAGAAGAAATATTATTTCTACATGTTGTTCAAGGAAAAGGTTGCAGTGAAGAATAAGCAAATAAAAATAGTACTGGAAAAAGATAACTAATTTTATATTTTTTTAATATTGTTTTAACAAATTTTGTACTTTTTTGTGATTGTTTTGATTGCACTTTTTTGTGTATTATTATTATGTTATGCATTTTTTAATTTAATTATTTGCTTATTTGCTGCTTTTTATATGATAATTTTAAACTGTATTTTGGTTTAGATATATATGCAGGCAGAAACTTTCCTAATGAGTCTAAGATACAATTTTTGTCTGCATCTGACGATCTCTTCCCACTTAGCGACTTTCAGGAAGTTTCCGCAAACATATTTTCGATGCCCTAGCTATTTTCCTTGAAATTTCCAGAAGGCGGGGCATAAAAGGGGGCGTTGAGCCCTGGGAGTCAGTTAATTCAGAGAGCTAAGTGAACCTTGAATTCATAAATGCAGTTTATAGTTCTTTATGTCAGTGTTACCGGTAAACTGCTTTATTTCTCGTTTGCTAATTTGCCTTATTTCTGACTTCTCGTTGAACTACATTTATAACTTTATTTTGATATTGTTTACTGCAATAAATTGTCAAATTCTTCCCTACTCATCGAGGGTAGTTACTGAAGAGATTTCTATGAAGCTATAGCCCGCAACACTATCGTTTTCATCCACATAAGTTCTCCCTTTATCCTACACCCGAACTGCTAATTATCTCCGTATTGATAGTCGCACGACAAAATTAGTGAACAATTAATCGAATAAGTAGAATATTTCTCAATACAAAAAATGATTTTAGGATTTTTAACAAATGGATCTACTAACTTATCATTTGGTAAAAAATCTCGAATTTTATTCTGTTCAAAAATCATATTTTTGTGTGGCGCTCATATAAGAGACGATAACTAGCTCTATGTCTTCTCGGTTCTGATTTTAAGCTTTTAATATGGGGATTCTTATACTAATATAATAGTAATAATTACAGCTGTGGATAAATAAACGAAGTTTATTTCACTTGTACATGCTGCTAACTAATTAGTTGAAGTAAAAGATTTACTATTCAGGACTGCCTTTTGATATGAAAATTCTAACAATACAAAGACTTACCTCTTACTGTTTCCTCTTCATTATTATATTACCTGTATATGCATGTTAATTAATGTTCCCTCTTTTTTATTACTTACAAATAGCTATGCAGAACGACGCTATAGCATTATAAAATCAAATTATAGCTGCTTAGACATGCGCAGAGCTGTAGTTGGGTTGTCCTGGATGCTTGCGTGTTAATGTTCTTGCTGTTGCTTGTGCATAGTAAGGACATGGAGCATTGGCAAAACTCACGAAGTCTATCTGCCTAAGTGGAGGGATACCTTTGTGAGGACTTTTTAAGGGGAATGGGTTCGTAATCATTTTACACTTACAGAAAACCATACAGAAAAGAGCACCAGAGCAGATCTGTATATAATAACCTGTGTCTGTGCTAAAACGTATCTGTACGAAAGCTGCATCTGTATTAAAAGCTATTTCTACAATCAATACCCGATTAATCGGAGTAATACCGAGGATGAAATCCATTATTAACTCAAAACCAGGTTAATTCGTAGACTGCTTACTAAACTCGGGGAAGAAGAATAACTCATAACAGATTTGACAGAAAATACTGTAAACAATTTACTCGTATTTTTAAGCAGTTTGGTCTGAAAGAAAATTTCATTTGGTTTGGTAAATTGAGTCAGTGTTCAAAACGCAAGAACACGCAAGAAATAAAAAATGAATAAATAAATAAAATAAGAAATAAAACTAATAATACGTTAAAAAAAATCTCAAAGCCTTCAGATTTTACATTACTCTCAAAGGGGCGTTTTTTTTTTTTAATGTTCTGTGTGTTACCTTTATTTATTGAATATCATGTTCTTTGCACTTAAACCATAAAATTCAGTTCAACAGCAATATCGCAAAATAATTTTAAAGTGAGCATATCTTTAAGAATTTGCGATGCACAGCCTCGCGCGCTGGAGGTAAAAATATTTTTTTTTCGTACAGTGTTGCCATTCCTCCCTTTGAAACCGTTGAGTTTCTTAACCAAAAAATCTTTAATGTCTGACAAAATATGAAGTATATAAGAAAACAAATTCCAAATTAGGGCATCCAGATGCCCATATTCGCTGGAAGATTGCGTTATTCAAAACTGGATGGCTCTAGGTACCATTGTTTTTTCACAATGCGAGAAACATTCATGCATTCGTGCAGATTCATTATTTAGTTTCTTTACGTATAATTTATGGCGACAATATTTGGTGGCAACAGTTTGAAAAGTGAACCAACGCAGAAAGTTGAAATGACGCAAAATACCGTTTCGAGACTAAAAGCCCTCTGGATCTAACGCCCGTTTGGGCTAAAGAGAAGAATAGAATCATTAGAAATGAGTTCATTAAATTGTAAGGAATTATGTTAATTTTATTAACAGTTAAATTTGAAGTTAAAGTTCCTTAACTTCAACTTACTACTTCCGGCCAGAACGTAGTTTTGGAATCTTGCTGAATATTTAATGAAGAGGAGCGGTATTTAAACCACGAAGTTACTTACTGAGTCAGAGAGAATCAGAGTTTCTGATTTACGCGCGTCTGCCTTTTTGGCCACTCTCTTTCTCAAAGCTGTTATTACGCTCGGCCGCACTCAGGCCCTTGCTAAGCTTCGTATTCAAATAAGTTAAGGGGCCAACTAGATTTGAACCTTGATAGCTTCGGCTATACTTCTTTAGTTAATCTTAGTTTTAGTTTAATTCTTAGTCTTTTAAGTTCAAGTCCAAGAGTGCGGGCTTTGCTTGTACACTCCCAGGTGGAGTTTTGTTAAATCTTATTGGAATAATAAAGGGTTAGTTACCCTTCTATCTTGTTGTTTCTTGTCACCGAACTTAAGCGATTATTCGCTTAACAGTTCTTAGATTCTTCGCTTCTAACATTAACTTAGAATAACAAAGTGAGGAACTCTACAAAATCATAAATTACATTAAAGAACACTATTTACAAAAGATCTTGAACGGCACTGAGTTCATATTCACTCTAAGAATGTTGGTTAGAACATTTTGCCTTATAACACAATATTTATGTATTTAGATTATGTAGAGTTAAATTATTGTCCTTTGTGGTGTGTATTTGCTGTCATGGAACCCACACATCACAAATATTATCAATAAGTTTCGAGCCCGTAAAGCTCAACTCTTCCCCTTAATTGCTCGAAACAGTGTTTTGTCTATAGATAACAAGTTACTCATTTATAAATCCATATTGCGTCCATTACTATGCTATGCATGTCCTGTATAGGCGTACTCATGCAATAGGTATCGGGGCAAACTGCAAACAGCCCAAAATTGTATTCTCAGACAGATAGCCAATGCACCTTGGTATGTGCGAAATAATAAGATACACGAAGAACTGGGCATTCGCCCTCTAAAATCTGTTTACTATCGCATAGCCAAAAGATTCCACAGCAGGCAGTTAGAAATCCAAAACCCTGCCGTTAAGATACCTGAGTACGACCCATACAATCTGGACAACAAATACAGACCATTGGCCATATTAAATGAGTGGATTATGTAGCATAGCATAGTAATGCATTTTTTCTTAATGTAATCATATATTTATATAGCACCTTCTTTTTGTGTAATCATATATCCTTGTTGCATTATTATATATGTATGTTTATATGTAAATATTCACACTTACCAAGGACTGGTCTCACTTTGTGCACTGCTTTGTGTTATAACATCTTGACTTCCAGGTTTTTCACCACTCGATAGCTTTCTGTCCTTCCAGTCCTTTACAGCAACTGAAAAAAGTAACCTGGGTTAGTCCAGGAAATAGGATCTTAACATATAATATACAAAAAACCCAAAAATATACAAAAAAATTAAAAAATTCAAAATATATATATATTTAAAAAAAAATATGAATTCAGTAAAAGTTAATGACAAATTAGCTATTCGTAATGTCTAAACATATTCTACAAGGGGTAGGGCCTTCGGCCCAGGTACCCTGGTGTACCAAAGCACCGTTCCACTGGTGGCAAACCACACTAGGCTATCTGCCTAAGTGGAGGGATGCCTTCGTGGAAGACTTTCTAAGGGAAACTGGCTCGTACACGTTACACATGGGGAAAACCACGAAAACACACATGCAGCCAGCCCGTTCGCGGGATTCGAACCTCGGACCGAACTACCAGTGTTCAGCGTAGCGCTCGGCCGCTGGTGGGCCTGTCCCATTGTGGAAACAACTCCTATATACTACTATATTATCTGCTATTACTGCTATTGTCTCACTCATTTTTATCCCCCCCAAAAAAACATTAGCCCGAATGGACTATTAGTCTCGAAACGACGTTTTGCGTCGTCCACTATAAACGGCAAATTACTTTTCAAACGGTTACCACCATGTGCTATCGCCCTGTATTATCTTGAAAGAAATTACGTAATGAAGAATCTGCATGCATGTATGAATGTTACTCGCATTGTGAAAAAACGGTGTTTAGAGACATCAACTTTTGAATAACGTACGTCTGCACCCGAATATGGGCATCTGGAAGCTCGAATTTTGAATTTTGAATTTTATATTTCATAAAATTTTAATAAATTTTTGATAAATAAACTCAACGATTTGAAAACGAGCAGTGGCAATACTGAATAAGTGAAGCATTTTCATCTCCAGGGCGCGAGACTGTCTATCGGAAATTCTAAAGATATGCTGTTTTTAAATATTTGTGATTTTACTATTAAATTGAATGTGGGTAAAAGTGAAGAAAATGGTGCTAATAATAAAGCTATGTGGAGTGAGTGCAGCAGATGACTGCGGGCTGAGTGAGAACTAATCCTTTTGCTTGCTTAGCTAATCCTTGTTAATCCATTTCGGCGAAATTTATCCAAACACTTTCAGATTTTTTTTTTTTTCTTTTCATTCTCTTTTTTTTTTTTTTTTTTTTTTCCTCTCATAGTTTTGTTTTATGAGGAGAGTTTATTATAGTATTCTTTCCATTGTTCTTCAAGAAATAAATTTAGCTTTTTTTAGACAGTGCTCATTTAATTCCACCTGGTTACTCCGCCTTCGATTAACAGGGAGTTGATTCCATATGAATTATTAAAAATCTTACCTAAAATAGGCAGTTATGTAATATGCACTGTTATTTTCTACCTCCTATGCTTCTGTTCATGACTAAATCGTATCCTTTCGAAACTTTTCAGCCATTCAAGCTCTTTCGTCTCACTGTTAGCAAAAGTTCTTTTCGGTGATACGGAATATCTCACGCTATAAAATAAACATTCCGAACATGCTCATAAACATGCTATATCTAGCTCGCACGTGCTTCTCCATTGAATCGGGTAATAACAGGGCACGCAGACGGTAACCATGGCAATGGCAAAGGCAATTCAAACACGCAACATCATCAGCAGTAGTTTTATGAAGGGTGCGGGGGGATGAAAGGCGCTAGGAAGAAGAACAGACAAGCTGCTCTCTCGCGGCCAATGGTATCTCGTCGTTTAATCTCCCCCCACCCCACCTTAATTCAGGTGGAGGCGAATAATCATTAACTTCAAATGACAGGTGAAACATTTCGGCAGCGAGTGTTATTTCGTAAACACTGTCATTTGTTATGGTAAATTTACGGTACAGATGATGTTGGGGTATATTTTATTTTTTTCCCCAGAGATTAAACGGAAGGGAATTATTCTTTTCCTCTTTCAATTTCCCCCCCTCAGAGTTTAATGCTGCCCCAATAAAAGGTGGCTCGTAAGATACTCGTTAAGATCAAATAGTGGTTCTGAGCTTGTTTAATCGGCCACAATTCCGCCATTCTTTCTGTAATGTGCGTTCATGCCCAGCGCTTGAAGCTACGGAAGACATCGTCGTCGAAAGTTAGTAAAATTGACTTTCTGAGGCTGGCAGCATAGGTGTCGCGTGCAGCATTGCCCGCTGTTTTAGATGTCGAAAGCGCATTTTGATCTTATAGAAAATAAGTATGGAAATTTAGCTTATCTTTCTGTTGAAACTCTCACCGACAACCACGTGATTTGCGCATGCGCGCAGCAAAAACTAAAACAGAACTTTTTTAACTCAACTTTGAGAACTCGTGATGGACGTTTGAGCGAAACATGTAATCCTTCTCTTCTGTGTTATACACTGACTACCAATAAGTATTTGGACACCTATGCAAATGACGGTATCTGCGGTCCCAAGGTACGCCACGGACTCCGCCAGTATATATCGTGTAGGAAACAGCATCGGCTTTAGTCGCATGCAAGATGCCTCGCAGTTCGGAGTTCTCTGATTTCGAGAAAGGTATAATTATCGGGTATCACAAATGTCGCCGATCCTTAAGGGCCACTGTCGATATTGGGTACTTCAGATCGTGGCCTATGTGATTAAGAAGTGGAAGGTGAGGGGTGATTTTCGGAATGTGCCCCGAGTCGGCAGACCAACGAAACTGGGGGATAGAGACCGACGAGGGCTGTTCAGAGAAATTCGGAAGAACCGCACCCAACCGATGGCCCTCATCCGCGAGGAGTTTCAACAGGCATCCGGGAGTATTGTTTCAATGAATACCATTCTTAAGGAAGCACATCTGCTTGGTTTTCATGGTCCCACTGGAAAAAAAGAACTGAAGTTGGTGCTCAACTGACTGAATTCACTGTTTTACTAAGAGATCCAAATGTAAACAAATGGAGGCCTTGTTAGGCTTAGCGCCACTTAAACTTTTAAATTGTTGATAATTCTACAACTATTGCATGCAGATTAAAGGCGTAAAAACCTTAACCGGAACATAAGAACACCACAATGCAACCACATTTAAAAGCAAAAAAAGCACAATTTATCAACATATAAGAATAAAAATACTGAGCTTACCGAGGTGGGTAACAGGGTAGGTATATATCTTTCGTACGGCTGATTGCAATAGAAAAGGGAGGTGCACAACTAGATCTTATAGCACTCCCATGTGCAAAATTTCAATGTTCTATGGCTATTCGTTTTTGAGTTATGAGAGATACATACGTACGTGAGTACAGACGTTACGAAAAATCTCTTTCGCATCCATTTTACAATCCGTTTTTGAGGGGGGAAAAAAACATTTAAATGGATTCGAGAGCGATCAAAATGGATATTTTCGTTGAAATATGATACTCGGAATTTTTAGAGATTACAATACTTCTTTAAGTCGTACAGGGAAGTAAAAAGTAACGAAGAATCTCTGCGTATATGTGTATCCTTTGTAAAACAAACTCCATTGATTGAAAGAATAGTTTGTTGAACGCCTTGCTGAGATTCTACTTAAATGAAATTCTAAGCAGATGATATGATTAATTACTAGGCATCACTACCGGTGAAAATGGAATTCAGGGAAAGGTACAAGGGTGCTTTAAAAATTATAATTCAGTTTGTTTCTACGTGTCTGTGCAAGAAAGGATATTCATCACGAATTTAGATAAAAATAAAGGACCGAAATCGATTTAGTTTGCGTGTAGATCTTAAGACTTAAGTTTACTACCGTACATCCAAACATAGAACAACTGTGCTAAATCGACAGGCTTATCCATGACATTAATGTGAATATCAAAATTTGTTTGATTTTTACTTAATAAAATTAAAATTTTCCTAACTCTGATACCCATGGATTATTAAACACAGATTTAACTTTTCTTCTATTAAATTAACTGATTAATATTATTACAAATGAAATAAATTTTAATTAATCGTATTTTTTAAAATATAACTGCAGTGATAGTATAACATATTGTTACGAAATGTACAGGCGCGGTAAGATGGCTTCACCGCAAAGCAGTTTTAGGGTTGCCATAAAATGGCAAAGAATAGCAGGATTGCCGCATTTGGCGAGAAATCGCCCATTTGGCGACATTTGTTGACAGAATTGGCGATATATCATGGATGGTTGGAGAACCTTCTGGAACGATTTTTTAGCTCAGAATGTTCCCGAACACAAGCCGAAAGCTATATAAACCCTGCTGGTCTGCAGTCAGTTAGTGTGTGTGTGTGCCTCGTCTAGAGAGTTGATAGTCAGTCATTGAGTGAGTGTCTCGAAGTCTAGCGCCGAGGTGGTCGTCGAGTGCATCGAGAGAGTCTTTTAGTGCATCGTCGAGTTTCGTCATAGACTGTGCTGAGTCGAGAGCTATACTCTTCTGTATCGTCGAGTGCATCGTGTCGAGAGTCTCGAGAGTACGTGGAGTTCCGAGAACCACCAAGCAGAGTTGGAAGCTGTACTCGGGTTATTGCTTGACAGCTGTCTCCACCGTTATTGCCTGACAGTGTGAAGGCTGTGTCACTGATTGTTCCAACGCGTTTATAGTAGATCTTCGACGACTGTAAAAAGTGTTTTTAGAGCTGTCCTGATTTGCTTAAATAAAGTGTGTTTTGATACTTCATCAAGTGTCGTCGTTATTCACTCCAAATCTACAAACCCAGTATGAACGTGAACGAAGAAAATAACGGAACAACTGGTGTCAGAAAAGGAAAAACGTAACAATATGATAAAATTTGTTGTCGAAGAGGACAAGAGTAAAGTGTTTCTCGGAATATTCTAGTTTATAAATGTAGTCCCCAACTGAAAAAAGATTCAGAAACGCGGTTTGAGAATGAAGAGTATATTATTCAAATTAAAAAAATTAATTAAAGAACTTATGTTCTGCGAATGGCAACACTCTGAGAATCGCCTCGACAGCATATGACAAAAAGGTATTCTGTTTTCAGCGGCTGCAGCAAACCATTTTTTAATTCTCTCAATTCGCGAATCAGTATTAGACTCATTAAATTTGAAAGAAAAAGACCTCACATTTTACCGAACTGCAAATAGTCTAAGATGGCAAATTGTAGTACTTATGTTTCACTTATCAAAGACTGGTTCCAAATTCTTTCATTCTTATTCGGCAATTTCATTTGAAATGAGGAGTATAAAGAAGAAAGAAGTGGAAAACATTCATTTTTTTTTTTTTTTTCAATTTCTTCTTTTTCTTTTTTTTTCTTAATATACTTTTTATTGTAATATTTTCAATATTTTTTTCCATCTTAACGACAACAAAAAATTATTGCAAAAAAATACTGTTTAAATTTCGAAAATTCTAATACTTTTTTTTTAATGGATGTAATTCATAGTTTTATGATACTAAATATACTTTCAGAATTTTATTAAAAAGCCAATTAATGCCGTAAAAATATTATTTTGAATTAAAACAATCCTTTTTTATGACAATTTTTTTAATTACAGTGATTTATAAAATTATAGTATTCCATTAATAAGTTTCTTTTTTCAGTAAAGGAATCCCAAACAGCGCTTTAACTAGATTTCAGGATAAAAATGCAAAAAATTTGGATGCATTTTATCAGCTACCTTTCAAGATTTTTAAATAAATTAAAACAAATAAAAAATGCGCAATTAAAACACTGTGAGCTGCTTTTTAGGTTTCCAGTTTGACAAAATTTTAAGTGCAGATGGGTACTGTCAACAACACTTCTAACTGTCGTTCTAGTTACAATATCGATACTAAATTTACAAAACAAATTAATTAATTAGAAATAGGCTAAGTTTTGATACAAAATTTGTAAAATTGTTTTTTTGCTAAGAATTTTATCAAAATTTTATTCAACCAATCAGAGGAAGCGAAAAATCCCTTTGTTCGTATTATTTGAATTATAAGTATGAAATATGAGGCAGATAAAGAAGGAAATATTAATTAGGTTGCCTTTAAAGTTTGCTTTGTTTTATTAATCATCAAAATTAGCGCAGTATTTTTTTATGTTTTATTATTGAGCTATATACGACCCATCCTCAACCTATTACCGCCTGTAATTTATTTGATAAAGTTGCATAATGCCAGCTTTAGAAAATTTTTATAATTTTCTAACAAAACAATACTCTTAAGAAGATAAGCTATCGGACTGTGCGAGGGTAATCGTTACAAAACTTTCAGGGAGATAAAGCATGTGAGCAAGGCAATAGAAGCAAAATTTCGAAATCGATTGCAGAACGAAATGTGACTCGCGCGTCCGAATCCATCGTGCCACTTTATGTTCCATCGTACTGCCTATTTTAAGAACGGTAACTGTTTGCAGCACTTTATTAGCCCAAATGGCGTTAGTCCAGAAAGACTAATTTTGTTTTGGCATTTTACGTTGGCTCACTATAAATGTCGGTTCGCTTTTCAAATTGTTGCCACCAAATATTAGAGCCCTATATTATATTTAAAGAAATTAAATAATGAAGAGCCTGCATAAATGTATGTATGTTTCTCGCACTGTGGTAAAACAACGGTACCTAGAGCTATCAAATTTCGAATAACGTACGTCTAGACCCGAATATTGGCGTCTGGAAGCCCAAATTTGGAATTTGTTTTATTATCTATTTCATATTTTGTGAAATTTTAACGAATTTTTGATTAACAAACTGAACGATTTCAAAGCGAACAATGGCGACACTATCCAGGGAGGAGGAAGGAATTATCTCCAGCGCGCGAGACTGTGTTTCGGAAATGCTCATTTTAAAATTATTGTGCGTTGAACTGAATTTTATGGTTTAAGTGCTAAGAAGATTATATTTAATAAATAAAGGTAACACATTAAACGTTAAAAAAAGCGCCCCTTCTGGGTGTAATGTAAAATCTGAAACCTTCCAGATTTTTATTTTTAATCTCTCTCTCTCTCTTTTTTTTTAATCGTTTATTATTTTTGGGCAATTACTGCTAACGAGTTTTGCTGCTACAATAGTGTAAACAACTCCCGTACTAAGCTCTTACTAAAGGGTGTCGTTTTTATGTCACTTTTCACATTCAAATTTATACCACAAAGGGAGGATTACAAGCCATTTGGCTAACTGTACAGTATACTCTTTACTCCAAAACATTATTTGCTAGTTGTGCAACAGGATTTTCCTCTATACTGTACTACTGAAGCACTAGTTATTGCCGTATATGATCTTCATTTGCCAGGAATGCATCTTATTACACAACCACGTTATAACTCATCAACACATTATGTTTGCAAATGAATCTATAGCTAGAAATTGTGTGAGCGAGTGTATTCCTTAATGTACTCTATTCTGAAAGTTGATGGCAATTAAGAAGTCCTACACTTTAGGTCGGTTCACATGTTTAATCACCCCTGAAATTTTCGTGGTGAATGTCGTCTGGAAGTTAGATGCCTTCACATGTAAGTACTTTTCTATGTTATTTATCGAAATAAACTTTTTTAATGAAAAAAGTAATTATCACATAGGGTAATATTCGAAGAATACAGAAGGATGAGATAAAACATCCCAGCCAAATGATAGCAGGTTGTTTCTAATGTCCCAATCACATTATGTTTCGGCTACGCGGGACTGAACGTCGAAAGGGACAATTCTCAGAACCCGCACATTTCCAGTAAACCCACGTAGCTAGGTTACCATTTTCACTTGCTACAAAGACTTGAACGCGAAACAGTAATCGATTATCGCTCAGACTGTGATCGCGTGATCCTTCAGAAGCAGAACTTTCGTCTGATTGGTTAATCTCTACCCGGGACAAAGCTGCAGCCGAGACATTTTTGGTGAGGTTTGAAAAAATCCCGCGTGGTAACTACATCGTTTCAGTAGCTAGGCGGGGCTTCGCTTCCAGAAGCGCTGTTTTTTCTAGGAATCCTCCCGTTCAAACCAGAGATACCAGAATGTCGTTGCTCAGAAAAGCCCCGTCTAGCAGGGACTGTCGCTAGAATTGATAACCTCTTAAAGACTAAGAGAACACGGAATTTGCTTGTTTCATGCTGGTAAACGAATCCTTATCGGTTTGCAAATGTTGGCTGTTTTCTGGCGATTTCTTCTTTCAATTTATCCATTTGAAAATATTATTTCGTTCAACAGTCACTTAGTGGGAAGCAGCTAAGTTTAATGCCAAATTGGTGGACTAGAAGTGACACTCCAATCCATAAAGTTAATACTAAAACTTTCCTTGCATTACAATGCTTATTTTAATTTATACGTTTTTCTTATGTTAAATCTGTCCTGCAGGACAGATCAAAAGTGCACTTTTGATATTTCGTATACTTCACCAAAACATGAAAATTAAGAGAGTTGTAAGTAGAAGCGAGGATATATATTTAAAAGTAAGGTTTGGAAAAATCACCTGCGTCCGTAGTGAAACTCGTATATTATTGTCTGCCTGTCTTCAGTGCAGTTGCTACCAGCTTTTGATTTTTTCTTTGTTTGAAAATTAAATTAGTAATCGTGTAATAGCCAACTTAGGCTTTAAATTTAAGGTTTGATTTGAATTTAAAAGTATCATTATATGAAAAAATAACACCCTCTCCAGCAGCAAGTAACATAAGCAAATTTTGTTAATTGTTTACATGTACGATACTTACTTATTAACGCAACCACCTTGGCGCACCTTGGCGAATTTTTAGTGATAAAAAGGTAAAAGTTACTTATCAGGTGAATACATAAGGATTGCGTGATACATTAAAAAATAAAATGCTTATATTCTTCTTCAAATCTTTCTGTAATTTTCTTTCGCTGTTCTTTTCCCGAAGTACACAGCAATCTGTTTTCGCTTAAAAAATCATCAGAGAATTGCGGAGATTCGGCTTTATGCAACCCTTGGCAACAGAGGCTATCGAAGAAACGCATTTCTTCGTTGTTCCTTTAATAAAATTTTCAGCAAAATTCTGTATTCTTGCAGAAATTTTATCGTAGTTTCTTCCATTGCTGGCAGATACCAGAAGCTCATATCTACAAACTAAGTTTAAAGCCAAAAAAATATTACGAATTGTTTATAATAATCATTTGGACTTCGAATAAAAATTTTTAAAAAAATGCACATGAAAATGTCGACATTATTATGAAGACAATTGCCGGAAGAATTATTACGCGCGTGGTTGCCAGAGTTTGGCATATATTGTAAATTTGGCGACTTCTACTAGAAGGATTGCATTAATACTTAAGTACTGTTGCGTGCGTCGGGGTTCAATGCACAAGTTAATAAAATTTATTCTTATCACAATAAATAAAACAAAATGCCGAAATTTTTCCTCACAGATATTCGTACAATATCACAATATCACAGAGTAGTTACATTTTAAACTACTAAAACGTTAAATAGAACACAATTTAAAGTGCAGAGAAAGCTAATAAGATCTCAGAATTACAGAAGCTAAGTAAACAACAACAGTTTAGTAAACAACTGAACTGAGGTGTTGTTCTCCGGCTTTTTAAAGCTTTTTAATCAATCACGAGACGCTTCTGGTAAGTTCCGTTTTCTCGAGATTTCTGGAAAGCAAAAGAGTGGAATTACGAGATATCTATTTATAAAATGTTAAATGCGCGTGTTTCTGTATTTTTACTTTTCCAGCGTAACTCTGTCTTAATTAAGTCTCGTGCTGCATTGCACAGTTTTAATTATAATTCTACTAAAAATAGCAAACTAAATAGAAAATCTGTAACAGTATCATGAATCTGTTAGTTGTCTTTTGAATATAGACTGTTAATATCATTGTCGTTTGGTACATGTGTATAGTTTACATTGTTGTATTAAGCGTTGCGGTGATGAAAGGGAAGATGGTAGTTTATTCGTGTAGCAGTCTCGGAAAGTTAGACTTAAATTATACATACTTTAGATTGTATTAGATAAAAAGATACATTAGATTAAACCAGTTTGATCTTATAAGGAAAAGACGGTGCCTTAATGTTTAGCATTCCAGTGGATGACTCAAGTTTCATCTCCAGCAAGTAATCTCTTCAAAAATATGGCCCGCTTTTAGCCAAAGAAGAAAGTCAAGAGAAGAAACAAGTTAGAACACTCAAGCGATAACAGGCCGAGCTTTATATGTATTAGTTAGTTTATGAGTAACTGCGAACGCATGCGAAAACCTGTATTTTAACCCTTTGCGGTACAGTGTGTCGGGTCTGGACACACCTAAAAATTTCCTTCTGTACGCACAGAAAAACTAAATGAAAAAGGATTTATAGGTTACTTCTTTATTTATAGTAGATGGCAGCTCAACACAAACCAGTCCATATATTTTAGCCATGTTTAGTTTTATAAGACCCTCATTTTTCAAAGAAAGCTTCCAGATTGTTTTAGGGTATAAAAGGAGTTGTCTGAAAAGAAATTTCTATGTTATTTTTTTGGCTGTATGCTAATCTCCTTATTCTACACTCATGTCCATAAATTAAGGATAATGCAAAATCAGGCAAAGGAAGAGTCAGAAGCAAACCAAATTTGACTTATTTGTAAAGCTTATTTATTAAACAAAAGGTAAAGAGCAAAAAAAAAAAAAAAAAAAAAAAAAAAAATGCTATATGTTTGATATTATTAAAAAAATTAGCGATTTTTTCTCCCTGGAGCAAATTAAAAAAAAAATCTATTTACAAAAAACCAATATTACATGGTTGTTATGATTGTTAATACATTCTATGTCTCCCAGACGATGCAATACAGTCCGTACAACGCCTAGGCATGCTGAGTATCAAATTATCGATCTGATATTGGGGGATATTACACCACTCAAAAAGCAATGCTCTCCGAAGTTCCGGTAGACATGTAGGAGGAGGTTGACGAGCTGCAATTCGTCGGCCAAGTATGTCCCACACGTGCTCTACTGGATTCAAGTCCGGTGAGAATTCTGGCTAGTCCATACGGGTGATATCTTCCGACTGAAGACATTCGCTTAGGATGTTTGCACGGTGAGGACGGGCGTTGTCATCCATAAACACAAATTGTGCACCCATGGCGCCCCAAAACAAACATACATGTTGTTCCAGAATGACGTCCCGATAGATTTGGCTTGTCACGGTTCCAATTTGAACATGCAGTTCAGTTCTGGAACCCAGAATAATTCCACCCCAAACGAGCACTCCTGCACCACCGTAACGGTGTCGTTCAATGATGTTTTCTTGGTGGTAACGGGTAGCTAGAGCTCTCGATATGAAAGTCCGGCGAGAATCAGACTGCAAGCTAAACCTGGACTCGTCGAAAAACATCACATAAGCCCACTGTTGCGGTGTCCACAATGCATGCTCTCTACTCCAGGCTAACCGCAGGCGACAGTGAGTTGCAGTAAGTGGAACGCATCTGACAGGTCTACGAGAATGTAGACCAATCTGCCCTAAGCGTTTGTACACGATCTGCCTTGAAATTGTCGTACCAGAGGCTGTACTCCACCTGTTTCTTTTGGCAGTAACTGCCAAATACCGGTCCTCATTCGGCGTTGTAACTCTGGGGCGACCTGTGTTGTAACGTCTACTCACATTACCATCATCTTGGAATCGTTGCCAAAGCCTGGAGATGACACTCTAGGTAACTCTAAGTTCGTCTGATACTTCCAGTTGGGTACGCCCACATTCCAGACGGCCGATAATTCTACCACGTAAAATATCATCCAAATGCGTCCTTTGTGTCATAACTATTCGGTTAATGCACTGAAATGCTTATAAAGCGCCTGCGAACAATTTTACTTCTTTGCCTGTATTCCTTATATATCACTCTCTTACACTCTCGTCATTGTGACGTACCATCGGTGTTATCTGGTTACTTCCTGAAATTTGCATATGATTCTTGAAGATGTGTGTAGTGATTTTACAGGTGATATATTTATTTTAGAGTTCGATTTCCGCGTGACTCCGAATTATCCTTAATTTATGGACATGAGTGTATATTAGTTTTAAATTTTTACCTTGAAATCTTGCCTAAAATCAAACGGCGAACTCTATGTGTGCCCAGACCGGGCTCACCGATATTCTAGGACAACTAAGAGTCTGTATTCTTTGTTTCTCCGCATCACATTGGTCAGTTCATTGACAACAATGCTCGTTTCAGCACTCTTTTTCGAAGCTCTATTCAATCAGTGTGCCACTATGGGCACATCCACAGAATTAAAACGGTAAGTGCTATCTTTACACAGTTTTACTTGTGTACTCCTCTAAGCCTGCTTTTTTTTTTATTTTTATTTTTTTTTATTATTATTATATCAAAACTTCGACTTTATAAAGTAGCGTGCCGGAAAGGGTTAGAGCGATTCCGAACTTTATGAGAAGATAATGTTCCGTTTTCGGAGAAAGTTTAAAGTATTTATAAGTTTACGAAGAATAGATATATCAGAGATTATGACATTGATGAGATATGTATCTGTAGTGGATGAGTGGCGGTATCTGTAATGCTTAACTTTTAGATACAGCTTCCAACTCAGATCCTCTTAAATTAAGTATGAGCTGTGAGCTTGTAGTATTACCTCAATAAACAGTGTAAATTATTGTGGTACATTGGTACTGCTGCCTTCATTAAAGCAACCCAATATTGCATGTCGCATATGCTTCTTTTGATTGGCCATACTTAAAAGAATGCAAAAAGGCGAGAATAAGGGTTTAGTGGCATTTCCGCACAAATCGAAATCATCGAAATCAGGGGGAAAAAAAAAAAAAATCTTTGATGAAAGTTAAATCGTAATTCGTAATTTAATGGCATTCACATACAAGTTCCTTTCAACGAACCTGCATTTGAAAATCAATTCCGAAACTTGTAACTACTTTAAACCTTCTCCGAACACGGTACATAATCATCTCATAAATCTGGATAAATGGTAAAGAGAACTTATAAGCGTCTGCAAGACAGATTAAAAGTATTGTCTCTATGACTACATTTGAAAGTAGCGGCCTGATGAATTCATGAGGAACACAGATAAATGAGAGACATAGATTTTTAAAACTGGATGGTGTTAATAAAAATGTAGTATATTAGTTGGAGATTTATTTGAGAGATTAAACGTATTAACCATTTTTTTACAAATACAGTTTAACGCATACATAACGGGAAAAAATTCAATTATACCTTTCAATATCCTAAAATTGCGCTAAAGTAAATTAATAATTAATGCCACCATTCCAGGTTCATTGAAAGAAACTTGTGAGTGCCACTAAATTACAAACTACTATTACCCTTTCATTAATGAATTTTATTGAAAGTTTAACGGTTAAAAATTATCTACGGAATCAAAAAATTATGGTCGTCTGTTATGTTCAAGGCATAAATTAGAGTTTATAACCTTTAATTCCAAACTGTAGATTCTTATAGTCTAATAGTTATGTTCCAATTTTGCTATAAATAAAGTTTTTAGAACGAACAAATGCTAAGCAAATAAGTAAACTTAACTATCGATCTGAACTTAAAAAACGAAAATAGTTTAACTACGTTACTTAAATTACTATACTCAAATTTATCTAGTAGTAAAAAAACAAAACAACACACGAGGAAAAAAAAACACGTAAATGATGACAAAACAGAGTGCAACGCTATCGAACAATACGCAAACTAACATACGAGTTCTTCGCTTGCAGTGCCCACAATGCTGGGCAAAGGGTGAAAGTTCAGACGCTTTTCGTGACGTCAAATCACGTGAATTTCCAGCTGACCAGCTGACCTCCATGGACCAGGCCGTCTAAATTCCCGAAAGTCACGGGCGGGTCCGTCATCTTCCAAAGAAGAGTTTCTTTTACGAAAACAAAAGGGGAGAAATTCGCGAGAGTGTTAGGTTTCAACCTCGAGGGAAAACGGTCAGTGGTCTTCAGCAGATCAGCTGTTTGAACCCGTTAATTTATAGTCAAGACAAAAAGCGAAGGAGCAAAGAAATAAACATTTCTCTTCTTTTTTTCCGTCTGTTTGCTACTGAAATGTGGTTGAAATAGTAGACACTTGCAGAAAACGTTTGAAGACGCACGCTTGAATATAAAGCGTTTGGTTAAGCAATGCGCTGACAATCACATTGTTGTCACAGAATCACAAACACTGTTGGAAGCGAGACTTCGATGCTTCTCTAGTGGGGAACACCTTTAGCGACGATGGATGTCTGCTTCGGATTATCCAGAGAAGAGTGAAGTGGCGTTGATCCGGCGTGAAAAATTTTCAGTACCCTGTCCGGGAGTCAACAGGAGAAGACTGATTTGACAGTTGTCTTGGATTTTCTTATTTATTGCTGCGTTAAGTCAAGTCAGGCTGTATAAAAGGCGTTTCTGAGTAGATGCAATTGAAGAGTTTCGCTGTGCAGTTTAAGATGCAGGTGTCTCATCAATTATTTAAAGATGTAGATGAGTCGGAAGTTGTTAAAAGTTTTGCAGAACGAATTATCGTTTATCTATCGGAATAATTGTTGGCAGTTTAGTTGATTAATGCAGTTGTCAGTCCTCGGTTATCATTCGGATGACGGCGGCAAGCAGCACTGATAGGATGATTCCACGTAAAAATTGGTAACTGACAGGCTTGCGATTTGTTTAGGTTGCGTGTTACGCATTGCATTTAGAACTAAAGACAAAATTCTTTTAAATACATGAGAAAATTTATTAAAAATGCGATAACCATTTGAATTATTGTCTGTGTTTCTAATTTGTATTTTCTTATTTTTATCTTCAACATTCAACAATATTTGATAAGAAAATCTTTCTGCTTACCTATCCTTGATGAAATCCACAAAAAAAAGCTTAAATGTTTTGTCATATTATCACACGGAAAACTTTATTTCCAGCTATTTACAATTCGTTTTCTTACAGAAGAATATTCATCATTTTCTATCGTTGCTGCTATATCTCAATCAAAAAATCCTCAAGTGGTAAGAAAAATAATAAGCTTAAAATATAAAAGCTGCGCCCTCTCGTGGCCAGCAACATCAAACGGTAAGAAACGAAAATTAACAAGTAATATCGAACCCATAGACAAGATAAGAATTGTAAGTTATTATCCTCATAATGTGAGGTTAATCAGTTAACAATAATATTGAATCCATGGGTAAGATAAGGATTGTAAGTTATTATCCTCATTATGTGAGGATCGAGCAGCAAGTCTCTCTAGTCCAGAGTTTAAGATAATTCTGAGTTCTTGCTTCGTCTAAAACAATTTGCAAAATTGAATTAGTCACGCCATTTAATTTTTCTGTTTTATTTTACGTCCTCTGATTCATTAAAGCTGAAATGATATCATAGGAGCAACAGGATCATTGGTTCGTCACCTTATCTGAAAATCTTTACTGACAGACCAAGTGCGTATCACTGAAGTCTGTTGACACAAGTCGCTGAGTTATAATCCTTGTAATGTCAAGACTGAAGTCCGTTGACACAAGTCGCTGAGTTATAATCCTTGTAATGTCAAGTGGAGCCGTAACCGAACGAATTATTGCGTTTGCAATGTCTGAGTGTGTCGTCTAACACCTCGTAACAGCTCGAACACTGCGACCAGAGCGGGACCGCACACATGAATTTCTTATCTTTGAGTGGTCCGCCGCATGCTGTTCAACCAATGATTGCCAAAGTATTAATAAATTCTTTTAATTAGGCTCACGTGAGCACTTTTCTTATATTATTAAAAATCCTTTATTGACAAGCTGATGAGAAAGACACACTAATGTTATGCATATTTTGATATTTATTTCCATGTTCTCATTTTTCCGATACAGCTTTAACCGATGTCTTGGTTTCATTGCCAATTCTGTAAAATGGTAGTGCCGTCCAGCTCGTATAGTAATCCCTGAGATTAGCTCTCGAGCTGAGTATATTTCCTATATCCGCGCGGAATTGGCTACCAAATGAAGTGTCAGCCACTATCTGCCGCACAGTTCTGAGACCAGGCTGACAGATCAGGCGGCATTTATTTAAACAAATAAACACATATTAAACCATATACACAGATTAAAACCTAAATAAAACATAAACGACACCATTTACGTAATGTTCAAACGTAAATGATCACCATGACGTTATCTTATTGTTACGAAATGTGCAGGCGCGGTGAGATAGCTTCCCTGCAAAGCAGATTTAGGGTTGCCATAAAAATGGCAAGGGAATGCAAAGTTGCCACATTTGGCGGGAAATCGCCCATTTGGCGAGAAAATTGGCAATATATTATGGACGGATGGAGAACCTTCTGGAACGAATTCTTACCGGTTTAGCCCAGAATGTTCTCGAACACAAGCCGAAAGCTATATAAACCCTGCTGGTCCGCAGTCAGTTAGTGTATGTGCCTCGTCAAGCGAGCTGATAGTCAGTCAATGAGCGAGTGTCTCGAAGTCTAGCGCCGAGGTGGTCGTCGAGTGCATCGAGAGAGTCTTTTAGTGCATCGTCGAGTTTCGTCATAGACTGTGCTGAGTCGAGAGCTATACTCTTCTGTATCGTCGAGTGTGTCGTGTGGAGAGTCTCGAGAGTACGTGGAATTCCGAGAACAACCAAGCAGAGTTGGAAGCTGTACTCGGGTTATTGCTCGACAGCTGTCTCCACCGTTATTGCCTGACAGTGTGAAGGCTGTGTCACTGATTGTTCCAACGTGTTTATAACAGATCTTCGACGACTGTAAAAAGTGTTTTTAGAGCTGTCCTGATTAACATTGCTTAAATAAAGTGTGTTTTGATACTTCATCAAGTGTCGTCGTTATTCACTCCAAATACACACGAACCCCGTACGAACGTAAAGGAAGAGAAAAACGTAACATTACGTTTCCAATGGGTTAATCATTCATCCAACTTCATAAATAATAGTAGTTCAGAGAGCTTTTGCTAATCCACTCAGCATTCCCATAATTTATCTTCCAAACTATGAGACTGCATTGCCCAATAAGCAGCGCAGACGATGAGTTTAAAAACAACATACGTAACATCTGATAATTTTTAACCCAAAAGAAGCACGATTGCCGAGAGCATCTCCACTCTCGAAGCTCGTTCTCGAGTCTCGAATCGTGCTTGCAACATAGAGTCCCGAAGCACGATTTTGCATTGTTTAACTCTAATGCGTTGCTTCACTTTTCAGTCGAGTCTGCTTCTATTCGGAAAAACGTAAAATATTATTTCATCTTATTTAATCGATCTGTATTTAATTAACAAACTAAATTAATAATGTGAACTATTTTAAAGTAATAGATATAGTTCTTAAAAATATTACTTTTCTGATTTTTAACCTGCTTGATTTAAATAAAAGTAAGTTTAATTCATGATATATCTAACTGAAAAACATTAAAAATTTTTATAAAATGCATTACATAATTTTTAACTTTTTCAATATACGAATGATGTACAGTATTTTCATATCAGTTTAAATGCATATTCATCTAATAACTTATAAAATATTTCGTTATTCCGCCTGGACCACGCCTATTGACAATCACTAATTGCTAACCATATAAAACATTAAAAGATCCCTTTTGAGTGACAGTAAAAATCTAAGCCCTTTCAGACTTTTATTTTTATTTTCCTTTTATTTGATATTTTAATAATACTTATTATCCATAGTATACATCCCTTTTAATTGTTAAAACAGTTTACATTATTATTAAAATATTAACGCACATATATTTTACACTTCCATTCCAAAATATTCGATTACGTGCGCCTGGTAAAAAATTATCGGTGTCTTTACACAGCTTTTTGGATTTTGTTTTCATATTTATTCATTACTAGTCGAAATTAAACACAAATTAAAAAAAAAGTTCTGAAAGGTTTCAGATTTTAAATTACGTCCAAAAGGGCGTTTCTGGCCCTTCTGGGTGAACGCCCCTTTGGGCTAAAATTTTGGACTTGTTGATAAATAGTATTTATCTTCTTTATAAATGCAGATAATGTCTTTTTTCTTTTCACATAAAATGGTAAATATTTACGATTGAATTTTTAAAGAAAAGTACTGCCGCATATTAATAAACCTATTAATATTAATAACCACCTATTATTAAACTAAGTTAGCCATTAGTATCGGGAAGAACAAAATGCTAGAACATGTCCATAGGATGTGTACCATGTAAAATTAAAAGCTGTTTTGTTTAAATATTTGCATTCCAGTATTTCAGTGTTAGTTTAATGTATAAAATTTTAATTTAATTTCTGTGCGCCATTAAAACTCAGTTCCTTCAGGAAGAACTTTTCATGATGGTATGAACACTTTTGTATTAGATCATAAGATTTCTCGTTAGAAACCGTAATTTTAAAGTCAGGAGTATTTAAGGGCAGCAGCTGGATTTTCCAAGAGCCGAAACTATACAATGTTTATTTTATTTTAAAAAGAGTAAAATTGTTTTCGAATTAAAAAAAAACGGTTTCAAGTAAATTAAAAGTGATTTTTTGTTGTTACTTTATTTTAAATTAAAATAGCGTATAATAAATCGAAATAAATCTTCTTGTTTCTACTTTGTAGCCAAGAAAATAATTTCTTATCAACACGAATTTGCCCATATTGATTAAAAATGACCAAATGCTTTCAACAGTATACGCTTTAAAAAAAAAAAAAAATCGGTTTTTTTTTTTTTTTTTTTTTCCCGCACTTAAACCATAAAATTCATTTCAACAGCAATGTTGCAAAATAATTTTAAAATGAGGATATCTTTAGAATTTCCGATAGAACGAGTCTCACGTGCTGGATTTAAAAAGAATAAAAAAATTTTTTTCTGCAGTGTTGCTACTTATCGCTTTAAAATCGTTGAGTTTGTTTGTCAAAAACTAGTTCTCGTTTTACAAATATGAAACAGATAATAAAACAAATTCGAAACTCAAAATTCGGTCTTCCAGGTGTCCATGTTCGGGTGGACGATTACGTAATTCCAAATTTAATGGCTCTAGGTACGTCGTTCTTTCACAGTGCGAAAAACATACCTACATTCATGCAGATTCTTCATTGTTTAGTTTCTTAAAATATAATGCAAAGCTCTAACATTTGGTGGCAACAATTTGAAAAGTGAAACGCCGTTTTGTTGTGAACGACACAAAATATCAAAATGAAATCAATAGCTTTTCTGGGCAAATTGCCCTTTTGAACTCTTAAAAAAAATAAAGCAATGGCTTTTGAAATAAAGATGTTAATCCGAATGAAGAATAACGCAGTAGGCTTAAAAACAGAACGGGCATTTTATTACTACTACTGCTATTATTATTAATCTGCACATTTATATCCGAAAAGAATAAATCAAATAAGATCGGATTGCATGGACTGCAAATAAAGTGCAATTCACTGTATTGCTATTATTTTAGTATAAAATGCAAGTTTACCACAGTTTTGCATACAAAATAATAATTCAGTTTTTCCCCCTACATAACTAAACAATATCAAATATAGCCTTTAATTATTTAACTCTTTTATTTATTAGTTACAAACCTGACGTATTTTGTTTCTTTCAGAGAGTTACAAATACGTATATCCGTACTAGTATTCAAATACAATTGGAGGCTGATCATCACTGCAGCGCTCGGCTAACACGTTTGTCTTTTCTGCTGTCTGAATAGCAAAAGAAAGGGGTGGGGGAAATGTTTTGTTCTGTCCGTTTCCACTGTTTCACAGGTAAAGAATGTCTGCAGAATGGCAGAAGGCAATGAATACATATTCTTTGTCATAGGTCTCCATAATAGTAAGTTAAGAAACAAAATTATTTGCTTTCTGCTTTAAAGTTTAGCGTACAGTATGAAATTGTCTAAAATTGTTGTACATACAACGTAATTTAAAAATTGTAATTGCTAGACATAATGTATCATAGCGAGATTTCTGTTTCAAATCATATTTCGATGACATTGCCGTCTCCTGCATCGTAAGAAGAATTTAAACAGCCCGCAGTTTGTCCATATACGTGTTAATTGTACGCTGTGTTTCCAGCAAAACGATTTTTTCCCCAGGTGAGGCTCGAACTCACAACCCCGGCATATCTCACGAGCACTGACTTATAAGTACCGTGCGCTAACCAATTGCGCCACTGGGGAACTTGACCGAAACTTCTCGCAGTGAAATACACAGCTGTCTAGATAAGTTTGCTTATCGCGGTAGAAAGTGGAGTGCATTTTGAACGGGGCCCAGAGTTCTTTTAATGTTGAGGTCGTTATTATAATATTAATTAACTAATTCTTCTGGTTTTTCAAATCTGTATAAATACTTAGGTGTTTCACAATATCCATTTATTTCTAACAATTAGTAGGGAAAAACTTTCAGACTGTTTGAATTTAATTGCCTGTAATAATTAACGACACTATAATCAGAAATGTTCATCCTTATCTTCAGGTTTCGCTGACTGCGATAGGCAGGAAACCGGGATAGTTTTGAATAGAGTTTCAGAATTAAGTTCAAAACTTCTAAAATAAAATGGTTATTGTACCCCCTTCAAATTATCTATTAAATTTTTAATGAATTAAGGTGAATGCATTTAGGCTTTTCAAGTCATTTATTTCATTTTAATTATTTTCTCTCGAGCTGAACCCTGGTAGTTCGACCCGAGTTCTAATTCCGGCGATCGACTCGCTTCACTTTTAAAGCCTTCCACAAAGGTATTCCTGCTCTTATGCAGATAGCCTTAGCGTGCTTTGCAGTGATCCAAATAATCCATTCGATTGTGGTTCATATTATTGCACTGATGCAAAAAGAAATCCCAACATCAAGAAGAAATCGGCTTTCAGGAATGAAATGTAGGCAGAGCAAGTAGTACTTAAGTAACATAAGTTACCTAAGTACTAAAAAAAACTAGTATCATGTTTATTTGTTTAACATTTCAAGGAAACAGGGGTTAAAGTATACGTGAAAAGAGCCATTTAAAATACGAAATAAATGGTGTCGTCCCATATGCGGTCAAGAAGGGGAAAATGACGTTAATAAGGAAGGGAAAAGTAAACAGGCGTGTTTGAGGTCATGAGGGGAGATGTATTGTAAGAGAAAGTTGTTTTTAGGTCAGATTCAGTATCAATATGTCAGGAATAAAAACTAGAATGGAACTATGAACATAGCTCTCATCTATTCTGTACTGTCAGTCAGTAGTTACCCAAATGTGTGCATGGCTATACATGGTACCAAAATGCAGATAAATCATATAGGTCGCGAAAGTTTTGAAAAAATACTCTTTTTTTTTAATGTGTTATTAAACAATTTAATAATACCAATATGCACTTTTGTGGATTATTAATAACATATATCTACTTATAATTGTGAATCAAATTATCATTATCAGGGGATTTTGTAGTTTATATCTATTTGTATATTAAAATTTCATTATAACATTTTTTTTTTTTTTTTTTCCCGTCTAGAGATTTCTTTTTTCTGAACAATATGTATGTATGTATATATATATAGTTTAAAAGTAAGGAGAGATCCAACTCATTAGTAAGCAGACATGAACTCCACCAAGTAACGTAATACATGATAAACAGCAATGTAAAAAACTAAGAATCTAACACAATTATCTTAACGCAGAAATTAAAAATTAAGAAAGTAAATTTGCAAAGATTAATCTTTCTTGTTTGGAGCTTCAAAACAGAACTTGTCAAGGGAAAAGTGTTTTGAAACTCCATACTTGGTCAATTAATTAGATAGCCAGGACAAATTTCGTTCCGATTAATTCACCGAGACTCAGAAGCATACCTCTTAATCAATTAATCAATGAATTAGTAGAATTAAGAGTCTCATTGAACTGTCTCTTTTCCCTATTTGTCCAAGTGAAAAATTATGCAAAGTGAAACATTTTACCATTTTTATAAAAACAAGTATACGAATTTGCGTAAAAATAATGAGATACCAATAGATAAAACCTGTGAACTCATGAAAAAGTTTTACTATTTAACAAGGAAAAGTAATTAATTAGTCTATGTTTAAGTAATTAAAAGAAACAGTCCTGTAAACACTTAAAAAAGGATTGTCTCGAAAAAGATAGAAGAAAAACCTTTAAGAACTAACTATATATGTACGTTACGAGACTGAAAAGGTGGTAAACACTGTGTAGAGTTGCGCGCCTCCAACCTGCACGCAACCAAAAGGTGACTGTTGAAACTGGAAAATAGACAGTCTTGCTAAGGGTTTAAGTCCTTTTTTATTCAACTTAAGAAATTACAATTGCGTGCTCTTGACGCTCACAAACTACGCCGACCCGGCGGTAAAATAAAAATAAGAACCTGAAAAGAAAATAATAACAAGACTCTAACTACGAGGCTCTCTAAAAGTAACTAACCTCACCGCGTTTTACAATACCGCTGCTAATTCAGCAAACTTTGAATATCACGTTGAGCGATTAACAATTCTCCTAGGCAAGCACACAAGCCGAAACGCGGGGTTCTTCAATTTCTGGCTAACTACCTCCGCGCTCGTGAAGTACGAACAGCACACCTCGAACTCGTTTCCATTCTATTTAACTCAGAATACTTCCGCTGATAATTTGAATCCTTGCGCGTTCTACTAAAATTTACATACTCTGGCATTGGCAGTTCCAGGGGAAAGTAAAGCTTGACAGGAAAGATAGTTTAAACTTAAAATAAATGTTAGTTAAAATAAATATAAACCCTACAACTGTTATAAACAAATACTCTGAACGAATTCCAATTGAACAGCATTAATTATCACTTTAATTATTTATGAAAAGTATCCTAGTTTTTAAAAGCTTCGTCCATCTAACATGAAATTAATTACTTAATCACCTTAAGAATAAGAACTACCGCCTCTAGTACTGCCTAAGAAAGGCAACGCAACCTATGCAGTCACCAGGCTGACGCAAAATTTTGCTGTCAAGGTGTATGGAATAACAACAAGAGTCTTCCTGCTGTCCTAGGAAATTGCTTTCCATACCATAACTCCTGGTGTACATCTACGCTGCAGACGGCTTATTACAGGCATTCACCTGGCGTCCTCCTAAACAACATACCGCCATCACTAGCGGTGTGGCCGCTACAGATCTTCTGACTCCGAGATAGCTCTCAAATAATCCATTTATTACAGTTCGCTGTGTCACTCTATACTGTGTACCAATAAAAATCTGGAATTCTGCTATAGATGTAATGTGGTGTGCCACAGAGATGCAGCGAACACGGCGATCTTCCTTTCGAGTGATAGCAAGTGCGAAGACGGACTCCTTCTTGAAACAATATTTTCCCGTTACCACTGCTGCTAACACATATGCGAAGTGAGTGCATTCCCTCAAAGTCTTTCTGCAATGCTATGAAAAGAAAATCCACCATCTTGTTGCCCTATTACACGGCCTCGTTCGAACTCGCTGCCGATATTGCCTTCTTCGTATATTTAAAGGCATTCTTGTCTCAAATCTCGCTCATTACACACAGTCTGGAAGATAAATAAAGCACGCGAAGTAGTGGCGAAATTAGGGGTGAGGAAAGCCATATCTACAACCCACAATTTTTTTTTCTTGTATCAAAAAATGATAAAAAATAAAGGTGGCATTATTTTGCCATTTTTTCTTCATTGAAGGAGCTCTTGTATTTCCTTATCCTCTAGTTCCTCTTTTACTCAAAGAGATCATATATGCTTTATTTTGTTAAAAAGTTTATTAGTTAAGTTTATAAGTTTATCCTTACTATTCATTAAACAGTGAATGACCATGTACTGTAACCAGCTAGTGAATGTTAAAAGTTGATTAAATGTCGGAAAAATTTAGTGTCCATATTTGTTGAAAACGCTTTCCAGGAAGGAATGGAGTGTGTCAGTCAAATTGAAAAGTATATTAGGGGACATGAAGAGCCAGCTTGGGTCTTGTTGCTTAACACTGCGTTGTGTGCCACAAGCCCCAAATGTGATCTCAGTTGCCAAAATAAACCTTGAAAACAAGGGGGGAATTCAGAAATGGCTACTTGAGCTCTTTTAAGAACCCAGGTCCCTCTGCTTCATTAGTACTTCCACTTTCTCACCCTGGAGAATAAATAAGAACAATTCTGCAACGGTAGTTCTTACCTTATGATGGTGATTGAGTACAGCAGCGTTTCGCAACCGTTTTTTGGCCCCCGGACCAGGAAAGTTTGGGACAAAATTTTGCGGACAAAGTTAGACAAACAATATGTCTAACTTTTACTGGTAGAGCGGTAACTCTCTTAGCTTAGTAGGGTCTAAATAACTTTAAAATTAATTTTACACAATCCAAGACTCTATAATTGCACCCCCCCCCCTCCAAAATTAAATTCTAAGTACGAACGAAGTTTACATCCTGTATTTAAAGCAAACGAAATTTGATGAGAGTGGCGCTACTAGCTCCACACTTATTCCTCTACAGCGGAATTTGAATTACGTCATCTTTCAAATGTACAAACACACTTATTTACTTTCATTTTATCTAGCACATTTTCTTCTTGGTGTTAGGATTTCATATTCCACCAGCGTATTATAACTTATATTTTTTTTATTTTTGAAAAATACGATTTGGTAAACACATGTGGTTGTTAATACCCATTTACTGCAAGCGAATTTTTCGCAAAGAGGAGTCAATAATTAAATAATGTGATTTTTAAAACTTAGCGTGATTAAAACATCACTTTCAAACACCTATTTAGAGCAGTTTTTTTAATATTTACAATTTTATGTTATGTTTCAAGTTTATATTACGTTTTCTCTCATTTCAAGAGAGAATTTGTAAATAGCTATTAAATCCCATCTTATTTAAGTAAGCATTATTCTGATTATTTGTAATTAAAATGTAAGTTAATATTAAAAAATCTGATGTGTACACCACATGACTTCCTTTTACGGAATATTAAATTATGCGCATTTTTTCTTGCATTTTATTTAAACTTATTAGATTGAATTAAACCTACTTCGCCGACAGCGCATAAACCGCAATAGAATAAATGCATTCTTTAAAATTAACTTTGTTTACCATAGCGACACTCTGGCACTAGGTTTACTTAACAGTATTATATTTCATTCATATTATAACTCAGAATGCACAAAATGTATATCATTTAAAGAATTATCTAATCGTTGCCACATGTTCTATTTAAATACTATAATAAAGCTAGAACCATGTATAAAAGAAATTAAGCAAATAAAACAAAAAAGAAACAGTTTTTGACAGACGATTGAGTATTTCTCATTTAATTAATTCAGTTCTTACTTCGCGAGAAGGCAAAAATACAGAAAAATATCTATATTAAAAATTACGAAGTAAATCTCAAACGCTTATTTCCTCGAAAAAATTCCAGAAAGAATTAAGCATGATTTAATTGGCAATAATAAATGAATGCGTTATCTTTGTTGTTGCGAAGCTAAGTTTCTCTAGATTGGCAACAAATCCACTAGTCTCCTGTTTCAAATGTAAACATCAATGGCCGCCATTAAAACAGGCTTAGCGGCAATTAAACAACTTTAAAATTGCTGATAATTCTAAAAATATTGCACACAGATTTACTAAAGGCATAAAATCCTTAACCGGAAGATTAAAAACAATATAATTCAATCATTTTTAAAGAAAAAAATGTACAATTTACAAACATATAAAAGTAAAGAAACTGAGATCACTGAGCCGGGTAACAGAGTGGATATATATATATATATTTATATTTATATACGTTTGGTGCGGCCGATTGCAACCAAAATACGAGGTGCACATCTACATGTTATAGCAGTCCTATATACAAAATTTCAACGTTCTGAGGCTACTCGTTTTTGAGTTATGCGAGATACGTACGTACGCACGAACGTACGTACACTGCTCAAAAAAAAAAAAAAATGGGACAGTGCTATATCTCCCGTTCTACTGGGCCGATTGACAAAATTCAAACTGCGTTTTTCATGTCCCGAAAGTGCGACTTAGGATATATATTAGATTTATATATAGCACTATTCTAACATAGGTATTTTGACACAAAACCGGACTTTTTCTGAAATAACATACCAATTTTTTTCCATATTTCGATTCTACGGCTCAAATTATGCCAGAATAATAAGTTTTGTAAAAATCGTACGAGTAGTTTTTAAAATATTAGCTCTCAAAATTTTAGCTCCTCAATGTTAATTGAATTCGGCAAATATTTATTAATATCTCTTTTTTTACTAAATTTTTTTTATTTTTTCTCTCACATTTCGAAATTTAGGTTCATTCCAAATAAAATTTACCCATTTTTTGTGTTTCATTTTTTAAATTTCTATTTTTAAATAAATTTTATAAATTTTTCGAAAAAAATTTTGAATTATAACCTATAAAATTTTTACCATCATCATAAAGTATTTTTAAGCATATCTGCAAAAAATTAGACTTTTTTATTCAAAATTTTCTAAGATATACACGAATTTACATATTTTCGCGTTTTGAAATTTGGCATCTTTTTTTTGAGCGATAATAACGCCAAATGTGGTCTATGGATTTTTGTTACACTGAATTGCCACAGCTATTTTTAACCTTAAATTTCAAGTAAAATTTTACGGAGAATTAATTATATGAAATTTTTCCCACAATAAGACGTAATAAGTATTTATTAATACTATATGAAAATCTATTTTTTTAAATTATAGATGATATTATTCAAATTTTTAACATTTTTTTTTAAATTTCTCTCTTTCATCCTTTTTTTTAAAAAAAATAAGAGTACGTTTTTCTAAGAGTAAATTTTTACCTTCGGCGTTATATCGTCTGCTACTTTACTTCGTTTAAATCGAATTGTCTGAAACTGAGAATTTTCGTTTAATGTGTATTTGAATTTAATGAAAATATTTTATGACATTAACTGCATAATTTATTTCTAAACAAACTGTTGCTTTTGAAGTGGCTGAAAGAGCGGCAGATACTATCATCCATATTTTTAAAGCATAGTATATTTTTATAGAAATATAAGATTTTGAATAATCATTTTTATAAAAGTCAAATTATGATATAAACATACAACCCTGTAGAGACTGAATTAATGATGTATATATAGCACTATTCTAACATAACTATTCTAAGTTCAATGGTTATGTAGAAATGATCTTCAGCTACTTAATGGCTGGATAAGTCAGCAGATTCTGTGGACAAGCAAGAATAATTATATAAACGACACCCAACATTCTGTATTTTTGTATTTAATGTCAATTTAATCTGTAAAAATGTATTTTTGTGCGTAGCTTATTTTCATTATATCCTTAAAATTCTAATTTAGAATGTAATTGTCAAGAACTGAATCCTAATCATCAGTAATATAATAAGTAATTATTACGGTTATTAATAAATCCTTCTTATAAAGTAATTGCAAATATTTCAAAAACTTTCTGTCTGAATGCAAATATTTTTCTATGCAAAATTTTTAATTTATATTAATCAAGATTGCACACGATATTATTTATTTGCACTTCAATTTTTACCGTCAGCTCTAGTAGAAGTTACAAATCAATTATATTTAATTAAGGATTGGATTGGATTATTTAATTATGGCAAAGCACACGAGGGCTATCTGCCTAAAGGGAGGGATGCCTTCGTGGAGGACTTTCTAAGGTAAACTGGCTCGTATACACGTTACACATGGGGAAAACCACTAAAACGCCCATGCAGCCAGCCCGTTCGCGGGATTCGAACTTCCGACCGAACTACCAGTGCTCAGCGTCTTTACCGCTCGGCCGCTAGTGGGCTATTTAATTAAGGAATGACCATCTAAATTTAGAAACAGCGTACCGTAACAGCAATTCAATTATTTGCGCCGTATCTTTCATGTTACTCCTGATTGGCAAGCTACATGATTTTTAATGAGTATTCGGGTTTTGCTAGTAACTTCATTTGGAAATCGCGCTTAAACTAGTTTATTTGGTTATTTGAACATAGAAAGAATGTAGGAGCTATTTGGTTAAGATGCTTTCATAGAGAACCTTTGTAAAGAGAACCTAGAAAACTACGAAAACCAACCATGCAAAACCCTGGGTTAGACTTCGCAACAAACAGTTAGTATTTAACAATCTTCAAATGCTAGGCAACTGGTGAGGCTCCAATTAAATCTCCAATTTAATATTTTATTTGTAAATATTTAAAATATTGTTGTATACTTAGACATAAAAAGCAGAACTACCAAGCCGTAGTGCAAATGAATATTCATTTTCTTTTGCAATAATTGTATTCACTTAATATTCTTGGAATATGAGCTAAAGATGGAACGTTCTCGAAAGATTAAAGAAGTGTTTAAATCCAGTGATATAAGGTTTGTCTTAGAAGCTCAGGATCAAAACGATTCTGCAATTGCCCCATTAGTTGACTTGTAAATGGTTGTGAATTAAGCAGATGACTTTTAATCTTACGTTTTCAGTCAGACAACGTATTCCAAATGTTTTGTATTGCATGATAATGCATCTTTTCATTATTCAATAACCAGTCGGAGAACCGCTTGTGTTCCGAAAATAAGTATGTGTACTCAATCGTCCTGCATGTTTTTCAAATTTGTCTTCTTGTGATTTTTTTTCTTTCCCAAAAACTAAAGTTGCCTCTCAAAGGAAAGTTTTTTGATATTGAAGAGACAAAAGGAGTATGACATCTACTTTTAGAGGCATATCAAAAACAGATCTCTACAAGCCTTCTCTTCCATTACATGTTGTGTAGTCAGATTAAAAGATAATGGCGTAAATTCTATAATCTATTTTTATTACACTCTGATTACTTTACTAACATACAGTGAATATATACTAAATCTTTTACATCAGCTTAAGTAATTCGGAATTTTTGACGGAATTGTTGTTGGAACTAGGACTTAGAAGATAGGTCATATTAAATATTTCGATAATCTAATAAATTGAAGGTCGAAGTTTCAATATTTTATTTTCGGAGGGAGGGGAATTTTTTTCAGTTTTGTTCCATTATCCTAAGTATATTTGCTTCGATTCTTTATTTTTTCTATAAAAGCGGAAATCTTACGCATGGTATACATATAACGCATAGCTTCAAATTAAAATTTAATAATATACAGGGTGTTTATAATTAAAGTTCCACATTGAAACGGTCATAAAACAAAAACTACTGGATCAAATGTTATCAAACCTGGTAATCGTGTAAAAGAGATCATAGGAATTTATTTTCCGCGAAAAAAGGGAAGTTCCAAAACTCACCACCAGGGAGAAAATGGCGCTGTATGCAATATTTTTAAACGAGATATGGGTCGGAATCTAACTTAACCTTTTGTTACACGGGTTTAATATGTTGCATACCCTTAAGAAATTTTGAAGTAAGAAAATTACCATTTAAAGGCGTTAAATTCGATAAAAGTCGAGTGCGCCATCCATGTAAGTGAGAAATTCGTCCGTGAAAACCACGAATTAGCGATTAGAAAATGTGTGATCGCAAATCACTCGCACAAGTGCGTACAATCTGGAAATCGTTTTCTTAGAGATCGCTAATTTGTCATTTTTGAAGCCTGAATTCGGCCCTAAAACATGAAGATACTGATTCAAAACGCTTGCCAAAAAAATCCCTCATGTTATCTATCTAGTTCCATTGCATTCTCCTACTGCATTCGATTGCATAGCAGTCATTCCACACCGTTTGGTGTGGAATGACAGCTAGTTTTATAACTGAACCATTTTTCTCTGAAGAACAGTCGACAGCTGGACTACTGTGATTGCAGCTCATTTAGAGTCAATGTTAAAATGTTTCGTGATACATGAACTGCAGTAACGTGGCATTTTAGATCTACGATTTTTATGCACGGCTGGGCCCCACCTCACGTGTGTCGCACAATTACTTAGGCAACATTTCACGAATGAACGTCTTATACGCCAACACTTCCCCTCTTCCCACCAGACCTCAACCTCTGTGACTTTTAGCTATGGGGTTTTCTCAAAAGCACTGTTTATGGTGATAATCTAAACAATTTGGCAGAAATGAAAAATGTTAAACACTGACATGTCCGTAACATTCCTCCCGATATGCTAAGAGCTGCTGTTGAGAATGCAGTAACAGGATTTAACTTGCTTTCGGAAAATGCTAGACGCTACATTGAACATGCTTTGTAACACGTTTCGGAAAATATTAAACACATTTTAAACAGATGTTTTCGTGTCTTATTTCATTTAAGAATCTTGTATACAGCGTCATTTTTCCCCTGGTGATGAGTTTTTTTAACTATTTTTTTTCCTCGCTGAAAATAAATTCTCATAACCTCCTTTACACGATTCCCAAGTTTGATGACATTTGGTACGGTAGTTTTCCTTTTATGACCATTTCAAATTGGAACTTTAATTATAACCACCATGTAAATTAAACTTTAAAAATTTTACAGTTTGGTTCAAGTCCCAGCTTTAAAAATATATATATAAATATAATCTTTTATATTAATCCTTTTAGAAAGAATGTTTTAAGAAGCTAATTTTTCTCTCGCGTTATAGATTGTATAAAAAACATGATCTTTAATATGATTTAGATTGTTTCAGCCGATATAAGAATCGGGTTACTCGGTGGTACAGAATTAACCCTGCTGGACTGTTTTATTTCTTTGTCATTTAGCAAAAATCTTTTAATTAAAATATTTATCCTTTGGACTTCGCTTTTTTTTATTTATAGTTAAAATGACTAGAAAATGAAAAGCTGTCTTCAGCTGAAACGCAATTCATGTAATTGATATTTTAAAAAATTGACAAGAAAGCAAAATATATGGAAATCTAGCAATCGAAAAATCTTAATTTTCTTGTGTGTGCACTGAAAATAACTGTAGAAGGAAAGAAGAAAATTAGGGAGAAAAGTAAGTAAAAATTTGAAGGGAAATTTGGCTCTCAGACATACCAAGATGTTTCAAAAAGTTGGACGCTTTTGAAGATACTTTCAGGATACTTCAATGAATTTAGGTGTTCAAAGAAAAAACACTTGGACGTGTACACCAGCAAATACCATTAATTGAGCTTGTGGTTAACAGAAAAGACAATATGGTTTAGACTATATGGTTGTATAAATTTAAATTACGTTATAGAACATCATATCGTATCATAAATGGAGAATCCCATGATTTTCTCATTCGAATTATTTGAAGATTCAGGAGTTTATCCAGTGATGTATGTGGATGTCACCTAAAGATGTTTTTTTTTTTTTTCCTCCTGATGAAACAGCGGCCGAGCGATAAAGTCACTGAACGCAGGTAGTTCTGTCCGAGGTCCGAATCCCGCGAACGGGATGGCTGCTTGGGCACTTTCGTGGTTTTTCCCATGTGCAACGTGTATGCCAGCCAGTTCCCCTTAGAAAGTCCTCCACGAAGGCATCCCTCCCCTTAGGCAGATAGCCCTAGTGTGCTTTGTCATAATTAAATAAACCAAAACCTCTTGATGAAACCAGTCTTTCCTTTCATCTCATACCTTCAAAATGATTAGCCTCTAAAGACTGATAAAAGCTCTGACCAAATATTGATGAAATGGATTGAATTGAATTATTAAGTTACGTCAAAGCAGGGCTATCTGCCTAAAAGGAAGGATGCTTTTGTGAAGAACTTTCTAAGGGAAATCAGCTGGCATACACGGTACACATGAGAATATCCACGAAAACGCCCATGCAACCAGCCTGTTTACCGGGATTCGAACACCGGAGTGAACTATCAGTGTTCAGCGACTTTACCGCTCGGCCGTTTGTGGGCCTTTATGAAATGGAAGGCGATAACTTTATTTAAAATGATTGCCAGAAATATCAAGATATTTCGAAAATTGGATATTTTTTAATATACTTGCGGAATGCCTAAAGAAAAAGAGCAAGAATAAAGTAGAATGAAGAAAAAGAGCAAGAATAAAATAGAATGCCTGAAGAAAAAGAGAAGAAAAAATACATTTTACGGTAAAATTTAGCATTTGTATTTTTTTTTTAAATTTAAAACTTTTTAATCTTATGATATTTGATTTTTACGATTTCAAAAATAAAATATTTGACTAAAATATGAATAACATTTAAGAAGCCAAATGTAGGATAAAATTGTGTAAAGCAATTCGCACAATGATAAAACTGCTTAAAGCAGTGTATGCAAGTCATCCTAAGTTAAAATGTCGCAATCCTAAGTTAAATGTCTCTCTTATTTATATATATCTTTTTTGAACGAAACATTGAAAGGCGTGTTAACTGTGCTTTACTGTATTTTCTCTTTTAATATATGCAGTTTTCAAACGCACCGTAGTCTGGGTTACAAAGTATTCCTCCGAAAGAAACGCAGTTCAAATAAATAAAATCAAATTCTGGAAAATTTATATTAATAAATATATATAAAATGCTCAATTCGAAGGAATAAATAGAAAATTTTAAAACAATTATCTGAAGAGACAATGCAACACAAACAATTAAAATAAAAGTTAAGAATTTAAAAATTACCTAAAATAATAACTATGACAAAAAATATATATAAAGAAAACTATTTGAAAAAAAATAAATGCTGCACCTTTATTTACGCAGTTCGAATAGGTAAGTAGAAATTTTTAAAATAGTTGTTCGAAAAAAAAAAAACCATGCAACTTAAACAATTAAAATGAAATTCGAAAAAGAAAAAATTACTTAAAATAATAAGTTATAATTAAAAATATAATATAAAGAATATTATTTGGAAAAAAGGAACGATAGTGACTTTTTTCCGCTCACAGGAAAGGAAACTAGGTTGCCATATATTAAGAAGTTCGCCAAGTGAACTATTCTTGGCGCAAACTGACAAAAAAGTGCCAACATAAATTTTTGAATTTCTCCGTAAATTTTGCTCCAAATTTTACAAAATTTCATATTTAGGTGTAATTTGAGTAGTAGAATCGAAATATGTAAAAAAATTGGTATGTTATTTCAGAAAAAGTCCGATTTTGTGTCAAAATACCTATGTTAGAATAGTGCTATATAAAAAACTAATATATATCCTAAGTCGCGCTTTCGAGACATGAAGAACGCAATTTGAATTTTGTCAATCGGCCCAGTAGATCGGGAGATATAGGACTGTCCCATTTTTTTTTTTTTTTTTTTTTTTTTTTTTTTTTTTTTTTTTTGAGCAGTGTACATACGTTCGTACAGACGCCACGAAAAATTCTCTTCAGAATTAATTTTAAACAGTTTTATAATTTTTTTGAAGGAAAAGAGTATTTTATTCTGTCCTTACGTACAGATACCACGCAAAAACATCGTTAAATTGCATTCGATAGCGGTCAAAATGGATATTTTCGTTGAAATATGCTGCCTGAAACGTTTCGCGATTACAATACTTCCTTTTTACTTCGTACAAGGAAGTAAAAAAACACTTATAAAAAGGCATTTGTAATTCATAAGCGCTTTTGTAATATCTACCGATGCTAATTTTAAAAATGATAACAGAAATAGTCCTTTTATTTGTCCAAACTTCAAAATTTGAAACAGTAACTCTTTTGTTTTCATATTTTACAAGCTATTCTTCAAGCAATCGACAAAGTGTTTTGAGATATATTTATTATACTTTCGATTGTATTCAAATCAGGCTCCTGTTATTGTTGCCTTTTTTTACGACCAGCACGAAATCCAATTAATGATCAGGGAAGCTGTATTATATCATACAAAATCTTCAACAATACGATATCAAAATAATTCAACAGTGCTTATCTGTATTCGCTGCTCAGGCCGTTGGTTTGAATAAAGAGGCTTCATGAAATAATCCAAATCCATTAGCATTTCATTTTCTTTAGTAAAACAAAAATATTGAATTAACATAAAATTACAAATTACTAAATACATATTTACATAAAAGTATAAATGTGTGCTTATAGATGCTAGTTCATGATTTTAGTTTTTTTCAATTCTTTCTACTACAAGATTTATTGAGCATCTGAATTAAAGCTCACAGATTAGTGTTAGGATGTCTCCGCTTTTCGTGAGCAAAATTTCATTTGCACTCCCAATAACAAACAATACAATGCTTTAGAAATAGTATTTAAAAATCTACGAGTCTGTTCAGAGAAATGCAATTACTTATTATTAGCCCAAAGGGGCTTTATCCCTGAAGGACTATTGTCTTCGTTTTGCGATTTTGTGTCGGAACTCTATAAACAGCGTATCACTTTTCAAATCGTTGCCACCAAATACTATCGCCCTGCATTATATTTGAAAAAATTAAATAATGAAGAATCTGTATAAATGTATGTATATTTCTCGCACTGTGATAAAATACGATACCTAGAGCTATCCAATTTTGAATGACGTAATCCTACTGCGAATATGGGCATCTGAAAGCCCAAATTTAAAATTTGGAATTTGTTTTATTATCGATTTCATATTTTGTAAAACTTTAACAAATTTTTAATTAACAAACCGAACGATTTAAAAGCGAGCAATGGCAACACTCTCCCGGGGGGGGGGACCTTTTTATCTCCATCTCGCGGAACTGTGTATCGGAAATTCTAAAGATATGCTCATTTTAAAATTATTTTGCGACATTGCTGTTGAACTGAATTTGAAGTGCAAAGAACATGATATTTATTAAATAAAGGTAACACAGAAAACGTTAAAAAAAGCCCCTTTGGACGTAATTTAAAATCTGAAAACTTTCAAGTCTTTTTTATTAAATTAAATTATAGTATATTGTATTATATTATATCATATTGTTAAATGTTTTTTATTTGCGAAAAATACAGAAGTCCACGTCCTCAACTACATAACATGTGTGTGTGATTATGGCAAAGCCTCGGGGGCTATCTGCCTAAAGGGAGGGATGCCTTTCGTGGAGGACTTTCTAAGGGAAACTGGCTCGTATACACGTTACACATGGGGAAAACTACGAAAACGCCCACGCAGCCAGCCCATTCGCGGGATTCGAACCTCGGACCGAACTACCAGTGTTCAGCGACTTTACCGCTCGGCCGCTGGTGGGCCTCAACTACATAACAACTGCAACAAGTTAAACAGAATCATGTAAATTATCTCTCATTCAAAGCTTGTTAAAATTTGGAGTCAGCCATGGCGTAATATATACGTTCAACAACATTTATTCCAGATTGAAATCTGGAACTAATATGATAAGAAACAAAATAAATAAATCAGTTGGTAATCAATATAAACCAAAATATTTCTAAATTAATACTCATTTACTGATTATAAAACAAAGCCAGATTTTCTTATTGCGAAGCAATGTAATAATTAATACACAGAAACGTAAAAATACGATATGATATAATAATACATTCTGATGGAAAATTGGGGAAAAAAAAAGAAAAATCCTTCGAAAATGGAAAAGCGAATCAGCGTAATTGACCTTTATAACATTCCCCAAAATAATTTAAATGTCTTAAAATTCGTTACTTAATTTTATCAAACCTAATTATAAAAGTTAAATCTTTTGATATCATAAAATTTTTATTTTATATTTTTATCAAACAGCGCTACATGAAAAAAGGGAAAAGACAAAGAAAAAAGTATACAGTTGTTACTGTGAAAGAAATCTAGAGCAAATGTAAACATCCTCCAGTGAATTTTAACGTTCATATACACGCTTGGTGTATCTCGAAATAGTTGGTAAATATCGTTCAGGGGTTAAACTTCTTGCGATTTTATTTTTACATAACGAGTATAAAAATTACCCAAATATAAGTACACAAAACGGGAGACCGCATTAAAAGTTAGATTTCGTTATTTGTCCGGAATATTTTTTTTTTAACATGACATTGCCAATTTTCGTTGTTTCAAACACTTCTGTAATTTTGCTGCACTTCATTTAAACTTGTTTTTACGACTTATTCTAACTCAATTACCTGTGAATTATTCTAACGTAACTAATTTTTGCTGCACTTCATTTAAACTTGTTTCCACGAATTATTCTAACTTAATTAACCAGTCCCTCAAAGCAAATTAAAAAGGACATCAAAAATGGCAAATCTCTCACTTAACAGCAGCAAATCAGTTGGCCTTTCGCGTTTCATTGCCGTTTTGCTTGACAGATGTCGCTACATTTAGTTTTGCTTTGCTCCGTCCACTAGTTTTTACGTAAAATGACTGTCGTTCCCCCCCCCCCATCTTTGCAAAAGGTTTTGAGCTCCTGAAGAACAATAATTTGTATCTGATCGAAATAAATAAATTTCATCAGATTCTAAGCGAATCTAAAACTGCCCCCCCCCCTTTTTTTTTTTTCTGAATTTTAAATTTTTCATTGGCATGTTTTTCGTTCTCGAAGGGAATTTTTAGAATTCTAATTAAGAATTTGGAAGTATTTCTCAGAATTTGGAATTTCCGGAGGAGATCTTTGTTAACAAAAAGGAATTTAATTAAGATCACGTTAATTATAGTTTTTAGAGAAAACAACCCTCCATTTTAAGATTTTTCGTTGGCTTTTTTTAAGACCAAAGTCTGAAGAACTAACTTCTTGGCAGTTCTACTGACGTCACAAAGAGTCAATTTGTCGTTTTTGTTTTCTTCCTAGTTTTTTACGAATTAAGGCAATTTTCAAAAAGTTTCTTTAATAATCTGCCTATTTTTCCTTGGGGGCTGAGGGTTACACACGCATAATTTTGGGGTAAGTTTATATACTTTCTGCCTGGGATCTTTTGTTTTAGAGTTGAGATTTGTACTCAAATAGCCTCGGTTCTGGGGGCATAAAATACACGAATCTGGTTTCTACTGCTAGAAAGGGCAGCTTACTGTCCAGGAACGTAGTGGCTTCGGTTAACCGAGTGAGTAGCGTAGCTACCAATAACAGAGTTGCCTTTCCCTATTGTGGTCTCCGTGCGTCCGAAGCTTGACGAGCGCCCGGATTGCGGGTTCAGCATCGGGGGGAGGGGTTAAGAGAGAGTTCATTAAAAAAAAATTTGCATTCATAGATTGAGGCCTTGGGTTTATAGCAAGCTGAGTTGGTTAATGAATCTCTCTCTCGTTCCTTTGACTTTATCCCTTCCCTGCCTCCTGATATGGAGAATAGGGCATCAGTCACTGCAGGGCTTTTATTAACCGGAGCATGTATTAACCGCAGCATGTAGAGGCTTTTATTAACAGGAGCATGTGTATAAATTGATTGGTATCTTTGGGCTTGTAAATGTATTTGGTTCTCCAAACGCAAAATGCATTTGCTGTGAATACAAATATGATTTATATGGCAACGCTATAAATAATTAAAGTTCATTCGATTTCGGTAAACGATGAATGGCGAGAGTAGAAAAAGAATGTTCTTTCGATTTTTCGATTTGTATTTTAGATGCAGTTTGGAGGCTAGATATTAGATTTATCTGGACTACTTTTATTTGAAATTAAATTTGCTTGTGATATTACTAAAACATTCCTTTTAAAACTAGATTATGATCTATTCTAGTAAGTTACAAGTTATTATCTAACCACATCATATAGAATTGGATGCGATGAATCTTATTAGATTTAGATTAATTATTAGATTCGGATACAACCGCCATTTTGTACAGTCTACATTAATTGTATAAATATAAAATTTCTCCTGGTTATAAATAAAAAAATCGATAAAACAGTCATCCCTAAAATGATAACCGTTTTCCAATATTATTGTGGGAAATACTTAATAAAAATAAAATAAAATAAAATAAGAATAAAAATAAAAAAATAAAAAGCATATATTTTATACTACGCCCAAAGGGGCGTTTATTAACGTTTTGTGTGTCACCTTTATTTATTAAATATCATGTTCTTCGCAATTAAATCCTAAAATTCAATCCAACAGCAATATCACAAAATATTTAAAAGAGCATATCTGCAGAATTTTCGAGACACAGTCTCGAGTGTTAGAGATAAAAATGGTCTTTTTTCCCCCTCGATACAGTGTTTTCATTGCTCGCTTTGAAATCGTTGAGTGTCTTAATCACAAGTCTTATAAATGCTTTACAAAATATGAAATAGATAATAAAACGAATTCCAAATTTGGGCTTCCAGATGCCCATATTCGGGTGGAGACGTGTACGTTATTCAAAATTTGATGGCTCTAGGTACCGCTGTTTTATCACAGTGAGAGAAACATACATACATTTGAGCAGATTCTTCAATATTTAATTTCTTTAACTATAATACAGGGCTGTAATATTTGGTGGCAACAATTTAAAAAGTGATTCGCCGTTTGTAATGAATCAATGCAAATTGCCAAAACGAAGGCCAAAGCCAAAACGATGCCTTTCTGGGCAAACTGCCCCTTTGGGCTAAAAAAAAAAAAAAAAAAAAAAAAAAAAAAAAACTAAAATAAAAAAAATAATTTAGACAGAGGGAAAAATGCATATTGGAGAAGCCCTACTACACAGTGCATATTCTGATCAAGGAAAGACGGAGTGCGAGGAAATGATCTTTTGAGCAAATTTTCCTGCCACGTATGTGTTCCGTTTTCATCGGAAGCCTTTCTTGGAAGCTGATATCGTCGTCATAGCAACGAACCACAATAGAAAATGGGAATTTTCTTGATAGGTGCTATTTTGCTATCATTCGTGAGAGCAGAGTGGCGCAGTGGAAGCGTGCTGGGCCCATAACCCAGAGGTCCGTGGATCGAAACCACGCTCTGCTAGTAGATTTTTTAAGCCTCCTTGCACGGTCCTATAAGGACTCTACGGGATTATTTCTTCTAGGTATAAGTATATGTGTACGAAATAACACCGATATAAATAAATATGTCTAATATATATCATATCCTATTTTTTTCTTTTTCCTTCTACCGCAGCGGCCTCCGTGAAGAAACTGTCAGGCTCGTTTTCAGTATTAAGATAATTAGCTAATCAAGTCACACAATTCAAATTACGTTTTAGTTATTAGACTTATTCGTATGCTTTTATGATTTCTTCTTATATTTTTCAATAACGATTCAACTGATTAAAAAAGTATTGCGCGATGTTATTGTTGAAATCCGAAATTTTTAGTTATGTGTGCCTGTCAGTAAAATTGCATCTTGTCTTCTCATTATAAATTTAATCTAAATGTAGCGAAATTGTTTTCTAATATAAATAAGAAAAATTAATCTTTTTTGCAATATTTTAGCATTAAGTTACTAATATCTCACTTATCATTAAGGAACTTAATATTATCAAATAAATTATACCATTATTATTTCGCATTGTATTTGTCTTTGATGAATCTGCCGTACTTGGAAACAACAGCCATGAAAAAAAAAATCTGAATTTAAGAAACACTGTGTTTAAGATCATCAGACATTCTTATGCTGAGTATAAATAAAATAAGGAATAAAATATTAATTATAATAATAACTACAGTAATCGTAAATTAATAAATCATTAAAATAAATAAATAAGTTTAGGGCATAATTATTCTGTAGTAGAAAATCAGATATATTAACCAGGCATTTCTAAAGAGATATTTCATATATGTAATTGGTTAGTGGTAAATTACAGTTAGTGAATATTCATTTTAAATGCAAGCTTAGTGCGAATTAATTTTCGTTAAATATTACTTATTGTTATATTATAATTCGCATTTGTTTTATATTTAAAAAAAATCAGATGTAGACGCGGCATGACTTCATTGTAGGGCTTATTATATCACACACATTTTTTGCTGCCCTTCAGTTATTTTCTTGAATTATTTTAATTTAATTAGCCAATATCTCCAGGCAAGTTGAAAATGACATCAAAAATAGCAAATTTTGATATTAGATACACTGGTGTCAAATTTCTTGATTTTTTTTTTTTTTCATAACGTGCATAAAACTTTCCAAATACAAATATAGGAATCGGGACACCACATTTAAAGTTAGATTTCATTATCTGCCCAATTTTTTTTTTTCCTTTCCCCCCCCCTTTTTAATTTGACCTGACCAAAACATGAATATTTGCGCCATTTAAAACACTCATGATTTTTACTATACTTCATTTAAACTTGTTTCCCTGAATTATTATAATTTAATTAATCGATACCTCAATGCAAATTGAAAATGACATTAAAAATTGCAAATTTTGAGATTAAATATAACCGTCAATATCGTCATTTAAAACACTTCTGTAATTATGAGTACCTGACTACGACCAACCACTGAGAAAATAAAAGCCGGATAAGGACTTTTAAGACGGTTTTCTTTATATATATATATACACACACACCTCTGGTGCTGTGCTGCCGATTCCAACAACAATAACAAAAAAAAAAAAAAAAAAAAAAAAAAAAAAAAAGATAACACAACTAAAGATACGATAGCAGTCCGGTATACAATATTCCAACGTTCCACAACTAATAGTTTTAAAGTTACGCTAGATACATACATACATACGTACATACAGATGTTACACTAAAAATCCTTTTTGAATTCATTTTAAATTCTTTTTTGTCTGGACGTACAGATGGCACCCAAAAAACTCGTCCGAACGGGTTCGGGAACGGTGAAAATGGATTTTTCTTTTCAAATTATGACACCCACAATTTTTCGCTATTAAAATGCTTCCTTTTTTCCTCAGTACGAGGAAGTAAAAAAGTATCTGTCTTTCAACAAAATAATGAATTTGATTTTGTAGATCTTTCGAATACAAATGAGTTTTATGTAATTAAAGAATGGTAAATTCCTTGCGATATTAGTACATAAAAGGGCATTTTCTTGTGCAAGAGAGGAAGTTAATATTTCCATTCATTTGCTATGCAAACATGAAGCTTTTAATAATTTAAAAAATTGTAAATCCATTTAGGATTCAAGTACTGATAAAAATTTGTTTCGAAAAATCTGCCAAAAAAGACAAAGTATTAATTACCCTTTGATTTTTTTTAACGATCTTTAAGCGATACATAAATAATTCCCCTTTTAAAATAATCTATAAACAAGCATTTTTTTAATATCCGAATTAGCCGTGTTTTGAATGTAAGAGACAAAAAGCTCAAATTCAAAGAAAAATCTACATTTCAGTTCAAACTTGCCCCTCAAATACTTTCCAAGACTAACCTACAATTTAGATTGGTTGAAAGGTTATTAACAGCTGGCGCCATCTACTAAGCAAAATCTGAATCATATAATTCCCCCCTTCCCCCGGCAATGTATTAGCTTGCAATTTAAGTCTGTAGGAGACTGTATTGATTTGCAATAGGCTAATATCAAACAATTCTACATACACTGATGGAACACTGAAATCCAAACACGAAGAAGGAGTTGTGTTAGACAAACAAAATTCAGAAGGCATGTTTGCCCATATGAAAGATGACGTCTATTTAAATTTTGTACCAGACAAGCAAGTGTGGCGCTAGTAGCTTTACCATGAATATGAAAATCACGTTTGCTTTAAATAGGTAATATAAACTTCTTGTTCTTTAGTGCGTTCGGGTCCCGCCCCGTGCAAAAACTTTTCCTCTGGACTTCGATTACTTTTCTAGCTTCTTCCATTCTCCCTAAGCCGTTACTTACTTTTAAGACTTTTAAAAACTAGCAATTTTGACTTTTTGTATTTTTACTTCCTTGTACGAAGTAAAGAGGAAGTATTGTAATCGCGAAAAGTTTCAGGCAGCATATTTCAACGAAAATATCCATTTTGACCGCTATCGAATGCAATTTAACGATGTTTTTGCGTGATATCTGTACGTAAGGACAGAATAAAATACTCTTTTCCTCCAAAAAAATGATAAAACTGCTTTAAAATGAATTCTGAAGAGAATTTTTCGTGGCGTCTGTACGAACGTATGTACGTACGTGCGTACGTACGTATCTCACATAACTCGAAAAGGAGTAGCCTCAGAACGTTGAAATTTCGTATATAGGACTGTTATAACGTAGATGGGCACCTCGTATTTTGGTTGCAATCGGCCTCACCAAACGTATATAAATATATATATATATCCACTCTGTTACTCGGTACAGTGATCTCAGTTTCTTTACTCTTATATGTTTGTAAATTGTGCATTTTTTGATTTAAAAATGATTGAATTATGTTGTTTTTATCTTCCGGTTAAGGTTTTTATGCCTTTCGTAATTCTGGAAGCAATATTTGTACAATTATCAACAATTTAAAAGCTGTTTAAGTGCGGTTAAGTTTTAAATAACATGGCGGACATATTTGTTTACATCTGAAACAGCAGAATTGTAGATTTGTTGCCAATCTAGAGAGACTAAGCTTCGCAACAACAAAGATAACGCCTTCATTTATTATTGCGAATTAAATCATGCTTAATCCTTTCTGGAATTTTTTTCGAGGAAATAAGTGTTTAAGATTTACTTCGTAATTTTTAATACGGATATTTTGAGTTTTTATGTATTTTTGCCTTGCCGCGAAGTGAGAACTGAATTAATTGAATGAGAAATACTAAATCGTCTGTGAAAAACTGTTTCTTTTCTGTTTTGTTTGCTTAATTTCTTTCATACATCGTTCTAGCTTTATTGTAGTATTTGAATAGAACATGTGGCAACGATAAGATAATTCTTCAAATGATATAAATTTTGTGCATTCAGAGTGTCGTTATAGTAAACAAATATAGTGAATTTTAAAGATTGCATTTATTCTATTGTGGTTTATGCGCTGTCGACAAAGTAGATTTAATTCAATCCAATCAATTTAAATGAAATTCAAGAAAAAAATGCGTATAATTTAATATTCCGTACAAGGAAGTCATTCCTACAAGGTAGTATTCCGTACAAGGAAGTCATGTGGTGTCCACATCAGATTTTTTAGCTTTGAAGATTAGGCTTCTGCGCAAGATCTGCAGTTATCTTTTCACGTTACGGACTTGAGGGACAAAGTGTCTTTTTTACTTCTATATCATGATCTGTCGCTATAGGGATTCCATCAGGCATTTTTCATCACTAGGCCCATTGTGGATCTACATCAGGTTACGGGAAAGTACTGCTTAAGCAATAGAAATCCTGAGTAAATACTTCCTTATCAAAGTATTGATGTCTCCTTTTTACTTCCTTGCACGAAGTAAAGGAAGTATTGTAATCGCGAAAATTTTCGGGTCTCATATTTCAATGAAAATTTCCATTTTGACCGCTATCAAATGCAATACAATGATGTTTTTACGGGAGACGTGTACCTAAGGACAGAATAAAGGAATATTTTTCTCAAAATGGGTTGCAAAAAAGGCTATAAAATGGATCCAGAAGAGACATTTTCGTGAAGTCTTTAAGTACGTATGTACGTATGTATGTATGTATGTATGATTGTATGTATGTATGTATGTATGAATTTATGTATGTATGTATCTCGCATAACTTAAAAACGAGTTGTGCAGCTCCCTTTTTGTTTGCAATTGGCCGCACCAAATTTATGAACTATATATACCCACTCTGTTACTTGGCTCTGTGAGCTCAGTTTTTTTATTCTTCTATGTTGTTAAATTGTGCACTTTTTGCTTTAAAGATGATTAAATTATGTTATTCTTATCTTCCAGTTAAGGTTTTTATGCCTTTAGTTAATCTGCATGCAATAAGTGTAGAATTATCAACAATATAAAAGTTGCCAAGTGTGGCTAGGGCTAATTTTTTTACCATAGCAGCTATATTTGTTTACATTTGAAACTTAATAATGAATACAGTTTCTGCACCATCAGTGTCTTTTTGCCGAAGAGGACCAAAAGTAAACTTTCAGTTTTGTGCACCGAAAAGTCTGCCTTCTCGCCCGTTGGCCGAATTGCTTGTTTTTGCGCAGAAACTCCTAATTTGAATCGTAATTTTTTTTTTAATTTTATTTTTTTTAAACTTCATTTGGTGTTTTATATTTTTAAATTTTTAATAAAGATATCTTGAGATTTTATGTATTTTTGCCTTGTCGGGATGTGAGAACCGAATAATTGAATGAGAAATATGTCTTTAATGAAATTCGAGGAAATAAGTTTAAATGAAATTTAGAAACAAATGCGTAAAATTTAATATTCCGTACAAGGAAGTCACGTGGTGTACACATCAGATTTTGTATTCTCAGGACTGTGCGTTGTGAGCGAGATTTAGATCAAGAATGCCTTTTTGGAGACGAAAAGAGCAGTATCGGCAGTTTAGTGAGTTTGAACAAGGCGCCTGTAATAGGGTCACGTGAAGGTGGATTTTCTTTTCGCAATGCTAGTTAACTGTGCATGCGCTTTGGCAGCAGTGGACACGGGAAGGTGCTATCTCAAGAAGCCGAGCTCCAGCAACACCGAACACAAAACGCTTGGCTCCTTTTCAACAAAAATTGATCGATGTGTTTAAAGTTTGAATTATATGCGTATTCATTTTCTGCGCAGTCGCGATCGGCAGGCCATTGGCGCCATTACAGAAACTTTCGACCGTGTTAACAATTATTTTTGAGCATTTAAAAATGACACCGCGGATTGAGAATCCCGCCGACTGTGAATTACGATCCGTGATTCGTTTTCTTTCAGTTTCGTTCTGCTACAGATGAGAAAGCGGCTGAAATTTATCTCGGGTTAGTGACGTGTCCTGAGAAAAAGATCAGCGTTGAAATGGTACAGAAATGGGTTACAGCATGGCCGCACGAATGTTCATGATGATGAACGAAGTGGGCGACCTCTTGTCATTACTGAAGATTTGGTGCAGAAAATTGACGAACGAGTGAAACAAAACAAAAGTTTTACGATTTCGTCATTTATCTGACGACTTTCCCCGGGTTTCATACAGTGTTCTGTATGAAATTGTGAGCGATCACTTGTGTACGCTAGGTACTGAAAATATTAACAGAGGTGCACAAAACCAAACCTTTAGGTAGTGCTTTAACTTTTCTTCAGCGGTACAGTGAGGCAGGCAATGATTTTTTAAACCATATTGTCACAGGCAAAGAAACCTGGGGGCTTACGTTTACACAATCGAAGCAGATATCCATGGAATGGCGACTTTATCGTCACCCAGGAGAGTGAAGTTCAAGCAGACAATTTCTTTTAAAAGCGGATATTTTTTCTCATCTACGAATATTCAAAAGTTTGTTTGGGACATTCTAGTTTTTAATTGTAGATCATATTGAAAACTAATTATTTCCATTTCTAGGTTAGTAGAAATTTTACCTGACATCTTTTGCGATATTTCAGAAACAGTATCAGCAAATGGATTTGAAATGTATGAAGCAATGGCTTAAAATTTACGAAAATCAGAAAATTTAATTTTGAAATTATGTGTAAGTTCGAGGAGATTTTTCAGAATATTTAATTGTTTCGATTTTCTTATATTTCTTGATGTAGTTCTCCAAATCTGTGATGTGGTAAATGTTACATTTCATTACAGGTAAAAGTAACATTTAAAAGTTAAGAATGTTACAAAATTTATTCATTATTATTCAAAAATTATATTCTTTTCATTTTTGAAAAATGTTACACATGTTCCGCAAATTTAATTTTGATTTAAACGTGTTTGAACTTCCTAATAATTCAATAACAGTCTTTTCTTTGCTATGGAGTTTAAGATTTACTTTATTCTTTTTGGTTGTTATGTCTGTAAGAAAGGGTAGATCAGACAACCAGCTATGATCACTAAGTTCTTCATAAGTTTCGTTTCTGGATTTTAAAAATTGTTTTATCGCTGGAAGAAGCTCTAAAAATCACTACGGAAGTTTTCCGTTACTAAACTAAATTAAAATTTTAGAGGGTAATATTAAAGTTCCATAGTCAGCACCAGTATTTTAAACAACCTACAAGTGGTCTGTCACGAATGAAATTAAGGTACTTACGTATTATCGCAACCAGGTTGGCGCTATTTGTAAGTTTGAGTAAAAAAGTATGAATAGAAAGAAAATGTACATTTATTAATTACAGATAATTTTTAATACAGTTTTTTATATTATTTTGTTTTAAAATATAAAATAGCAATTAAACCCTTCCGGTTTCGAATTTGAATAAGTTGCAGAATTATTTTTTCGGCGGAAATCTTTTGGCTATTGCTTTTAGCACTGATTGAAAACCGTATTCGCCATAACCATGTACACGTCGATTTATTTTTACTTAAAAAAACATCCCAGAATTGCACAAAAATGGCATTGCGCACACTCTTGACTTTATCCATGTACACTGCTATTTTCTCATAAATTACAAAAATTTGCACGAAAATGCAGGAAACTTTTGTGAATCTCCACATGCTCTTTTTACAAAACTACGTATAACACGTAGGGTTGCCGTAAGTAGGGTCGCCAAATTTGGCAATTTATGCGAATTTTGGCCTGGTTGCGTTAATACGTAAGTACGGAAATGGTAAATTGTTTTAAAACTTTCACTGCGTGTTCATAATGTATAATTTTTATACATAATGCTTGTTGATGATGATACAGTGGTAGTTAAAAAAATTTTTTTTATGAAGTCAGCATCATTCGGGCATAAGATGAAACCCCTCCCAGCAGTACCAATCATGACAGTTGAGTCGTCTTTTATGGACGCACCTTTTTGAAGCGGAAGATTAATTTCAGTTACATAGTTTTTAGTAGCTCAGTATGTCAGTTTTACCATTAACCACTCCGCATGAATTGCCTTTTAATGGTAAAACTGACAGTATATCTTCCTTTACTATGATATCCTTAAAGATTATTCTTATAAAATTTTTCACTCGAGCTACATCATAGATATGTGTTATTTCACCACACGGTAAACTTAAAAGTAAACGCATTTTTGTAAATCATCTTTTACCTGTCCTCTGACGTTTTCAGACATAGCTTCTATTCTACGATTGACGGAATTTCTGGATATCTTGGATAGCTGACATAACTTCATTCTTATTTTTAGCTGTATGAAATAAAATCTCCGATGCAGCAAGCATTGCTTCTTTAATTATGCTGGCATCCTCAAAGAACTTTTTTTGAATTGCAAGTACATATATGGGCAATCTTAAATGATGCAATCACAGCAACCTTCATTTCATTTGAGGACTTGGCCCTTAAGGCAACAAATGTGCTTTTCAATTCTTTAACTTTACATTTTCTTAGATTGCTGTTAAGAACATAATTTTTATGAATTGTTGTAAAATGTCTTTCTGTGTTGCTTTTAGTTCTGACAGAAACTGTTGAGCCCTAAATCAAACAAATACATTTGTTCTTAAAATTAATGAAAAAATATTTCTGTTCCCGTTAAAATTATAATTGTAGGTACGACTTTCTCTTTTTATGATTAGGATAACTACAAAATCAGCACTATCTCCTAAAACTAATGATTACAGAAGAAGGCGAATATTTTTAATACCTGTATGAAACCACTAACCACCTACTTCAAGCACAACTTCCATATTTAAAAAGTTGTTCCATCTTCGTTGGCGTGTATTGATGCAAGCTTTAGCAAGAGATGGACGGTGATGCTGTAAAATAACCAGACGTTGCGCGGCAAAGGTATTTTTGACAAGGATCAGAAAATGAAAATTCAGCTTTCAATATGAAGTAACCTACAGTGACGCCAATAACGAAGTATGGAATTCTGACGGCAATGTTACCGAGTAACATCTAGTATAAAGTAGCTTGTCGAGAAGATCTATCTTCACAGCGCTTTGAGCTGGTCGACTGCACCTTTGATTGCGTGGCCTTGCTATAATTTGATTTTCCTTTTCTTTCTTGGCATTTGACTCGAGAAAGATTCATAGTCGGCGCCGTGGCTTGGTTAGTTAAAGCGCCTGTCTGGTAAACGGGAGATGGCGAGTTCGAATCTAGCCGGTGGTTGAGGTTTCGGAATTGCTCTTTTTTCACCGAATTTTCATTTCCATGCCCCATAATTGCCAATTTTCTTACCACGCTTATAGTACGACACTGGTCGCTTCTTGCATTTTACGTCCCATAAACTCTAACACTGGAATTTTCTCCCGCTTTGACTATGACTTATGCTAACAATAAATAATGTTATTCATCAACATGTTCTACCCAGAATGAGTCTTTCAAGACTAGGTGCCTGCAATAGTGTAAATTAATACACCAGCGAAGAAGAAAGAATCAGATGTGCAACTGCGAGCCACATCAAAAGGTGTAACTCGCGAGCTAGGACGGGTCGGGCATCCTTGACCTAATGTATTTCTGAGCATTTAATAAATCAAAAAATATACTTATAACAGGATATTACTTTTGTTAAAACGGAAAACTGTTCTTTGCAGATTTCTGAAACAGAAATTTTATTTCTGAGGCAGTATACGATCAATTTACCTTACAAACTCTTTTATGATGCAGTCAGTGTACCTTAATTACGTTCCTGAACTGTTTACACTGATTTTTCCGTTTCATATCTATGGAGATAGTTGGATACCGCAGTTACCATCGTTAATATAAGATTGTATTTCAAGAACATTTATGAAATTGATTGGTTGAATGGGTCTTCTCATGAGATCTGAATCACTGCCACACAGAGTCAAACGTGCGTATCGATAAATATAAAACGAAGAGCCATGTTATGCAATATGTAAAAATTTATGCAAAAAATCTGATGTGTACACCAGATGACATCCTTGTACGGAATATTAAATTATACGCATTTTGTCTTGCATTTCATTTAAACTTATTGGAATAAATTAAATCTACTTCGCCGACAGCGCACAAACCACAAAAGAATAAATGCATTCTTTAAAATTCACTCTATTTGTTTACCATAGCGACACTCTGGCGCTAGGTTCACTTAATATTATTATACTTCGTTCATATTATAACTCAGAATGCACAAAATTTATATCATTTAAAGAATTATCTAATCATTGTCACATGTTCTATTCAAATACCATAATAAAGCTAGAACGATGTATAAAAGAAATTAAGCAAACAAAACAAAAAAGAAACAGTTTTTCACAGATGATTGAGTACTTCTCATTGAATTAATTCAGTTCTCACTTCGCGAGAAGGCAAAAATACATAAAAACTCAAAATATCTGTATTAAAAATTACGAAGTAAATCTTAAACACTTATTTCCTCGAAAAAATTCCAGAAAGGATTAAGCATGATTTGATTGGCAATAATAAAGGAAGGCGTTATCTTTGTTGTTGCGAAGCTAAGTTTCTCTAGATTGGCAACAAATCCACTAGTCCGTTGTTTCAAATGTAAACAAGCAATGGCCGCCATCAAAAAAAAAATTATTATTCTTAGCGGCACTTAAACAACTTTAAAATTAAGACACAATAACACGCCGAATAAATACTAATTCAGAAGTCAAACAACAAAAATCAGCGTTATATTTACAAAATTTTCACAGGACTAGTTTCGATGGTTTTACCGAACCATCATCTTCAGCTGCAAAACCGCAAATGAACAAGATAGGAAATAATGTTTAGATAAGATAAGAAAGCCTGGACAAGAATAAGCAACTGGCGCCATCTGTTGGCGAAACCAGAACTAAAACATAATTTCTCTAAAAGCCGAAGGCAAATTTGGATTGGAATTAGGATCGTTAACTAGAACAGAAAGATTTTTATGAATGTGAAATGCCTATAGAAAATCCAGTTCTCCAATGGAAGATGTTTTTTGAATAATTTCGGCAGCAGAAAAATTGAAAGTGTGATTTTCGGACCAAAAATGTTGAGCAACAGAAGACTTCTGTGTTTCCTTTTTTCTAACATATGCCTCATGTTCTTTGACGCGAAATTTTAAGGCTCTCTTAGTTTGGCCAATGTAAATTAAACCACACTGGCAAGGAATCCTATAAATACCCCAGGAATTCATATCCAGAATGGGGTCCTTGAGTATAGAAGTTGGCATTTTATTGATGGGAGAATAAACAACCCGAAAGTTAAATTTCTGCAAAATATGTGCAACTTTATAGCTAATTGATGGAAAGAAGGGAATGACAACAGAATTTTTATAATCTCCTAAAATAAGAGTGTGGCTTTTAGTGTGTTGAGATGAAAATTTTTTAACTGCTTGATTAATAATGTTGGGTGAAAAGCCCCTGTCAATAGCTATTGCTTTTAAATAATTTAGTTCTTCATCAAGGGCTAGTTTGGAGGAGCAAACTTGAAGAGCACGGAAAACATAGGAATAAAATGAAGCTAACTTTTGTTTAGTCGGATGACATGATTTAAAGTGTGGTGGAAGGCAAACCGATGAAGGTTTACGGTAAACTGTAGTACTGAAGTTGGATGTGTTGCGTGTGACCAGAATGTCGAGAAACGGAAGAGAATTGCAAGTCTCAAGTTCAAAAGTGAACTGAATAGCAGGATCAATAGAATTCATTGTTGAAAGAACTTTATTTAAATCATCTTTATTACCTTCAAACAGGGTAAAAGTATCGTCTACATAGCGGAACCATGCCGGGAAGTTTAAAGTTTCAAACAATTTTGATTCATAATAATGCATGTAGATATCAGCCAGGATGGGACTGAGGGGGCTTCCCATGGCTAATCCCTCAGTTTGCTTGTAATATTTATTTTGGAAAACAAAATGTGTTTGTTTCAAACAGGCCATGGGAAGCCCCCTCAGTTCCATCCTGGCTGATATCTACATGCATTATTATGAATCAAAATTGTTTGAAACTTTAAACTTCCCGGCATGGTTCCGCTACGTAGACGATACTTTTACCCTGTTTGAAGGTAATAAAGATGATTTAAACAGAGTTCTTTCAACAATGAATTCTATTGATCCTGCTATTCAGTTCACTTTTGAACTTGAGACTTGCAATTCTCTTCCGTTTCTCGACATTCTGGTCACACGTAACACATCCAACTTCAGTACTACAGTTTACCGTAAACCTTCATCGGTTTGCCTTCCACCACACTTTAAATCATGTCATCCGACTAAACAAAAGTTAGCTTCATTTTATTCCTATGTTTTCCGTGCTCTTCAAGTTTGCTCCTCCAAACTAGCCCTTGATGAAGAACTAAATTATTTAAAAGCAATAGCTATTGACAGGGGCTTTTCACCCAACATTATTTATTAATCAAGCAGTTAAAAAATTCTCATCTCAACACACTAAAAGCCACACTCTTACTTTAGGAGATTATAAAAATTCTGTTGTCATTCCCTTCTTTCCATCAATTAGCTATAAAGTTGCACATATTTTGCAGAAATTTAACTTTCGGGTTGTTTACTCTCCCATCAATAAAATTCCAACTTCTATACTCAAGGACCCCATTCCGGATATGAATTCCTGGGGTATTTATAGGATTCCTTGCCAGTGCGGTTTAATTTACATTGGCCAAACTAAGAGAGCCTTAAAATTTCGCATCAAAGAACATGAGGCATATGTTAGAAAAAAGGAAACACAGAAGTCTTCTGTTGCTCAACATTGTTGGTCCGAAAATCACACTTTCAATTTTTCTGCTGCCAAAATTATTCAAAAAACATCTTCCATTGGAGAACTGGATTTTCTAGAGGCATTTCACATTCATAAAAATCTTTCTGTTCTAGTTAACGATCCTAATTCCAATCCAAATTTGCCTTCGGCTTTTAGAGAAATTATGTTTTAGTTCTGGTTTCGCCAACAGATGGCGCCAGTTGCTTATTCTTGTCCAGGCTTTCTTATCTTATCTAATCATTATTTCCTATCTTGTTCATTTGCGGTTTTGCAGCTGAAGATGATGGTTCGGTAAAACCATCGAAACTAGTCCTGTGAAAATTTTGTAAATATAACGCTGATTTTTGTTGTTTGACTTCTGAATTAGTAACTTTAAAATTGTTGATAATTCTAAAAATATTGCATACAGATTTACTAAAGACATAAAAACCTTAACCGGAAGATAAGAACAACATAATTCAATCATTTTTAAAGCAAAAAATGTACAATTTACAAACATATGCGAGTAAAGAAACTGAGATCACTGAGCCATAGAAAATTTCAACGTTTTGAGGCTACTTGTTTTTGAGTTATGCGAGATACGTACATACGTTCGTACGGACGCCGCGAAAAATTCTCTTCAGAATTCATTTTAAAGCAGTTTTATAATTTTTTTGGAGGAAACGAGTCTTTTATTCTGTTCTTACGTACAGATATCACGCAAAAACATCGTTAAATTGCATTCGATAGCGGTCAAAATGGATATTTTCGTTTGAAATATGCTGTCTGAAACTTTTCGCGATTACAATACTTCCTTTTTACTTCGTACAAGGAAGTAAAAAGGAAAGTTATTGTTATTATAATAAGCAATTCATAACAACCGAGATATTTTAAATATCAGTATGTGTAAGCTGAAAGTGGAATGGTACGCAAACTGAAAATCCTCGATGACTCGAGTCAAATTTTTGCCCATTAAAATCAGCCTGAGCTATTATCAAAAAATAAATTATGAGAGCATAAAAATGGCTACTTTAACATTGTATTAAACATAAAATAAAAGTCATTTCTGTTTTATCAATATTGTGACCAAGTTTGTAGAAACTGGGATTCAAGGCTGGAGAATGTAGATGCCAACTTCAGAAAAAATTTGCTAATTAAATTTGCCCTGTGTGCGATTTTAAAGCACCATTTTCGGATTTCCAAATTTTACAGTTGTTCTTGCCCACCTGTGCATTAATTAGCACGGTTCTTCGGGAGTTCCATGTAGTTATTCGATATCTATTATTCTTATATATCATAAATAGAATACTTTTAATCCTCCGAGTCGCCAAGTAATTAGCAGAGAAGTTTAAAAGATAGTATATAATCGGCAGTCTACAGCGTTTTCTTAAATAGAGTGGTAAAAGTATATTTTAGGGTACCCCTTGGCTAAACTTGGCGAATTTTGGCGGTACGTGGATACCGAGTTTGTGCAATTTTTGACTTATTATTTTGCCGTGCATAACGGCGATTTTTGGCGCAAAAATCGCCGTTACACAAAGCCAAAATAACGAGACAAAGAATTGCACAAACTCGGTATCCGTGTACACATCGACCTATTTTCACTTTAAAAAAAATCCCCGAATTCTACAAAAATGGTATTGCGCACTCCCTTGACTTTATCCATGTACACGTCGACCTATTTTTCACTTGAAAAAAACCAAGAATTGCACAAACTTGCAATGCGCACTCCCTTCACTTTGTCCATGTACACATCGATATATTTTCACTTAAAAAGGTTAAAGGAACATCCAATTCTACAATACAGGCAAACAAAAAATACATAATCTCAATAAATTATATTTTAAACCAAACAATAAAATAACATAAAAAAGAAAAACATGTTATACATTTAAACACTACAAAAAAGAAATATCCACTTAAAGTTCCTTCTTCTTTAATCTGTCGCACACAAAGTTCCTTAACAGCATCCAAAAACTTCCTAAAATTATATGAACTCGAATCCGTATATCGGCGTCGCCACATCTGAACCTTTCTTCCTACAAACTCATTCAAATCCATCTAAACGGTTTTTATGTTCGACTAGACGTCTTCCTACATACAGGACACTTATAATGGCTCCTAAGTAAACCTTCATTTACACACCAGTCAATTAACGCTCTTCTTCCCTTTTGTTCCAAATCGTACGGAAACTTCAAATTAATCTTACTATATTCAGACATTCTACGTCTAAACAATAAAAGCAACACGTACCACAAAAGCGCTTTCAAAACATCTCACTATTCAAAATTTCGCAGAATCATGCGCCCCATTACGTCACAATAGGGTTTCCATAACATTCAACTACTCAGGCTACCATAAATGAAACAACAACTTGGCGATAAATGAAACAACTTCGACATAATTCAAGGGGTACCTTAAAATCTACTCTAACCAATACATTTTAGATATTTATATTGTGTTTTTGCTAGAAGTATTTGTTGTGAAGGTACAGCTTGAGTATAGGACTCAAGCGATTTTTAGCTTGGCGCACTTTTTGGACGGTTGTTTTTCTGGTAACCCAGTAAATTCTAGTGTACTCCACTTCGGCAACCCTGTCGCATTCCCGCGTGTTTTAAACTGGAAAGTGTCATTTTCTTTGAAGGAGCAAAATATTGATGTATTCAACAAATTTCTAGAAATTGTAAGGGGCATAAACTGGGCAGAGTATAGGATTTCTTTGTAAATTTACCATGATTTTGTAAACTGTACTAAATTTCAGGCATTTCTTTTAATTTTAATTTAAACATGCATTCTTAACTCCTATTTTCATATTTTTAATTTAAACAATTATTCTGAGCTCCTATTTTTAATTTTCAGTATGACTGCTAAAAATATGTCTCCATTTATTTATTTATTTTCAGTTTCATATACATTCTAAATTTGTATTTAAATTTTTCTTGTTAAAATGTGCATTCTAACATCTATTTTCAATTTTAACTGCTTTTACAATATGCAATAAAATAAAATAAATTTACAATTTAACTTGCCAATATATTTTAAAATATGCTCCTAGTTACTTATGTACCTTCAAATTTGCTGTTTAAACATATATTCTAAAATTTTTTCTGGTTAAAACGTGCTTTCTAACTTGTGTTTTCAATTTTAACGGCTTTTCCATGGCTTGGCGACCAAGGCAAAAAGTCGCCAGTGGGGTCTTACACTCAAGCTGTTCCGTTGTGAAAATTTACAATCCTACCTAAAATCAAGAATAAACATAACAACGCCTGTCAAACACTGTTAGAAAGAATATCAAATTACGGGCGCATCGTGTCGTAGACGAGGTGGCCGAGTGGTTAAGGCGATGGACTGCTAATCCATTGGGCTCTGCCCGCGTGGGTTCGAATCCCATCCTCGTCGAGAAGTAATTTTAGGTAAAAAAATTGTTCGCTAAAGGGGGTTTTATCGACTGTTAGCGATGAACTCTAACGTAATTTTTTTTTATTCTATAACGTAATTGTTTTTTAAATCTTTTTATTCATTACAATGAAGGTATGATGCAACTAGTAGGAAGAAAACAAATTTTATATGATTATTGACGTATTTCCTTTAACTTGTCATCTAGAATCCCTACCATCTAATGCACACTAATTCTTATAGAAATGAATTCATTTAGTCATAAATCTGTTTAGTAGTGTCATAAATCTGTTTTCTTTACTATGCGGCCAAGTCTTTATCAAATATTTAAAAAATATGTAAGGATATTTTTACGAAATGTGACGTTACCGATAATGTTGATTTACAACTATTTGCAATAAATAATGGAAACTAAGCCCGTCCCCCGCACGAAGCCAATTATTTTAGTAACAGTAATTTATTACGTAAAGTGGGAAAAATAATTAATGTAAATATTGTCACGTATTTATTCAAGTATAAGTTCCATTACTAAGGGAAACAATTGGAAAATTAGTGAAATAAAATAATAATTTATTGAAATGGTAGTTTTTTTAAACGACTCTGAAGGAAAATGGATGATATATGATAATTCCTACTTTTTTCTAAGATTATTTTAGGAATAAATTTTTTTTCCTGGTCCCTTCTTTAAAGACGTTATATTTTCGGAATGCAAGATGTCTCAAAATTTCTTAATATCTATAAAAATACCAAAGCATATTTTTAATAAAATGTGGATTTTTCTGTAATGTAGCTTTTTTTTTCTTGACACAATTATTTCATTCAGAAATTTGTGATATAAAAAGAGACTTAATTTTATCTGTTCAAGCTTATATTCATAACATTATTTTGTCCTTTGCCTATAAACTAACTACTTAGCATTAATATTTTACCTAATTTTTAAATTATTTACTTATCTTTTAAAAAGATTTTGCTTTTTTCAGCGTTAATTTTTTTTTTTTTTTTTTTTTTTTTTCCCCTAGCTTAATAGCACATTTCTCCTCATGACATACTTCTCCAAATTTTATTATTGTTAATAACGTATTCTTCACCTTTCAAATTTTTCTTGAATAAAAATTCAGATGGTCTGTTAATCCTTTCAGTATGAAGAACCAAATGCTGTTTTTTTTTTTTTTTTTTTTTTTTTCTTTATCTAGAACAACACCACTGAATAATTACCAGATATTTATTTTTTATGTTTTTCAGTAAAAAAATTTTAAATAAATTCCGAATTACTGACAATGCTATCTATAATTATTTACAAAAAGTACAAAAAATAATTTCCTACCCCCTTCTCTGAAACTACCTGTTACAAAAATCAGTATTAACAACCATTAAACAAATGAATTTTTACATAAACTGTGGAAAATAATTAATGTAAATGTTAAATTGAAAATAAATGTAAACATAATAAATAAAAAATAAAATATAAAATAAATAATAGAAAATTTTTTAAAAAGTAAGTAATTTACACATTGTTAAAATAATTTATTCAAATAATGGTTTATTCTCAAAAATAATCAATTTAAATATTTCTATCTTTCTCAACGAAAATTTCAGTTCTTCTACAACTATTTTGCAGCTTCCGATAAGTTCCTTTTTCATTTGATACTTTTATACTTTTTCTTGAACTAATCAATTTTATTCGTTTACTTATTTTTATATTTTAAATAGACTGTATTTTCTTTCTAAAAAAAATAAATTAAATTAAAATTTTAATTTAATAATTAAGCTGGCTTTTAATTTAATAATTTAAGCTGGCTAATTTTAATGATTTGTTCTGAAAAATATTTAAATTAATTATTTTAATTAAATTAAAATAATTAATTATTAATTATTTTAAATTAAAATAATTAATTTAAATATTTTTCAGAACAAATCATTATTTGAATAAATTATTTTAACAATGTGTAAATTACTTACTTTTTAAAAATTTTTCTATTATTTATTTTATATTTTATTATTTATTTATTATGTTTACATTTATTTTCAATTTAATATTTACATTAATTAGTTTTCACAGCCTGTGTAAAAATTCATTTGTTTAATGTTTGTTAATACTGATTCTTGAAACAGGTAGTTTCAGAGAAGGGGGTAGGAAATTATTTTTTAATTAAAATTTTAATTTAATTAAACAATGGATAGTCGTAAAACAATGGCTACCAGGCACCGGCGAGATTCGAACTCACGATCTCCTGTTTACTAGACAGGCGCTTTAACCAACTAAGCCACGGCGCCCACAAACCAAGTTCTTTAAATTACCCTGAAATCAGTAGGTGCAACAGCGACATCTAGGAGCGAATAGTGAAGTTATGAACATTTTGCTAAGGTGCAAAGAAAAGAGCTTGTTAACTAAATAGTAACATATTTACATATTGAAAAGTCTTTTCTCATAGATAGCTTTTTCATCAACCTAACCGTTGAAACAAGTTGTTGTTTATTTCAGTTTTGGTCTTAGACGGAACACCTAAAAAACTTCACATCTGCGCAAAACTTTGTTCTAATACAGTTCGAAAATACTGAACATTCAATATCACACGTAATGATTGATAATGTTATTAGTAAATTATCAGGTTATTTAAGATTATCAATAGTTGTTTTAGTAAGCTATTTTTTATAACACATTTTTTCGCATATGTTATAATAATCGACTATGTTAAAAAGCAGGAATTTATCTGTTTTAAATTTAAAGATATTAATAGCGTTATATATTTAATATTCGTTATTAAATCACGAAATGGGATACTTCTGTGTATGGAATTAATGTAATTTCCTCTTCATAATTTTATATGAAATGAATGAATTTCACTGCTTTTAAAAATAAAGTGAAAAAAACTCCACTTTTTGATTCCATTTAAAAACAGAGTGAAAAAATATGTTATTCTCATATCTAGTCAATGCTTATTAATTATGAGAATACATGGATATTTATTTTGTCTTTGAAAATTTTAATACAAGAGGAATTCAGAATTAAGTTTCGTTGATTTTTCTTGCCGTATGGAATGAAAGTGTATCTGAATACACGGAAATAACAGCTTCGGACACGCAATACGAATTATTTAAATTATTCTAAACGATTTGTATGTTAATGTTCTATAGTCAGTTTTAATGGAATCTAAAAATACGTGCGCAACTTCATAGAAATTAAGTCAAAGATCCGCATTCGCGCAGCGTAATGTTAAGTCCATATCCCCCGCCTCTGGTGATTTATTTTGAAAATGTATTCAAAAATCAGATTAGATCCTTTCATATACCTGAGCATCGCTTTAGAGAATAAAGACTACCATTTTTACCACAAGGGATGATGACCTCCGTGTTTCACCTGATGTACCATTTTTACCACAATATACTTTTATTTACAGAACAAATTTTGCATGCAGCATTGCTCTTACGAATCGTAGCTTCCACTCAAAACAGTTTTGGCTCACACAGCTAGCGCATGTGCAGTGACAAAGTAGAGTTTCAAAAGAAGTTTGGCAAGTACTGGCATCATTGAATAAATTAGAAAGCTATTTCCAACATATTCCTCCCATTTGAATTTATTGGGAAGTAAATTCACATACCTATTAAACATAATACATGCATAATAAATAGTACATTATATAATATTTCAAACAAATACTAGAGATTACACTATCGAAATGTAAAATTACTCTTACCAAAATGCTGTGACAAAATTCGAATACAAATTACCTGAAAAGTCAGCATTGCACACTTCTGCTAAAGATATGCTAAAAGATAGTACTAAACTGGGAGGGGAATCAACTCATTGTACAACATTTCACAGACGTATTACTTGTCTCACAGATCTACCACTAGTGGTTGTCAAAGGAATAGTTTCTATTGCATCATTCTGGACTGGATTATCCAGCTCAAGTCTGTACAGTCTTTCTACTGGTATCAGGGATTTAGGAGTCTTGTTTATCCATCATGACCAGGTATCAGTTTTATCACACGCAATAGGCTCCAAAATGCACGTTTCTTGTTGCTGCCTTCCAGTAGAACAATTTCACCCACCTCAAGAGGTTTAGCCATAGAGTTTTTAATAGATTGCTGATGTAATTGTTCTAGATATTCTGCATGGAATCTTACTCTTAGTTGTTCTCTCGATTTTTTATAGAAACGTAGCTCGTTTGCATATTATTATTATTGTTTTTTTTTTAAATCCACCATATTTTTTCGCAGCCCGTGTCGGTAATCCCTTTCACTCTGCTTTCTTGCCATTTTTTTATCCTAAACATTAATGTTTGCAATAAAACAGCTGAGATCTCGGATCTGTTGACGAAAACATTGACATCATTTTCCGCATCTGCAAGTTCGATTTGTTTATCTTCTTTTAACTGGGAAGGAATTTGCTGACACATTACTGCTACATGCCTTTTCTGACAGATTAAACACTTAACCTTCGACTAAACAGTTTCGAGGAATGTGATTTTTTGTTAAACATAGTAAAAGCAACCTTCTTTAAATATTAAATCCTTTTTATCCTGATATGTAAGCTACCTTTAAGCACTTTTCTGTCCAATGAGGTTTATCACAAAATAAACAAGAATTCTGAAACTTTTTAACATGATAATTTTCTTTAAATTTATCTCCTATGTACATATCATTACTAGTAGGAATATTAGACATATCATTAGTATAATTTTTAGATTTCCTACTTTAATCAACAGAGAAACGGACTAATTCAATTCCCTCTTCGGGTAACATTTCATTTTTCAAAAACAGAAGAATAGATGAAGGAAACGGTCTTACCTTGCTGTGGCTATTGGGACTAACACTCCTGTTTCCTCTGCCGCGTAAAACACGTATTTATCTATTGTATCGCCAAGAGATTTCACAGCACGCAATTTTGTTTCCAAATTGTCTTACAAATATAGGCTAAAGTCCTTCGTTGCGTTATTATTATTTACCAATACAAAATTCAATAAATCGCGAACGTATACTTCTATATGAATACCTTTACGTCCAAAACAACTCTTTAAATGTTCAAGAACTTTCGACTAATCCTCTTTAGTTGTGGAAAACATTTCACTGTTTCTCATGCTTTCGATTTCGGAGTAGTGGTTTGATTAAGATATACGAATTTCAAATAATCACCCAGAACTGGATCTTCATGTATCTTAGTAAAACTTCCCAGAAATTCAACCAGTGGTGAATTCAATGAAATTTATTTTCGGAAGCTTTAAACTCGCTAGTGCTACTTTTGACGCAATAGTTCTGGTTTCGTTTATACATTGAATGCTTCAGCAATTTTGTTCCCTATTTACACAGTGCCTTGCTTCACTTTCGTCCTAGATGCTATAATTTCTCCTTGTAATTCTCCCATGACTCAAATGCTTTTATATATTCTTCTTGCGATGCTTTAGATTTCGATAGATCTAATATTTTTTTAATCCAATTGTTATTAGTTGAATTCCTTTATCTTACAGAATTTTCAGGGACGATAACAGACCATTGCTGCTCAATTCTGATTAAGTGTTCATACAAGCTGTTATAGGCTTTCATGAAGGCTGCACGCAATGGAATTCTTTTTACTTTCAAGTCTTCCATTTCTGTATACTTAAACGGTCAAAATGTTCGTTACCCTGACTAATGCGTTCTGTCTGACGGACGCCACGAATTATTGTGGTGATCCTTGTTTTCAAAATGTATTCAAAAATCAGATTAAATCCTACATCATACTACATAGCGTTAGAAAATAAAGAATAGCATTTTTACCAAAATACACTTATACATATCGAATTTTGCATGCAGCGTCGCGTTTACAAATCTTAGCTTCCATTCAAAATATAGCTGCGGTTCACACAGATAGCGCATGCGCAGGTGACAAGATAAAATTACAAAAGAAGCTTAGCAAATACTGCCATCTGTTGAACAAATTAGAAAGCTATTTCCGAAATTGCCAGTGAGCATCGTATGGAGGCAGGAAGTCAGAAGGAGAAGCCCTAACCGGTTTTCCCCATACACTGCTTTGAAGCACTGGCGATCCGTTCGTAGCGACCAAAACATTCAGTGACTTACCATTAAGATCAATGGGTTTTGACACGATCGGATATAAATATTTTGCAGTTACGTTGTAAATATACATATAAATGTAAAAATTTTCTTTTTCTAAAATATTTCAGACTTCTAAGTATTTGAAAAGAATATATTTTTAAACAACATTTCATTCTGAACGGAATTAAATGCTATACAGAACAGTTTGCTCAGAACGGTTTAATTTGAATAAAATATTTTCATAAGTTTTCATTAATTACATTAGAAAAAATTTTAAGGTAATTCGATTTTACTCGGTTAAGGATTACAAAAATTAAGATCAAAATAATAAAATGGTAAAGTAATGTCAAAGTAATTTTAATATTAAAATTATGCATTATTTCCTTTCTGTTTATAGAGCTTCTTTCTAAAATACTTTCTCAAATACGACATGATTTTTTAGCTTCTGAGGCATCTTTCAAAGGGAAAAATCGAAGTCAATTTATAAATAATGCTCTATTCTGTTCGCTATCGAAAGCAAACTTTCCAGAACGCGCTGAGAAAGAGGTTCTTGAGGTCTTTGATAAGGAATAATATTGAAGTGGTATCTGTCGTAAGATGCCAGTAGCCATAATTTTTATCTGAATTTTACGGGTTTATTCTTCATGTACATCTTACAACCGTGCCTAGCAAAATAACGCACCATTCTTTCATCAAGTGTTAGATTTTCTGAAAACACTCCGAACTGTTTCAAGGCAATATTCTGTTTTTCCAACAATGGTCATATTTTGTAGTAATAATAATCTTTAACAATTTTAGAATTGTCATTTAGAACATAACTTTTGATATCACTGTATCGATTCCTGGACATAGCCTGACTCACTTAAGTTTTACCAGTGTCGGCAGCATTTTCCCAATACATTTTTTCACTTGGTAAAATATGATATCCACTGTAAAACAAGATACCTAGGAATTGCTTGAATTCATTTTCATTGATACTGAAAGAACGATCATTCGTTTGTTTTGCATACCGGTTAGTTTCTATATGATGTCATGTCTTTAGCCATCATGTGAAAAAGTTCAAACAGAGTTTTTCTGAAATCACTTTTACAGTAGTTTTATGGTCTTAAAAACGAGTACAGCTTGGTGAAACCATAAATTGGTGTTCACATTTTTTTCTAGTTAAGGACTTTTGCTTCAAAATTAGGTGCATAAGAGTTTTTTTTTTTTTTTTTTTTTTTTTCACTGTAATGGTACTGATATGTTCAGTCTGCGACGAAATCATCTATCTCTTCTTCCTCACTAACTGAATTAAATTCAGAGGGGGATAATAACCATTTGAGTCTCATCAGAGAGAAAATTCACATATTCAACAGCCTTTTGAGCTGCTAGAAATTTTCTTGCCATTTTACAAATATTGATCTTTCGAAGACAATTAAAATGCTCACTCAAGTAATAAACAGGAAAGTAACTGATATACTTAAGGAAGAAAAGTACTTGGGTTTATTTCTCTCAAAAGAAAAACCGCATGTGCAGTTCTATAGAAAGTTTTCATCGAACGTCAAGGCTTTGAATGCCCGTCACAGCTTTGAATGCACTACAGTCCAAAAAGAAACTTTCGAAGCTAATTTCTATTTAGACTGTTACTCCACACTCATGTCCATAAATTAAGGATAATGCGAAATCAGGCAAAGGAAGAGTTAGAAGCAAAACAAATTTGACTTATTTGTAAAGCTTATTTATTAAACAAAAGGTAAAGAGCAAAAGGAGATGCTATATGTATGATACTATTAAAAAAATTAGCGATTTTTTTTCTCCCTGGAGCAAATTACAAAAAAAAAAAAAAAAAAAAAAAAAAAAGCCTATTTACAAAAAAACAATGTTACATGGTTGGTATAATTGTTAATACATTGTATGTCTCCCAAACGATTTTGGTGGGGATATTACACCACTCAAAAACCAATGATCTCAGAAGTTCCGGTAGACATGTAGGAGGAGGTTGACGGGCTGCAACTCGTAGGCCAAGCATGTCCCACACGTGCTCTACTGGAGTCAAGTCCGGTGAGAATGCTGCTCAGTCCATACGGGTGATATCCTCCGATTGAAGGCATTCGCTTACGATTTTTGCACGGTGAGGACAGCCGTTGTCATCCATAAACACAAAAGGTGCGACCATGGTACCCCGAAACAAACGTACATGTTGTTCCAGAATGACGCCCCAATAGATTTGGCTTGTCATGGTTTCAGTCTGAACATGCAGGCCAGTTCTGGAAGCCAGAATAATTCCACCCCAAAGGAACACTCCTGCACCACCGTAACAGTGTTGTGCAATGATATTTTCTTGGTGGTAACGGGTACCTGGAGCTCTCCATATGAAAGTCCGGCGAGAATCAGACAGCAAGCTAAACCTGGACTCGTCGGAAAACATCACACAAGCCCACTGTTGTGGTGTCCACATGCTCTCTACTCCAGGCTAACCGCAGGCGACAGTGAGTTGCAGTAAGTGGAACGCATCTGACAGGTCTACGAGAATGTAGACCAATCTACCCTAAGCGTCTGTACACGGTCTGCCTTGAAATTGTCGTACCAGTGGCTGAAGAGAGCTGACGAGACAGGTCTGAGGCTGTGCTCCGCCTGTTTCTTTTGGCGGTAACTGCCAAATACCGGTTCTCATTCAGAACTCTGGGGCGACCTGTGCTGTAACGTCTACTCACATTACCATCGTCTTGGAATCGTTGCCAAGGCCTGGAGATGACACTCTGGGCATTTCTAATTTCGTCTGATACTTCCAGTTGGGTACGCCCACAATCCAGACGGCCGATAATTCTACCACGTAAAATATCATCCAAATGCGTCCTTTGTGTCATAACTATTCGGTTAATGCACTGAAATGCTTATAAAGCGCCTGCGAACAATTTTACTTCTTTGCCTGTATTCCTTATATATCACTCTCTTACACTCTCGTCATTGTGACGTACCATCGGTGTCATCTGGTTACTTCCTGAAATTTGTATATGATTCTTGAAGATGTGTGTAGTGATTTTACAGGTGATATATTTATTTTAGAGTTCGCTTTCCGCATCACTCCGAATTATCCTTAATTTATGGACATGAGTGTATTTTATACTAAAGTAATAACACTTGCTTGTATTATTGCCACATCACAAAGATGAACTTTCTTTTACTCAGAAAACCCTGTTTCAGAGGTTGTGAGACATTTTACTTTTGTAAAATAATACAAAAGAACCCCACAGAAAATTCCAGAATAATCTATTTCCTAATCTTTCCATGTGTCACTCTACTGTGATTGTATGAATTGTTAGTGTTCAAAATTTGTTTGAGGGAGTGCGTTCTATGAACAAGGAGAGTGATGAGAGAAAAAAATTTGGGTATCAGACCTTTGTCCTATTTAAGGGACACCTATAAGAAACAAACACAACAGTGAAAAGGAAAAAGTTTTTCATGGATATTTTTATTTCTACAAATATTGCTATAAATCTACTAGTAAAAATGTACACACCTGTTTAGAAAATATATAGATTTCAATCCTAAATAACGGCTCAAAAAATAATCATTTTAAAGGATTTCTTAAAGCCATTTTTTTAAGGAAATTAAGGAAAACATGCCTTCAATGCAAAGGGAAGGGAAGATGTTGTGACTCCTATTAAGTTTAGAATTTTCCATTTCTTTTTATTTAATAGTTTATTTTGTAATTAAGTTTGATGTATAGGAATCTGACAATCAGTTTCGAATGTTGTGATCGGGAAATTCCCGTTCTTCTAGTTATACTTAAAATCGATTTTAATTCGATGACGTCATAACAATACTTTTGCAACTTCTTTTTCATTTAACTTGCAAAGGATAATTCATAATAGGTATAACGAGCATTTTATGCATGTATACGTTTTTAAATTATGAAGTGTTATTATTAATGAAGCAAAAATAATTATAATTTTATTTAATCCTTAAAAAAATAAATAAATAAATAAATAAATAAAAAGGGAAATTTATTTCGCAACTAATTACAAAATGAGGCTTTATTTCCTTACAGAAATTATATTGCGTGTCTTTTTCGCGTTTGCCGAGTTAATTTTTATCGCTTTTAGAATCGACTTGCCTTTATGACATCAGTTGTGGCGTAAGACTTCAATGACCAGTAGCAGCCTACAATGAAAGCAGCTGTTGTTTGTAAGCGGTAAGGGAAGCGACGTCATATCCATACCTTACTCAGCAGAAAGAGAGGGGGGGTGGCAGGACAGGCAAGAAATGCAGGAAAAGCTTTTCTTTCGCTTTTCCTCTTCATGTTATCTCCAAGGTCGGCTGCGTGCTTGCTATTGTCGTGCGATAAAACTTTTTTTGTTGTTGGGACACGCGCAAGCAATTTTTCCCCCATTTTGTAATAGTTTTTATTTTTTATTTCCATAGCTTCTCGACTTTTATTTCTTGAGCTAATCATCCGAGCGGAAAGTTGATTTGATTTGATTCTTATGGAATGAGAGCTGTGCATTTTTGATTAATCTGACCAAAAAAATTTTATGGTGAACAAAGGTTAAAATATTTAATTTGTTAAAAAAATTTTAAGTAAAATTAAATGTTTTACATTTCGCAAACACTAAGAAACTATTTTTGCTCAGAAATTAGATTTTCACCCTTTATTACGGATGGCATGCAATAAAATATGTTTCAGATGTTCATCGTTATTGCAGAAGAGTAATTTTATAAGCATTTCAGTAAATAGGAAACAAGAAAAAAATAACAACTTGAAATTTGAAAATTACAAATAATAGACTAACATTTAAACAAAAGAGGTTGTTATTTAAAAGCTTTAAAACTTAAAAAGAATTTCAATTTTAAAACTTTAGCGTAATGTCTCGAGAAGTTTACTTTCTAAAATTTCAAAAAATTAATAATTTAAATAAATTAAAAATAAAAAGTATAAATTTTTGAAATTAAAAAGAAATAACAAATTGAGGTTAATATGCAGATTTCAGTTTCACCCTAAAGCAATTTTTTAACTTAAAAGTTATGACGCACTGGTGGCCTGAAATACACTAGGGCCAAAATTAAGGTTACAATCAGAACACATGTGATATCTAAAAAAGAAAAGAAAAAAAAAAAGGTCTTTGTAATGAAATTTTGTATTCAGATGCTCAATATTATGAGATAGGCAATAGTAGCATAACAAAATAAACAGGGTAAATGTTTTAAAATATGCAAATGAAAGCACAAACGCCCACTTTTCATACCTTACAATAGATTTTCATTTTGTAAACAAAGCTATTGGTCATAAGCAACAAATTCCATCATAAGCAACACATTCCATCGGTAGCAACAACACCCATTCTTCAGAGAGTCCTGGAAGAGCACTGATGTCATGGCAATGCCTCTATAGTAGTCAACGTTAGATTCATGTTCGGGCTACTTCATTAGCAACGCCATATGACCAATATCTTCTTCCAGAAAAATCACCAACTAGTTGAGTTCTGTGTAGGCTTGCGTAATATCCATAAAATTAAAGTTTTCTGTTACAGTTCACCGGAAAAGCCTCACGTAAGGTTCAAGAACTTCATTCCTATAACAACTGTGCGGCGACAATGCAGAGATTAAAGACATGCAGTAATATGCGCTCATCATCCTTTCTGCGCAAGGATTTCATTCCCGCCAAAGAGGCCGATATCTCTTAACGGAGCCAAGTAGTTCTTTCCAGATGAAGATTAGTCAAGATTCATCGTGTATACTGGATTTGAACCCATCATTGAAGAATTCATGCTCTTAGTCTTATTGTGTTCAAGAAGAATGTGCTTGGCTCTGCAAAAGACGGGCTTTCTTGTTGAAGGAAAACTCATACCGCTAATCCCCGAGCATAAAGCGGGCCTTCTTAGCTAGGCGCAGGCCCGGGACGCGTAATGGCAAACTGCACATTCAGTTGATCAATGTTAAACGAATTCCGCATACTGCGCATGCCCAGAAGAGAATTTGGCGTAATTACGACTTTGGTACAATTTTAAAAGAAGATAAATACGGCGTTTGGTCGATATTCTGTTATCTGGGCGTAAACATTTCGGGGGTTTAAAACTTGTTAGGTTGTAAGTTTCTTTATTACTTAGAGGGTAACTATCGATTGTAAACGACTCAAATTTTCGTTTAAGAATGATTACAAAACAGGAAACATTACAGGATATATTAGCTGAATCTTTATTGAATATACTTGTGAGGAATAAAAGCAATTGCGTATGGTAAATAACTATATGTTTCATTCGTATATACTTTACTTTAACAAATTAAAAAATAAATCCAGTTTAAATTACTGAATTAAAGTCAAGGAAATTATTATAAATAATTGATATTAAATATAACGTTTATCAACAAAATAAACCAAAATGAAGTGAAACAGAAGCAAATACATTAAGCACAAATAAATTTCGGTAGTATTGTAAACAGTCGATAAGACCTACATGATGAACAGGCTTGTGTAATGGTTGCTTATGCTTAGTCGCCAGTATTTCCTACAACGCCAACGGTACACCACTGAGCATGCGCATTAAACAAAATTCGTTAACATTGATCAACTCAATGTGCGGTTTGCCATTACGCGCCCGGGGCTAGACATTTTGCTGCCCGGCGCAATCTCTGCGAGTCCTAAATTAAACTTGTGTAAAATTACATATGCCTTCCCTTAAATTTTGCTACCCACTATCACCACTAAATGCTAAAAATTTTGTCATTCCTAAATTTTGTTGCTTTCTCTAAATTCCAAATATTTTGCCACGCCTAAATTCGGTTGCCCAGTGCATCGGTTTTGCCGTCAACACTGACTAGACAGCTTAATACAGTTTGCCTAGACACTATTATTTCAGACTTAGGAGAGAGGTTCTGGTGTCATTTCTTTATGGCATCTTGCATTTAATGCCATGTACCACTTCTCTGCAAGTGTCGTGGCTCTCGGACTGACTGATCCTTGGTCCAGTTTTGTGATTTTTCTTACAAGAAACACAGTTCTATAGATGAATTTCACAAATCCAGAAACAAATGACTTTTATTCTTAAAAAAAAATCCTTTTAACCTTTTAACAACTACTAGATGCTTCCATTACAGTTATCGTTCCATTGTTCTCCAAATTTTATATTGCATCATTTGCTTAAGTTGTGGTGTTGCGTGGCCCCAACTGCCGCAACAGTAGTAGTGATTGCTATGAACTGGAAATTACACAAACTCTTAAGAAGGGTTTAACTCCCTTTTTATTCCACTTTAGAAGTTACAGATGCGTTCACTTGACGCTCACAAACTACGCCGACCCGGCGGTTAAATAAAAATAAGGAAGTACAACTAAAAATAAATAACAAGTCACTACCTATGAGGCTCTATAAACGAGACTAACTTAACCGCGTTCTAAGATACAGCTGAGATTTCAGCAAACTTTCTGAATAAGAAGTTGAAAGATTCAACTAACTGCCGAAGTAGGCACACAGGCCGAAACGCGCGGTTCTTAAATTTCTACCTAGCAACCTTCACGCTCGTGAATCAAGAAAGCACACCTACAAACTCGTTTCTCTTCTATCTAACTCAAAATACTTCTGCTAAAAATTTGAATACTCTGCGCGTTCTACTAAAATTTACATACTCTGGCATTTGCAATTCCAGGGGAAAGTAAAGGCTTGACAGGAAAGATAGCTTAAACTTAAAATAAATGTTAGTTAAAAGAAATATAAACCCTACAAAGTGTTAGCAATAAATGTAGGTAACCCTCGATTTACACGACAAACTGGGTTCTCCAAAAATACCGTACAAACTGAAATCGGCAGTTGAATTCATAATTCGCCCTGAAAAGAAGTACACACGTAATAAATTTAACAAATCCATACGAAATAACATTATTATTATTATTATAATTATTGTAAAATAAAAAGGTATGTTCATACATATTTTTAAATAAAAATGCATTAATTCAACAAAAAGTTATACATAGCATAATAAAAAAAGTCTGACGTGAACACCACCAGGAATGATTTCCTTGTACGGTCTGTTAAATTATACAATTTTTTTGCTTCTCTTGATTTAAGCTTATCGAATTATTCTAACCTACGTATCCTAACTAGTCCCTCAAGGCAAGTTGAAAATGACATCAAAAACTGCAAATTTTGAATATCTCGTTCAATTTTCGTCGTACGGGAATCAAATTTCTTATAATTTTATTTTTTTCATAACAAATATAAAACTTTCCGAAATATAGGTATAGGAACCGGAGGACCGTATTAAAACTTAAATTTTGTTTTGCCAAAATATTAATATTTTCGTCATTTAAAACACTTATGTAATTAGAAGCACATGATGACGACCAACGATTGTGAAAGTAAAGGCCTTAGCATTCTTTGAAAACAAATTTTGCCCTAGAACTGTTCAAAGGCAATACTTATCAGCTTATTAATACAACTGAGACCTCAGTAATCAACAAGACTTTCATAAAGATTAAAAATTTCTGTAGAACACAGGTGCAATGATAATAAGCTGACTTTTTCTTGTTCGAGAACTTTTGAAAACCTTTGCGGGTCACTGTTACTTCTCCTTTTCATTTTGCTGCGAAGAAGAGTGCGTAACCCGTGGGCGCTGAATGTCTTCATATGTGACGACTCTGTAAATACAATACAATATTCAAAGCTTCATCGTAAAAATAAGCTACACACAAGTAAGGTGAGAGTACCCGCTCAGCTCATCACATACAGTGGACTGTGTTGAATTTTATCATTGAAATGAAGATTTCTGTTGCACAAGAGGTTTTTAAAAATTGTACTCCTTCACATGGGTTATTTCTTTGGCTTCATAGTCTGAGAACATACTCGTTTACTTTGATACGACAGATCGGAATGTTTCTTGTTGAAACTGACATGCTACTTCAACATGTTGTATTATACCTTGTGCATGAAATCCCACCGGATTTTGTACATAAAACTTTCTTCTTGATGTGATCAAATATAGTCCATCGCAGGAAAAAATAAATAAAATAAAATAAAGTAAAAAATATAAATAAATAAATAAAAGCTGTGTTGCTCTTGTGCGAATAGGTTTGGCTAGGTTTTTTTATAACAGCAAAACAAACGAGGATTAAGAGAAGTGATGCCTTCCTGGAAGACTTTCTTGGAAGGAAACTGGTTCTTGTCGACGTTACACATGAGGAGAACTATGAAAACGCCCATGCAGACCGTTCGCTTGAAACTGAACCCAAGTCGAACTACCAGTATGCCGCGACTTACCGGTCGGCTGCTGCTGGGCAGAAAAGAAGTAAATGCGCGTTCGCATATGCAATCAAATTAGCCACATTTGTACATTTTTATATTAAACAAAATTAAGCGTATTAAATCAAAAATGTCATCATTTTGATAGCATAATTATGCCATGCCATAATTCTTATGGTATTTTTTAATTGTAGCTATAATTCAGAAGCAGTAATAACTTATAATTTTAAAATGAAAATATAAAAAAATACTTTCGTGATAAATAGCAAATAATGTAAAATAGAATGCACTAATTTTCAAGCCGTTTTGTAGTTTAATTTTTCTCATATTTAAAGAAGCAAAATCGACAATAAAGGTTTTGCTTGATTCATGTTCTGTAGAAAAAAAAAAAAAAAAAAAAAGAGCCGCATTTATGCATTTTTTAAGCCTACATAAGTTTTTGCATACTTTTTTATTAATGCAAGTTTATTGAAGCTTACTTCCGCCTAATAATAATAACTAACAATTCAAGTGACAATTCTTAAGGCAATTTTCGAATTCACACACCTTTGAACTACTTTCCATTTCTGAATCTTCCTTAAAGGCCTAATTTAATGCTTTAGCCGTCAGAATTAACGCAAGAAAGTAGTTTTTAAAACTAGATGTTTCTGTTCAAGATTTTTCAGCACTTACATCATGTGCATATTTAAGAGTAAAATATAAGCTACTTCTTTTAAAATGCCTAAATTCAAAGTCATTAAAATTTAATCAGAATTAAAAAACTGGAAAATATTATCTGTATTTTTTCATACCTACTTTTAAGTTGTGAAATTAAAATAAAATATCATTTCTTTTATTACTATAAAAAGTATATTTTGAAAAATTAATTGTTTTACCACTTGATTGTTGACAGTCTGAGTTAATAAACACTTTTTTTTTTTTTAAATTCTTTTCAAATTTTGTTGATATATTCAACTTTAAACTAAACTTTTCACATATCTCAAGACCCATTTACTTAAAAATAAATAAATAAATAAATAAATAAATAAAATCTGATTAAATTACGTCCAAAGGGACGTTTTTTAACATTTTGTGTGTTACCTTTCTTTATTAAATATCACGTTCCTCGCACTTAAACCATAAGATCCAGTGCAACAGCAATATCGCAAAATAGTTTTAAAACGAGCATATCTTTAGAATTTCCGATACAGAGACTCATGCGCTGGAGATAAAAATGTTTTTTCTGCACAACGTTGCCATTGCTCGCTTTGAAATCCTTGAGTTTGTTAATCAAAAATTCGTCAAAGTTTTAAAAAATAGGAAATCCATCATAAAACAAATTTCAAATTTGGTCTTCCACATGCTCATATTCGTTGGAGGATTACGTTATTCAAAATTCGATGACTTTACGTACCGTTGTTTTATCACAATACGAGAAATATACATACATTTATGCAGATTTTTCATTATTTAATTTCTTCAAATATAATGCAGGACTCTAACATTTTGTGGCAACAGTTTGAAAAGTGAACCGACATTTATGAGTCCGACGCAAAATGCCAAAACGAAACTAATAGTCCTTCGGGATTCAAATCCCTTTGGACAAAAAAAAAAAAAAAAAAAAAAAAAAAAAAAAAAAACAGAAAGAAAGAAAGAAAGAAAGAAAGATATAATTTTTCTATTATATTTGTATATTAAGAAAACATTAGGTTGTAGAAACATTAGGTTATTTAGAAGCAAGGAGATGGGAAAAGTAGAGAATGAAAAGTAGCGAAATTGAAAAGAAAGTATGCGTTAGAAAATAATACTCAATAATACTAATCATACCGCTAAAATAATAGAACTCAATCAAAATGTACCTTAAAGTATGAGAACAGTGTAGAATTTGAAAATGCTGTGGAAAAGTTGACATGGCATAAAGAGAATCGACAAAAGGAATGCATTGGCACGAGTGTGCTAAATAGATGGTGCACTTCGAATCATACAAACCGTAAAAAGATTTTACAGATATTGTTATTTGGTGTAATCGAATATAAATAATAAGAAAATATACAGTGATGCCATACCTGTGTCAGAAGATAAAAATGAAATTAAATGAACATTCTGACATGATGGCTACTGACTAAAAATCTGCGTGTATTACTTGAAGTCATAATTTTAAGTCAGTAAAAAATGTTATTACTTGCATTCATTTGCTTTAAAAAATATTTCAGAAGCGCAGAGGGCCACCATTGACCCTCTAAAATTTTTACTAAATAATACTTTTGTTCCCCCCAATTTTTACATGTAAAAAAAGTTTTTCTTTTACTTAATGTTTATTAATTCTTTTACTTAATGTCCAGTAACTTCTAATTGCTTTTATTCAATGTAATCATTTACCTGGTTGCAAAATATAAAAAGAAATTTTTACGAAAATTTTTACGTGGCATATGAATGAATTAGCCTGTTTAGGAGATATGTTTGTTACTTTAAACCTTCACTAATACATCGGAAACTCGGCAAGTGTTTTCGTATAGAGTTAAAACATATTCACTATCGCTTTCGTATAGAATATATAACATCGGTAAGTGTTTTCGTATACAGCAGTGCACATATGCATCCGGACAATTAATTCTTCTTGTAACATAAGGAATTAAAGAACATGATTACTAGCTTACAAGCCAACAGTTCAAATTTCTTCCACTTCCTCTGAGTGGTGATGCAGCATTAACTCCCTAGGATCCTCTTGCCGGCTCTTAATCCATAAATCCCACAGTACTCAAGGGATTAAGAGCAAAATACGTTTCGAATCCGCTATGTTCGAGAGACACCTGAGGGGGTAAAAGGAACATGGGGGGGTGAAACCCTCTAAGGAAGGGAAGAAGAGGTCGAACCCCTGGGGGTAAGGGTTAGCTCTAAACAGCGGCACACTCTCAATTACGAGCGATCGATAATGGGAGGCTGCTAGCATTAGTCATGGTCTGCTCATGCGCAAAAGCTGCTTTTTTTTGGGGGGGGGATACTACGTGGGATGAGACTCTTCATTCACAAGAATGTTGGCATTCTGAGATAAAAGCCTTTTCTTTACGCTTTCGCTTTGTTGAGATTGAACGATCTTGCGTTTCTTTATGTTGATGATTACAATGTACTTAGCAAACGTACGCGTCGTGAAGTACTATTCAGATTTCTCAATTTTTCTGTTTCTTGAGAAATAAATTTTACTGTGTACAACTTGAAAATTCTCGAAAGATTGATTTTCAAATCTCAAGTGAGGATTATTATGTAACTGTCATATTCAATTTCATTTCGTCGCAAATGTATGATATATATATAATAAAACGTCAGTTTCTTTCTTCTTACTGATAACAAAAAGGGAAATTAAATAAAGTGTTAAAAATGGTATGACGAATACTTGTAGTACATTTAGATAATTAATAGCCAACCTTTTCGATTCAAAATGCTGTCCGCAAGATGTTATGGGTAATGTAAGCAATCTAATGGAGCAATTACAATTACTATTTTTCGTGTATTTATGATACCAAACCAAATCAAAAAATTCAATTTAAACCTCCTGAAAACAAAGTAATCTAAATGCAAGCGGGTATTATGCGTAATATCCACTATATATGAAATGAAAAAATATGCAAATTTAAGATTAAACTTTTAAATAGGATAGGAAGGAACGAATCATGCAGAGCCTGTTTGCTGTACAAGAACATAAGTCCATTAAAAAAGAAGTAATGTATATTTGGTTCAAAAATAAAATCCATGATAAATAAGAACATGCTTGAAAAGTAATAATTCAATGTTACCTTTTAAAAATATACAATATAAAAAGAACTATTGGATTACTTAATAATTTTTTGAGTCCAAAAGGGCAATTTGCCCAGAACGGCTATTAATTTCGTTTTGGCATTTTGCGTCGTCCACTATAAAACGGCGTTTCCCTCTTTAAATTGTTGCCACCAAATGTTAGAGTCCTGCATTATATTTAAAGAAATTAAATAATGAAGAATCTGCATGAATGTATGTATGTTTCTCGCAACGTGAAAAGAAGCGACGTTACTTCGAGACATCGAATTTTGAATAACGTAGTCTTACACTGGAGTTTGCGCATCTGGAAGTCGAAATTTGGAATTTGCCTTATTATCGATTTCATATTTTGTAAAAATTTTAACGAATTTTTGATAAACAAACTCAACGATTTCAAAACGAGCAATGGCAACGCTGGAAAAAAAAAATCTCCAGCGTACGAGACTACCTATTGGAAATTTTAAAGATATGTTGTTTTTAAATATTTTGTGATTTTGCTGTTGAATTTAATTTTATAGTTGAAATGGATAGACCATGACATTTAATAAATAAAGGCAACACAAAACGTTACAAAAACATCCCTTTGGACGTAATATAAAATCTGGTAGCTTTCTGATATTTTTTTAATAACAATTTTCGGAATTCAACTTACGAACTATGGATTCACTCTTTTTAAATAATTCTAGTAAAATTAATCTTAGGAGATAATATAATCAATATTTCTTTAGTAAATAAATTATTATTAACTTACTTTGCAGCAATTGCGCAAGTAGTAGAATAACTCGATTTCGCACTAAGTGAATTTAAGATCATACAACATTATATATATATATATTTTCTTAATGTCCTGTGATTAAGCTTGAAACAAAACAGAACACTTTGGTCTTCAAAGTTATAACAAGGCAAACGTCAGGTAATTCTATTGTAAATTTCTTGTGTACTGTTTTGCTCATATCAAGTGAAGTTTCAGCCGAAGATTAAAATAGTATTTCGTAACCTTCAGAATAAACACAAAAATTATACCTTTTTTATATTACTTAAAATCTCTTAAAATTTATTTCGGCTGTCTTCTAAAATAAAACGAATATATGCTTCAATTTAAGTGCCGCTCTTTCTACAAGAATTTTCATAATTAAAATAAGCATATAATTTATCGAGAATCAAATATAGTTTAAATTCAATCAAATTTTAAGAGCTTTTTCATTTTGATGCAGCGTTTTCCTGAAAATTATTGGCGTCAACAAATTTTACCATTTAATATAAAATTTTCAAAAAATAAAAATATCGAGAAATTAACAGTTTAGTCGCTCCCAAAAGATGAGATTTCCCAATGAAATTTCACCGATGCATTCAAATATTTGGATTTTAAACATCTTGGCTAATCATTGGATTATGGTAACTTGGCGATTTTTCGGCGAAAATTTGGCGACCAACCCTTCTACAGCAACCTGCTAGTTTTTGTTTGGACGCCATTTTGTTTTCACAAAGTAAAGGTATTTTTTTTTTCTTTTTTTTTTTTCCAACAATCTGCTAGCCGAATTACGCTTATGCTAGAACTTTTATGGAACAAAAGTGCTTAATTATGACGAAGATTAGACGCGAAATTGGAACAAAGTGCAGAATCGCCCACTGCTTGCCGCGTTTTAAAGAATTACACATACACGGTATCATCCATGTACACGTCGACCGATTTTCACTTAAAAAAACAGCCCAGAATTGCACAAAAATGGCATTGCGCACACTCTTGACTTTATCCATGTACACTGCTAAAGTCTTAGCTAGTAACCTTTATCGCCTTACCAAAATATCGCCAAATTACCTGTTACCATATTCCAAAGATTAGCCAACATCTTTTTCGAACTAACACATTCCAAAGAAAAAATTACTTTCATTCTACACTCATGTTCATAAATTAAGGATAATTCGGAGTCACGCTGAAATCGAACTCTAAAATAAATATATCACCTGTAAAATCACTACACACATCTTCAAGAATCATATGCAAATTTCAGGAAGTAACCAGATGACACCGATGGTACGTCACAATGACGAGAGTGTAAGACAGTGATATATAAGGAATACAGGCAAAGAAGCAAAATTGTTCGCAGGCGCTTTATAAGCATTTCAGTGCAATAACCGAATAGTTGTGACATATAGGTCGCATTTGGATGATTTTTTACGTGGTAGAATTATCGGCCGTCTGGAATGTGGGCGTACCCAACTGGAAGTATCAGACGAAATTAGAATTGCCCAGAGTGTCATCTCCAGGCTTTGGCAACGATTCCAAGATGATGGTAATGCGAGTAGACGTGACAGCACAGATCGCCCCAGAGTTACAACGCCGGATGAGGACCGGTATTTGGCAGTTACTGCCAAAAGAAACAGGCGGAGCACAGCCTCAGACCTGTCTCGTCAGCTCTCTTCAGCCACTGGTACGACAATTTCAAGGCAGACCGTGTACAGACGCTTAGGGCAGATTGGTCTATATGCTCGTAGACCTGTCAGATGCGTTCCACTTACTGCAACTCACTGTCGCCTGCGGTTAGCCTGGAGTAGAGAGCATGCATTGTGGACACCGCCACAGTGGGCTTGTGTGATGTTTTCCGACGAGTCCAGGTTTAGCTTGCTGTCTGATTCTCGCCGGACTTTCATATGGAGAGCTCCAGGTACCCGTTACCACCAAGAAAACATCATTGAACGACACCGTTACGGTGGTGCAGGAGTGCTCGTTTAGGGTGGAATTATTTTGGGTTCCAGAACTGACCTGCATGTTCAAATTGGAACCATGACAAGTCAAATCTATTGGGACGTCATTCTGGAACAACATGTACGTTTGTTTCGGCACGCCATGGGCGCACAATTTGTGTTTATAGATGACAACGCCCATCCTCACCGTGCAAACATCGTAAGCGAATGCCTTCAATCGGAGGATATCACCCGTATGGAATGGCCAGCATTCTCACCGGACTTGAATCCAGTAGAGCACGTGTGGGACATGCTTGGCCGACGAGTTGCAGCCCGTCAACCTCCTCCTACATCGGAACTTCGGAGAGCATTGGTTTTTGAGTGGTGTAATATCCCCCAAGATCAGATCGATAATTTGATACTGAGCATGCCTAGGCGCTGTACGGACTGTATTGCATCGTCTGGGAGACATACAATGTATTAACAATCATACCAACCATGTAATATTTGTTTTTTGTAAATAGTTTTTTTTTTTATTGTAATTTGCTCCAGGGAGAAAAAATTGCTAATTTTTTTAATAATATCAAACATATAGCATCTTTTTTTGTTCTTTACCTTTTGTTTAATAAATAAGCTTTACAAATAAGTCAAATTTGTTTTGCTTCTAAATCTTCCTTTGCCTGATTTTGCATTATCCTTAATTTATGGACATGAGTGTAATTATAGATTTGAAGTTCATCTTATTTATAACTGTGGTGTTATTCCCCACTTTTAATGTTTGTTAAAGCAATTGTTCCACACTACTTGCGTGGGCGCCGTGGCTTAGTTGGTTAAAGCGCCTGTTTAGTAAACAGGAGATCACGAGTTCGAATCTCGTCGGTGCCTGGGTGGAGTGTGATGTGTAGTAGATGCACTTTCTCTTTTTATCCGCTATTACATATTATCAGCACTTCAGGAATATGATTATTATATAGAAACATTTGGTCGTAAATTTAAGAAAAGTGCTATGTGTAAGTAAAATCTACACTGGGTAATAAGTATGCTAATGTAATTCCTGAATTAGCATGGAACTCAGCTTAAAAAAATATTACGTTTTTTGTTAATAAAACTCGTATCATTAACACATGTGAAATGAAATATAAACAGCAAAAGGAAATGGAGGAAAAATTCTTTTTAAACGTGAAAACAAGTTTTTAAAAAAGTACCGAATTTTATATTTATCTTAGAAAAGTATTTTAATTTTTATTACATAGATTTCGATCGTCTGAATAAAAATTTCTTTAAAATTTAGTCTCCTTTTTAAAATCAATTAAAGGAAGTAATAAAAAATGTATATAACTAAAAATCAAAAATAAACACATAAATAAAACCATTAAATATTTTAGGCAAAAAAAGGAATTTATTTTTATTGAGAATATTTCAACCGAGAGTCTTTTTCCTTTATATTGAAAGAAGATTTTTTAAACTATTCTCTTTCTCTACTGGTCTGTTTGCCAGTCATCTATCATTTAAAATCATTGAACTTTGTAATTCGACCAGGGTTTAAAATCTGGTTGAAGGAGCTAGCTTCATGAGAGACTGCGATTTTTCCCATGTGTAACGTGAATACGAGAAAGTTTCGTTTGAAAACCCTCCATGAAGATTCTCCTTTCTTGGGAGATAGCCCTAGTTGCTATGCGGTGCACATGTCCACTAGTCTAAAGGAAATCTTAAGAAAATCTCAGTATTACGGAAATAAGCCGCCGAAATATTTGCATACAACATTTATGACGACATACTAAGAGATACAGGGGTTGGACAAAAATATGGAAACACCTTTAAAAAAACATGTTTCTTTGCTTAATATGGTGTAGGAAACCCGTTGGCATCCAAAACAGCTTGCAGTCTTCTCGGAATGGATAAATACAGTTCCTGTATGTTTGCCAAGGAAATATTATACCATTCTTCCTGCAAAACGGTGGCAAGTTCAGATAACGATGTTGGCGGTGGATAACGAGAACGCACTTTCCGTTCCAATGTAGACCACAAAGGTTCGATAATATTCAGGTCTGGTGACTGTGGTGGTCAAAGGAGATGGGACAACTCATCCTCGTGCTCAGAAAACCAGTCCTGGACAGTGTGAACAGGGGCTTTGTCGTCTTGGAAGACACCATCACCATCGGGGAACAAAGTTTGTACCATGGGATGAACTTGATCGGCCAAAATGTTCACATAAGTCTTGGCAGTCATGTGCCCTGACACAGTTATCATGGGGCTAGCATAGAACCACGATATGGCTGCCCAAACAATAACAGAACTCTCGCCATGTTTCACTCTTGGCAACAAACAGTTTGTATTATAGGCTTGAGATGGCGTTCTCCAGACGTAAACTCGGCCAGAAGTGGGAAACAATGTGAAAGAAGACTCGTCAGACCATATTACTCGCTTCCACTGCTCTATAGTCCAGGCTTTATGACTTAAACACCTCCTTTTCCTGTTACGGGCATTAGCATCACTGATGAGTGGCTTCTCAATTACAGCACGGCCAGCAATTTCCTGTTTATGAAGCTCCCTTCTAATTGTTTTGGTACTCGCAGGGTTCGGTAACACAACATTCATTTCAGCAGTAAACTTTTGCAGCTGTTGTCTTCTTATTTTTCGTCACAATTGCCCTTAATGATCGTCTGTCACGATCACTCAGGATACACTTTCGTCCGCGCTGTGATTTAGCAGATGATGTTTTTCCGCTTTTCAAATATGCGGAATAAATCTTCGATACAGTACCTCTTGAAACACTAAACACCTCGGCTACCTTGCTTACGGAAGCACCTACCATACGTGCTCCAACAATTCCACGTTCGAAGTCTTAACTCTGACATAATGCAATGACAACCTCACATAACAGTACTCCGATAAACAACTGAACTGTTTAGCACATTTACGAAGTTGTATAGGTGGCGTCAGTAGTCAAAAACGCCAGCGCCACCTACATATTTCATTAAAATCAATCTTTCATTTCAAACATGCATTTCACAAGGTGTTTCCATATTTTTGTCCATCCACTGTAACGTAATAACCACACAAGCTTCACTGTAAAAGAAATTGGCAACTTAGTTTTCTGATGTCAAAACCAATAAAGACAGTGATTATTTTTAGCAATAATTTACATCATTAATGTATAGCAATAATGGATTATCTTGACTGAATTGAATGAGTGAAATTTTTGTTAAAAATCTGTAGAAATATACAAAAGGAAAATGAATCTTTAATTAAAGTATCCATTTTAAAGTTCTTGGGACGAAAAGGTGAAAAAACGTCAAATGATTGCACCATTTGATAAAATGTTTAAAATAAGAAATTCTTCTTTCTTCTGATTATGCGATAAGAGTGTGAATTCGAGTTTTGAAACGAATGATTGTTGCTGGATTTAATGAATATTTCTATCAGCTTCAAAGAGTTAGTTTTCTTTTGAATTTTAAGAATATAATTCCTTAATGTTGGCGTTGCTTATTTACTTTATTTGTTTATTTAATCTGAAACAAGCATTCCTTCCAACTAAATCATAGAAACTTTGCTAATTTTTGACTTTAGAAGAATTTTATTTCCCGAAATATATAATAATACTTTGCACCTTTTTCTCTTAATCTGTTATTACTTATGATTAGTATTACCAATTTTTTAAAAATTTTATTTACATATATTTATTCATATTTCATTTGCTTATTTGTATAGTTTTATACTTCTTTTTGCGCAATTTATCGAAATGTTCATTTATTCCTTTTGAAGTTGACTTTACTAAATAAAAATTGTGTAAGATTTCTTTTCCTAAATTTTTGCAGTGGAAGAACGGGGATCAGACAGAAATATTACTCTAATTTTCGTGCAAGCCGAAGGAACATTTCTCTCTCTCGTTTCATCTCTTCTCGATCATCTCTTTTTCAGATCTTCGAGTCACAACCAGTGTACTCTTTACGATCACTACATAGAGTTATCATTTATTAAATGTTGTTACGTGTTTAAATTCTCAAGACGAATTTGTACAGTTTTGTTCAATAATAGTATTATTAGTTAATTTTATTAGTAATAATTTTATTAGTTAATAAAAATAATAAAAAAAAATTTCGAACGAATTTGTACAGTTTTGTTCAATAATAGCATCATTAGTTAATTTTATTAGCTAAAAAAGATAAAAAATATAAGTATGCGTAATAAACGATAAAAATACGTAATAAACAAGATACAACGATTTTTTTATACTATATATGCCGTTTTAATGTAATTTTAAAGAAATAAATAGTTCCCGCTTATAACTTGTTGAACAGCGAGAAAATGACGGCTCAACTCCTCTGTCTTCTCAACAGCCACCAGGGAAACTCGAACACACGACCCCCTGGTTTACAAGGCCAGCGCTCTAACCACTGAGCTATGTTGGCACACCGAAGCCCTGTTTATCTTAAAGAAAATTAAAATTTTCAGCAGAAACGTAACAAATCCATTTGTAATGATAGATAGGTAATTATTTTTTCTACGCTCGAGTGAAATTATCTAGACGCTAGGAAATATCAGAAGGAAAAACTGTGGCCTCAGCTACAATTTAGACGCACAATTTGTTTAAAAACTGTGGCGCCAGCTACAATTTAGACGCACAATTTGTTTGCGAAATAATTCCTGTCAGACACCAGATATCATAGTATAAGGTAGTTATTTATTTTGATTGGATTATAGATTGCGTTTAAATATTAATAATAATTATTACTAATATTTTTAAACAGTTAAACATAAAAACAATTCGGTGCTACTTTGGTAGACGGTTGCACGGATTTTGGCGACTTTTTGGCGATTTTCCTTTTGGCGAGTAATACAACTTATGGTAAACCCATCCTGTATAAGTTATTTATGGTAACCGATACTTTGTTGTCATTTTATTAAAAAAATAATGCGTTTTATTATGCATAACTTTCGTGTTTTAAGTATTATTTATGGCTTCTAAATATTAAAAATCAATTTAATTTTACATTTTTATTTGAAATAAAAATTTTGTTGTTCATAATATTTTATGTTGTGGATGATGTAATCAATGACGTCACCTTACTTAAAAAGTAATTGGTTTTATTAATATCTATAAATTTAATGTAATGTTTTAAACATTATTTATGGTTGTTAAATATTAAAATAAAATTTAATTTTGCATTTGTTTTAAAATGATTTTATTATGAATTATTATTTAAATAATTTTAATTCTATGCGTGATGTAATCAGCTCCCTGATTGGTTACTGAATATTTGTGCATTACCGCGCCATTTTAAAATTTTATTATTCATCTCTTCGAATTCCTCGGATTTCAAATGGAATGGATGTCTCCGTTTCGAAGACGAATGTTGTTATTGGTAATTACCAAGAATTATTCGTATTGGAATAAAAAAACTGCCCTTTGAGACTTTATTTTGGCCAACCTGTCTTTCCTAATCAAAGATTTATTTATAAATTGTTAATAGCGTTCAGAGGAAATTTTGGAGGAAACCTCGCTAATTGCTTCATCAATGAAGTGCGAGATATTTGGATAACAGATGAAGATGGTTAAAAGATCCGATTCAATTATGATTTCGATTTTTTTTGTGGTACTTATCAATAAACAAGATGTTAAATTACTCAAAAAAATGTAAGTACATATTTTTCTTTTATTTTATAATTGTATACTTCAATTTTTGTTAAAAAAATTAATACACTTTTTTCAAAAATTGCTGAGATAATTATTGTCACATATGTTTTAATGTTAATTGTATTTTATATAACGTTTTTGAATTTAATAATATTCTAATTCTTTTAAATGTTGGTAGGATGGTTTTTAATTCGATATTCAATTTCAGTAATATTTTAATCTAATTAAACGTTGGCACAATGTTTTTATAGCGGTGTTTTTATTCTCTTTTTTGCTATATGAAAGTAATAATAGCCTTACTTTAGTACTTTATACTCATAGTAAATGTATTTATTTACACTTGCCCGCCATCTTAAAAAATGACATTTTCAACAAAAAATTAATCCATTACTTTTAACGATATTTATTTATTTATTTTTTAAGTTTCGAATACTTTACTATGCGTAAAAACAGCGTTTTTCAAGATGGCTGACGTTTGTAAAAGTCGCGCCAACAATTCGGCCAACGTAAATCGCCAAAAATCCGTGCAACCGTCTACCAAAGTAGCACCAACAATTCTAACAGAAACCGTTTTAGGAGGGAATACAAAAAAAAAAAAAAAAAAAAAAAAAAAAAAAAAAATAGTCTGAAAGTTTTCAAATTTATATTACGACCAAATAAATTTGTTGGATTAAAAGACGAAGTCATGTTATTAACTGGCAGAAAGAGACTTCCAGTTTATTAACCTAAAAGAGAGTTTCATAATTACGCTGGGTGATACCAGTTCTGTTTAGGAAACAAGTTGCGTTGATGGCACGTGTCGGTAACAGCAGAGTGGCGCAGTGGAAGCGTGCTGGGCCCATAACCCAGAGGTCCGTGGATCGAAACCACGCTCTGCTACTGTACGTTTTTTCCACTCCTAATATGAACTGAGTTTTTACCCTTTGAAACAAGCAATTCAATAAAAATTTACACGGTTTAACAGGAATGATGTTTCTTAGAAAAGTACTGAAAAATAAATCCTTTTAAACACTTCGAATCCAGAACATAGTAGAAAACGCTTAACTGATTTCTTTAAGCTTGATAATTCCCAAATCTTTCGTTTTATTTATTTGCTTATTTGAATGTCAAATGTTTAGACACTTGCTTCTTCACCATTTGTCAGGGATGGCCGGACCTGTTTATCATTCAGCAGTCCATCGCTGATAACGTTGTTCAGAGTACATTGTAAGAAGCAAACCATATTGCATCTGCAATAAGAGAATACAGTTTTGATATACAATAAACCCTTATACCAAACACAAACCCACACCCTTAATTTAGACCTGGCAGTCGGCCCCCGCTGGTTGCTATACCGATCAGGACTGAACTTTTTGTATGTACAATAGCAATACAATTAATGATTCAAATTTCTTAGATTTTAAATGCGTACGCTTGCATATTTATACTCATCTCGCTTACTTGCAAGTTAAAAAATCTGATGTGTACACCACATGACTTCCTCGTACGGAATATTAAATTATACGCATTTTTAATTCAATTTTATTTAAACTTATTAGATTGAATTAAACCTACTTCGCCGACAGCGCATAAACCACAATAGAATAAATGCATTCTTTAAAATTCACTTTGTTTACCATAGCGACACTCTGGCACTAGGTTTACTTAACAGTATTATATTTCATTCATATTATAACTCAGAATGCACAAAATGTATATCATTTAAAGAATTATCTAATCATTGCCACATGTTCTATTCAAATACTATAATAAAGCTAGAACGATGTATAAAAGAAATTAAGCAAATAAAACAAAAAAGAAACAGTTTTTCACAGACGATTGAGTATTTCTCATTTAATTAATTCAGTTCTTACTTCGCGAGAAGGCAAAAATACATAAAAACTCAAAATATCTATATTAAAAATTACGAAGTAAATCTCAAACGCTTATTTCCTCGAAAAAAATCCAGAAAGAATTAAGCATGATTTAATTGTCAATAATAAATAAATGCGTTATCTTTGTTTTTGCGAAGCTAAGTTTCTCTAGATTGGCAACAAATCCACTAGTCTCCTGTTTCAAATGTAAACATCAATGGCCGCCATTAAAAAGAGGCTTAGCGGCAATTAAACAACTTTAAAATTGCTGATAATTCTAAAAATATTGCACACAGATTTACTAAAGGCATAAAATCCTTAACCGGAAGGTAAAAACAACATAATTCAATCATTTTTAAAGCAAAAAATGTACAATTTACAAACGTATAAGAGTAAAGCAACTGAGATTACTGAGCCGGGTAACAGAGTGGATATATATATATATAAATATATTTATATACGTTTGGTGCGGCCGATTAATAAAATACGAGGTGCACATCTACATGTTATAGCAGTCCTATATATAAAATTTCAACGTTCTGAGGCTACTCGTTGTTAAGTTATGCGAGATACGTACGTACGCTCGCACGTACGTTCGTACAGACGCCACAAAAAATTCTCTTCAGAATTAATTTTAAAACAGTTTTATAATTTTTTTTGAAGGAAAAGAGTATTTTATTCTGTCCTTACGTACAGATATCACGCAAAAACATCGTTAAATTGCATTCGATAGCGGTCAAAATGGATATTTTCGTTGAAATATGCTGTCTGAAACTTTTCGCGATTACAATACTTCCTTTTTACTTTGTACAAGGAAGTAAAAAAGTTCATTTTAAAAATAATTTGTAAAGTAATTTTATATCAGCCTATTTATAATAATATTTTGGCTTGCTATTTGAAAAATTAAATATACATTACTGTGATTCGTTCTTAAGAGAAATATTACAGAACAGAAGATTTAAAACATTACAGTACTACGTTACAAAAGAATCCATTTGTTTGTATTCCATCTAAAAAAAAAAAAAGAGTTGAAATATCTGCAGTTCTTTTCTAAATAACTTTTGAGTGCAGTTATTAATTACCATTCATTAAACGAAGATAAAAAAAAAAGTTTTAATTTTTGCACGCGTTAAACATATTTATGTTACACAAAATAATAAATAAATAAACGCTAGGTCATACCAGTTCTACTTAGGAGATAGGTTGTGTTAACGTCACACTTTAGCAACAGCAGAGTGGCGCAGTGGAAGCGTGCTGGGCCCATAACCCAGAGGTCCGTGGATCGAAACCACGCTCTGCTACTTTTTCTTTTCTTCTTCTTTTTTTTTTTTTTTTTTTCTCTCCTATTGCCAACTGATTTTTTACGAGTTGAAAAAAGCAATCAAAAAAACATACGCTCTCAAAAGGGCGCGTAAACATACGCGTTACATAACGCTCTCAAAGTGGCGTTTTTTTAACTATTTGCGTGTTATCTTTATTTATTAAATATCATGTTCTTCGGACTTAAACCATACAATTCAGTTCAACGGCAATGTCGCAAAATAATTTTAAAATGAACATATCTTTAAAATTTCCGATACACATTCTCGCACGTTTGAGATAAAACTGTTTTTTTTTTTTTTTTTTTTTTTTTTTTCGTACAGTGTTGGCATTGATCACTTTGAAATCGTTGAGTTTGTTAATCAAAAATTTGTTAATGTGTTATAAAGTATGAAATCGATAATAAAACAAATTTAAGATTTAAAATTAGCGCATCCAGATGCCCATAATCGGTGGAGGATTGCGTTCTTCAAAACTTGATGGCTCTAGGTACCATAATTTTATCACAATGCGAGAAACATGCATACGTTTATGCAGATTCTTCATTATTTAAGTTCTTTAAATTAATACAGGGCGATTTCTTCAAATATCGCCCTGTATTAAATATTATCGCCAAATACAGGCGATAATATTTGGCGGCAACATTTTGAAAAATGATTCAGACATTTAGTGATTCAGTGCAAAATGCCATTTCCAGACTAATAGCCCTTCTGGGCTAACGTTTCTTTAAGCTAAAAAAAAAAAAGAAAAGAAAAGAAAATAAAAAAAGAAAAAATTAATAAATAAATCAGTTGTTGAATATATTTGGCTTGCTGGTAACCAGGAGATTCATGAAACGAAATCACGGTTGTAATTCATTTCCCCCCCCCTTACCTTGTCTGTCATTTCGCTTTCCTCTTTTCTGCACATTTTATTTTCTTGACTTTAATTATATTTTAGACTGAAAAACTTCCCTTATTATTCATTATTCGAGGATGGAGCTAATACAACCCTTGCCTTCCTTGGAATCGAATGAAAAATGTGTTTTAGTATTGACACATATATATGTAAGATATAACAAAATACGATAGCTGCTTTATGAATAACTGACGACCTTAAAATTAACTATTCTAGATTTGGTGCTCTCCTCCTAAATTCATCTGTTCTCCCAAATTCGAGATCCTTCCATGTTACATAACAACCTAAAACTAACCAATCATAGCTTGTCTCTACAACTGCATCTGCTTCAGTATAAATACCGCTTGCAAGAAATTACATCATTTCTTTCCCTAGCTTTCTACCTTGCTAACATCTTCGTGCTGCTTCGCTGCAGATGCTTACGTCTTACTATTAACATATTTGCTCTGCACCATGTACTCCTATCATGTGTTAGCCTAGGTTCATTGTCTCCCCATAAGTATTATTACTCATATACTACCATCTGTTTCATATGTAAACCAAAAGTTCATTGCTAATAATTATTTGCAACTTATGTTATTATCTGTCTTAAAACTGCCCTGCATCATGTGTTTTAATTAGTATACGCGCGTGCTTTATATCTGGCAATGTTACACGCGTGCTTTATATCTGGCATGCACCATGTGTTTTCACTAGTATCGCAGCTTTATCTCTGCTCTGCATCCTTACCAGTTTTATTACACGTTTTTATATGTCACATAGTATTACATCTGCCCAGCATTATATGTTCTAACAGCATCACATGAATGCATTATTAGTACTCTACTTAGTAGTCTGTGAGTATGTTCTGTGTATTTTAAGTGTGTTGTTATGTGTATTATGTCTTACATTATTATGCCACCTCCACCCCCCCCTTTTTTTTTAGATTTTCTGTAACCACTGTAATCCTAAAACTTTCAAATGTCATACACATCACTTGTAATGTAGACTATGTCAACCGCCCTTGTATGGCCATGTAACTTTCTCATTAAGATTCAAATATACTCCCGAGGCAGCCTGATGAGGCTCCAGGGAAGTTGCCACTAGATAGTGGAGGACGCGGGGCATATGCCTGTTTACCTATGTTAAACATCAGGCGCCCTCGTCCTCCGTCACCTGTCACCTGTCTACAAAAATGATGGCCCTGTATAAAAATCGTTCTCTTTTAATTCAATAAATACTGAGGCCTGGACGGTTGGATGACAGTGTAAACACTGGGATTCCCTGTTTTGGTTGGCACAACTGCAGTACGGATTGACTAGGCGTTGGGCCTGGACAGTACCTCCTACATACTACTAGCCTGGGCGTGGGGTGCGAGGCTCCTGTGTGGCCCGTAAGGGCACCCTCTAGATAGTTGCGGGTCCCGGGCAGCATCCGAGTAGTCTTTGTAAGCCGTCCGGGTGCCCGGTCCTATTTTCACCTGTCACCTGTCTACAAAAATGATCAAATGGGAATTATATTAATGCAATAAAATTATGTTTTGAATTGGCTACATCTGGAAGTTTGTGGTTTATGCATCCATCTATCTATCTACGTAGACTTCAAGCTACTGCGCATCAAAACATCCATCCCCGGCCATGACGGCTGCAAGCGGTTAAAGTACCTGATTTCTCCTACTATTAAATTATCACAGCCAAAAAGTCGACAGGATTCGAACCTGGTGAAAGTTTTCCCAATTGGATTTTCGAGCTCCCAACAATTTCCAGTGACTGCGGAAGAAAAAATTAGAAAAGAGTGATTAATGCGTGCGTGAACGTCATCCGAGCTTCTTTTGCTGTGTTCCTTCATTTGCCTGCTCCGCGACATGATTTATTTGTGATAAAGACTCCGAGGATATTCTGCTTCAAGTCTACTGCGTGGTTTTCCAGTGTCAAGGCCGTGCTTATAGTGAAAAAAAGTAATGTGTTTAAGCGTCTCAGCGATTTTTGTGTGTTTGCGCGTAGTGAAAAGAAATGTATTTAAAAAAATAAATCTAGTGAATTATCAAGATCATCTAAAGCGAAAAGAATTTATCTAACGTGTGGAGTGAAAAAATTAAAAAATCGTGGGACGACATCTGGATGCTTCTAGTGATATGTGTCCGCATACCATGTAATTAGTGAAAGGTGTGCACATCTTCTGAAGGATTCTAAAGGTGTTTGCGTCTGTCATCAAATATTCAAGTCTGGTGTTTCACAATTTTTTGCGAAGTGTATTATTGATGCTACAAATTGGTTTTCCGTGAATTAAGTATAATGATATCGGTGCTTCTAAAAAAAGTGCATCATTCTGCAAATCTTTCAGAAATTTCAGTGCAAAGTGATTTAATTTCATGTTTTAATGTAGATTTTTCAGAAAAAGAGTTTTATTTCGCAAGCTTTGCAGTATTTAGTTTTCGACAAAAGGTAAAAAATTAGTTAGGGACAAGATTGCAAACTAAGTCTATAGAAAAAAATCAAAACTGCCACAGTCAGTGCGGATTAATTTTAGTGTGCCGTATTCGATCGGCAAAGTTCGGATATACCTATAAATAAATATTTCTCATTATTTGAGAGAAAGTGCCAAAGCAAAAATATTAGTGACAAGGACAAGTAATTGGTATTTTCCAAATGCCTTCGTGGCGAAGCTCTGGTATTTCTACTTCCTTGTACGAAGTAAAAAGGAAGTATTGTAATCGCGAAAAGTTTCAGGCAGCATATTTCAACGAAAATATCCATTTTGACCGCTATCGAATGCAATTTAACGATGTTTTTGCGTGATATCTGTACGTAAGGACAGAATAAAATACTCTTTTCCTTCAAAAAAATTATAAAACTGTTTTAAAATTAATTCTGAAGAGAATTTTTTGTGGCGTCTGTACGAACGTACGTGCGAGCGTACGTACGTATCTCGCATAACTTAAAAACGAGTAGCCTCAGAACATTGAAATTTTATATATAGGACTGCTATAACATGTAGATGTGCACCTCGTATTTTATTAATCGGCCGCACCAAACGTATATAAATATATTTATATATATATCCACTCTGTTACCCGGCTCAGTGATCTCAGTTTCTTTACTCTTATATGTTTGTAAATTGTACATTTTTTGCTTTAAAAATGATTGTATTATGTTGTTTTTTTTTTCCGGTTAAAGTTTTTATGCCTTTAGTAAATCTGTGTGCAATATTTTTAGAATTATCAACAATTTTAAAGTTGTCTAAGTGCCGCTAAGCCTTTTTTTAATGGCGGCCATTGATGTTTACATTTGAAACAGGAGACTGGTGGATTTGTTGCCAATCTAGAGAAATTTAGCTTCGCAACAACAAAGATAACGCATTCATTTATTATTGCCAATTAAATCATGCTTAATTCTTTCTGGAATTTTTTCGAGGAAATAAGCGTTTGAGATTTACTTCGTAATTTTTAATATAGATATTTTGAGTTTTTATGTATTTTTGCCTTCTCGCGAAGGGAGAACTGAATTAATTAAATGAGAAAAACTCAATCGTCTGTGAAAAACTGTTTCTTTTTTGTTTTGTTTGCTTAATTTCTTTTATACATCATTCTAGCTTTATTATAGTTTTTGAATAGAACATGTGGCAACGATTAGATAATTCTATTCATTAAATGATATAATTTTTGTGCATTATGAGTTATAATATGAACGAAATATATACGTTAACTGTTATATAATTATTGGATTATATAACAGTTAACTTAGTTTCCGTTATATAATTATTATATAAGTTAACTATTATATAATTATTAATACTGTTAAGTGAATCTAGCGCCAGAGTGTCGCTATGGTAAACAAATACTAGAGTGAATTTTAAAGAATGCATTTATTCTATTGTGGTTTATGCGCTGTCAGCGAAGTAGATTTAATTCAATCCAATAAGTTTAAATGAAATGCAAGAAAAAATACGTATAATTTAATATTCCAATTTAATATTTCAATACAAGGAAGTCATGTGGTGTACACATCAGATTTTTTTCTTCGCGATTGTGTAGAATTAGAATGGAAAGATGTAAGGGATAAATTTTGTGCGTACTATTTTGCCAATGCAAAAACCCTCTCTTTCAGTGACTTTGTTATTGCTCTAAATTCAATGACATCGACAGGTATTATCGACAAAAGTTAAAATTGGCATCGACTTTAAAATTAGATGATAAAAATAATAATCGAATCATTGAATCAGGGTCTTCTTGAGCAGCAGAAAATGTTGCTCACTGTGCAAACTTTTACCAATCTAACTGACTGGATTACACCGCCAGGAAACTTTTTCCCTCAAGTACGTCTACCCCAGGTTCACCGAGAGAAATGCGTACAACACCAAATTTTACAATTCCAAGACCAAGTGTACCTCCAAGATTTTATCAGTCGAGATATAGTTCTCCCAGACCAATTCCTAGATATTAATTATGTTTCTCAAAATCAGGCCTGGAGAAATTTCCAGTCACGACAAACAGCTTATCCGTATAGATCATTTCCTTCGTTAAGTTATAATAATTAAGATTCTCAAAAAAGTGTACAAAAGTGAAAATATTTTAAGGTGAATGTTCGAATTAATCAAAAAGAAATCCTTGCTGTCATAAATACAGGGTCACAGGTAAATGTAATATCTGAAAATATTTTAAATTCTATTGATGCATATATTAAAATTTTTAACAACAATCGTAATACAAATTTATTACCTTTATCTGGAGGTCTTCCTGTGACCAAAGTAATTAAATTGTTATGCAAAATTGGTAGAATCTCTAATACTATATTTTATGCTGTGAATTCTAATTTAACTTATTTATTATTATCCTCATCTTGTGTTTCTTTATTTAAATTGCATTTGAACTTTAATAATCTTGAAGTATACCAATTTAAACGTTTCTTAAGTAAAGGTATTCAATTAGATAAATTTTTTCAAAATAATTTTGTATGTAAAAATAGTGTAAGTACTGAGAAATTTGGTAATTATGCTGAAAATAGTGAATTTGATAATGATCGATTGCAAAAATGATTAAGTAGCTATAATCATATATTTGTCAAAACGAAGTATGATGTGGGTTGTCTCAATATTGAACTTCCACGGGTAATGTTAACTTCAGAATTATCAATAGCCTCTCAACCTTATCGAGCATCTCCTAAAGATAATAGTGAAATTAAAATACAAATAGATGAGTTGTTAAATGCTAATATCATAAAAATCATCCTTATGCTGCGCCTCTAGCTTATAAGAGAGATGACTAGGCAAAAACTAGGTTGTGTATTGATTATAGGAAACTTAAATAAATTACCAAAACAGACTGTGAATTGGACTTGGCATCTGGCTATTGGCATATGAATTTAAATGAAAAAGATACTAAAAAATTGGCATTTACTACAAATTTTGGTCTTCATGAATTCAATCATGTTGATTGCAAAAATTCCCAGCTTTTTTTTTAAAGAGCTTTTAGAAAAAAATTTCATAGTATCATATTCAGTTTACTTTAAATTATTTTGATGACATTATAGTATTATAGTGATGAACATCTTAGACATCTTAAAATAATATTTGACATAACGTGAAAATGAGAGTATAAAATATAAGAGTTTATAACCCTGAAAGAAACAGTCATATAATTACGCTGGGTAATACCAGTTCTGTTTAGGAAACAGGTTGTGTTAACGGCGGAAGTCGGTATCAGCAGAGTGGCGCAGTGGAAGCGTGCTGGGCCCATAACCCAGAAGTCCGTGGATCGAAACCACGCTCTGCTAGGCTCTCATTTTTTGTTTCCGTCCGCTACTGCGGACTGACCTGTTACGCCTTGATATAAGCAATTAAATAAAAATGTCCATTTGATTGATTAAAGATTGTTTATTCTGTCTCAAGGTAGTTCTTTTAATTAAATTTTAGGATTATGATTTTCTCATAAAATTATAGTTATTTATATTTATGAGTGCACTATTTTCCATCTTGTCATTCTAATAATTAAATCTTCTAATGGAAAAATATCTATTTTCAGTTGTTTCCCATTCAGTTAAAATTATTGTAGAACAAATACAAAAGCCATGTTTTCAGCTTCTGATACTAACACGTCAAAATATTTATTTTTAGGCAATACTTATTATATTAATTCCTTTCCATGATTTTCAGTTGGTGTAGCATTTTTCAAGTTTAAACTTCCATAACACTAGGGAATTATTTCATTGAATTATAGTACTAAATAGACTGCTACAAGCCGATTTTTTAAATCAATGTTTTGATTAACATTTTCGCAGAAGACATTTTAAAATTCGAATTGAAAAATAATTTCAATAATTTCAGTAAAATTTCGTAATTTTGTGATTTAATAACAGTAAACATAACAGGATAACGAACGGTGAATTTTAGCATACATTTTTTTTAAACATTTTAAAGGATATATATTTTGATTTTATAAGATTTTTACATTTGGTTAGCTTTAGTTAGTTTTAACTAACTGCATAAATCACATTTAAGGTTTCACTAAAAATTTGTTTACATAGAATTGTTTAATATCAAGCTTGATAAGCACAAAATGTTTTCACATTAAATTGCAAAATTTATGATGCAAAAATATGGAGAAACCATGTAACTAATATAATAAAGGGAGGAATTAGTAATAAAATTTATAGCGGAAAACATAGCGTTCTTGTCTTTATTATACCGCTTTAATTTTTAGTTATACCTGAATTTATATCTAGAATCCTAAAATATAATTAAGGTGTTTTCAATGTATGTCACTAATTTTAATAAAAATAAAATAGTGTTATAATTCCTAAAACTAATGTAATTCAAATAGTGTTGTGACCGAAAGTCAGAATATTTTTCACGAAAATTTTCTCTTTATAATCGAGTGAAATTAAACCTCAGGGCGTACTTTATCTCCTTGATTGTAAGTTAATTAGAGGACAACATTTTATTTATGTATCCAAGAAGGAAAATTGCATAAAAAACAATTTTGTTAGAGATATTTAAAACTCCAAGAAAAGAAAGATTTTATTTTGTAAAATCAGTTTTTCTCGAATTTTTTATTCACACGCCCCATTTACGCATATTTGTAATTTATATCAGATCAAAAGCATATACGAGTAATTGATCTCAGTGACTCACTGGGTCCGGACTCCCCCCCCCCATCGCTCTTAATTTTTTTTCCATTGATTATAATCCTACGTATATAGTAGGTAAAATAATTCCAAACAAAGTAACAATAATTTCATTTCAAATAAAATGAGAAAAGTAAATTTCTTTTGTCTTTTCCTTTCTCTTCAAAACCAAACTGCATTCGAACATTAAAACACCTTCTTATTCTCAGAACTGAACTATTCATTTGCTTCTTCCATTTGCACTCTGTAGTGTATTCTGGAGAGAATTGGTCATCTTTCCTCCCGAGTTTGTTAACCGACTAGGTCAAAAGTTGAGTCATCTCACCACGTGCACTGGTAGCCCACGAGACAACAAAGTCAAAAATTCTTTCAATACTTGTATTTCATAATTCTACTTGACAATGTAACGTGCATATTCCTTCAATGCCACGTAAATCCATTTGATTTTTAAGTGGTAAAAATATGATTTTAAAATTATATTTTAAAAATGAGTGATAAAATCGTACAAGAAAACAAGTCACATTATTGTCTTTTGTGAAAAAAGAACGTAATGATAAAAAATAAAATATTCTGGAAGTGAAAGAAGATTTTCGGTCAACCCCAAATGGTTTGCCTCAGTCTAAAGAGGTATTGGATGATCATGTGTAAGAGAAAAGGGAAGTAAGTGAAAATTTAAGGTATCCGAGTAGCAGCCAAAATAACGAAAATAATATTCAAACTCCAGTTTCAAATATTACAGTAACTGATTTTGATGTAGCGAATTACATTCAAATTAAAGGATATCTTGAGGTAACTGATACTTTAAACAATATATGGTATCCTGATAAAAGTCATACTTTTCCGATTACTCTTATAAAAAAAATTGAAATTTCAAATGCAGTGGTTTTTGAAATGGTATTAGTTAAGACACAATAACACGCCGAATAAATACTAATTCAGAAGTCAAAGAACAAAAATCAGCGTTAATTTACAAAATTTTCACAGGACTAGTTTCGATGGTTTTACCGAACCATCATCTTCAGCTGCAAAACCTCAAATGAACAAGATAGGAAATAATGTTTAGATAAGATAAGAAAGCCTGGACAAGAATAAGCAAGTGGCGCCATCTGTTGGCGAAACCAGAACTAAAACATAATTTCTCTAAAAGCCGAAGGCAAATTTGGATTGGAATTAGGATCGTTAACTAGAACAGAAAGATTTTTATGAATGTGAAATGCCTCTAGAAAATCCAGTTCTCCAATGGAAGATGTTTTTTGAATAATTTTGGCAGCAGAAAAATTGAAAGTGTGATTTTCGGACCAACAATGTTGAGCAACAGAAGACTTCTGTGTTTCCTTTTTTCTAACATATGCCTCATGTTCTTTGATGCGAAATTTTAAGGCTCTCTTAGTTTGGCCAATGTAAATTAAACCGCACTGGCAAGGAATCCTATAAATACCCCAGGAATTCATATCCGGAATGGGGTCCTTGAGTATAGAAGTTGGAATTTTATTGATGGGAGAGTAAACAACCCGAAAGTTAAATTTCTGCAAAATATGTGCAACTTTATAGCTAATTGATGGAAAGAAGGGAATGACAACAGAATTTTTATAATCTCCTAAAGTAAGAGTGTGGCTTTTAGTGTGTTGAGATGAGAATTTTTTAACTGCTTGATTAATAAATAATGTTGGGTGAAAAGCCCCTGTCAATAGCTATTGCTTTTAAATAATTTAGTTCTTCATCAAGGGCTAGTTTGGAGGAGCAAACTTGAAGAGCACGGAAAACATAGGAATAAAATGAAGCTAACTTTTGTTTAGTCGGATGACATGATTTAAAGTGTGGTGGAAGGCAAACCGATGAAGGTTTACGGTAAACTGTAGTACTGAAGTTGGATGTGTTACGTGTGACCAGAATGTCGAGAAACGGAAGAGAATTGCAAGTCTCAAGTTCAAAAGTGAACTGAATAGCAGGATCAATAGAATTCATTGTTGAAAGAACTCTGTTTAAATCATCTTTATTACCTTCAAACAGGGTAAAAGTATCGTCTACGTAGCGGAACCATGCCGGGAAGTTTAAAGTTTCAAACAATTTTGATTCATAATAATGCATGTAGATATCAGCCAGGATGGGACTGAGGGGGCTTCCCATGGCTAATCCCTCAGTTTGCTTGTAATATTTATTTTGGAAAACAAAATGTGTTTGTTTCAAACAGAGTTGAGTGAGAGAAATTAGCTCATCAATTTCGATGCAAGAGAAATGAAATTCGCGAAGTCTGGTTTCTAGACATCTTAATGCACCCTCCACTGGGACATTGGTGAATAATGATTTTACATCAAAAGAAACCATGAGTAAATTACGAGGAGAAATGTTTTTAACCTTTTTTACAAACTCTATTGAATTTTATATGGTGTAAATGTTATTGTCTAATAGAGTGGAAAATCTAGAAACTAAATATTTAGCTAATGGATACGAGGCAGTACCTAAATTTGATACAATAGGGCGGAAAGGAATACCACTTTTATGAATTTTGGGAAGAGCATATAATCTGGCACAATTCGCAACAGATGGGATAAGTGAATGTTTTAAGTTGCCTGAAATGATTTGCGAAGATTTGATCGCAGTTTTTATTTTTGACAAGTCCGAAGGTGAAGGATCTTTAGGAATCGGATTATATGGTCCTTCGTTTAAGAGTTTAGTGACACCATCGATGTAAGTGTTCCTATCCATGACGACTATCTGGCCACCTTTGTCGGCCTTTGAAATAATAATATCCGGGTTAGAATGAATTTCACGCAATGTAGCTCTTTCTCTCGCAGTTAGATTTGGTTTCAAAGGTTTATTATTGAATTTCACATTATGAGCGATAAGATGCCTAATCATTTCTTTCTGTGAATCTGAAACTTTACTGAACTTGAAAGCTTTTTCGATAGGAGCCAAAATCTTTGGAATCGAGGGTTTACAGGTTTGTGAGAAGTTAAAATTATATTTTAGAATTCTCTCTTGTTCTTCTGAAAGACTAACATTAGAAATATTAACTATTTAACATTAGAAATATTAACATTAACATTAGAAATATTAACATTAACATTAGAAATATTAACTATTAATAGTTAATATTTCTAATGTTAGTCTTTCAGAAGAACAAGAGAGAATTCTAAAATATAATTTTAACTTCTCACAAACCTGTAAACCCTCGATTCCAAAGATTAACTATTAATAGTTAATATTTCTAATGTTAATGTTAATATTTCTAATGTTAATGTTAATATTTCTAATGTTAAATAGTTAATATTTCTAATGTTAGTCTTTCAGAAGAACAAGAGAGAATTCTAAAATATAATTTTAACTTCTCACAAACCTGTAAACCCTCGATTCCAAAGATTTTGGCTCCTATCGAAAAAGCTTTCAAGTTCAGTAAAGTTTCAGATTCACAGAAAGAAATGATTAGGCATCTTATCGCTCATAATGTGAAATTCAATAATAAACCTTTGAAACCAAATCTAACTGCGAGAGAAAGAGCTACATTGCGTGAAATTCATTCTAACCCGGATATTATTATTTCAAAGGCCGACAAAGGTGGCCAGATAGTCGTCATGGATAGGAACACTTACATCGATGGTGTCACTAAACTCTTAAACGAAGGACCATATAATCCGATTCCTAAAGATCCTTCACCTTCGGACTTGTCAAAAATAAAAACTGCGATCAAATCTTCGCAAATCATTTCAGGCAACTTAAAACATTCACTTATCCCATCTGTTGCGAATTGTGCCAGATTATATGCTCTTCCCAAAATTCATAAAAGTGGTATTCCTTTCCGCCCTATTGTATCAAATTTAGGTACTGCCTCGTATCCATTAGCTAAATATTTAGTTTCTAGATTTTCCACTCTATTAGACAATAACATTTACACCATATAAAATTCAATAGAGTTTGTAAAAAAGGTTAAAAACATTTCTCCTCGTAATTTACTCATGGTTTCTTTTGATGTAAAATCATTATTCACCAATGTCCCAGTGGAGGGTGCATTAAGATGTCTAGAAACCAGACTTCGCGAATTTCATTTCTCTTGCATCGAAATTGATGAGCTAATTTCTCTCACTCAACTCTGTTTGAAACAAACACATTTTGTTTTCCAAAATAAATATTACAAGCAAACTGAGGGATTAGCCATGGGAAGCCCCCTCAGTCCCATCCTGGCTGATATCTACATGCATTATTATGAATCAAAATTGTTTGAAACTTTAAACTTCCCGGCATGGTTCCGCTACGTAGACGATACTTTTACCCTGTTTGAATGTAATAAAGATGATTTAAATAGAGTTCTTTCAACAATGAATTCTATTGATCCTGCTATTCAGTTCACTTTTGAACTTGAGACTTGCAATTCTCTTCCGTTTCTCGACATTCTGGTCACACGTAACACATCCAACTTCAGTACTACAGTTTACCGTAAACCTTCATCGGTTTGCCTTCCACCACACTTTAAATCATGTCATCCGACTAAACAAAAGTTAGCTTCATTTTATTCCTATGTTTTCCGTGCTCTTCAAGTTTGCTCCTCCAAACTAGCCCTTGATGAAGAACTAAATTATTTAAAAGCAATAGCTATTGACAGGGGCTTTTCACCCAACATTATTAATCAAGCAGTTAAAAAATTCTCATCTCAACACACTAAAAGCCACACTCTTACTTTAGGAGATTATAAAAATTCTGTTGTCATTCCCTTCTTTCCATCAATTAGCTATAAAGTTGCACATATTTTGCAGAAATTTAACTTTCGGGTTGTTTACTCTCCCATCAATAAAATTCCAACTTCTATACTCAAGGACCCCATTCCGGATATGAATTCCTGGGGTATGTATAGGATTCCTTGCCAGTGCGGTTTAATTTACATTGGCCAAACTAAGAAAGCCTTAAAATTTCGCGTCAAAGATCATGAGGCCTATGTTAGAAAAAAGGAAACACAGAAGTCTTCTGTTGCTCAACATTGTTGGTCCGAAAATCACACTTTCAATTTTTCTGCTGCCAAAATTATTCAAAAAACATCTTCCATTGGAGAACTGGATTTTCTAGAGGCATTTCACATTCATAAAAATCTTTCTGTTCTAGTTAACGATCCTAATTCCAATCCAAATTTGCCTTCGGGTTTTAGAGAAATTAAGTTTTAGTTCTGGTTTCGCCAACAGATGGCGCCACTTGCTTATTCTTGTCCAGGCTTTCTTATCTTATATAAACATTATTTCCTATCTTGTTCATTTGCGGTTTTGCAGCTGAAGATGATGGTTCGGTAAAACCATCGAAACTAGTCCTGTGATAATTTTGTAAATTAACGCTGATTTTTGTTCTTTGGCTTCTGAAATGGTATTAGTTGTCATATTCTCAAAAAGTGGATGGTGCTTTCTGCAAATAATTGTGTTCTATTTTCGGCTAAAGAAGTAGGTGCCCACAAAAATCAGAGCACTGGAAAATTAGTATCAGAACCTTTCAAAACGTAGAACCACGCTGTTTTAAAAATTACGATTTATTAAAATATCACTGTCTGGAAATTTGCTCAAATTTGAAAAAAAATAGTGAAAACTGTATCGTTAGTATCGACAAAATATTAGACAAAAAGAAAGCCGAAGAAGTTTCTAAAAATCTACAATTTTTATGTTTTTATTATTACTGTAATTTTTAGCAGTAAATAAGGAACTGCTTTAAGGTTGCGTTCAGATTATGGTCCCTCAGATTTAACCGATGAAACAAATAAAAATGAAGGAAGCTTTCGAGCTCTGGTTAAATTCCGTGTAGAAGCTGGAGATGATGTTCTAGAAAAGCATTTGAAAGACAGTGGGAGAAATACTGACATCAGTTGGATAACACAAAGTGAAATAATTTTCAATAAATGAAGTTATATTAAAAGATATTGTTACGTTTTTCTTTTCTTCTGACACCAGTTGTTATGTTATTTTCTTCCTTGACGTTCGTACGGGGTTTGTAGATTTGGAGTGAATAACGACGACACTTGATGAAGTATCGAAACACACTTTATTTAGCCAATATTAATCAGGACAGTTCCAATAACACTTTTTACAGTCGTCGAAGATCTACTATAAGCACGCTGGAACAATCAGCGGCACGGCACTGTCAGGCAATAACGGTGGATATAGTTTCCTGCAAAGCACCCGACTCTGCTTGGTTGTTCTCGGAACTCCACGTACTCTCGAGACTCTTCACACGATGCACTCGACGATACAGAAGAGTATAGCTCTCGACTCAGCACAGTCTATGACGAAACTCGACGATGCACTAAAAGACTCTCTCGATGCACTCGACGACCACCTCGGCGCTAGACTTTGAGACACTCGCTCAATGACTGACTCTCAGCTCGCTAGACGAGGCACACACACACTCGATGAGAGACACACACTCCCCGACTGCGGACCAGCAGGGTTTATATAGCTTTCGGCTTGTGTTCAGGAACATTCTGAGCTAAACCGGTAAGAATTCGTTCCAGAAGGTTCTCCAACCGTCCATGGTATATCGTCAATTTTGGCAACCCTACCCTCCTTTTGCCATTTTATGGCAACCATAAAACTGCTTTGCGGGGAAGCCATCTTATCGCGCCTGTACATTTCGTAACAATATATACAAAAGTGAAGTGTTTCAGCATCATTGCAGATGAAATGAATGATAATGAAGGGATTCAGCAGTTTCTTTAGCTGTACGCTTT